>NC_074717.1:34860200-35530200 GCF_947242115.1 Biomphalaria glabrata | reverse complement strand
ATGTCAACTTTGTTCAACGAATGTCAACTAGATACATCTGCTCAACTCAGCATAACACTAGCAAAAATGCCGTCAGGAGCACCATGTTTTTTTGTTTTGTTTTTGTTTTTTAAATTTTATACCGAGGATCTATTTTCCGGGAAGCGCGGTAGCTGAGCGGTAAGTCGCTTGGGGTTCGAATACTAATGAAGAATGGGATTTTGAATTTAGGGAGTCCACCCAGCTCTGGCATAAGTTGGGGAAAAGTAAAGGCGGTTGGTCCTTGTGCTGGCCACATGACACCCTCGCTACTCGTGGGCCACAGAACCAGATGGCCTTTACATCATCTGCCCCATAGATGGCAAGGTCTGAAAGGGGAACTTTATTTATGTTCCGCGAAGAGCACAAAAGACGGATGATGACGAAGACATATGTAAGTAATGAGACGTCCCACTTTCTATTCACTACAGAATTTTAAACAATAAATTAATACAATATTATCCACATTATTGCCCACTACCCTTACAAAGCGATCCTAAAATCCAACTGATTACATCTAGGTATATATATATATATATATATATATATATATATATATATATATATATATATATTAATATATATATATGAGAGAGAGAGAGAGAAAGAGAGAGAGAGAGAGAGGAATGGGAAATTGTGTTGTTCCAGGTCGGAGGTGGAATACAGGTAGGCAGTATTGCTTTATTTCCTATTGCTTCTTATGATGCTAGTTAATAATATTCAACACAGAAATATTTAGAGAAATAAAGAAAAAAAAAACAGATTGATGAAGCTAGAAGGTCAAACAGGAGTCAATCAAAACGTTCGTACATGAAAGCCGCAAGGTCTAAAGGTGAGCGAGCAACAGGTAACAAGATACCAATCATAATAAAGGCGCCAGACGAGGAGAGGTCGGGGAGCGAGCGTGGAGGCGGACTACACCAGCAAGGCGCCCCCGGACTGCCTTAATTAATTAATTAGTTTACAATAATACTAGTTAAAACATTGTAGAGCACGGACGTACACACATACACACAGGAGACAGAATTTTATCATTAAACAATAAAAGTGCTAATTAGACGCAAGATCACGTGGGCCAGATTCGCTTTAGTTATACTTCACTATTATAAGCAATGTTAAAACAGAAGAATGTAATAGTGAACTAGAATCTGGAACTATAATATAATAATAATAATAATAATAAAATAATAATAATAATAATGTTATTATTATAATTATAAAAAGCTAAACTAATAGAAGAAAGCGATACACATATGATTTAGTCAAACAAAGAAATGGAGGTCCTAGACAAGTAAAGGTAGCATGCATGCATGAAGTTCTTTTCATTAAGTAATTCATACTTCTGGCTATGCTTCTAACATGAAAGAACTGTACATTTATGTATACTGATTGTGAAAAAGGGGAATTAGGATATTTGATACCTTAACATGGGGATACAAAACTAAAGGGGGTGGGGTCGAGAGGACATATTTGGCAGAAAGCCTAAGTAGGGTCAAGACAAAAAAAAAAGTCCTGTCAAATTTCTTTCATTGTCCTCCTGTGGCCATATCAACATTGAAATCACATACTTCGTGTAAGGCTATTAACCATTAATCATAACCCTCCACCCCTCTGCTTTCTTTTAGAGAAACTATGTGTTTGGGAGGTTAGGGTTAAAGTTGATAAGGAGGAGGAGAGAGAGAGAGAATGTTAACAAATGTAAACCGACTACCAGTGAGGAGGTAGATCTAAATGAGGATATTGAATACGTCGAGATTTTGGTCGAGGGTGATTAAATGTAGCGAGAGTGGCGTAGAGAGAAATAAAAGGGGGGGGTGTAGAGGGTATATGTAGGTATCTGATCAATGGTGGTCGCTTAAATGCGTGTCTCGAGAATACGCAGTGAAAGTGTCCTGTCACAAGTCACAACTTGTCAGTACAGCGGGTACCGTCCTATTGAGACAGTAAGTCTAGAAGTTCAATTAACTGCCACAGGCCTGCCGCACACCATTTTCATTTCAAAATAAACCCTAGCAAGTCTTGTAATTGGCAGTATTTAAAGCTAGTGGGGCCATCCTGCTAGGACCCAAAAAGAGTATTTCAGAACAGCAAAATTAAAAAAAAAAAAAGAAAGTATAAAAAATATTTTTTGTTTATCTTAAACAAAGCTTATATTTAAGCGTAGTTGTATCAATTAGTTTGGATCAGTCAAGTAATTAAAATGTGTAATTTAATTTACACTAACAATGCTATTAAAAATATTTTTACCACTTGTTTTTCTTTAGCGCAATTTCATGCAATTAGCTTTCTCACCATGCTATGATCTTATCACTTGTCTGTACACGTTGAGAAAGGAGGTGGGAGAAATGCATTTATATATTTAAAAAATACTAACTCAATGGCTCTAGCCTGTTCAAGCTAACACTCTAACCACTCTACCAGAGAAGTGCTTATGAAAATAGAAGGTTTTATAGTTATCTATTGTTATTTTCCAACTTTAAAGCAAAGTATAAAGGTGACTATTTCAACGTATACTACCACACAAGTCAAGTACAATTTATTTCCTTTGTTCGATACCAAACAGAATAACTATGAATAGTAAAATAACTAATTGGTTGTTTGTTGTTTTTTTATTATTCTTCCGTCAGGTAGAAGAAATCAGCTTTTTCCTAGATTGGATGTAAAAAAACTTTTCATCAGACAGACAAACAAAACAGACAGACAGAAAGGCAGAGTTGACTTTGTAAAAAAAAGAAAGAAAAAACGCACTCAAACAATGCCCCTCCCCAAGTTTACAGGTAGCCATGTTTCAGATTTGTTTCTGGTTGTTGCTATTTACCACTGTTCTGTGTGACGACATCCATTTCGTTCATCTCTTCAGCCTCCATTGTTGATACACATACAGACACACACAAAAAAAGGTCGGCATAGAATAAAGCGTCCAAGAGACCAGTGGCGACAACAAAGAGAGAGAGAAAAAAAGATGCGATTCTTCGTTCCTCTACACATGTAGTAGCGAGATACATCTCCTGGTCTGGGAGCACATCAAAGGTGCTTCAAACAGGTTTATATTTGGAATCTGTGTAAACATATACATGTCTCTCAAAGGCTGTGTATTGGGAGGGGTGGGGAGGAGTCCGTGATGTGAGTTGGATTACATCGCTAAAGTGTGCTCCAACTACACCAGCAGAACAGACGACGGTAAACCTACAATTTTTTATTTTTTTAAAAAAAGATTTGTCGATTTTACATCAACATAAGAAATAAAGAAGAAAACAAGCTATAGAAAGAAAAAAGAATTACTCTTTAAAACCAAAGCTTATCTAAGGGGAAATAACCACTAATTACTGCCATTTTCTTATAACTACATGGTTTAGCTCCCTTTCTGATATATAAAAAAATTATTAACTAGTACTAAATAACTATTTGGATTGATTCGTGTATTGTAATCGACTATGAATAATTATGCAAAATTTTAACTTGATCCGATATTGGGAATGTGAGAAAAGAAAATGTATCAAAACGTAACAAGGGGACTAAATCCATATATATATATATATATATATATATATATATATATATATATATATATATATATATATACACACACACACACACATCTCTCATTAAGTAGCATTTATTCCCCTTATCTCGAAATCAACCAAAATAATAAAATCACCAACAATTAAATAACTAATTGTTTTTTTATTGATTCATGTGTTGTCAGGTTCAGTAAATAATTGTGCAAAGTTTCAACTTGATCCAAGAATGGGAAATGGGAGAAAAAACATGTTCCAACTTTTTACCAGACAGACATAATTATTTGATTTAAGCTTTGTAAAAAGGAAGACATTAGAAAAGCTTTAAACATGTCTCGTTTTCAATTCCAAGTCAATAAAACATCAAATATTTCAAAGTGAATGTTAAAACGTAAATTAAATCTAATCGCGAGCATTCACTGGCCAAACAAAATTTAAAATATTATCTTGAATTTACAATGTTTTGTACTTTGTGTATTGATGTATGCTTGTCTTCTATGGCGAAGTCATATTCAAAGACCACTCGGTTTGCTCCATACATGAGACAATATAATATTGTATAGCGAAAAAAAATAACAACTACTCCTTGCCTTTCTAAAACGGTGACGTCCAACTTGCGGTCCGCGGGCCACATCCGAATCATGTCCAACTGCAATCTTTCCTTTCCAAGAGGCTCACGTTCAACAATATGTTTGTGGGGAAAATAAATTTCTAGGGCTCCGAGGTCGGAAAAAGGGTTGAGGCATCACTGTTCTAAACTATCGTGATAAGGATTGAACTCATTCCTACACACAAAGAGTGCATAGAATACCACGCTAACCACACACAACAACGTACAACTTACCAGGCGTTCACAGAGTTATCCAATAAATTAACTAGAACGTCCAATAGATTTGATCACGGACCTAACACTTCAAATGAAATCTTAAAACAGTGAAGCCACAAGCTCTTGCAGACGAAGGCTAAAAAAAAAATTAAATTTAGAAAAAAAACGCACAAAGGGAGTTAATTGTATTAGTAATCAGAGGTGGAGTTATATTCCCATAAATTAAGCATACGAGAATAGTTTGAATCAAGTTAGCCGTCTAGTAAAACAAAAGATGGGGGAAAGGGGGGAGGGGGGGGCGAGATAGGAAAAAAGGGGTGGGGTGGGGGAGCACTGGGCTATAGATGTATTCTAAAGTTCGGTTCTAAAACACAATCGCTAATTAAACATACACACACACACCCAAACATTCAGGCTGTTGGAAACAGGAGTGTAGCTGAAGACAATAAGAAAGCCAGGAGCGAGAGGAGGCCCGTCATTAAAAATATTTTGTGGGAAGGGGGGGATGGGGCAATCAATAACGCACGGGGCCCTCTCATTATTCAATCAAAACGTCTTGGTATTGTTTTGAAGAAACAATGTGTAGGTGTGTGTGTGTGCGTGTTTGCGCGGAGTGTTTTAATCTTAATGTCAACCTGTTCTTGATAGACTTAAAAAAAGAAATTATTATGATACCCAATCTATTGAGCAAGGCTGACTGCGTGAAGAGGCGAACACAGAGTTACAAACCAAACCACAACAAAACATACAAACTCGTATAGCTGTCTGGAGTAGCAGAGACGACACACTAGCCATTAACCATCCAAACACATTATCCAGTATAAATAACGACAAAGGATTGTGGCTTATTGTTGAAAGAGGATCTAGTCTCCATGTACTGTGCAAGGCAAAGGAGGAGGGGTGAGGGGAGGGAAGAAAGAAGCCAGTGGGTGGAGTCAAATAGATTTCAATTTAGATATATAAAAAACCATTAATATATATATATAAATTTTTTAAAATACTTTTAATTTAAAACGAAGCTTAACTATAAGGGGAAGAACTGTGTATTTAAAGCCATACATACCAGTACTGTAGGATTTATTTCCCTTTATCAATAACAAACAAAATTTATTTCTTAAAAGTAATTAATCAATAGCTTTTTTAAATTTATTCAGGTTTTATTAGAAAACACTAAATAAGTGTGCGAGGCTTTAACTTGGCTTCCGAAATGAGGGGCCTAACGTTCGTCTGTGGGTGAAAAATGGAATTTTTAATTCCAGAATGAATTTTTAGGGCGATCCTGAGTCAATACAACTCCAACGTGTACCAGACTTTAGTTGGGTCACTACTCGGCCTTCCAGGTTGAAGTTCTAGGTTCAAAATCAGACTCGAACAACTTTTAAAAAAAATGATTTTTCAATAGGCAGCACGGAAACCTTCTCCCAGATACCCCCACCCCCATTTCTGGTTCACAAAACTGTTAGGACCATAGCGCATTGAGCATGCCATAAGCATGAACTTTGCATTACAAATGTGAAAGACGGAAAGAGAGAGAGGGAGAGAGAGAGGGAGGAAATAAAAGAGAAAGTACGAGATAACGGGGAAAGAGAGGGAGGGAGAGAGAGAGAGAGAGAGAGAGAGAGAAAGAGAGAGTGTAGGATAGAGAGTAAAAAGAAAAAGAAAAAACTGTAAAATAAAAAAAAAGAATAATTGACTGTTTAAACCCAATTATCAAAACACCTAATGTTATACAGGTTTCTTACATTAAAAGGCAGGCCTAGGCCCTGAGGGGGATATGTATATATATAATGTATTTGTATGCATGGATTACTTGTCTTTTTTAACCTTGTCAACAACAACAAAAAAAGTAATGTAAAATAATATTCATACAAAACATCATTTCCGATGAGACTAAATCTACTTCCAAACAATCAAAACCTATGCTAAACCATTCAATCGCTATTATGTTTCAACTGTTACATATGGGGCACTAGATCTAGATCGTAGCCAACAGAAAGACACAACAAGTGCAGACGGAGATTGGAAACGAGTGTGTTGAAGCCCTCAGATTCGTTGCAACAACTCAATCGAAGATCGTGCGAAGGACGAGACGAGACAGACACACGAAGAGAAAAAAAAAAAAAGATGGAGGCGAGCCCGAGCTATTTATAGAGTGAGTTCAGACAAATGCAATCTCTACCCGAGCATCGCTTCGTGGTTTTTTGTTGACAATCAAAATTTAGAAACTCAACTAAATGAGGATTGGAGGACTTTCGCTTTTTTTTTTTCTTTCATGAATTTAATGAGGATTATGTGGAGTGCCACTGGTAGATAGAAGCCATAGTTTAAAGCGGAGGAGGCCTCGGGGAGTTAAAATTGTTTAGAGGCCTTACATTACAGTGAAGAGGCTTTACGTTAGTATCATAATGCAGTGGGGAGTGAAAACGTGTTATTCAAGCAAACTTTATGTCATAATTATTACTGAATTAAAATGTTGAAACACTGGTAACGTATTAATAATATAACTCAATGCACGAAATGAGATGTTAATGTAATACTACACTAGACATTGAATGAATCATTCCATTAACAATAGGAATCTTTAAACATCATCATAGATGTAGAATTAGAATACATTTTCTTTATGTAACAAAGTGTTTCAAAGCAACAGGTAAACTCACATGTGCCGATTAAGTGTCATTCAATAGGACTTCAGAGTTTAACATCAAATAATACAATCTTTTTTTTTTTTTTTTTGTTAATTGCTGAATGATCAATGTTTTTAAAATAATTGTTATTCTTTAAAATATGTTTGAGATGTGTCTTCAAATTCAAGCTAGGCTACTTCCGGATGTCTAACGGGGTTGTTCATGTCCCAAACCTTGGAATGCTGTGGTAGAGAAGATTGAATCCCTGTTTTGTTTGGCTTTGACACCCCCCCCACCCACACACACAGTCACCGAGATACTGTTTAAAATAGAGAGAAACCAACAAGTGACTCTCCTGCCTCTCACACAAACACACACACAACTGCTCACATCGCTCTCAGCCACTGCATCTTCAGTTCTCACTAGAGTGCAGACTCAACAACCCCCTCCCCCCCCCCCCTGTCACAGAAAATAGCCGGGGATAGAAAAGCGGTTGGTCACATGGGTCACCACTCAACAAGCAGAAGCGACTTGACCATCCATAAAAAAAAAGGGTGGGGCGGTTGTATGCAACGCTGGACGATGACCAAATGGGCACTACTCTTCAATATTGTTGCCCCCCCTCCCCATTTGAAACTTTATATACACAACAATGTCCCCCACTTTTATGGACAGATTTACCAGAAGGCCCTTAAAGGTTTTAAAAACAACGAATCCTGTTATTACTTAGAGTACTAAACTAGAGACAGGATATGATACAATACCTAGTGTCTAGATCTAGAAACCGAAATAAACATAATTTCACCAACGTGAATTTAATTGTAAATTATTAGCTTGACTTCCAAGCGTCTATTCAGGCACGTGAGGATTGTTCTTTAAAGCTTAAGAGCAAATACAAATATAACCACACGTTTAACAACGCACCTGAACTTATAGAGTCTACATGTCAACAACATGTGACGTAAACATCTTTTCAATATAAACTGCCACTAAATGCCGCTGCATGTTCAATGTAAATAAAGCATATGACGAAATGTTCTCATGTCCACGTTAAACCTCGTCTTACACTCGGGTAGTACCAATACGTATTACATCAAATATAGCAATGGAAAAAAAAAGAACATCCAAAACAACCGAGGTTGCAACGAGAGATGCTAAACTGTATACACCCGTTTGATCTATAGTCTTTTTATGAACTCTATCTGTCTGAACGCCGCCAACTACACTATATCACTAACGGTATCAATAAACACATTTACAGCTAGAAATCAAATTTTAAAAAACTATCACAAAATGTCCACACTTACCCGAGTAGTTCCATGGAATAGCCAAGCCGTTTTCAGAAACGAATTTAGCAGGTCCAGTAAGCAGTAGTTTTCCAAGCGAGGTAGTGAGGGGAAAAAAAACTTAAAAGCTATCAAATGCAATAAAAAAATGTAGAGAAAAGGGAGAAAAATCAAGAGAGAGGGAGTGAAAAAAAAAAGGAAACACCGCAGTTGTCCCCCTTTTTTTTCTCCTAGAGTGCTTGAATGCTTCCCCCGTGTCTGTCCGAAATGATAGCACAGACAAACAAAGCCACTGAAACCTCGCTTCTCTTCTATTGGCGCTGGTCCTGTCCTCATTACTAAAAACTTTTTCTCAGGATTACTCATTACGCCGATCAACGGAGCTGCTGTTTTTTTTTTTTTATTTATTATTTCCCTTTGGTTGAAGGAAGAGGAAGAAAGAGAGAATGGCATAGGAGAGAGAGAGAGAATCTTGTGTGTGTGTGATTGAGTGCTGTTATGTGAATGTGAGTGTGTGATTGTCTCTTTTCACCCATCCCTAGTATTTCCCCCCCCCCTCCTTGTGTCTGCCACCCGAAACAGAGGCGAGGAAGGAGTTGCGAGATGTTGGGGGAAGGGGGGTGAAGAGGAATTTAACATATGAAGATTAATAGCAAGAAGTGATGGAGTCGAGAGTATATACAAGATGAAAGGGAGGGAACAAATATTTTAAGCATTCTTTTATTACGTCACATAGGTTCAAATGACTATCACGTGACCACGTTTTGGTTTTTCGCAGTTCAAGCCTTGGGCTATTGTGTCTTTCTTAGATGGAACAGCGATAGCCTCTCATATACTACAATGACCACTTGCTTACAAATGACAACAATTCGATATTTAACTCAGCCAATGATTTCACTGCATTGCCCTCACTACATTAAATACAAAATGAATGAATAAAGCACATAGTGTACAGTAATTTGACAGAAGAGAGCAGTGGCGTAGCAAGGGTGTATGATGTCCAGTGCGGCCGAACCATCCTGACATTTCTAGCTTCGCCTGTGTAACGGGGACCTCAAACAATATTATGAAAGCTTGAAGATGTAATGAAAATTAACTACAAAAATATGTGGCCTAGTTGTCCGGGCTGCTTACATACACACAAAAGTATAAATTATAAATTCTATGTCTAAAAAAAACTTTATAGAAACGTTGAAAAAAAAACAATGTCTCTATAGCAAATGTTGGCCTCATAAATTACCTTCTAGAAGATTAATTTCTCACATGTCAAACAAAAAGTCAAATCACGACAAAATAATGAACATTAAAATAAATTTAAAAAATTCGTTGTGATGAAATCATTTCAGTTAGTTTATCAGTGGCGTATTCAAGAGTTCTGTGTTTTCGTTGACCCATGTTCTGGTCTTTACATGAATCATGAGACAAGACAGAAAGTTACAGTCTCTTGGTATGGGTTTGGGGGGGGGGTCCCTGGGGAAATGAATAATCTAATTATCTTAATTTTGATACATACACTGACCACTTGAATTATGTTGAGCTATGACTCATTGTTTGATACTCTCCTCTATTAATATTTTATTGTGATTTAAAAAAATATTGATGTATGACAATGAATATAGGTAAATATCATGAAATATTTTTATAAATGGAGACTAATCCATTAATATCCGGTTAAAAAACACGGAAGTATTGATGAGCTCTATATTTTATTTTAATCCGACAATACTAGCTGAGCACTTTTCAATTGTGTAGAATCAAATGTCTAAAAGCTCTTTCTCTTATTGTACAAAGTAATGTTTATTGTTTAGGTCGTTAATAGAATATCTGTTTGGGGACCCCTCAACTCAAGAAAACATTAAGAAACTGGAACATACACAAGATAGAGCAGAGAGATCCATAACAAACAAATATTCACATTTGACTAGAGTAACACCTTTAGTAAAATCACTAAATTTAGAAAGCCTTCAGGACAGAAGACTCAAAAGTAAAGTAGCAATTATACATAAAACACTGAACCATAATCTTCAAATACAAAAACAAAATTTAATAAAATACTCTGAAAGACACAAAAATAAAGGCACATTCCTCGTTCCATATGCTAGGACAAATTTGTACAAATACTCCTTCTTCCCTAGTGCTATTAGAGCATGGAATGGGCTGCCTTAGCCAGCCAGGAAAACCAGTGACTTGGCAGAATTTAAGTCATTGGTTAACATGCATGACTAGATGCATGACGCCTAGGACATAATCATCTTCTTTTTTTGAATAACGTCTGTATTATATAAGATAAGATAAGTGTAAGGTCGTCTTTCAATATGTAATCAAATGTATCGAGATTTATATTTTAAATGACTGATTCAACATCAGACAAGAAATGTTGACACCACCGGTTGTTCTCCTTTAAAATTGCAGAGTTTTATCAAATATTCAAATCGATAAAATAATGTCGAACAGAAAAAAAAAAAAAATACAGCCAATAGATGCTACAAACATGGGCTGGTATAACCACATATCGTTTCTTGACACACACACACACACACACGTCCCAACGTTGTTGCGAGGATTTTCCATTAAAAACCCCAGTTATACCTAAATATGAATTATGTAGAGCACGCCGACACCGAGACTTAGAGATAAAAGCAAATATTTGATTCACGTCAAAATGTGTAAATAACAAAAGAATCAAGTCCTAGCGCACCAGAACAAAGCGCAAGAAACAGGAAGTGAAATCTATTGGATAAGTTTTTGTTCAGAAGGCATCATGGGCTATATACTATAGGGAGATGTGTCCATCTGACTGTTTTATACAACAGGCAGCTTTATTACATAGCAATCTAGGAAAACTGCAGTATTTAACTGGGTGTTAATTTAATATGTTCCTGTTTGTTTAAGTCAAGAAATATTCCCGTACTTCGAGAGAGGTGCTGTTTGGGTTTAGCTGTTTGGGTTTAGCTGTTTGGGTTTAATCGAATTACTTTTGTGATCTTTTGCCATGTTAGCATTCATTTAATCTAACAATTAGTGTTTCAAGCTCCTCTACCACCGAAGCGAAAGCCATCCTAACCTGCGATATTTGTGGACGGGAGAGTCTCTCCAAAATAGGGCTCCATAGCCACATGAAAAAGTGTGCGAGATGAACCGTAGTCGTTCTACGACTGAAGGAGGCTAACTGTAAGTGTTACAAATAATTTAGCTTTGTTTGACATGTTTCGAATGTTCCTTCAGAATGGAATATTATTACATCCTGGCCCAAATCTCTGGCAGGACAGCGGAGGTGGTAGGGTTCGTACCCAGAATCACCCAAGCAGTTAAGAACACATAAAATCGAGGATCTTCTTTTTCTACTTACTTTAGGTTAATGCTTTCAAAAGGTCATTTAAAAAAAACACACAAAAAACTACCTCTTACAAAACATTAGTGAGTGTGGCCGTTAGTTAAATGTCAATAAACTAATTAGTCAGAACGAAAAGACGAATAATAAAGCGCAGAATTTTAATACTCAGAAAGACACAAAGATAAAGGCACATTCCTCGTTCCATATGCTAGGACGAATTAGTACAAATACTCCTTCATCCTTAGTGCTATTAGAGCATGGAATGGGTTGCCTGAGCTGGTCAGGAAAACCAGTGAATTGGCAGAATTTAAGTCATTGGTTAATATGCATGACTGAATGCATGTCGCGTATGACGTAATCATCTTCTTTTTTGAAGTAACGTCTGTATTATATAAGATAAGATAAGAATACTCTAGGGCCTTGAGAGTCGAGCTCTATAAGTCTGACTGAATCAAGTATAAAAGTGTTTAATTGATCATAACTTTAATGTAAATCCTACTGAAAAAAAATCTCTAGAGTATTGCGCATACATGTTACATAGATAAAAGCACCAATGCTATTTGGTAATAGTTTTTTAGTGAAGGAAAATTACATAAACGATGTATTGAAGTCCAAAGCTAGTTCTGTATTTTGTCTAACCGAGCACGAGCTGTTGATTGCAGACGGCATAGGTGACTCAGAAGAGACAAGCTCAGAACATTGGAAGTTTAGGAAAAGCCTTGAAAGTTCACGCAAGATCAAAAAAAAAAAAATGCCCAACTGACCAAAACCTTTCTGGATTCCATCAGTCAAAAACTTTCAGGTGGTGTGTTATGGATGTGTGCGTGTTTGAGGGGGTGGGGGAAAATCGGAGTGTGTGTTGGGGGGGGGGTGAAAGAATGGTGGTGCAGGTCACGTTGAACAAAGGATAACAAACATTGTCCTTGACAACGGGAGCATCTTGAGGAGTAATCAGGGCGCTTGAAAATTTGAATATAAATATGGAAAAAAAAAAAAAAAAGAGAGAGAAGATGGCGAGGGAAGGGGAGGGGGGTGCAGTGCAAATCTCTCTCCACACACAGAACCAGGGCACCACTACTACACCACCCACTCCATTTTTTTTATTCCCTACGTGGAACAATTGGTTGAATTCTTTCACCCTCTACAGGGCGATATGGAGTCGACCTTTGACCTTTTGGAACCCCCCTTCACTGCATACCCGGTAGCGAGCGGTCGGGGAGATTCTATGAAGTGTTTTTTTTTTTTTTTTTTTTTGGGGGGGGGGGGGGGATAATGGAGACTTTCTATATTTCCATCAGAGTGGTGTATTTAATCAACGTACTGCCAGTTACCTTCTCAAATTTATTTGTACATACCTGGTGTTCATATTGTAATTTTTTTTTAATTTCTATGAGCTATATATGCATTGTACCCATTTATTAAATTGCAGTAAAAAAAAAACTGATTCAATACAAAAGTGGTTTAGTTCAATTTGATTAAAAGCTTTTCACGACAATTACTTTGGCTGAAAAGCCAGGCAGTTAGCATGAGACTAAATAAACTGGCTACATTTTAGGCTACGAGAGATTTGTTGATGTAACACATTCAGCTACCATCGAACACGATTTACGTATCGAACAAGAGTTACGTATTGGTAAAGAGTTACGTTTTGGTCTAGAAATGGTACATCGGAGTGAGATTCCCGGCTAAGATCTATGTCATGAAAACAATAGTTGGTACAGCACTGTTGGTCTTTTCACTGACCAAAATGACTAACTTGTTAACTGCTAGCTTTAGAAAGAAACGACTGGGTTTTACAGCGTGAACTGTCCTATAGACTGTGTTTTCAAAAAAAAAAATAAAAAAATGAGCAAAATAAAATAATTCAATAAAAAAAAAAAACTATTGGGCGTATGGCACAACTTATAGTTATAAATGTTCCAGTTTTTTTTTTTTAATTAGATACTATAATTTATGATTCTATATGTGATGTAATTTTTCAATTTTTTTTTTTTTTTTTGCATTAATGCTCGGTTTTTAAACACTAGATCTAGATTGAAAACATTATCGAAAGGTTTCATCTTGAGCGGACTCGTGAGCTGGCTCGTGATACGATAGAGCCCGAAATGACAACAGCACTGCAAAGAGCGGTTATATGAAGAACGCCTATTTAAGAACTGACTAAGATTGCATTGCTGGATAAAGATCATTTTCTAGAGAGAAAAAGGCGGGTAAAAGTGGGAGGTGGAGGGGAACTTCGAACATCGTCGTCTGCTGCTGAAGGAGATGTAGGACATAGGAGGAAGGAAGGGTCACATCTAATACCCACCCTCATCACTTACTCGAAAGGCTATAACTATTGTAACTTGGTGATGATATTTATTCCTCATTAGTTTCACCATTAAAACATCAAGCTCCTTTAAGTTATCCGCTTGTAAGTTAAATTGTAATAACATGCGTAGATGTCACACCATAAGCATCGAGTACATCACAGCTAATGATAATATTTCTTTTATTTGATGACGATACATTCTAGCCGTAAACGCTTGTTGTTGACTAGTATACGTTAACATATTGACATTATTTGTTCTCTTTTTAATTACTTAATATAATAACTCTTAGACTGTCAGGGGTGCCCGGGCAGACTATGGCCAGAATAACAACCACGACATACATCAAAGCGAATAATATTTCGTTGATTTGATGACGATATATTATAGATGTAAAAGTAATGTCATAAATATTTATGAAGTTGTGTGTGTGTGTCTTAAAAAGGGGAGGGTGTTCGGTCTGTACGGAGCAGGGAGACAAGGGAGAAAATGGTTAATAAAAGTCTTATTGATAGACATATTGATACAGATAAAGAGAAAACAAGAGGAAGATTAAGCGAGAAGAAGAGAGAAAGAGAGAGAGAGAGAAAAAAAAAGAGAACATTTTGATAGCAACTTGTCTAAGGGAAGCAACCGATAAATAAAATTTGTTCACAGGCTGCGCATGATCTACAAAGAGAAACGACTGCGCTCACCGCAAAACTCGAAACAATAGCTAGAATAGCAATACAATAAAAAAGAAGTGTTTGGTTAGAGAAGGCTTATTATGTAGATAAAGGAGACAATGAGCAGAGTGAAACAGCAGCTGTATTGTAACTGTAACCATGTTCTTATCTATATTTGTTCACTAAATTTATACTTGGGAGTTATATCCACACTAAAGAGAAGGAGATGTTGCGATATAGAATATGCAACAATGGACAAATAATCATGCTAGAATATGATAGTCTCAATGACTGATACAACATTACGACAAGACAAATAATATATACAGTAACAATATTTATATCGACAGAAGAGAGGTGGACTTACTGAAACCCCAGAAGTGGATCATTACAACAAAACATTCGACAAGAATGCGAATAGAAAACATGGAAGAGAGAGAGACTAAAAAATAACCCAAAAACAAACAAAGTGTGAGTTGAAATAAGACGCAAGAACTGCTCACCTTCATCCTCAAAATCTACTGGCGCCCCGTCAGACATCTCTTTGATGAGGAAGACGTCAAAGATGGACAGGTGACCCTGGGTCAAGGACTGCTCCTTACACATGTGGTGGGGCGTCCTGGAGTGGGAGATAAGCTTCTGCTTCGTTCGTACGTTGGTCAAGCACAGGGTGCAGTGGTAGTACCGTGCTCTGGACGGCGCGCTGGGCGCGGTGGCGTGATCCAGGAGCTGCAGGTGCCGGAAGAGCTGAGAGCACGACTCGTGCTGAATAGTACTCATGTGCAGCTGCATCTTGTGGGTGGAGTTTGCATAGAAGCTGCAGGCGTTGCAGCAGATCT
The DNA here is from genome assembly GCF_947242115.1 of Biomphalaria glabrata. Taxonomy (NCBI): domain Eukaryota; kingdom Metazoa; phylum Mollusca; class Gastropoda; family Planorbidae; genus Biomphalaria; species Biomphalaria glabrata. Next base: position 35,514,778 of record NC_074717.1, on the reverse strand, counting down.
GCATGGGCGAGCCCGATATGGCCAACCTCCATTCGTTCTCCACACCACCCTCTAGAACGTGGTTGACAAGCTGCAGCTTCTGGAGGTGCTTATCCGTCTTACAGTGCAGCTGGAAGTTGGCCTTTAGGTGCGTCTTATAGCTACACAGGTTGCAGTGGTAAGCGCCGTTGCTAAAGGTGACGTGTGCCTCGGAGTTGCCCGACTTTGTCCTATCGTACTGTATATGGTTGTGAACATTCTCGATACTGTCCGACCCGTAATTGTTGCATATGCAGCACTGGAAAAGCTTATTAGCGTCTTTGCTGAAAGAAGATCCCGAAGGTTCTTCAATTCCATTTTCTTTCGTCAGATTCATTGGTAGCTCAAAGCTAGGCTGGGGCGGAGGCGCCGACGTGGACATCAGCATGTTCTCGTACGAAAACAGACCAGTGTTGAGGTGGGGGCTGATGGCAGCAAATCGAGCCGCCTGCTCTTGGTGATTTAGAGCAAACAGCTGGTTCATCTGATTGATTTGGTGCAAGGTCATGTCCTGGTGGAGATGGTTGATACTCTGCGTCATCACGAGCATGTTGTGCGTGTGCTTCTCGCTAGTCATGTGAATGCGAAGATTGCGCGCCACGGATGTCTCGTAGCTGCACACCTCGCACCGAAAAGACTGTTTTTGTTTCAGCTTTTTGTATTGGGAGTCATCCTGCGAGAAAGGAGAGACACTGTGGGGCGCAGGGGTCGAAGAGCTGGGCGGCACAGGCTGAGAAGCAGGAGACTGGGGCGGCTGCATTTTCATTTCAGTTCCGCCGTTCGCCAAGTCCTGCATGTTGTTTATGTGCTTGTCGGACTGCATGTGAATGCTAAGGTTTCCTTTCGTGGTGGTTGAATAATTGCACACATCGCACCGGTATGGTTTATAGCCACATGAATAGGACTCCCCTCGAGCAAGCCTCGGATGAGATTGGTTAGTTAGGCAGTATACGCACTGAGCATCACTGTCCGGATGTTTTTCCTTCATGTGGATCTCAAGTGTTTCCTGATATTTGTAATGCCAATTACACTTCGGACATTTGAGAGTTTTGCAAGAGTTTCTCGAATGGGTCATTGTCATGTGACCTCCTAGTGATTGAGACGAACCTAGAACAATGTCGCATTTCGGACATTCCACTCCCTGAGCTCTACCCTGAGGATGCTCGTCGCACGAGCCCATATAGTTCGTCATCCCCAAGCCCATAGACTGCAGAGATGAGCTCGAGGGTGCAGGCATGCCAAGATGCTGCTGGTGACCGGACGAGCTCAGCAAAAGTCCTGAGGCTGACGTCATGGGGTAAAAAGAATCAGAACTCGTTAAAGTCAACGGCGAGGACGCTCTCTGAGGCGATGGCAATACAGATGAAGGCGACCTCTGCCGTTTCGGAGATCTGTCTCCCTGAGATGAGTAAAGAAAATGGCTGCCAGAGAGAAAGTCGGCACCAGAAATTTGAGGAGAATGGAGGTAGCCCTCTCTCTTCAAGTTTGCCGAGAAAGCATTGGAAAAGGAAGACCGGTGGTTCGCAAGGAACTCGTCTTGTTCAGACGTGGGGCTTCTGGACACGGCAACTCGTGTGTCCTGATTAAACGACGGCTGTGAAAATGAGCTTCCGTCAGGGCTAGAAGATTTGGCGGGCGAGCGAAGGAAGTTATTATTCAACACAGACTCGTTATTTCGGCTGCTGGGGCGAGTTGGTGAACTGCTTTCACGAAGCGAAGAGTGAGGCTCACCGACGTGTTGTAGCACTGTCACCGTTGGGTACTTTTCTCTACCAAAAGCCTGGATAAGAGCAGAGGCGCTGGGCCTACAAAGCAACGTCTTCTCGCCCTCGTTCAGTTCCATGCGATGGTCCAGCGTTGCGTGTCGCAAAAAGGAGTTTGGATTTCCAAAAGAAAGTTTGCAAATGAAACACATAAGTATAGGTTTACTGGCTGGGATGCTGGCTGGATAAGGGGGGAACAACTCCAGCAGCTCATCGATCTCTGAGCTTCTAAGTTCATAAACGTTGTACCTGTTGATTACGGGACTTGCTTTCGGCGCGTCGTCTGGGTGAGGACTTTCGTTACTTTTAGAAAGTTCCACAGATTTGTCGACTTTGGAGAAGAATACGGCGTTGGCTATTTTCGGTATTGACCGCTCGACTGATAACACAGACTGACCATCCTTAACGACAATGGAATCGGGTGGCAGAGAGAACTTCAGATCTAGTTCACTGTCCGATCCGATGCCTTCAATGATATACGCCGAGCCGTTGGGGTTATACACGATTCTTCCCTTGAAGATTTCAGCATCACTCGGAAAAGTCTCGCATGAGATGAAGCTAGGAGACGAGGACTTTTTTCCTTCCATTTTATCACATAAAGCATTGAGTCTCGACTGAGGCCGACAGCACCTGTGGTCCATATACCGCTGAAGGTTACAAAAAACCCTGTTGCACTCGGCGCATTCGATTTGGTCATCGTCTTCCTCTTTGTCAGAGCTGCTGCATGCGTCGTCCTCTTTCGTGAGCACGACAGAGTCGTCGGCCTCGTCCATGTCCTCCACTATTTCGACAGAGCTCTGTCGAGAACGGCGAGCACACTGATCTCGAGCCAGTGCCGAGAGCTTGTCAAAAACATCCCTGGATGAAGCCACGTCTGTGGGTCCCCTCGCTACGTCGGAACAACGTTTTCCGTAACCTACGGGACAAAAACTATCAAGTCCGGATTTCTGATTAGAAATTTTCTCAGAAGATCTCTCAGTATTTGACTGCGAATTTTCCGAAATAAGAAAATTTTCAACTTTCGGCGAAGGCGATCTGGACCTGCTGCCAATAACCACAGGACTCTGCATTGTCCTTGAGAAGCACGGCGTATCAGGACTCACTCTATACTCATCCTTTGCCAACGAATACTGCGACCTTGATCCCGAGCCGCAGAAGGACGCATTGGTGCGACCGTATCCCACATTGGTGTAAGCCGGGGACTCCATCATTTCTTCGCCTTTTGGCGAACATCTCGGAGACGCTTTCAGCGGCGTTCGATGCGGGCTGGAATGAGGCGTCTCCATCTTGAGAGGCGAAAAATCCATTGCAGTTGACATATTCAATACAGGATTTTCGCCTTAGGCAACACAACTCTCTACTCCATTTCGATACCTGCGTAAAAGAAGAAAGAAAGAGTATTAACAAGAAGTCATGAAAATCAAGATTTAAATGCAAACTGCATGTTTTGAAGTGACATTCACAACTGGCGTCTATAATAAGAAATCGTGAAAATAAATTTAAAAATGTAAAAAAAAAAAATTGGTTACGTTATACAGAAAGATGTCTGATGTCTCTCTGACCCAAAGATGCTATTAAAACAACTTATTGCGGACCAAGGGAGTCCCCCCCCCACTCCCAACTCTCTACCCTAGGACTGATAATGTAACTCTAGTAAACTTAACTTTTTTTTTCTCTCTCTCATCGTCTGACTATATTTTCTTAAGCTATAATTAATTCTTCATGTCGCGGGGTGGAATTTTTTCGGAAAAGGCATTACTGTCGGGCGTGGCGGGTGGGTGAGGGGCGGGGTAGGGAACACCCGGAGAGAGTTGATAAGGCCGCACTTCTATTACTAGTTGCTCCTTCTTTCACCATGCTCCTTTTCATTGTAAGAAATCTAGAGAAGCGCTCACCTCCTACCCCGAGAGACTCCCCTCTCCCCTTTCCTCATCGCTCGTACTTACCTTCAACCCCCCCCCCCCACCCGCCCTCACCACCCATCCACGCACACCATCAAGAAATCTAAAAATTATGCTCACGCGCAATAGTTAATACATTTCTGGGTGAAACCCAATCGTATCTTCAGCGGGGGCCCCCCTGTTAATGCCATTACAAGATGTGTACATTCAGCGACTTCCCCCTCTACCCCACGACTCCCTCCACCCCTATCCACATCCACCTACCCGCTTAAACCTATCTCTGCTTCTCCGCCTCTCTACTTGCTCGCAACATCTCTCCCCCTGACCCCCCTCTTCCCTTCTAATTTTGAGTTATATTCTTTTTTTTTTCGCCCCCCCCCCTCCCCCACAGTCATTAGAAGGCTATGGATACAAAGATAAATTATCTGTATAGCGTCAGTAAGCCTTTTCCCAGATACAATGGCGAACATAAACTAAGATTATAGATTCACCACCAGCTCACCTCGTGCTACTCTCTGGACCTTTTCTCCATTTTTCGTTTAAACATTTTTTATCCCCCCCCCCTCTCCCATAAGTTCTTTTTCTTCACATATTTTTTTTTTCATCTCTAGATCTATATAGCGTTACAATTAGAAAGGAGACGGACGAGGCCTCTAGATATTCTGCACAGAGTAATGCCACGAGGGTGTAAGATTTTTACTTCTGTGCAAGATTTTCCAATGCTTTCTGAGGTCTGTGTGGCAACATGAGAAACAAGCTAAACAAACAGTCACAGAAATGTTTTCGCCCTCTTCCCCTGGCTCGTTACGTCGGCTGCTGTCTACAATGCTGGAATTTTTGGATTTTTTTTTTTTTTTATTCTTTCTTTTTTTTTTTTTTTAAATTCTGCATAAACATTTTTTGTTTAGAGAAGAAGTTCAGGAGCGAGACAGAAACTGACCCACATGACGCAAGAAGTGGCGCAGAATAGGGTGATGTTTTAAAGGTGGGACTATAAATATGAATACCCACAACTTGTTTAATAGATGATTGACTGCCACGAGCATTAAACTGGCATAATATATATAAATATAATTATATATATATGCAAACAAAGCTTATCTAACGAAAACAACCGCAAAATCACTGTCACATATGTCTATACTGCAGGAATAAGCTCCCTCTTTATATAATGTATAATAAAACTAAATTAATTGATTTACTAATTGGTTACATTTTTTTTATTGATATCTACTATGAATAATTATGCAAAATTTCAGCGTGATCCCAGACTGGGTGTGGTAGAAATAACGTTTACGAATATTGTACCAGACAGACAGACAGACAGACAGACAGAGTTGATATAAATTTGTATATTATAAAACTACTTGGAAGTAATATTGACGCAGTTGAAAGTGGTTCAGACACACTCTACGGTGTTCTCACAGTGACTACCTCGGACACTCCATGACGGGTTCTCACAAAAACATAAAGATTAAGACCCACAACTTGATATTCGGTCATTTAGACCCACCTTTCACAGACCTTGCTATATTAGTAACCATAAACCAGCACTTTCCACTGGTTCTCACACTTTCAGTCTAGCCTTTTAGCTGACCAGGAGGGGTGTAAGGAAAATAATTTTATTAAAAAAAAATGTTGATAAATTACAAAATGTTAACTGGAAATTGCACAGAAAATATTTTAGTGTATAAGGATTTTGAAAGGGATTCCATAATTGTTGTACAATATGTAGATCTATGTTTTTGTATTAACGCGTTTAGGTATCCATCTATTGCTTGCCCTCCCCCCCCCCCGCCCCGGCCCCTTTATGTCACATTTTCTTATTATGTATAGAAAACGGTATTAAAAAAGTGGAATTTTATCAATTAAAGAAAGTCAAAAGTTCAATAAAAAAAAAGTAATTACAAGTAATAATTTCGCATATACAAGTCTGACTGGATGTTGACAGAGCGTCGCACTAATGACGTGAATGTCGCGGGTTCGATCCCCATACCAGACACATTTTGTTCTCTTTATTTTTCGACTATTAAAATATGAAATTTTAACATAAATACCATGTCAAGCTCAAGGTGATGGTTTGCAGCTTCTATACACAATTTAAGTCGATAACAAAAGTAGCGACAATTTTAAGTCTGCGATTTTTAAAGCAATGCCTCTGTTTGAAGTATAAGTAACGGGTTGAATTAAGTTTAGTCTGGTTTACTTGTAGAAGGCAAGTTTGTTAAGTTTAGTCTGGTTTACTTGTAGAAGGCAAGTTTGTTAAGTTTAGTCTGGTTTACTTGTAGAAGGCAAGTTTGTTAAGTTTAGTCTGGTTTACTTGTAGAAGGCAAGTTTGTTAAGTTTAGTCTGGTTTACTAGTAGAATGCAAGTTTGTTAAGTTTAGTCTGGTTTACTTGTAGAAGGCAAGTTTGTTAAGTTTAGTCTGGTTTACTTGTAGAATGTAAGTTTGTTAAGTTTAGTCTGGTTTACTTGTAGAATGTAAGTTTGTTAAGTTTAGTTTGGTTTACTTGTAGAATGTAAGTTTGTTAAGTTTAGTCTGGTTTACTTGTAGAATGTAAGTTTGTTAAGTTTAGTCTGGTTTACTTGTAGAAGGCAAGTTTGTTAAGTTTAGTCTGGTTTACTTGTAGAAGGCAAGTTTGTTAAGTTTAGTCTGGTTTACTTGTAGAAGGCAAGTTTGTTAAGTTTAGTCTGGTTTACTTGTAGAATGTAAGTTTGTTAAGTTTAGTCTGGTTTACTTGTAGAAGGCAAGTTTGTTAAGTTTAGTCTGGTTTACTTGTAGAATGTAAGTTTGTTAAGTTTAGTCTGGTTTACTTGTAGAAGGCAAGTTTGTTAAGTTTAGTCTGGTTTACTTGTAGAAGGCAAGTTTGTTAAGTTTAGTCTGGTTTACTTGTAGAATGTAAGTTTGTTAAGTTTAGTCTGGTTTACTTGTAGAAGGTAAGTTTGTTAAGTTTAGTCTGGTTTACTTGTAGAAGGCAAGTTTGTTAAGTTTAGTCTGGTTTACTTGTAGAATGTAAGTTTGTTAAGTTTAGTCTGGTTTACTTGTAGAATGTAAGTTTGTTAAGTTTAGTCTGGTTTACTTGTAGAATGTAAGTTTGTTAAGTTTAGTCTGGTTTACTTGTAGAAGGCAAGTTTGTTAAGTTTAGTCTGGTTTACTTGTAGAAGGCAAGTTTGTTAAGTTTAGTCTGGTTTACTTGTAGAAGGCAAGTTTGTTAAGTTTAGTCTGGTTTACTTGTAGAAGGCAAGTTTGTTAAGTTTAGTCTGGTTTACTTGTAGAAGGCAAGTTTGTTAAGTTTAGTCTGGTTTACTTGTAGAATGTAAGTTTGTTAAGTTTAGTCTGGTTTACTTGTAGAAGGCAAGTTTGTTAAGTTTAGTCTGGTTTACTTGTAGAATGTAAGTTTGTTAAGTTTAGTCTGGTTTACTTGTAGAAGGCAAGTTTGTTAAGTTTAGTCTGGTTTACTTGTAGAAGGCAAGTTTGTTAAGTTTAGTCTGGTTTACTTGTAGAATGTAAGTTTGTTAAGTTTAGTCTGGTTTACTTGTAGAAGGTAAGTTTGTTAAGTTTAGTCTGGTTTACTTGTAGAAGGCAAGTTTGTTAAGTTTAGTCTGGTTTACTTGTAGAATGTAAGTTTGTTAAGTTTAGTCTGGTTTACTTGTAGAATGTAAGTTTGTTAAGTTTAGTCTGGTTTACTTGTAGAAGGCAAGTTTGTTAAGTTTAGTCTGGTTTACTTGTAGAAGGCAAGTTTGTTAAGTTTAGTCTGGTTTACTTGTAGAATGTAAGTTTGTTAAGTTTAGTCTGGTTTACTTGTAGAAGGCAAGTTTGTTAAGTTTAGTCTGGTTTACTTGTAGAAGGCAAGTTTGTTAAGTTTAGTCTGGTTTACTTGTAGAAGGCAAGTTTGTTAAGTTTAGTCTGGTTTACTTGTAGAATGTAAGTTTGTTAAGTTTAGTCTGGTTTACTTGTAGAAGGCAAGTTTGTTAAGTTTAGTCTGGTTTACTTGTAGAATGTAAGTTTGTTAAGTTTAGTCTGGTTTACTTGTAGAAGGCAAGTTTGTTAAGTTTAGTCTGGTTTACTTGTAGAAGGCAAGTTTGTTAAGTTTAGTCTGGTTTACTTGTAGAATGTAAGTTTGTTAAGTTTAGTCTGGTTTACTTGTAGAAGGCAAGTTTGTTAAGTTTAGTCTGGTTTACTTGTAGAAGGCAAGTTTGTTAAGTTTAGTCTGGTTTACTTGTAGAATGTAAGTTTGTTAAGTTTAGTCTGGTTTACTTGTAGAATGCAAGTTTGTTAAGTTTAGTCTGGTTTACTTGTAGAAGGCAAGTTTGTTAAGTTTAGTCTGGTTTACTTGTAGAATGCAAGTTTGTTAAGTTTAGTCTGGTTTACTTGTAGAATGTAAGTTTGTTAAGTTTAGTCTGGTTTACTTGTAGAAGGCAAGTTTGTTAAGTTTAGTCTGGTTTACTTGTAGAATGTAAGTTTGTTAAGTTTAGTCTGGTTTACTTGTAGAAGGCAAGTTTGTTAAGTTTAGTCTGGTTTACTTGTAGAAGGCAAGTTTGCATGTCGTATTTAAGAACTAATCTAAAATTTTCTTAAACTAACAGTCCATAATTGTCGTGTTTTTTGAAAACATACAAAGGGGCTTTTTCTTTGAGTTACACGGGGAAACATTCTTTTTTTTTAAGACTCGCGATGGCCTCGTTGACATCAAAATACCAGCAGACAAACTTTGAGTTCTGACTCGTTGTCTTAAGGTTGAATCATTGGAGGCCGTGAACTGTGTCAGTTTTATCAGACGGCTGATGCCATGACCAGATAACAGACCACAGCAACTGTCTTCACAACTCAACACTCTGTCTTTGTATCACTCCCTCTGCCTAGCGCACAATATCTCTCTCACTCACACACGAAAGTTAACGCCTGCCGTAAATCACACTTGATTCATTGATGCAGCGCATTGTTGGACATTGCGTAGACTGGTACCCGTAGTTCACAGTGTACAAGCCGTAACTAATGTCCATAGCGTATGACATTAACGGTGAAAGAGGTAAAGTGATCCACATTGTTGTTGTTCCCCCCCCCCCTTTTTTTATTGCACTGTCACAGAAGTGGCCAGATTTTGTCTCATTCTTACGCCAACTTTGCCCATAATTTAACAAACGAATATTTTACTAAAAAGTGAACAAACAGAAATAAATGCATTTAGTGGGTTTAGAATTTTGAAAGTAATACAAATTACGGTAACTAATTATGCAATACTTTTTATCCCTCTCTCTCTCTCTCCTTCACTCTCCTTTGCTCACTCTCTGTCTTTTCTTTCCTTTCTCCCAATCTCTCACTTCTATTTGTCTCTCTCCTCCTCTCTCCCCCGTCTCTCACTTTCTTTTTACACCAATACAAATGTCTTGCTTTACTCCAAAGCCTGAACTCTACTCAAAGTAATTACAATCCCGCCTTTATGTTAGGCCTGGACAACGTCTGCTGGCAATTAGGTCACTGCTCAAAAACACACACACAATAAGTCGATTCCTTCCCCACCACCTTCAAAAAAAGAATTTAAATAAAAAAAAAATGGAGAGAGGGGGGGAGAGGAATGCAGTGGGTATAATTTGAATTTACAAAAAAAAAGGGGGGGGGATTTTCAAAAATTTATTGCGAAAAAAAAAATGAGTTCGTGAAAAAAAAAGGGGGGGGGGTGGATAAAGAATTGTCCCTCTTCCTCCCAACTCTTTAAAGTTAGGTCATTTTATTTAGGTCGAGATTAGGCAGAAGTGAGCCAGTAAGGAGCCCTGGCAAAGAACTGGAGACCAACTAGATGTTGAAGTAAATGTGTTCCTTTTAGCGTGGTAGCAACTTATTGATAGAATACAATCAAGGCACGACATGGCCTCAATTGTGCCGATGGGCCATAAAATCTATAATCGAAAAATCTGATACAAAACTGAAATTTTCAAAATTAAAATCTAATAATAAAAAAAGAGGTTTAAAAATAATTTTAACAAAACAAAATATTGGACAATTCACAGTATTCTTAGTAGCAACCAAAACACTAGAATTCGAGGACACGATTTGAATGTCCAATATGTTGATCTTAATGGAAGCGTTGATAAGCAATAGGACATAATTGATGACCTCATACTAGAACTACTATTAATAAGTCAAGTCACTTTGTACACATCGAAATACGTAATAAGTTTTGTTGTCAACTTTAAAACGCAAATAAACCCATTAAAAAATTCATCGTTTCATATATCTAAAATATTAAACGTGTGGCTGAAATAATATTGAGGTATGGTAAATGAGACATTTACTAATATAATGAACAAATCTAAACACTGATTGTCTTCTTCCTTCTCAAGTATGATTTATTGACTAAATCCGTAGAGAGATTATTTTGTGGCAAGTACTTATAGCGTTGGTCAATGTTTAATACGGACATATGCCATCGAGTCCAGAGCAATGCGATAGCCTCCTTATGAGATGCAGATGACTATACACCAACAAAATTCCACATGAGAATTACTTAATTAAAACCAAAAAGGCATTCGATCTATGTACATATACATATATAAACAGTGCAGATATTTATTAACTATATAAAAGAGACCAACTCCTATATCTTGAAAAACGAATTATAAACATGACTTATGGACCCTAGTCATTGCCATGACGTGGTCCTGAACAGTGACTTAGAAAAACTTATATTACCGCGAACAACAACAAAAAAAAAAACAACAACTTTTGAAGGCTCTTCGAATTCAGCATTTAACCTGCAGTCTGCATTTCTTGGGCAACTTCCACAATCTCTCTCTCTCTCTCTCTCACGTACACATACAAGTGGGCGTGGCATTGCAGATCAAACAGCTCCCGCTAATTAAAACGTTATTGTGTACGGTACACGGTTTGTCATACACTTGTAAACAATATGATCGCAATATTTATCAACATCGTCTCTGGGCATCCCCGTTCATTAACATCCTCAGATTTCCAGCAGACTCTCGTCCAGTCCTCGGGTTCCATCCGGAGGCACAAAGAATCGCTCGTGTTTAAATGTAATTAAAGAAACTCGCCCTACGTATGTAATGAAATCTATCTGGGTGCAATCTGTTTCAACCCCAGTGTGCCCGTTCCTAACCCACCTCCTCCTTCGCTCCACCCTCACCCCCAAAATAAACCTCCCTGCTCAGTTTTACTTTCATTAGCCTCCCTCCCTCCCGAACACACACACACACTTTTTTTCTTCTTTCTTTTTCCCGCCACATCTCACAAGCCACCCTTTTTTTTTTCTTAATTTTTTTTTGGGCAGGGCCCCCTAGGTCATTTAGTGCTGTGGAGTTTCATGAAATTATAGAAATGAATTTAATTGACAGGCAGATAAACAAGAGCCCAGGCAGAGTAAACAAACGGACCTAGATCTACAAAAAAGGTAAGCGCATTTTCTCTCCCCTGCACTTCCATTCATTTAGACTCAAGCTCGTGAGTTGTGCTTTTTTCCCCTCTCATTTCTGCTCCTTGTACATTTTTGTGTGTTCCCTCCAACACCCGAGGATTAGGCCGAGTCTTGATAGAACTCGTATTTCATAGCTACTTGTTCTTTTAAAACCGCATCAAAAACAAAATCTTAAGCACCTGAAGACCGAATTACAATAAAATCTTTGACAAAAATGGAATCAATTAACAAAATGAATTAAATAAAATTTAAAAAAAAAGTATACGTAACTTTGGACTAAGTGTTAAATACTCTGAATTTAGAAGGACTTAGTCATGACAGTGGTGACCCATCTAACGGAGCTGTGGTTTTCAACACCACCAGGAGTGAACAGAGACTGTAACCCCGTTTGTAGCAGCAGGTCTAGATTTCTGATCTTTAATCCACACGCTCGTTCTCCAATGTATCCGAAGTGTAGATCTAAGTAGGTTTTAGGTAAATAGAAATAAACGAGTCGTGAAATTTATTTGAGTACAAGAAAGTATTTAGATAGTCTCTCACCACACACATACACGACCCCACAATATTTATTTAAAGCTACTGGCACCCCCAAAACATTGAATTAAAAAAAAAAGGTTTTACAGAAGACCACAGAAATACTCCGCAGAAGACCACAGAAAATTTATTCAGAAGGCTACATAAAAACCTCGCAGATGCCCACAGACATTATTGTTACACTTTAGCTTGGACGCTAGTATTTTCGAGAGAGAGAGAGAGAGAGAGAGAGAGAGAGAGAGAGAGAGAGAGAGAGAGAGAGAGAGAGAGAGAGAGAGAGAGAGAATAAAACAGATTGAGTTTGTTTGAGGAACCCAATCAAGATATGACAAGGGGTTGTGGGTACACATTTTTAGAATCCTTGTTGTTGCCCGAGACAGTCTGCTACTCACCCAAGCAGAAATGTTTCAATAAACTGACCCGAGAACGAGCGCCCTGGTAAAGAAATATGTGTTTGAGGTTACTGTCGATAGGGCGTTAGCTAGTTCCTCAGTTGTAATGTGTGGTTTTGTTATGGTATGCTAACATTTAAACTCGTTACAGCTACCCCACCCCTTTCCAATACGCAAAATATTTATATTTTTACATTTTTTTCGGATTGCATTACTGGCTACTGGGAGGCGCGTTGGATGAGCGATAAAGCGCTTGACTTCCGAGCCGGGGGTCCCGGGTTCTAATCCTGGTGAAGACTGGGATTTTAAACTTCGAGATCTTCGGGCGCCTCTGAGTCTACCCAACTATAATGGGTACCTAACATTATTTTGGGAAAAGAAAAGGCGGTTGGTCGTTGCGCTGGCCACATGACACCCTCGTAGGCCAGAGAAACAGATGACTTTTACATCATCTGCCCTATAGACCATAAGGTCTGCAGGGGAACCTTTTTGTTTTCTTACTGGCTACTCCTTGGATTACTGAATGAAAATAAATTGGGCAAAACCTGCCATTTTTTAATGTCAAAGAGTGGGGCTGGAAAGTGTTTACAAGCCACTTGAACCCCAGAACTGACCAGTTGAGAACACTTGACACATACGACGACTCTCCGGGTCAGGTTAAAACAAAAACTTGATCTCAAAAGGTATGGGGTTTGAATCTAGAGTGAATAAATTCTACTCAGCAGGTAAGTGAACCTTATCTCGACTCAAGTCACCTTTGACCTCGATCCCCCATCGAGATGACACATTATAGCACCACCCGCAAGCCCACATACATTGAGATGTATGTATTTAAGAACTGTCTCCCCTCATACATATGGCAAAATATGGAAAGGTGTTAGGAAGGGGGGGGGGGAGAGAAACATTTGGTGAATGAGACGAGGGAAAGAGGGCATAAAGACACACAAACACACACACACACACATCACTTTTGCTTCCACATAGTGGCGGGGTGAGGATGGAGCAGTCAGACAGACAGAGAGACATACACACAGATATAAGGGCAAGTAGAAGAGGGTATGACGCAGTGAGATCGACCTTTAGCCGTGAGTTTATTTGTGTACCTGTTCATTGGACGCCTGCAATGATCTACTCCTTGAGACCTTCAGCCACTGTTTCTTCTTAGAAATTCATTTGCACCTTTTCTTTTTTGTTTTGTTTTTACTGACTCTCGCTATCAGCAAAATACTGAAACTCACCGCTTTAGTGCTGTATTTTCTGATCTCTCCATTCCCACTTTCTCTCTTTTTTTCTCTCTTTCTATCAATCACTAACATTATCAAAAAAAAAATTTTTGTTTGTACTACGACAAAGAGCCTTTGCCCAGGATTCAGTGTCAGTTTAGTTTAACTCACCATTAAAACCTAGCTCAACTTAGACACCATTAAAACCCAACTCAGTCGCTATTAAAACCTAGATCAAATGAGACACCATTAATTAAAACCTAGATCAACTAAGTCACAATTAAAACTAGGCCCATCTTACCATCGTTCGAAAAGATGATTTACCATTTGAAACAAGAATCGCCAAACTCATAACTCGAACGTTCAAACAACAGACAAAGTGATTGCAACCATTTATTTGTATTTCACAAGGACTTCCACTGTTAGTGAAGTTAACTTGTTTCCAACGTACACAATGCATTTCTGTTATCTAATTATTTTTTATCTAAGTGTCTTTATAATCTTCTCTCTCTAGTAAGAATAGAAGTGTTTTTTTTTTTTAATAAGATAAATATACAAACCAAACAGGAAAGCAGATCGATGCTGAAGTTCAATAAAGTGACCATTTAGAGAAGACAAATCAATCGACTGGAAAAACCTTTGTAAAATCACTAAATTTAGAAAGCCTTCAGGAATAGAAGACTTAAAAGTTAAGTAGCAATTATACATAAAACACTGAACCATAATCTTCAAATACAAAAATAAAACCTAATAAAATACTTAGAAAGATACAAAGATGAAGCTACATTCCTTGTTCCATATGCTAGGACAAATTCGTAGAAATCCTCCTTCTTTCCTAGTGCTAAAAGAGCATGGAATGGGTTGCCTGAGTCAGCCGGGAAAATCAACGGCTTGGCATAATTTAAGTCGGTTAACAAGCATGACTAGATTGACACAGGAACCCTCGTGGGACGTAATCATCTTCTTATTTTCCGTCTGTATTTCAAAAGATAAGATAAGATAATAATAGCAATACTAAAATTAAAAAAAAAAAAACAACTATCCCCGCCATTCTATAAATAGCAACGAGTCCGTCTGGAGATAAAATAGTGATGCTGGACAGCAAGAGGTAAAACTAAGGTAAATAGAACATTGGAAAAAGAATGATTGGCAGGGTTGGTGTGGATGGGTTTTTTTTTTTTTTTTTTTTAGCTGTTTTGGTGTGATTCTATTTTAATAACAGAATATTTTGAATTAAAATGAATAAAAAATGAAACTTATAAATTTCTATTCAACTACACACATAGATGGACGGAAGAATGGAAAGATAAATAAATAGATAAATAGATAAAGATTTTCTGATACAAAAACTACCAGAGAAAACAATTATGTTTTCCTTTTGTTTTTTGTTCTTTAATTAAAAAAATGACGATTAATGAAGTCTTACTTTTTAATTTGCCGGCACAAGTATTAAGATCACAGACCTATACATGGGCGAACTAGGTATCGAAATTGGCCCTGGCATAACTATAAAATCCGGCCCACAACTTGATTGCCGTATAATTTAAATCTATTGTTACCTCCCTAACCTCATAATAATTAAAGTTTTGATAATGCGTCAAATCTTCTGCTTCTCCACACCTTTCCCTTTCCCTAACTGCGTACAATTGTGTTATGTAAAGGATTTCATAGCTGGAATATCCTGAGACCTTGCGACGAACCAACCCAATGATATAAGACACATTTGATTGGACACGCTATTTTGAGTTAATTTTGGTAACAATAGATCTACAGATTATTATACTACTCCATTATTATTCATTACTAATTCATAAGCTCAGCGTTTAGTGATAGATTTACCCGAGTATGTACACTAGTGAAGGTTCTACAGAATTGCACAAAATATTAACCTTATGTTGTTTGTTAAAATCGCTTGGTCTGTATAGTGGACTTTCAATCACCAGCACCGGTAGCATGGTATATGGATACAAGTGATTCCATTTTAACGAGAGTGTGTGTTTAGTATTACACAGTAAAGTGTGTGCAGTTCTTTTATGAAAGATAAAAGTATGCCAATCACAATTACGATACTTATTGCCATTCAAAGAAGCTCATTCAGCGACCCCACTAGCAAAATTTGGTACCGGCCCACCGGGCATTTGCCGGATGCCCATATAGCCAGGCCGCCCCTGGACCTGTATATATTATATCTAGACTGAAATAATGCGTTGTTTTGTAAAGGTTTCCTTTTTCGACCCTAACGCATGGTAGGTATAGGTAGCCTATATGTCTTTGATTACAATAGAACAAAATGTGTGCGTTTTACACATCAGACATAAGTCTCAAAAACTAGCCAATAAAAGACGCACACGGACAAACTACAGAAAAACCTAGCTTTTTTTTTTTTGTTCCCCAGGTTGATGATTGGATTGAGCATGGATTCCTTCGATCAGGATCTACTGCTACACCTGTAAACGATCAGCCATGAATCCACAGGGATAACAAGGATGAAACAGAAGGGGAAACAAAAAAAAAATGACGCTGCCCGAGATGTGCGCCCCTGTGGCGAGGAAGGGTAGGGGCTTTTTTTTTTTAGGCGCTGTAATTGATAGGGTAAAAATTTGATTAACGCAACTGACAGGCGCGCCTGGAGATGAACTTCTAGGGGGCGGAGGGGACGGGGCGTCTGCGCCTTGACGGAAGGGCGCCATTCTTCTAACCTTTGATCGTCAGGGGGTAAAGGGATTTATAGAAGAAAAAAAAATAGTGTCAGCAGGTTGAAATCAGACTATGAATATGTGTGCTTCGGAAAGGGGGGAGGGCAGTGTGTGTGGGAGGGGGGGAATAGGAAGTATTGTACTTGCGTCGAGTTATTTAGATATATACACACACGTAAAGTATATTATGTGTTCAAGTTTAGTTGTAAGTTACCTATTTAAAACCAAACAAAAAGACTATACATCAAAGATGAGCACGATTCGTTTCTCTCTCATCCTCTGTTTATTTATTTCTTCTCGTCTAGTTCTCTTTCTTCCTTCTATTTATATTTCTCATTGCGACCTTTCCACCCCCGCCCTGACTACTTATTCTGTTACCCAATAATTTGTGACTCTATTTTGCTATCAAAGACACGCTTAAGCTGAAGTGATAGATACAAGTTATGGCGAAACCTTCTAGAAGTGGTTCATCAACACTATGAGAAAATACAAAATAAAAGAACTGGACACCACCTCCATCCAGGGTTCGAAATTATTTTTTTTTTTAATAAAGCACTTCAGCCATATTATTCGATTATTTTTATTCATTGTTATACCTTAAAATATTATGTGAGCTTCAGGCCAAAAGTCTATATACTCATATTGACAGCATGCTTACTAATCAGATGAAATCAGATGCACTGCTGAAATGTTTTACTTTAAGTAACATCATTGGATCAAATTTGACAAAAATCACGAACGCCTTGAAGGAAACTTTTGCAGCCCCCTCCCCCCACGCCCCTACTCTACATCAGATCATCGCTGTTCATCCAAGACCCCGCCGTCCCCTCCTCTTCCCACAGGTAAACCTGTTTTCTTGCATGCCTGCACGCTTGAGTACTCACTTTACGACCAAGCGTTGCGTGTGAGGTCGGGAGAGCGGACACCCCAAACCACAAACACCGAGAGATGGGGAAACAAAATATACCCCCAACAATAACGGCGTGGGGGTCACGTGATAGAATCAAGGAACAGAGGGGCAACGGATGGAAGATTTGTGGCTCAATATGTCGAACAGCTCGTCTGGTGAGCTCTTCACTTTTGGAGCTTAGAAATAACATTTATTCATGCGCGACGGCCATGCAAGAAAATGCGGGTCTTAACAGGCATGATATATATGCATACCATCTAAACACTCCGCCACCCCCCTACTCCCACCTCACGCACAGCTGCCATACATCATGGGCAACGCTACTGTAGCTTTAAATCCTGCAACATAAAAAGTCAACAGACTGTATGCCACATCAAACACAAAACACATGCGATGCAGTATGTCATTCAATGCCACGACATTTGACTCGCAGTCACCAGTGTCTGATTTGTATCTCTCTGGCACACAACTATCTGGGCTCTGCCTGTCCGTAACGCCGCTATGGGTCACGTGCTCACCAGCTTTGAAACAGTTTACGTAATATTAAATTGTCTACAGCTGCCATTATTAGGGAATTTGTCGAAATTGAAAGTAGGTCATAACTGAAAAGTTATTCGCTTTTTTTAAAAATTCAGAATATTAATAAAGCGAAAGTACTACTGTACGACAGTGCTGGTTTGACGAAGGGAGGGTACTATTACTTCGGTTTCAAAAACGCAAGACAGCAACGATGTGAGCAGTATATTAGGTGACTAAACAAACCCAGTTGAAAGTATATAGGTTCTCTGAAACACTGCAAGGCCCATAGATACTTACTGATCTTTCAGCCGACCCCATTGTTTCACACCAGTTCTCTGCCGTCTGAACCTAGAACAAATGAAATGTTTCGACCGTCTGTTCAAGGCTTAAGAAGGAACATGTATGTAATGGCTTACCGTCCAAGGCGTAAGACGGAACAAATATGTAATGGCTTACCGTCCAAGCCTTAAGAAGGAACATGTATGTAATGGCTTACCGTTCAAGGCTTAAGACGGAACATATATGTAATGGCTTACCGTCCAAGCCTTAAGACGGAACAAATATGTAATGGCTTACCGTCCAAGCCTTAAGAAGGAACATGTATGTAATGGCTTACCGTTCAAGGCTTAAGACGGAACATGTATGTAATGGCTTACCGTCCAAGCCTTAAGACGGAACAAATATGTAATGGCTTACCGTCCAAGCCTTAAGAAGGAACATGTATGTAATGGCTTACCGTTCAAGGCTTAAGACGGAACATATATGTAATGGCTTACCGTCCAAGCCTTAAGACGGAACATATATGTAATGGCTTACCGTTCAAGCCTTAAGACGGAGCATATATGTAATGGCTTACCGTCCAAGCCTTAAGAAGGAACATGTATGTAATGGCTTACCGTCTGAGGTTTAAGAAGGAATATATATGTAATGGCTTACCGCCCAAACCTTCAAGAATTAACTCTTGCACACAAGTTTCAAGCCATTACAGACACAATTGTCTACCGAGAAATTCGTCCATCCTTGACGAGCTGTACCGAGTGTTTCCGAAATCAATTAACTACTAGCTCGCTTAATGAATTCATTAGTGAAACCATGTGACCGACAAGAGCAAGTAACTCACTACTTGAAAACAAAATTAGTTTTTAAACGACTTTGCTTTCACAGTTTTCCCAAATCAGAAAATTGAATAAAAATAAATTAAAAAAAATTAAAAATTAAAAAAGTCTATACTAGTTTGTTTTTTAATATGTATGTATTTGAAAGTAGACCTTAACGAGTTTTTTAAAAACAGGAAAAGAAAAAATATATTTTCTTTAATGATAGGTTTAAACTTTACAGTCTATTTCAGATCCAAAATGTCGCAAGCCAGCCAACCATTCGTATGCTCATCGTGGACAAGTCCTGGAACGGCTAACAGTCCCTGTAATCCATATGACCATTGAGAAGGATTTTCCAGGAGCTCTTTATGTCTTTATTTTTTCAGGAGCTCTTTATGTCCAAATGGTCAAAACTATTTTTAATATCATATATCGCTCACCAAAAGAGATGGCTGGTCAATGTATGGGGACATTTACATTTAGATGTAATCAAAAACATTTTTTTTAGGGCGCTATAACCGACGCTAGAAATAAGTTGAATCACACACACACACACAAACTCTAAACTTACAGACAATATATATTTTTTTAACAACTGAAATTTGAAAGACCAAATTTGACGAGTTCTGACATTTCCTCTAAAACATCTGGTCCTGTCATTTTATCACCCCCCCCTCTCCTTTTCCCCTTGTACCAATGTGTCTATTCTCTTGTTTATATGCTTTGCATTGATTCAAACGCAGATGTTGAGTCTAAGTCCTACTACATAGTTCCAAGTGAACTCACATTTGTATTTTCAGCTCTAACAGAGACTCAAGGGAGAAAAATGATAGTCTTTGAAATTGAACATATTCTTTGAGATAAGCTTCTTGAGATTATATCGCAGAGGTTGGTCATTTAAGTTCTATATTTCTAAATGAAGTTCAAGAGATGGTCATTTAAGTTCTATGTTTCTATATGAAGTCCGAGAGATGGTCATTTAAGTTCTATGTTTCTATATGAAGTCCGAGAGATGGTCATTTAAGTTCTATGTTTCAATATGAAGTCCGAGAGATGGTCATTTAAGTTCTATGTTTCTATATGAAGTCCAAGAGATGGTCATTTAAGTTCTATGTTTCTATATGAAGTCAGAGAGATGGTCATTTAAGTTCTATGTTTCTATATGAAGTCCAAGAGATGGTCATTTAAGTTCTATGTTTCTATATGAAGTCTGAGAGATGGTCATTTAAGTTCTATGTTTCTATATGAAGTCTGAGAGATGGTCATTTAAGTTCTATGTTTCTATATGAAGTCTGAGAGATGGTCATTTAAGTTCTATGTTTCTATATGAAGTCAGAGAGATGGTCATTTAAGTTCTATGTTTCTATATGAAGTCCAAGAGATGGTCATTTAAGTTCTATGTTTCTATATGAAGTCTGAGAGATGGTCATTTAAGTTCTATGTTTCTATATGAAGTCCGAGAGATGGTCATTTAAGTTCTATGTTTCTATATGAAGTCTGAGAGATGGTCATTTAAGTTCTATGTTTCTATAAGAAGTCTGAGAGATGGTCATTTAAGTTCTATGTTTCTATATGAAGTCTGAGAGATGGTCATTTAAGTTCTATGTTTCTATATGAAGTCTGAGAGATGGTCATTTAAGTTCTATGTTTCTATATGAAGTCTGAGAGATGGTCATTTAAGTTCTATGTTTCTCAATGAGAGCTCAAAAGTTGCTCTTGAGCAAAGAAAAACAGCATGTAAAACATTTTTTTGGGTCGAATTGAAAAACAAGGTAGAAGTACTGTTGCAGTAGACCTGGTCTAAGTATAATTTGACACTTTAATATTTCTATCCTTGTTTATCATTTGAGTTTTTTTACATTCGTGTACAAGTCAAACCGTTACAGCGATACCTACACGTATACATCACAACAACAACAACAAACAGTTCAATGGTCACTCAAACAAATGCTGTCATGAACAACTATATATAGGATTCACTGCAATTGGTCAAAACTATGTACAATGATATGTTGGTGAGAATTTACTTCAAAATAAGTTGGTGTGAGCTCTGGTGTGGAATGGCTTGGAAACTGGGTGCTTTATACGGATGTGGGTATAAGGGGAGTTTTTTTTTTCTCCCTTCAAAGACAAAAGGTCACGTGTGAGGCCCAAGGGTTGACGCTGAAGTGGCGGGAGGTTAGATGTTGCTGTGTGCCCTGGAGGGAGATGAAAATGTGCGTGAGTTGTGCGAGTGTGTAATCTGTGTGAGCGTGTGTATCCTACAGAAAGTACATTGATGGATATAAGATGTAGGTTTGAAAAACGAAAAAAAAAGACCGAAATAAAATGGACACACCTGTAGAAAGAAATACGACGGACACGCAGGTATACAGACTTGAAGTAGGATTTGAAGGCAACTTTTTCTTTTTTATATATAAGACAGAAACAAAAACTATATCTAATAACTGATTTAATGAAGCATTTCTTCCGTCTAATTTTTAAAAAATAAATGAAATGGTTTGATAGCTGCCCACGAAATGAAAAAAAGGCGTTATTACTTTTACTTTTTATGGGGGCGCGGTGATCAATTGGTTAAGCGCTTGGCTTCCGAACCTGAGATCCTGGGTTTAAATCTGGGTGAAGACTGGGATTTTGAATTTCAGGATTTTTTGGGCCCCTTTGAGTCCACCCAACTACAATGGGTACCTGACGTTAATTGGGGAAAGTAAAGGCGGTTTGGTCGCTGTGCTGGCCACATAACAACCTGCTCCTTAGCATTGGCCAAAGAAACAGATGACTTTAACTTTATCTGCCCCAAAGATCGCAAGGTCTGAAAGTGGAACTTAAATTAACTTTTTTTTTTACTTTTATGAGAGAGAAAACAAAAAAAAAATCAATTTTGAGAATGAAATAGGTAAGCCCTGAAGAAACGTGAGTACTCAAGCCAAGGTATTGCAAGTTTACAGACATCTATAAATATTTGACACTTTCAGAGTGAGCACGCCAGGGAGATATTTGGCGCCCTACGAAGTGGTGCTCTTTAAGAATTCAGATCATTCCCCGCCCCCAGAAGTTCCCACCCCTTCTCACAATTTCTACCATTTTTAATTGAGATATGACGTCATTAATTAAATGTGAGTGTGTGTGTAGCGGTGTGTGTGTATGGGGGGGGGGAGGTACACGCCTCTTCTCTTCCCAACTCATTCTCTCTGTTACCCTCTTTCTTACACTCCCTTTGAGTCTGCCCCGGACCCCAAATCCATTTGTTTCGAATTTCTGCACACCGGCTAATTACCTCGGGCCGCCTACCGCACGCCAGCTCGTGTGGGGGTGATCCCGGTGCTACACCTGGACCAAAATAATAACTCACCGCTGCCACCGCGACAGAAATAATCCACGAATTGTACTCACCCATCACCGCGCCCTGCACTTAATTGCTACTCATTCATTAAAAAAAATAGAAACGAAAATTGGGGGAGAAAAATGCTCTTTAAGCAGGTACTGAAATGCAAGGTGCCGCTGTCCCCCCCATCTCCTGTCAAAAAAGTGTGGGTCTCCTGAAATACCCCGACCTCTAATTAATTCTGTTTACAGTTTCTGTTAATTAACTGTCACAGACAGGGGGAAAAAGTTTTAAACCAATAGTTCTATGAACTTTTTTTTACATTTTTCAACAAGATATATAGACATAGACAGAGGCGGCGCGTGTATTCTAAAATTGGGAGAGTCATTAAATGACCTTTTCAACAAATCCTACAATATTTCGCAGATATTAATGTTATTGATTTTAAAAACCAAAATTAGTCTTTAAAAAAAGCGATACAAAGAAATGTAGTGGCAAAATGGAAACTAAAGAAAATAGTAAGCGGAAGATTGAAACAAAACAAATAGACAAAATTGAAAGATCATTGTTGCCAACTAAATAAATATAAACTTCTTGGTTCTACAAGAGAAGGAGTTTAGACATTCGTTTCTAATAGATAAAAAAAACAACAACTCGCTTTTCTGTGCTTCCAAAGTTCTGTACACCGGATACACCACAATGCTTGCTATTTATGGATGAACTTCCATGTAAGAAAATCTCCTATAAAATAAACTAACCACACATAGGCAATAACCCAGTTCTAGGTCTTTAATTAAACTGTTTGGTACTCTCTAAAGCAGCCTCCGTATTGACATGTGGGATACAATGCAAAACAATGAAACCTTTTTTCTTTCCGAAACCTACATTATAAATGCGTTTATACAATCGCGCAATCTAATTGTAAAACAAAAAAGTATAATACGCTCATACTTTCACCAAAAGAAAGAATCCGCCGCTGAAAGAACATTTAATTTTCTATAGCTGATCATTTCCAGGCAACCTTCAGTGCGACTGGGTGAAGTCAAGGGAAGTAACCGAATAAATAGAGGTGGTCTTCGTAAGAAAATAAATAATTAACCAGCACATCCTTTAGAGCCGGCTATAAGATAGGAAGAAGCTTCAGCTGCGCCAGGCTTTTGAACTCTGGCTAAAATAATAATAAATTAGGAAATGTTGAACCATTGGGGAGTCATGCAGCTTTCAACATAATTGTAACACAAATAAATTTAAAGAAAAACTATCTTATCTTATAAATCGCACACGTTCCTTCAAAAGATAAGATATAGTCTTACGCCCGCCAACTGCTAAATTATTTAATTGTGAACGCTTATTTGAGAATCAAACTCTGCTAAGTCATTGGTTCAATCATTAGTCGTAACATATGGAATTAGAAATGTGCCTTTATCTTTTTGTCTTTTTGGGTATTTTATTAGGTTGTAGCTTTGTATTTGTATATTCTGTATTGGTGTATTATATATTGTTTCATTCACTTTAATATATGCTCTTATTTTATTTGTAAAATTTATTTTAATAAATCTTTATGCTTTGTTTATTTTTTTTTTAATTATAATTTCGTTCGTATGGGGATTCAGTGTAGAATTCTTTATGATGTATTGTGATGCTTTTAGTCTGTGAAATTGAATGAATAAGTTAGGTAGTTCTTTATGTTGTTGTTGTTTTTTTAATTGGTTACTCTAATTGGAAATTTTTCTGGGTGAGAGACATGCTTCAATTTGATTCCCATTTCTGTAAGTCTTATGATTTTCATTAAAAAATCCCTGTATCTGGTGTAATTTTTCTTGTTTCATATATTATGCTATCATCTGCAAATAGTGTTTAAGACGTTCCATGTTTTGTTTAAAATAATATATCGAATGCCATTTTATGAAATGTTTGAAATCATTTAATTAGATCGACCGTACATTATTGATTGCATTAGATTTAAAAACAAGCAAAATATAATAAATACTTACATTTAAAAAAAAAAAACAACTTATTTTTCTCTAGCTATCTTTTAATTCTTATCACCTAATTCTTTACACAAACCTTATCTCCCCTTGGCCTGATAAGTTTTATAAAAATATATAAAAGCAACATTAACTAATTACGATTAATTGATAAAATAATTGTTCAATATTTCAATTGATTCTTGTTTTGTTAGGGGCAATGAATAATTGTGCAAAGTTTCATCTTGATCCAAGAATGGGAAGTGGGAGACATACCGTGTACAACGGTGTACACAATTTGTACGAGACAGACGGAGCAAGTTGATAATACGTTTTGTAAAGAGCCTCGAAATCAGACTCGAGAGTTCAGTCAAACGTTACAATCTAAAATAAGCTGCTATCACTTATGGGAATAAAAATACATATTACTTGTCTTGAGTGAAAATGATATTTATGCGTGATTGTAGCGAGGATTCAAACATAAAACTATTTGTAAATATACACACTAGGTCGGCCTCGTTTGCGAGAGAAGAAACATTATCAGGATAGATACTAAACTAGACTTTGCAATGCCTATTCCAGGGCAAGAGAACCAACAGCCTCGTTTTTTCCTTGACATCATGGCGTTAATGCGCATGCGCCAAGTAGTGCTAGTTAGGAAATTAGTCAGATTGACATCCACTAACCATTTTCTGCTAATTGACACACAACAACAATGAAAAAAAAAACATCTAGAAAAAGAATGTATGTGGGGGGGGGTATAATATCAAGAATGAAAAGAGAAGCCGGTGACGTCATTCATCGATTACACCGGAAGTGAGACAATTAAGTTCTGAATTTCACCATTTTAACATCCACCCAACCAAAAGTGTTGACAATTATAAAACAACATCACAAGTTCTAAATGACATTTAATAAGAAATCAATCAAATCCGTTCAGGCCTTTATCTTCTGGTCCATTTTTCCGAAGTAACTCTACATTTCTTTACGCTTCAATAACTTCGTCCTCTGTTTTCCATTCTTTCCATTTTAGATCTCCAACCATCTCTGACACACACACTGACACACATACTGCCACACACACTGCTACACACACTGCTACACATACTTACAAACACACGTACTCTCTCACTGCATCTCTCTAATCAATTAAGCTGTACACAAAATTAAAACTTTAACAATTATTTTCTCCCTTTTTTTATTACTATTATTTTTTTTTTATTTTCATTTTTATAAAACTATTGCCGATTGGTCGATCTTAACCAATTAGACCGCTTCATGGAGCAAGTAAAAGGGCGATAATGAAGAACCATTAACTTGTGCAATTCATTTTGTTCAAAGGGTTGTTTTTTTTTTCAAACCCGCTTAACGGGTGGTTTCTTTTTCTGTCCTCTTTTTGTCCGCCATAAAAACCGTGTAATTAGTTTTGTGAAAGACATTTATAAGATTGTAACAATTTTAATAGTTTGACATGAATTTACAATTTACAACTAAAAAAAAAATATTTGAACAAACAAACAGACAAATGGATAAATAAAAAAAAAATTTGCTGTGTATGTTTACAAAGTGATTTGTTATCATATCGGGAATAGAAATTGTTTATTTGTGCTTTCAATTTCAAGATGATTTTGTCGTTGAACTAAAATATTTATGTTGCATTCTCGTTCAATGGGAAATCTCTAGTTTTGTTTTCAGCATGCATTATTGCGATGGTGAATGTTTCTCTTTTATGGTTGACCTTTCACCTTTCCTGCATGTTGTTGTTTTTTTTCAAATGATTACCGTTTTGTATGGTCCCTGCTTAAAATTTAAGAAATTTTGAAACTTTTATGTCATAAGCGCTATGCCTTATAAATAAACAAATTGAGAAAAGGATAACCATAAATCTATACACCTCGAACGTTGATTGCAAACTATAAATCACCAAATGCGAACAGCGCCTTTTTATCTCACAACATTTAATGTTAAACTATCGAAGACTGCAATTAGTACAAGCCCAAGATGTTTGATATTATGTCATCAGTGTGTTAGTTGCTCCTAGGACATGACTGCGAGCAAAATAGAGATATCTAAATGGTTGCACTGTTTTGTTTATTCTTTCTACTTGTAAAATGTCAGTTATAATTTTATAGTTTATTTTGTGCTTGTATGCATTCAGTGAGCTGAGTGTTTGTATTATTATTATTTGTAAATACTGAGTGGCCACTTAATATCGATTTGTTGTTGTTGTTGTTTTTTTAATTTAAAAATTTGGTCATGCTCATATATTCATTAAGAATAGGACATATGATTGAACTATTATTTATACAGGAAAGGTCTGATCTTGCAACAAGTGTTTTACTTTTCTGGGGGATCTGTTGGAGTCGACATCATGTGCTGTTAGGAACTGAATAGGCCACGAAAATTTAATGTTTATTTATTTATTCTGAGAAAAGTAAAATAACTATTACAAAGTGGAGATCTTAATTTGTAATTTAAATGACTGTGTTAAAACTTTTTTTAGTAGTACTAAACCTGTATTTAGTAGTTTGGGTGTTGTTTTTGTGTTGTTGTTTTGTTGGGTTTTTTTGAACTTTCAAGAAAAACACATAAATATCTGCGTTCCAGAATTGCATGGGATTTCCCGGGACTTCAAGTGTAAATGGAGGTGACATGATCTTAACATTAGTGCAAGTTCTCATTTAAGTTTGTCCAATTCTTAAGTAGTTTGTTTGAGCGTAAGAGGTGTTTTGGGGCCAGACAAAGATGCTTCGCTTGTTCTTCCACACCACGACAATAGATGCAAGGCAATTATCCTAACACCCCTTGCCCATCTTGTCCCTAATTGAACACAAGTCACTTAGCATTTGATGACTTTCTGACAACCTTTCCCTCAACCAGCCCCCCCCCCCCCGCCCCGTTTCATCACCCACATCCCACCCTCGACACAAGTCTCGGTGTCTGAGAGATTTTTTGGCGTGTTACTAACTCGACAAAACTGTTCTTATGATGTATGTGCTATAAATTGAGGGCTCGTTGAGGAAAGAAGGAGAATAAAAAAACAAAGAGGGTTGAGCCAAGGCTTGGAGCCAGAGAGTTAAGATGGTGCAGGAGCCTTAACTAAATGGTGGCTTGCCGGAAAACAAAGGCGCGCACACACACTCACACACAACACACTAAAGAAGTGGGAAACCTGGGCTCGCCTTCAAATGTCACCCTATGAGAGGGCCAGACGCTGGCAAGAATCAGTATGCTTATACAAGTAATAAGTCCTACACCGACCAAATGTCATTAGGAGCCTCTGAGAGGAGTGTACACACACACACACGTACGAATCACAGAGAAAAAAGAGAGAAAAAAAAGGGGGGGGGAGAGAAAAAGAAAAGAAATGCCTCTTCAGAGAAAAATAATTTGGGTGGAAAAGGTGAGGGGTGGGGAGGAGATGATCTCTGTGCGAACAGAAGGTTTGAGGAGTCTGAAGAAAGGTATTGATGATATTAAAGATAGATACGAGAGAGGTGACTGTACTTCTGGAGATCATCTTGAAAGAGGCGAACGTGAGGGCTTTAACTGTGAGAAGAAAATACAAGCACACACAAAAAGTATTTTTTTTTACACATTCAAACAGAAACTACAATATAAGTAAGAAGCTTTTCTTCTGAAGAAAAGAAATAACCTCGATATCTCAACATTTCAATGTCTTGTCAAGTTTTGTTTTTGTTTTTTAAATAACAGATTTACTGCGAAACTTTTGGGGGTTCAACTTTTTGGTCCTACTACAACTCAAACAAATCTAAAAACATGCATTGAACATGTCCCTTTATACATAACAAAATCTAGAGTACATTTATAATATTTGTAGAATAGACACTTAACAAATAACCTATCTAGGAAAAGAGAATATGTGTTTTCCAACGTTTTAATCAGTTTTAAAATTATACATTAATTTCAAATTAAAGTGATGCAAAATGCATGCTGTAATGACTTAGCAAGGGATTAGGGGCCACGGGTGTCTTGGCCTCTTTAGGGACCCCTGCATTTTGACATTCGATAATGTACTTAATAAATATATATGTCTAATGTGCAACATGGTCACTAATTTGCATAACATGAATAGCAAGATAACATGGCATTAGTTTAATATTTACTGTAAAAAAAAATAAAAAAATTGGACAATCATTTGGAACCCCTCCCTTCACCCTAGCTACGCCACTGGCATGTTGTACTTCAGTTGAAGTCATTTAAATATATGTAAAATTATGAAGCTTGATTAAATTCAGTTATAATGGAATTGAGGGGTGAATATAACTTCTACATATTTAGTATTTTATCAGATGATTGAATGTCCAAGTGTAGGCCAGAATTAGGTGAACAGATCACGAGATTATTTTTTTACGAAATTAAATATTTTAATCTTCAAGTTGAAATCATGATTTGACTGTTGAATACACACTCTACATCAAGCAACAATACATTTTATACTTCTAATGCAATAGTAAATTCACAATAGTAAAAACGTAGCTTAGAGCTTCAAACTTGTATTACTGCACAATGGCCACGACTAAGCATGAGCTTCATACCGAACGTGAATTTTGTGACTCAAAATAGTTGATCACTTTAGTATTGTATTTGTGTTGTTGGTCTGTTCTCCCTTATATTTTTTTCACCAGGACAGCTCCAATCGTCTTGTGTTTACTTTGACAAATTCGAAGCTTTTGTTTATGCACACATTTTTATTTTGTTTGTTTATAGAGTAATCGCACAATGTATTACGTACCGCTCTAGTCTTGGGCTACACGTAATTGAAATACAGCTTCACAAAAATGTAAGTGCTGTCACTTTATATAAAATGTGTATACACAAATGCAATGCCCATTCAAATCTCTGTCTTCTAGTGCTAGAATCAACAACAACAAAATAGGAACATTTGGGCCTAAGTACAAAGTAAAATTAAAATAAACTTGCATATTTTGTATTTAGAGAGTCCTAGGAATGTATCTCTGAACTTGTAATGTCAATAAATGCCAATATGATCTTTTATTTCTTTTCTTATTGTGTTTATACTGTAGTAAAGTGATTTCTTTTTGAGACAAGTTTTTAATATAACTGATCCTTTTTTAAAAGACTTATAAGGTTTTAATACCTTAATAACTGATTACAAGGGGATACGAGTCTATTTGTAACAATCTCTTTCTCTATCTCTGTCTCTCTCTATCTCTCTCTCTCTATCTCTCTCTCTGTCTCTCTATCTATCTCTGTCTCTCTCTATCTCTCTCTCTGTCTCTCTATCTATCTCTGTCTCTCTCTATCTCTCTCTCTGTCTCTCTCTCTCTGGCTCTCTCTCTGTCTCTCTCTCTCTCTCTATATATATATATATATATCTGTCTCTCTCTCTGTCTCTCTCTCTGTGTCTCTCTCTCTGTCTCTCTCTCTGTCTCTCTCTCTGTCTCTCTCTCTCTGTCTCTCTCTGTCTCTCTCTGTCTCTCTCTCTGTCTCTGTCTCTCTCTGTCTCTCTCTCTCTGGCTCTCTCTCTGTCTCTGTCTCTCTCTCTGTCTCTATCTCTGTCTCTCTCTGTCTCTCTCTGTCTCTCTCTCTGTCTCTCTCTCTCTGTCTCTCTCTCTGTCTCTCTCTCTGTCTCTCTCTCTGTCTCTCGCTCTCTCTGTCTCTCTCTCTCTCTGTCTCTCTCTCTGTCTCTCTCTCTGTCTCTCTCTCTCTCTGTCTCTCTCTCTCTCTGTCTCTCTCTCTGTCTCTCTCTCTCTCTCTGTCTCTCTCTCTCTCTCTGTCTCTCTCTCTCTGTCTCTCTCTCTCAGTCTCTCTCTGTCTCTCTCTCTCTCTCTCTCTCTCTCCTTGTTTTTCATACCTCTTATAATTGCAACAATTTGAACTCAAACTTACAAAATGTCTCAAATGTTTCCAAAGCGTATCACGTATCACGCAATCAAAAAAAAAGTTTTCAGACTCCTGGAATCATGTCATTAGAAATGGTTCCGAATATTCTAGACGTCTCAATTCAAAAAAAAAATCCACTAAATGTCTCTGGTCTAATCGTTGTTACTTTTGTAATTCTTTTTAAAAGCGTATTGTGAACCCAATAGCAGAGAATGACACGTGATCAGATAGGGTGCACAGTCCGTAACAAAATGTCACCAAAAAAATAATTGTTTCGTTCAAATTTGTTTTGGCTGTTATTTGTTGTGCTGTTGTTGTTTTTTTGACGCCGTTGTTAGCAGCTCCTCCGAGGCTTATCTGTATATCTTTCTGTCTATTACAGACAGTGAAGTCTTCATCCTAATACAGGAGAGAGAGGCGAGAGTTGATGGTTAATGGAAGGTAAGGGGGTAGGGAGGCGAAAGAAAAAAAAAAGGAGGACATACAGGCATATTGACTTACAAACATGAGTTGTGGACGTCAAAAGTTATTTGTGAAGCATACAATCTATGGGGAAAAAAAGATTAGAATAAGACGGTAGCAGTGTAGCATTGGCTACATATGCGGTCAGGTGGGCAATAAGTCACAGAGTATTGCCCCTTAGTCTCGTGTGAGTTTTATCGGTCTCACTAGTATGATGACAATGTTCGGAGGGGCATACATTCCAGTTTGAAATCAGTGAATCAGTGAGAGAATCAACTGGCGCCCACTCGCTGTAATGAGGCTGAAAAGATCTCTCTCTCTCTCTCTCCACACACACACACACAGACACACACAGATAAGTCGTCATTTTAACTTTGAATAAGGCAACACTCTCACTCTCAATCCGCTGTGGGAGGTGTGGCTAGCTACCGTTATGAGGGCCGGAGTTTAAATCCCCATTCGAGATGAGCTGTGCATGCTGGGCGCCTAAAGTCAGCATGTAAACCTCCAAGATACCCCTCTCCCCACAGCAGTGAGATTCATAACAAACGAATATTTACCTTTGACTAGAGTAACACCTTTAGTTAAATCACTAAATTTAGAAAGCCTTCAGGGTAGAAGACTCAAAAGTAGCATTTATACATAAAACACTGAACCATAATCTTCAAATACAAAAACAAAATCTAATAAAATACTCTGAAAGACACAAAGATAAAGGCATATTCCCCATTCCATATGCTAGGACAAATTAGTACAAATACTCCTTCTTCCCTAGTGCATTTATAGCATGGAATGGTTTGCCTAAGTTAGCCAGGAAAACCAGTGACTTGGCAGAATTTAAGCCATGGGTAAATATGCATGACTGAATGCATGACGCGTAGGACGTAATCGTCTTCTTTTTTGAAGTAACGTCTGTATTATAAAAGAAAAGATAAGATTTATAAAAGAGATTGGACCTAGCTCTCTGGGCATGAGATGACATTAAAGATTGCTATACAAAAGTAATGGTAAAAAAAAAATAATTCTTGCGTTTATTATTACTTACATAGATTTTTTGTTTTCCCTTCTGTTACATTTTTCTTTATTAGCTTCAAAAATTATTTGTTTTCCACCATAAACATTCACAGAGCAATAAATGTGTGTCGTAGGTTAAAAATTGGAACGTAGACTAATTAAAACATTCAATAAGTCAAAACAAAGGGAGGCAACCAATAAAAATACAACTTTACATTATTGCAGATGGAACAGAGACCAATGCTATGATATTTTATACAAACCTCACGAGACTTAAAGTTATTGTGTTCTATAGTGTAGACTACACACTTCCGCTTCTGCCAACTCGTACAATATAAATTATGCATGCACAAGGCAGTCATCAGGACATCACCGAGGTCAAATAGAGTTGTATGGTACTCCTGATAAAACAGAGGGTAATTTTATTTTTTAAATCCAAACTCAGTCCGAAGTAAAACTTCCAGAGTGAAGCCATCAGAAGTAGATTCTGGCGGCTTATCTGATGTACCACGTGACCTCATATTGTAATACGGAACCACAAAGAAGGTCGAAAGTCTTGACAGTTGTCTAGACTTACGTAATTTTTGGACTCCACTGGTTTTGTTTTAAATCTGAATTAGTAGCATTGAAAAATATTGTACCATAATAAACACACACAACTGTGACGGTTGGTATACATTTTTTTTTAGAAACAAATTAAACTTTTATTCAGGAATGTAAAGGAAGACAAATGCTTCAAAATAATGTTACGCTCTAATGAAGTATATTGCTGCATTAAATGAAGACGATAATGTTTATATATATATATAATGTCCTAGACAAAGTAGCCAATGGTGAAGTTATTTCCTTTTTTGCCTGAAAAAGTCTACATGAAATGCCTGGATTTCGCGCTTTGCCGGTAGTACAAAACTACGGTTTAAAATGATAGGATGGATTACTAATGTAAAATACAGTTTCTATGCCAAAAGATTTGTAACATATAGATTTCATTTCAAAGCCTTTGATGATTCAAATAAGGCATCTGATATTTTCTAATGTGGCAACGACGAATACCTACCTGATACGCAACGATGAATGAAATTTGAAAGTTATTGATTGTCAGCAAAATTGATTGCTAATGGTAATTATAAAAATAGTATAATATTAATTTCAAAATAGGTGCAAAATCTTAAATTCGGTAATTTTTTTAAGTCTGAATTTTATAACAAAAACTATAAAGAATTTGCTTAACAAAGCTAATCAAAGTTTGATTTTTAAAAAAAATTCTTATCTCGCGTTAGAAAAATTTCAATTGTTAGTGTAACGTTTAGATCTATATCTATCTATCTACATATATATATATGTATATATAATTCTGTTACCCCCCCCCCTACTAGCTTGATGGCGTTCAGATAAATGAGGGTAAAAAGTACAAAAAGTTTAATTGTGTCAGTTCTTAAGTTGCTAGAACTGGTTCAATCACAATTAAATCATGAAGTATCTTTAAATGGGCTGATAATGTTGAATGCTAACAATTCACGAATTCACATCAATAGCATCATATACAAAGAAAATCTCAGATTCAAGCAACTAGAAGTAACTAAGGAGACTGTTTCGTAAGTATTCCTTGATTGTTAATACAATATAAAACAATATATTCATTGACAACATTCTTTATAACGTTCATTTTACTGGATCCATTAATAAAATTCATTTATAAGATCCATTTATAACGAACTTTAAAGAAAGATAAAAAGTCATTTCCTTGTTAATTTAAAAAAAAATGAAAGAAAGAAGAATAGACGATAGAGAAGATAGAAAAGATATAGATATATATATATATAGAGAGAGAGAAAGAAAGAGAGAGAGGAGTAGATTCAAAGATACATTTTTACTCAAAAACTTTTTTTTAAACTAAATGTCTTAAAAAGACCAAAAAAAAAAAAAAGGTTTCTGTCTTACTATTACAAATAATTTTTCACTCAGTAATTGTATTTTGTAATAAATATTTTGCTACTGTTTGGGTTATTATTTTCATTTATATACAATTGCATTTGAGAATGCTTTTAATATTATATCACTCTAGCTTAAGAATGACTCTATCCGTGAAGAAATAGTCTTCACGAGGAAGGTTTTAATTCTACCTATCCATACAGTTAAAAGCAATCTCTTTGGTTTAATATAGAGTTTCCCATACAGCACAGGCTCAACACAATAACATTTTCGCATACTTTTGTCAATATTAGTTTATTATAACATCAACATTTTGAATATGGCGGTAATCATGGCCATTCCATATTGTTCACATTAAAAATTTTAATTCAAGTGTTGAATTTAGAATTTAATTTCAACAATATAGAACATTAAACAGAATTGGAATTTTTGTTTATTTATTTTTTGTAAAAAAAAAAACACACATCATATACCTATCTACTGCTACGGTGGATATAGTTCAATAATAAAATAAACAGAGATAATGATTTGCATTGTTGAAATGATAAGATTATGTTAATTACATTTACAGACAAAGAGATGAAATAATGATGTCAAATGAATCATTTCAAAAAGAAATTATCAAAATAATTAAATTCAATTATAAAACCAAATTATAAAAACCAAATATAGAATCCAGAAACAGAAAAACTAGATTTCCACTGAGACGTGATAGTCAGGTCAAACTAGGTCCTCATACAAACGTATTAGTCAGGCAAACTAGGCCCTCAGACAAACTTATTAGTCAGACAAACTAGGCACTCAGACAAACGTATTAGTCAGACAAAATAGGCCCTCATACAAACTTATTAGTCAGACAAACTAGGCCCTCATACAAACTTATTAGTCAGACAAACTAGGCACTCAGACAAACGTATTAGTCAGACAAAATAGGCCCTCATACAAACTTATTAGTCAGACAAACTAGGCCCTCATACAAACTTATTAGTCAGACAAACTAGGCCCTCATACAAACTTATTAGTCAGACAAACTAGGCCCTCATACAAACTTATTAGTCAGACAAACTAGGCCCTCATACAAACTTATTAGTCAGACAAACTAGGCCCTCATACAAACTTATTAGTCAGACAAACTAGGCCCTCATACAAACTTATTAGTCAGACAAACTAGGCCCTCATACAAACTTATTAGTCAGACAAACTAGGCCCTCATACAAACTTATTAGTCAGACAAACTAGGCCCTCATACAAACTTATTAGTCAGACAAACTAGGCCCTCATACAAACTTATTAGTCAGACAAACTAGGCCCTCATACAAACTTATTAGTCAGACAAACTAGGCCCTCATACAAAGTTATTAGTCAGACAAACTAGGCCCTCATAATAACTTATTAGTCAGACAAACTAGGCCCTCATACAAACTTATTAGTCAGACAAACTAGGCCCTCATACAAACTTATTAGTCAGACAAACTAGGCCCTCATACAAACTTATTAGTCAGACAAACTAGGCCCTCATAATAACTTATTAGTCAGACAAACTAGACCTTCAGAGAAATTTGATAGACAACCAAGACCTTCAGACAGACTTGATATTAAGATAAACCTAGTTGAGAATAGTAGTATTGAAACCAAAATGAACAAATAATTCACGATGCTAAAAGATGATCACCCAGAAAATTACAATCATAATGTTCTTATATGGGATTTTCGTTCCAATATTTAAGTACATACCACGACACACGGTTTCAAAGGTTGAATATGATTCAGTCAATTTACAAAGTGCACAAAAATAAATTCAATTGTTGTTTATCAATACTTCCACATTCTGTACGTCGGATACATACAAAATCTTGCTAATTATGGAATATCTAATACTCGTTTAATTTCTTTAAAATATCAAGTTGACAATTTAAACAAAACTAGATCCAAGTTATACAAAATTAACCAGAAGTAAATCTTCTGCTTCGAGTTCAATAAAGATAATTCAATTTTATTGAACACATTCAATATTGCAGAAGTTTTAATAGGCCGGGAGTCAAAAAACTTTTTTTCAATAATTATTTTTGAATTATTAAATTGAAGTAAAATAATTACAGAAACATAAAAAAACATATATATATATATATATGTTAATTAATTAAGTTCTTCAGTAAAGGATATAGGCCTTTTTTTTGTTATAATAAACTATTATTAATTAGTAGATCTATAAATTTTCTATAACTATCTAATTGATAGTAAAATTCTACTCACCATACAGTGGTAATTGAACAGGTAATTATTCCAACTGAACTGACCGGACAAAGGTAGATGATATAGGATCAATTAAACATGACAATTCTTATGTCAGTGTGTCAATAGACCGTACCGATGTGTTATGCCGCGATGTATTATGTCGCGATGTATTATGTCATGATGTATTATGTCACGTGTATGTGGTACAGAAAACAAACAGCACCAGGGGCAGCACCTCCACGTCTGCACAAATCATCGGGGCCAGTTCATCAAGACAACAAACAATGGCATCTCAACATCCAGCAGGCGTTTCTTCAAGTGCTCTTCCTCATACACACAAACACAAACACACACACGCATAAACTAGGTAAAGAAGAAGGGAGGGAGGAAAAAAAAAAGAACTCCCTCATCGCACATTTCCATTTGCCCCGCCCTCGATATGCTTCTCGTGGTTTGCGCATATGCACGTGAATACAACTGGACCCCTTAGTGATTATCTTCCCCTAGTTTTTTTTTTTTTCATGTTAAAAATTATTCCACCCTCAAAAGAGTAGTGGGCCTTGGGGTGGGAAGGCTATTTTTATGTACTTCAGAAACAGAAGCTTTTCTTTCGCTTTTGTTGTCATTCTGACTGACCAGATACGTTTGAATGAATATTTAATATTTACAATACTCAACAGATATTATTTTATTCCTTTATACTGAATTACCTCCCTTCTCACTATTTTCTATCATTCCTCTTTCCTCCGTTACTGATCTGTCTCCTCACTTTTCCTCAACATATGCAGTTTTATTTTTTCAACATATGAATCCTCCTCAAACTTCCCAGCCCCCACCCCAAAGTACACAGCGTCTATTCGAGTCCTGGAACTGAGACCCCACAAGGGAAAGACGTGTTAATGTCTTCTGCAGATCTCCGAGCCCGAGGTTTAGACAAGAATATAGACTCGAGATTTATATTTAATTACACGTTTTATCTCCCCTCGCTTGAAGGCCTCGCGACCTGAACCTGCAGCCAGTGGAGGGAGAAAAAAAAAAAGAAAACATTTCAACGTTTCAAACGAAAGTAACCAATCAAATGTTGAGCATCGCCAAACCCAGCAGAGGTTCTCAATAATCAATGGACTCAAGTTGTACATGTATATAAGACAAATCAATGCATTTTCTCCTATTACACAGTATTTAATGTAATAAAACGTACTAGAATTCTGAAACCAGAACAACATCCCTTTCGTCATCATGTATTATAGATGAATAGTCTAGTTGTTCTGGTTGATACTATAGTATAATCGTGCAGTGACAAGACTAGATGCATTGTAATTATTTAGCAAAGAGTAAGACATACTAAAGGTTATAGGTAAGTGTGTAAGTTTGTGTTCTGAGTTTACATTCTTTTTATTTCAATAAAAAATTGTATCATTCCTTTTCATTTCCTTCACTTCTTGTGAGAACGAAAAATACAAGATGGTACTTTCTTTTTGTTATTAAATGGAACAAATAGGGCGGAGAAGTGTTACATTTCAAAACGGCCTTTGTTGTCCTACATACAAACTTGTGTTACTTATTCAATGGAAACATAATGATACATCTATGGCAAAAGTATCTCAAAGGTGTTATAAATATATATATATATATATATATATATATATATATATATTATATCACTTTTATAATTTTATTACAAAGCTTCTATCAATTGACTTTGTCTGTCTGTGTCTGTCTGGTAAAAGATTTGTACTCGTTATTTCTCCCAAACCCATTCTCAGATCAAGTTGAGACTTTGCACAATTATTCATTGGTATAGACAAGACATAAATCTATTTAAAAATTAATCAATCAGCCAATTAATTGTTTGCAATGAATCATTTTGTTTGATATTAACAAGGGAAAGTAATCCTTTAGAATTCACAGATATGGCTAAATATGTAGTGTTTGATCCCCTTAGATAATTGTAAACATTATTTCTCCCACAACTATTATCAGATCAAGTTGAAACTTTTAAAATGATTTTTGTAAATATTTTTCCTGCTTTTAAATGTACGGAAAAAACAAGATGATTTCGTAAATAGAAATTGTGTTTTTACAATGCAGACGAAAAAAGAAGAACACAGCTTTTGTTACATTAGACGGTGTGGGACTGTGTGGGACTGAAGCGTGGCGGAAAATTTTATTTAACTTTTTTTTCCCCAAAAAAGTTTATGTTTTTATTATTATTTTTACAAACGTGTATATTTAACTAACTTCATCTGTCTGGGTGGAATCTTTTACACGTTATTTCTCCAACCTCCCATTCTCGGATCAAGTTAAAAACTTTTCAAAACTATTCGAGAGCAACAAAGGAATCAATGTAAAAACTAACCAACTAGTTCATCATATAGTCCAGTCCCAATTGATAAGATTTGGTTTCTATAGAAAATCTACTAAGCTTGCATAGAGAATTAGGTCGTTCGCTAAAAATGTTAAACTAAGTCTATAAAGCCCTTCTATTTGTATAAGTATTTGAATAGTTCAGTGGCTAGCACGTATGCCTTACATCACGGAGGCTCGAGACCCCGAGTTCGAACTCGAGACTAGAGCAACTTTTTTTAATAGCTTGC
The DNA here is from genome assembly GCF_947242115.1 of Biomphalaria glabrata. NCBI lineage: Eukaryota > Metazoa > Mollusca > Gastropoda > Planorbidae > Biomphalaria > Biomphalaria glabrata. Next base: position 35,476,892 of record NC_074717.1, on the reverse strand, counting down.
TTTGAAAAAGGCAGCGCGGAAACACGCCCAACTGGTCCACAGTGATTTGAACATTGCACACATAGTATACTACAAGTATGAAAGTTGCGCTCAATTCATAAAACTATTTCTGATTGCATACTTGTATTATTGTTAGACTAGAATACACTGGATCAATTAAAAATTAATTACGTGATTAATTCAAAATAATTGATGTGATTTCCCGCAATACAAGCTTTGTTGTTTTTTAATTATTTTTGTAAATCTTATTTATTTATTTTATAAGTTGTAATAGTCAAAATAAATAAATATTAACTTAGTGCGCTTCGAGGTGAGGAATCGAACTAGGGCCGCTGTGTTTTTAGTCTGAGAACATGTTTCTGGAATTCGAGTATTTTAAGGTCGTCGGGGTTCAAAACTTTGCTCCGCTTTCAGTATTACTCTATTCGTGTATCTTACACAACGCGCACTAATTAATGTAGTCATACAAATAAGCAATACGCTAGGTAATAAGCCATATAGTCTAATTCTAGGATAGTGAGTGCATTGATGTTCCGTCGCTTAGCCGCCCTGTACTGAACTAGAGTTACTGTTCTTTCTTTAAATTAGTTTTTCTAAAAATAACATGTCAAATTTTCTATCAGTAGCTGAGCAGTAAACTGGTAACAAGGTATTCAAATTGTTAATTACAAACTTAATGTACAGAGGAATATATCAGAGGCGTTGACCGGGGGTTCTCAGTCTAGACAAGACGGATCTGTGTGGGCTTATTACATCCGGCAGTTTATAGAGTGGCGTCGTCTTATCTTCTTGATCCTGAAGATTGTCAGTACCGTTGTACCTGCAGGTGTACGGGCATGTTTGGTGAGTGCAGGTGTGTACTCACTCAGGCCAGAGTCTCTTGCCCTCGGATTTTCTCGCGGCCTGACTACTAGTTACAGTTTCAGTAATTTAATAGAAGCGTATGGATTAATTGCACATTGGTGTCTCCCTCCCCCCCCCCCTTCTCTCTCTCTCTCATAATGATCATCCTTTACTCTAATATCTAATACACAGATTGTATTTAGTTTCGAAATCCTTTTTTTTTTCTCTACTTTTCTCTTTAAGCTTATCCACCTCCCAAGCGCGCAAATACACGATATCATTAGTATTTATAAGCAACATGAATGTTTAAATATGTATATACAATTCCTACACACGCCAAACTAGAAACAGATCTTTCACATAAACCTAGCTACACATACATACTCTAACACACAGACATAATTTACGGGGATTTTACTCATGTGGAACAGGACTGTTGAAAGACATTTCCCCTGGACCACTTTAACAGCCGGACCTTCAGCGGTCCGAAATGTTAGTTCTCTCCTCTTTACACACACGCAAGAATTTTATTTTGACCAAAGGCTAGGGTTAACTGACCAGAAAGCTATCGCATACACCTATTCATCAACTAGAATACACAGGGAGGATACTCTGGAGCTTACACCAATGGAACGGACTGGCGGAGTTGTCCAGCATAAGTCTTGAATTGATTAGATGGATGGGAGATGTGAAAGAACATTTGAACAACGAGCCGTGACCAGAGGGTATATAAGTACACTTTAACTATTAGTATTTCCGGGTGAGTTGGTAAGGTCAGTCTTTTGACCATCGTTAACGTAGTCCAAGATGTATTAATACCATACAACTGGGACATACAGTTACATGTATCCAAATGTCTCATGACCACATTGACGTTTATATAAAACGATACCATCGTTACAGTGTATGTGTTGTATTGATATACATCGTTACAGAGTATGTGTTGTATTGATATACATCGTTACAGTGTATGTGTTGTATTGATATACATCGTTACAGTGTATGTGTTGTATTGATATACATCGTTACAGTGTATGTGTTGTATTGATATACATCGTTACAGTGTATGTGTTGTATTGATATACATCGTTACAGTGTATGTGTTGTATTGATATACATCGTTACAGTGTATGTGTTGTATTGATATACATCGTTACAGTGTATGTGTTGTATTGATATACATCGTTACAGTGTATGTGTTGTATTGATATACATCGTTACAGTGTATGTGTTGTATTGATATACATCGTTACAGTGTATGTGTTGTATTGATATACATCGTTACAGTGTATGTGTTGTATTGATATACATCGTTACAGTGTATGTGTTGTATTGATATACATCGTTACAGTGTATGTGTTGTATTGATATACATCGTTACAGTGTATGTGTTGTATTGATATACATCGTTACAGTGTATGTGTTGTATTGATATACATCGTTACAGTGTATGTGTTGTATTGATATACATCGTTACAGTGTATGTGTTGTATTGATATACATCGTTACAGTGTATGTGTTGTATTGATATACATCGTTACAGTGTATGTGTTGTATTGATATACATCGTTACAGTGTATGTGTTGTATTGATATACATCGTTACAGTGTATGTGTTGTATTGATATACATCGTTACAGTGTATGTGTTGTATTGATATACAATGTCTTTGCGTTATGTGACTCGACCATGTTGTTGTTTTTTAACATGTTGTGAACTAGTTTGCAATACATCAAAAAAAAAAAAAGTAGATTTACCAAACTAATGTTTTCAATCGCGATATTTGTTGTGTATTTTAGCTTTCACGACATACCTGTGTTCGAGGAACTCAAATATTGACTCCTCATTTGTTTTGTTTACAATTAAACTGATCTAAAAAAAACATATTTTAAAATATTATTTTCTTACAAAAGGAAATTAAAATGCATATTTTGCTAACCCTTTTTTTTCTGACGATTTGTATATGGGATTTTCATTCATATAACACTCCCAACCAAAATAATAAATGCACTCTATAGCACTGGCTTCGTATTCTTGCTATCCACGTAGTCTGTAACAAACTAGAGATAATGTGCGTTTTTTTTTTTTGTCTATGTAAAGATAATACAAAGTTAACATTAGTGCGCAAAGTTAACTTTTCGTAATGTTTGACCGCGTGGCATTATAACTTCTATGTTTTGGCGCCATAAGTCTATGTAACGCTGTTCACGTCTGCCTGTAGCTAATTCAATCTATGTAGACATGGACAACGAGCGGCTTTGTAAGATACTATCTTTTTTTTTTCAAGAAAGTTAAGACTGACGCACGCACACACATACACAAACACATTGATTAACAGAAGGCCTAGATGAGAGTGGCGTATTTTTTTTTCCCTACGCCATTGACATTTCGGTGCATGTGGCACATACTAGGGACTCACCAAGTTAACGCCGTCGAGGCGACCACGTGGTCACAATTTTCACTTCCGGGGCACCTTCCGCGTCAGAAGGTCAGAACAAGAGGAGTCGGAACCAAAGGGAAACCACTGCAGACAGTTTTTTGTATTGTAGTCTTATCTGAGGTACCCGATGGGAACATTGGGGTGAAGAAAAATAGGAATTGGGGGGGGGGGGGGGGGGGGGAAGAGAGAAGAAGGGGTGTGCCACAGGACATACGTTTCAAGAGGAAGTGTGAAAAGACAACTGGAAATTTATTGAACTTAAAGTCTGAACAAGCTTTTTATAGAAGGTTTCAACATTTTTTTACAAGGCAATTTTTTAAATATTTTACATTTTAAAAAAAGTAACTTTTTTTTTAAGTGTTAAGACATAGAGATAAAATAAAAACGGATTTTTTTTTTGGATATAATATAATTGTGTCGCTACAACCCAACTATTGACTGTGTCCAGTAAAATCTCTTTAAAAAACATAGGCCGAAAAATGCAATGAATAGATCAAAAAAATATTTTCTTGTAGGTTTAATAAAGCTTGTGTATCTCCATAACGACACTACTAACACTGTCCAAGATCAACCCTCGTCCATCGGCTCAGCATTTGATTGGAAGTATACACGCCTACATCCAATCATAAGCTGTGTAACAAAACCTTCTAGATATAGGACGCCAAGACAAAGGCGGTGTGAATACCTAGTTGAGAAATACATGTTGATCTTTAGAAACTCAATCAACTTAGGTACTTCTTTTGTTTTATTTAAGTAGATAAATATAAATATATATACTTCCATTCAAATGTTGACAAGGGTTGCATTAAAAAAGTCATAAAGAGTTTCTCATTTTACTATTTTACAAAAACAACAAAAAAAAAAAAAAAAAAAAGGTTGAGCTCATGAAAGCTCTGAACCAATTTTCTTCTCGTTCTCCTGTCTGTCTGTCTGTCTGTCTGTTTCTCTTTCCTCGATCACTCACATACTATATCGTCACATATCTATCCGTTTCATTTTTTTCTCCCCAAAGAGAAACGTTATCACCAGACAACTTCTGATAACGTTTGTTAATTACAACTCCATGAACGTGCATCGCTAAGCACACGCAGAGGTCATCTCGTCACTTCTCATCTGGCCAACATTTGACATTTTGTTTTCGCTAAAAACTCATAAAAACAAACATCCGTAACAGAAATATATATATATATATTTAAGTTTGAATTTAAAGAGACAACTCTGAAATGTGCAGCAGACGTGTATAGAGGATTGTGTGTAGAGCTTCTGTGTTCTTCGGAAGAGAAGGAAAGGGAGACAATGAAAATGAAGTCTGGTGATAGGGCATACAGAGAGTGAGTGTAGGTGTGTGTGTGTGTGTGTGAGGGTGTAACTAAAAGAGTGACTGGTCAGTGAGATGGGAGGAAACATGTTGACAATACAAAGATGAAGAATATTTGTATTAATTAAAAGAAGTTTTTACCAATGTTAAGAGAGAAAATACAGAGAGAGAGAAAGAGAGAGAGGAGAGAGGAGAGAGAGTGAGAGAGAGAGAGTGAAAGAGAAGGAGAGAGAGAGAGAAAGAGAGACTGTTTCAGCAGTAAAATGTTTTTCTATTACACATACACAGAAATAATTTTTTAAGGAAATTCTAAGCAGCATAAAAGTGAAACTTTACTGTGCGTATAAATACTTTCTTTAGTAGTTAATGAAAGGAAACACTCAAAACGTAGCTCCGTTTCTTGGCGCGCCATAAATTAGTGCGCTCACCATAGACTAGTGCTCACCATAGACTAGTGCGCACCATAGATTAGTGCGCACCATAGATTAGTGCGCACCATAGATTAGTGCGCACCATAGATTAGTGCGCATAAGTAATGAGGTTTTGAGCACTCCAGAGTCGAAACTTAAAGCGAAGGGAAAATGAACTGGTCTTAATGATTTCATTAGGGAGGGGGGGGAGGGAGGTGGAAAAAAAAAGGCAATGTGAAATGACCTTTCAATGAGCCTAGCACAGTGACCTCGACCGCCCGCTCATAATATAAACCGTATTCGACTGACTAGTGAAGCACCTTCATCATCTACATCCTCTTCAATACACCCTCCCCCGCCTCCCCCGCGACCGCGACGCTCTTCCAGTGTTGGAGAGTAAGTGAGAGTTGAACAGCAACTTCTCATTAACCCCCGGTCAGTAAACAATCTCTAAACACGAGCCCCAGTGTGAGTACTTCTCTTTCCCAGACTCGCCCCATGCACTCACCAAGACGTGCGGGACTTCCCGCTGCTCTTCTAACAGCGTGCGCGGCCTCCATCGCCAGCGGAGCAAAACTGCTTTAGAAAGCAAAACAAAAATTTACCTAAAAAATTTTTTTTTTGGTTCTCGTGGTGTGAGGACCGCTATAATTTATCGTTTGGTCAAATATGTAAATGAGATAAGCATCTGGAGGCAGGATAAGATGGACAAGGAAGTGACTCAGAAAGTTGTACATCTAGTCGACTGGATGAGCTGAGTAAAGCCATAGGATTTAAACGAAGGGGGAGAGAAACTGCACATATATATATATATATAACAGAGATCACTATGCAAGACAAGAAATGTGTATACCAATTACAATAGAGAAATATAATTTTTGTTTTAAATTTTATTTTTATAGTAAGACTAATGTAAAGATATACATATTTTGTTTTTATTTATTGATGTATATATTTATTTTTTTCTTATTTTTACGTTGGCGACTGTACGATATTAAAAAATGAATTCAGAATCATGGCATCTTTTTTTTTTGTTCTTAAAAGCCACAACAATGAAACATAGAATCAGCTCCACTACTACATTGCAATCTATAGATTTAAAAAAAAATTATGGGAAAGAAAACAAGTGATTTAATACGATATAGTTCCAACATATTTACCAGACAATCGATATATGTTTAATATGAGAGATGTGTGTTACATAAATACAGTCTAGTTTATTTTTTTCTTTATTTCAATGTAACAATATTTTGGTTTATTATCTATCTAATAAGCTGTCTTCAAACATATTATAAAAATGAAAATGACTATTTTCCACAGAAACATATATGTCAAACTTTCCATGAAATGTTTAAAAACAATAGACAAAAATGGGTTAGACAATATTGCACTATTGAATTGATATATGGTGGTAATCTTAAAACACTTTGAAAAGATGTTAAATTAATTCAATATTCCTACTTTCTGGTTCTCGGGTGTCCAACAACAAATTGAGAACCTGCAACTGACGCAGCTATTGATGTCAGCCTCATGCCTACAACAACAACAACCAAATGATGGGCTGTTCGTCAAGAGGAGAGAGGAGGACTATAGAACCTAAGGACATTAGAGAGAGAGAGAGAGCTGCTCACAGACAAATGCAGGAATTAATTCCCACCAAATGGTGAGTAGGTTTGTAGTTGACCTTATTTATGTTGTTGCCTGAGTGTGTAAGTGTGTGTGTGTGTGGGTGAGTGTCTGTGTGTTGAGAAAACGAAATGCCCTTAAGGCGAAGGAAATCCTGCTTAGAACTACTTTCCTTGTTTGTTCCAGTATCTCTTCAGTGGAGGAGGCAACTCAGTTCATCATCACACGAGGACATAGCCGAGGTTAGGTTAGAATACACTGAGCAGTCATTTACAGATGTACATTGACTACTTTTGGTGGACATAAAAACAACTGTTTTAATACAGTTGTAGATGTATATGAACCCATATAGGTAGGTTACATCCTTTAAATACAGATAACCGTACTCAAGATGGACAAACTAAAGACCAACATTATGATTACTGTCCCTTCCACTTAGCCCCAATAAAATATGTATTCTTTACTTTTGCACATTTAAGCAAAAGATACTGCCCTATTGCGATCCACAAAACGTTGCTGGCCATATAAAACCTAAACAAGCTTAGCTGGACAGGTCCTTCGAAAGCAAGAACACCTTTTGAAAAAGATTGAAGCGACCCAAGGTAATGCGTTAACAAAAAATAAATAAAAATAAACATCACAAATGTTTGGCCGTCGGCTGCAGCAATGCTGAGAGGTTAACAATTAAAATGAAATTTGGCGAATGATGAACAGCCTAATTAGTAATGCAGCAAAAAAACGAACTTACAACTCTGCCCTTCGTTTAGCGTTCCAGCACCACGTTCCCATTTCACTAAGAGAAGAGACTACATTGTCAATAAAGTTCTCCCTTTCAGACCTTGTGATCTATGGGGCAGATGATGTAAAGGTCATCCGTTTCTGTGGCCAGCACAACGACCAACCGCCTTTACTTTCCCCCAACTAAAGTCAGGTACCCACTAGAGCTGGGTGAACTCAGAGGCGCCCTAAAGATCCCAAAAGTAAAAATCACAGTCTTCACCCCGAGAACCCCCGGTTCGGAAGTCAAGCGCCTTACCACTCAGCCACCGCGCCTCCACTTGTCAATAAAGCTTAAAAAAAAAAAAAAAAGGTCCTTCACATTATAAATGGCTGTGTCTTCGAGTCTGAAGGTGAAGGATGAGTGTAGAATGTCACGTGTCCACACAAACCACGTGACGCTTTCTTCAGCTATTTCCTTCCATCGTATTTTACGCCGCTCAAATTTTAATCCTAATATTCACTATAGGCCCACTGCATTACTCGGTGTGTGCGTTTGTGGGGCGGGGGTGGGGGCATGGTACTTGATATACCTGGAAGAGTTATTATCAGAGAAGAAAGTAGAAACCAAAGCTCAATGTTACCTATGCTGGCCTAGAAAGGTTACAGTGAACACGGTTGTATTGGTTGCAAATCATGCTGGGAGTAGGGGGGGGGGGGGAGAGATCAATGGGATGTTAGTGATAACTCTTTCACAACTTTACGCCATCCGTCTCGGCTGCTCTAATAGAGTGCAACAGTTTTACACAAACCAAATGTTTCGTCAATGTTAAACTCTCTCTCTCTCTCTCTCTCTCTCGCTCTCTCTCTCTCTCTCTCACACACACACACACACACAGACAATGATTCATAAATATAAAAAAAAACGAAAATTCATAATTTTCTTTTAGAGTTATCTCTCTTTGTTTATTTAAATCAGAGTCCAAACTGAACGGGTCAGTTAGCTGGTAAAACTACAACGCGTGGGGTGGTAAGGGCGTGACTAGAAGAGATAATCAGACTAGTGAGAAAAAAAAAAAACAACAGGCGCCAGCTAGCGTTTTAAAAGGGGGGGGGGAGACAATTTACAACTCATGCGTTTAACATTTCGTAACTATAGCGAGAGAAAGATTTCTTCATAAACCAATACAGTCACACACAAAATATACAAAACAAAAACGTCAAAATCTTTTTTGTTCATTATATGATCTAGAAATGTCCATTTTAAGAACGGTGTTAAAAAAACGGGAGGGAAAAGGAGCAGCCAGGGGCTTTGGGGGGGGGGGGGGGGAATGGTTGATTTAAGTCTTAGCTTCTTTGAGGCCAGGGAAGGAGACGGGGGGAACACTTGTTGAAAGGTCGAGGGACACGGGGGGGGGGGGGGAACGAGAGGGGAAAATCCTGGAGTGTGAGGGGGGGGGGGGGGGCAACACGTTCTATGTCATTGTTCTTTTGTTTTTCGTTTCGCTTGCAGGTAAGGAGAAAGAAAGCGAGTAAAATAACGGTTCTCAGAGTCGGTGGAGTCAGGGTCAATTTCGGTATATATGAGTGGCTATAATAGTAATAAAAATGTAAATAAAAAAATAATATTTATTAATAATATTATTACATAATAATAGATATGATAACAATAAAGTAAGAATAATAACATGAATGCCTGTTTTTTACACTCAGTGTTGGTGTTTATTACGGAGGGAACGATTACAAATACCAAAAGGATAGACATTCTGAGACTCTCTGTGATAGATCGTCTCTAGAGTGATAGAGTAGAGTAGAGTATTATTAGTAGAAAAAAATGGGAGGGGGAAAAGGGTTGGGCGCAGAAAAGAAATTCAAGAAACAATAACTTCATGTTTAACGTGAACAAAGAGTGGAAAGTTAGACAACTCCGTAATTCTTCATTTGTCAGACCGGAGTTAAGTCTCTTGGTTACATAAGAAAAATGCTGTAGCATTACCTACGCTCCGCCCCCCCCCCTTCCCCAAATAGCGCGAACAAAAAAAGAGTGGAAATTCCAGAAGCTAACATCAAAGACATTCTGACAATCCTAGCCTCACCCCCGGGGACCTCCTTCTCCCTCAGTCCCAGTCTTCTAATAAACCTTGTTATCGTGACGCCATTTAATACTGATAAATATGGGATGAGGGGAGGGGGATTCAGTTAAGTTGTACACCCGTCTCAGTTTATTGCCTATCAGTTTATGTCCAGGTTAATACCTTCTACTAGATTCATCTCTGGGATTTATTGCAAGCTTATCATTTTGTAAAACAATAATTTCAAACTATTTTTTAACCAAAGAAAAAAAAGAAAAAAACGATCTATGTTTATCGGACTTTAGAGGCCAGTCGGTCCACAGTCTATGAAATACGCAGGTTTGTATCCATTCTATCAGAAGCATTGTTTAAATCTGTATTACATCTACATATGTCTGTCTGTCTGTCTGTCTGTCTGTCTGTCTGTGTGTGTGTGTGTGTGTGTGTGTGTGTGTGTTTTTCATGCTATCCATTGGTCTCGTATATTATGTGTTATATATTTGTGTTATATATGTATATACTTGTTATGATAACACAAATTACAACACATAAGATATAAAACAGATATAAAATTAAAAAAAAATATTACACAATATATATATATATATATATATATATATATATATATATATATATATATATATATATATATATATATATAGTCCAATGACCTTTTTGCTTAACCCATTACCCGCTAAAGTCATCGACTTTGTTGATTGTTTCAAATAAAGTTAATTAGAATTTTCTAAAAAAATAAGTGACGGGTTAATATGTTAGACGTAGAAAGAAGTAGGAACATTTAGTCCGCCATATACATAAAAGTGGCTTTTTGGTACACAAGTAAGGGTACATTATATATGGTGGCGGGGGGGGGGGGAGGGGAAGGCGATGGGAAGAACTGGCTAGATCTGTGATCTATCAACACACCAATTTCTCACACTAGACGGGTCGGAGTTATCTTTTCCTTCAATCACAAAAAAAGTAAAAAAAAAAAAAAATGCGGGGACTTGGGGAGGAACTCACCCCCCACCCCTTTTTACTCACACAGTGTATGTGTGCGTGAGTCGTGGTATGTGTGTGGAGGGGGGGAGGTCGAGGAAATAATAAGGGGAGCTGAGTGCAGGAAGAGTCATTAACTTATTTTTGTCATTAGCACGGAGTTAATGATTGGGTGCAAGGGGTCAAGAGGTCAGGGGGTCATCTGTTCAATGTAAGGTCTTGATAAGGCGAGAAAAGTATTAGGTAGAAGCTGCGAATGGTGAACGAGTAGGGGTGAGCTACTGGGGTCCCCCCCCCCCATCCCAATCCTCACAAGAACTTAACCTTGGAACACTGTCGATTTTTTTTTTATCCTACCTTTATTTATGTTTTTATATATATATATATATATATATTTAAATTTCAATGGCATCTTAAGCGAGAAGGCAACGAGGACGCCAAGCTTCACGAGGTCTGAGGGAGGACTGAGACATGGTCCCTGTGATGAATGGTAAAAAGATAAGGGGGGGGGGGAGATGACGCAGATGAGTCTCAATGCAATCTTGTGTCAACAGACGAAGCAGGCGGACGCCCTGACTGCACAATCCACCACAATCAACATGCAAGAGGGATCTGTGGAGCTAATTGTGAAATGAAATAGCAGGGGGACAAAACACGCAACACACACGCAACACACACGCAACACACACGCAACACACCATGAACTTTTTCAATAAAGAACTTAATTTCTTTGTTATTACCATCATTATTTATGTCCACTACAAATCGTTATTATTATAATTTTAATTGTTGACCGTTGACTTTCTCGACCGAATGTTCACTACGAGGGCGGCCAGGGAGAGGCGATGGTTTAATAAACATGAAGGAAAACTTTTACTTTGTCAAAATAAAAAATGAGTGTCCTGGTGGTTCAAATAGACTCCACGGCATTATACCTTTAAGAAATGTTGTAATATGCATGGGTTCAAGACCTTTAAGGAAACACTTATAGAAAAACTTCATGAAAAATTGCTAGACAACTAGAATCATAACACGATCCTAAGTATCAAAAATAAAATAAAAATTTACTGCTGCAGAGGTGGATAACTACGTGCAAAAATATATTACATATACATATAGGAAACCCTGCAGAGGCTGCAGGACCTAACTAAAAACACGGGACGTTTGGGCCACAAGGCCTTCGTCAGCTACGAACAAAAGTAGAAAATAATTCATTTAAAGATAGAAGAGAGAAAAATAAATAAGAAGATGAAGAAAAAAAAAGAAAAAGTGAGATCAGAATAGAGACAAAGAAAGAGAGAATGAAAAAAAGAGTTAAAAGAGAAAGAAAGAAGGAAGAAAGAATGGTAAAAAAAAAGGAGTAGAAGAAAAAAAGAGAAGAAATAAAAAAGAGAATAGAAGAGATAGAGAAGAGAAAAAGAGATAAAGAGAAGAGAATAAAGTAGTCAGTTCTAGAATAAGTTCATGAAACGATGGAAGCACTCGAATTCATATTCGGTGCTCGACTTGATGCTCGTTGTACACAGAAACAACCGGGGACGTCCTTCCTTATTGAGTAGCGCAATGGGCGCCGGTCCAGGGGCGTCGCGAAGGTGAGGGCGTAAGAGATGTTGGAACTTAATACCAACAGTCAATTGGTTAGGATGAGGATATTAACTTAAAGGTTGGAAAGATGTGCGCGCGTGGGTGGGGAAGGGTTAACGTGTACACCAGTGGGCAGTGCCAGAGATAGCTGGGACAGTTTGATTGATGGAGGGAAGGCTCCTGGATAACAGGAGGTGAAAATCTCATTTTGAATTCTAATGGATTGACGGATAAATGGATGCGGTTTCAGTGTTGTGGAACAAAGAAGCTTTTTTAAAAAAAAAACACGACCAAATGAATACGAGAAAACGGAACGAGTTGTGGAAGGAATCTGGATTGCAAAGTGCAATGAGGAATTGGACCAGGAGAGTTATGAAATAGAGAAAGAGGGAATGGGTGGCCTGTCATCGAGAGATACCATAGCGTTCATCAATAATGAAGTCATTACATGTTACATAATCAATGACATGTTTGAAGAACCTCGAATTCCTGGTTTGCAGATGATTATAGATCGCTAATTCAAATCAAACACAGGTCGATTACTACCAAAATTTAAGATGATAGATCTGATTGCTTTAGTGTTACCGGACAGTTTGTCCATCATTTGCCTTACGTTACACTGGACAATCAACAATAAAATCCTATAAGAACAATAAACAATAAAAAGACTTCTGCCTGGAGTTATCCTCTCAGAATTGTCCAGTCGTTTGCGATTAATTACTACATATAACTCTTAGTTAGGTAGGTATTCAGGTAGAAAGACAGACAGAGGGACAGACAGACAGAAAAGAGAAGAAAAAAAAAGGGAGATGTTTATAGATATAAGCTCTGTCTCTAGGAAACTCTACCCTATTAGTAGCAAGTGCAGACAAACCTGACAGAACCCTCTCTCCCACTTTTCCTACTCTTGTCCAAAAACTTCAAACAATTAAGAGAAGAAGGTGAGCGCAGGTAGCGGTGTCTGTACCGTTCCAAACCATTTCGTTTATTGACGTCTACCTTCGCCAACTTTCAATGTGGATGGGGGAAGAGAACCAAAAGTAGAAAATGGGGCGGGGGAGGAGTATGGCTGAGGTTAGGGCGAAAGGAGGGTGACAGTGGTAAAAGAAGTGCCAACAAGAGGTTTAAAAAACTGAAAGGCAGGGGAGGAGCACGCTTTTTTTTTTGTAGTTGTAGACCTCTGCTAATTAGTTGCCTGATTGTGTCTTGGTGAGTGCTCTAAGTCATTATGCACGTGATCAGCAGAGTGAAGTGTGCGTACTTCAATTACATGTTTTTAATGTGAAAGAGTAATACATAAAACCTGCATGTCTAACAAGAGTATGCGATCAACTAAAGCTCTGATAGAAGAGAATGTGACACTCACGTCCTCCTAAAGTACACGAACAGTCTTGCGGACTACTTTAGAATTTCGTTGGAGCATTCTGGAATGTGCTAGGAAACACCATGGTGTTCCCAATAAGAATGTCAGGAATATGAACCTGCACAGCAGATCTGATGATTCCATTCACGAAGTTAATCACAGGAAATCTAAATAACGAAATTAAAGTCTTTCATATTGACGACGGTCCCCTCAACAAGCCACACAACTAGTCACTGACATTTGATGAAACACTCTATCAGTCCTCAAAACTAGTCACTGACATTCGGTATCAGGCTTCTCCAGACTTAAAAACTAGCCACTGACCATCAGTGAAAGATTACGGATAAATCTATTTTACTTAAACCCCACCACTTCAAATACAAGGCGATGTCGTTTATAATATGAGACAAAAAATGGTCAGGTGATTTCTCCACCTGATGTGCTGAACAATATATGATATTGTCAGGTTGACCTTATAAAATTATATAGACACATGACATTTGTAACAAACTAATAGATTCTTGAAATTTGAATCGCCTTAAAAAAAAAAGCCTATAAATGCAAGAGGTACTGCACCGAATTTGTTGAATGGTAATACGTCTGCTCTTTCTGATTAAAGGGAAGGAAGTAAAGTGTCAAGACAGCTGGAGTTATGTCTCAGAAAATCAACCTATTGCTCAACATAAAAATTAAACCAATTTTGTTTAATCCACTGGCCTATACAGAGATCCTAAATATAACATTTTGAAAAGGGGGCGAACTAAGAAGAAGAAAAAAAACGATTTGAATACATTGTTCACGTGACCATCTAATGTCTAACATAGTCACGTGTTAAACAATGGTAAATATATAACAAAAACAATATATCATGAAAGTGTTGAGTAGCGAGGTCTATACAATGAAGCGAAAACGTTAGCCAGATTATACAGTCAACACTTCCCTCTATTAATGATTAGAACCGATGAAAGACCATGTCCTTTGCGAAGCCCCCGTCTCTCATAGAACTGATAGCATTAATTGAAAAGGTGGGCCCCTTAGTTCTTACGTTTAGTCATCAGAAAACATTCAAAAACTTTATTAGAAATCTTTTTGTACGTTAATCAAATTCTGTAAAAGACATTTCAAAGATACACCTGTTTAACTCGTTGATAACAAGACAGGTAGTTTAGTTTAGTTTTCGTTGGATTTTTTTTTTTTTTAAATAAATTTAATTTCATGTCTGATAGTAACACTGAGCGTCCAGAGATGATTATTGTTTTGTTTTCATCTCAATGAGACAGACGACAGACTCATACCAAATGTGTGAACTTTAAATAGGCTTTTAAGACCCAAAATTTCATAGATGTAGGTAGGGAATGCATTGTGGATCAAAGCATCCCAAGTATGGATCAAAGATTAGGTAGTCATCCCAAGTATGGATCAAAGATTTGGTAGTCATCCCAAGTATGGATCAAATAAAAAATTTGGTAGTCATCCCAAGTATGGATCAAAGATTGGGTAGGCATCCCAAGTATGGATCAAAGATTTGGTAGTCATCACAAGTATGGATCAAATAAAAAATTTGGTAGTCATCCCAAGTATGGATCAAATCAAAAATTTGGTAGTCATCCCAAGTATGGATCAAATCAAAAATTTGGTAGTCATCCCAAGTATGGATCAAAGATTTGGTAGTCATCACAAGTATGGATCAAATAAAAAATTTGGTAGTCATCCCAAGTATGGATCAAATCAAAAATTTGGTAGTCATCCCAAGTATGGATCAAATCAAAAATTTGGTAGTCATCCCAAGTATGGATCAAATAAAAAATTCGGTAGTCATCCCAAGTATGGATCAAATCAAAAATTTGGTAGTCATCCCAAGGATGGATCAAATCAAAGATTAGGTAGTCATCCCAAGTATGGATCAAATCAAAGATTTGGTAGTCATCCCAAGTATGGATCAAATCAAAGATTAGGTAGTCATCCCAAGTATGGATCAAATCAAAGATTTGGTAGTCATCCCAAGTATGGATCAAATCAAAAATTTGGTAGTCATCCCAAGTATGGATCAAATCAAAGATTAGGTAGTCATCCCAAGTATGGATCAAATCAAAGATTAGGTAGTCATCCCAAGTATGGATCAAATCAAAGATTAGGTAGTCATCCCAAGTATGGATCAAATCAAAGATTTGGTAGTCATCCCAAGTATGGATCAAATCAAAAATTTGGTAGTCATCCCAAGTATGGATCAAATCAAAGATTTGGTAGTCATCCCAAGTGTGGATCAAAGATTTGGTAGTCATCCCAAGTGTGGATCAAAGATTTGGTAGTCATCACAAGGATGTATCAAATCAAAGATTTGGTAGTCATCCCAAGTATGGATCAAATCAAAAATTTGGTAGTCATCCCAACTATGGATCAAATCAAAGATTTGGTAGTCATCCCAAGTGTGGATCAAAGATTTGGTAGTCATCCCAAGGATGTATCAAAGATTTGGTAGTCATCACAAGTGTGGATCAAAGATTTGGTAGTCATCACAAGTGTGGATCAAATCAAAGATTTGGTAGTCATCACAAGTGTGGATCAAAGATTCGGTAGTCATCACAAGTGTGGATCAAATCAAAGATTTGGTAGTCATCACAAGTGTGGATCAAATCAAAGATTTGGTAGTCATCACAAGTGTGGATCAAATCAAAGATTTGGTAGTCATCACAAGTGTGGATCAAAGATTCGGTAGTCATCACAAGTGTGGATCAAATCAAAGATTTGGTAGTCATCACAAGTGTGGATCAAAGATTCGGTAGTCATCACAAGTGTGGATCAAAGATTTGGTAGTCATCCCAAGGATGTATCAAAGATTTGGTTGTCATCCCAAAGATGGATCAAAGATTTGGTACAATTGCGATAGGGCCAGTGTACATACAGCTTTAAACAAATATCTAGACTAGTGATCGGGTCAGTGTTCATACAGCTTTAAACAAATATCCAGACTAGTGATCGGGCCAGTGTACATACAGCTTTAAACAAATATCCAGACTAGTGATCGGGCAAGTGTACATAGAGTTTTAAACAAATATCTAGACTAGTGATCGGGCCAGTGTACATACACCTTTAAACAAATATCCAGACTAGTGATCGGGCCAGTGTACATAGAGCTTTAAACAAATATCTAGACTAGTGATCGGGCCAGTGTACATACAGCTTTAAACAAATATCTAGACTAGTGATCGGGCCAGTGTACATACAGCTTTCAACAAATATCTAGACTAGTGATCGGGCCAGTGTACATAGAGCTATAAACAAATATCTAGACTAGTGATCGGGCCAGTGTACATACAGCTTTAAACAAATATCTAGACTAGTGATCGGGCCAGTGTACATAGAGCTTTAAACAAATATCTAGACTAGTGATCGGGCCAGTGTACATAGAGCTTTAAATAAATATCTAGACTAGTGATCGGGCCAGTGTACATAGAGCTTTAAACAAATATCTAGACTAGTGATCGGGCCAGTGTACATACAGCTTTAAACAAATATCTAGACTAGTGATCGGGCCAGTGTACATACAGCTTTAAACAAATATCTAGACTAGTGATCGGGTCAGTGTACATAGAGCTTTAAACAAATATCTAGACTAGTGATCGGGCAAGTGTACATAGAGCTTTAAACAAATATCTAGACTAGTAATCGGGCCAGTGTACATACAGCTTTAAACAAATATCCAGACTAGTGATCGGGCCAGTGTACATAGAGCTTTAAACAAATATCTAGACTAGTGATCGGGCCAGTGTACATACAGCTTTAAACAAATATCTAGACTAGTGATCGGGCACGTGTACATAGAGCTTTAAACAAATATCTAGACTAGTGATCGGGCCAGTGTACATAGAGCTTTAAACAAATATCTAGACTAGTGATCGGGCAAGTGTACATAGAGCTTTAAACAAATATCTAGACTAGTGATCGGGCCAGTGTACATACAGCTTTAAACAAATATCCAGACTAGTGATCGGGCCAGTGTACATAGAGCTTTAAACAAATATCTAGACTAGTGATCGGGCCAGTGTACATACAGCTTTAAACAAATATCTAGACTAGTGATCGGGCCAGTGTACATAGAGCTTTAAACAAATATCTAGACTAGTGATCGGGCCAGTGTACATACAGCTTTAAACAAATATCTAGACTAGTGATCGGGCCAGTGTACATAGAGCTTTAAACAAATATCTAGACTAGTGATCGGGCCAGTGTACATAGAGCTTTAAACAAATATCCAGACTAGTGATCGGGCCAGTGTACATAGAGCTTTAAACAAATATCTAGACTAGTGATCGGGCCAGTGTACATAGAGCTTTAAACAAATATACAGACTAGTGATCGGGCCAGTGTACATACAGCTTTAAACAAATATCTAGACTAGTGATCGGGCCAGTGTACATAGAGCTTTAAACAAATATCTAGACTAGTGATCGGGCCAGTGTACATAGAGCTTTAAACAAATATCCAGACTAGTGATCGGGCCAGTGTACATAGAGCTTTAAACAAATATCTAGACTAGTGATCGGGCCAGTGTACATAGAGCTTTAAACAAATATCCAGACTAGTGATCGGGCCAGTGTACATAGAGCTTTAAACAAATATCTAGACTAGTGATCGGGTCAGTGTTCGTACAGCTTTAAACAAATATCCAGACTAGTGATCGGGCCAATGAAACACAGCTTTAAGAAAGTATCATCTGGGCTAAATACGCAACTCTCATGGGGTTGTCAGATTAGGTTTTGATCCTAGCGACTTTTGATTTCATTTTGCCTGCGCTATCCCACAGTTCTCTCACTCTCGAGATTGACGTTAGCGCGTGCATTGAGAACGTTAAAAAAAGAAATGGGGAACTTATTTTACAGGAGGGTGTTTCTGGGGGGGAGGGGGGAACAAATCACTTCTTCATTGAACTAACACGCAGTTTAATTACAGACGTATCTGGCGATATCTGAAACTTATTTGCAGGGCGCCCCACTTCTCAGCGCTGGCATTAACTGTTAGAGCTGGGGGATGCGTGGGGCCAGAGGTGGTAAGTCAATGGATGAGTCAGAATGGTCCAGATAAGCCCCCCTCCCCCCCCCCCCCCCCACCAACGTTTCCATATTCCCATCGCCCGGGGCTGTAAAACTTCAAGAACACAAGCACACACACATATATGCACTAAGTTTATCATTATCAATTACCATCGCCATCATCATCATCCCTTCGTTATCAGCCTCACTTCTACACACACACAGACACAGACATTCACACAAACAAAAACCGCGCATGAAATTTCGAGTTCAACTCCCATAGAAAAAAAAAAAGTTCAACAAATTTCAGATTAAAAAAAAAAAAAAAAAAAAGAAATTCATCTAGATCTATCTAGTCGCTTAGCTTCAAACTTTTAACAAACCCAATTTCATCCAGGGGCGGATAACTTTATGTGTCCGAGTGCGAGCCATAAGTTGAACTCCTGTAGCGGCTAAGACTCCTCCCTTGCAATCGGATACACGTGTTTGGCATTTGTAGATAAGAGAGGAAGGGTATTTGAGAATACATAGAATAATCTGGGTAAATTAAGAAGTGCGCAACCCCACTCCCTCTACACCCCTAACCCCCCACCCGGTTAAATAAAATCTCTTGAACGACAAGGGGAGAGAACAGGGTAAAAGACTTTTTTTTTAAACTCTCTCATAAACTAGGTGTGACTAACAGATAGAACTGGGGGAGCTACTAGAATGGCGCGAGGTGCCTGGTGGAGTGCCAGACCGAGGAGGGACGAGCGAGAGATGAGCGGGAGGGAGAGAGAAAGAAATAATAATGGCGGCGGGGGCGCCGCAAGGCTGCGATACCGTGAAGATGATGAGCGAAGGGGGGCCGCCTACCGCTTACTGCTCACCTTCTACGCCTAGGCCCCCACGCCCGCCCCTATCTCTTCGTCACTCTCCATTCCCTTTAAAAAATTTTTTTTATAAATATAATCACGACCTTCAGAGTTCAGACTCGTTCTGGTATTCCCTGAAATAAGCGGTTAATTAATTTGATGTTTTTCTTAAATTACTTACAAAAACAGGTCTGGTATTTATATTTGACATGAAATTTGTGCTTTAAAAGTAAATAAATACGAGGGAAAAAAATGGATGGATACAAAATTATGAGGGGAAAAAAAGTGGTGAAGAAATTAAAGATAGAGTCGAGATAATACTTGAAATGCCAATTCAAACATTTCATTGGTGGAAAGCAGAGACTGAGGAGCGAGCGAGGGAAACAGACACACAAATAATTTAAAAAAAAAAAAACGAATAAGTCATCAAGGTCACTTTTATGCAACAAATGAATATGGATAAGGAACCATTCTTATTAATTCCAAAAACGATCCGGTACCACTAGATCGTAATATGGTGTGATCAGGGCCGGTCTTAGGCCAATGCAACCAATGCGGCCGTAGTGGGCCCCGCACTTTCATAGGCCCCGCGCGAATTCTAGGTGTAAATTATAAAGTTAAACCATTTTAACTTATTATTAAAGGGTTCATGGAATTCCCTGAAATTCTTAAATATACGAAAAAGTCATGAAAATCTCATGAAATTATTTAAATCTGAAAATTGATGTTTTATTATGTCATACAATATTGTCATACAATATTGCTTCTTTCTAAAATACGGATACAACAAAATAATCTTCAGTCTGTGCAGACAGTTAGAGAGCATTTAGGAACATTAATCATGGCATTGCTGTGTTAATTATTATTATCACCCTTGTTATGTACCGTCCGCTCCCCCCCACCCCCTCTTCTTTTTTTTTTAAATCCTTTTCCCACTTCCCTCTACCTATTGTGAAACAACCCTGCTGCATATTTGTTCACATAATTGATCAATTCATATTTAAATTCAGCGGCGAAGTTTCGGCCAAATCTTTACAACAAAGTTCATCATGATGTTTTATTTTCTCACAATAAATATTGCGAAACGGGATATCAAAATGATAAACGGTACAGATTTTGACACACACCCGACCCTAATATCGGCTAAACAAGATGTGAGTGCTTCTGAAACAAACTTTCTGGTTTATTCGGAGGCTAGAAGGCTGCATCACACGAATATAATCATCGTAATAATAACTTAAAAACAGCCAAAAGCAACGTAATTGGGATTGTGAATCCTGGGCCTAGTTCTTTGTAGTCCTCACACGTGCATAATGGGTTCAAATCTAATTATTTACTTAGAAAACTTAAAATGTTTTATCCCTCTAACGTTATCTAATGAATGTTTCTTTAGTTATAAATCTAAGTATCTTAAACTGAATGTTTCTTTAGTTATAAATCTAAGTATCTTAAACTGAATGTATCTTTAGTTATAAATCTAAGTATCTTAAACTGAATGTATCTTTAGTTATAAATCTAAGTATCTTAAACTGAATGTATCTTTAGTTATAAATCTAAGTATCTTAAACTGAATGTTTCTTTAGTTATAAATCTAAGTATCTTAAACTGAATGTATCTTTAGTTATAAATCTAAGTATCTTAAACTGAATGTATCTTTAGTTATAAATCTAAGTATCTTAAACTGAATGTATCTTTAGTTATAAATCTAAGTATCTAAAACTGAATGTATCTTTAGTTATAAATCTAAGTATCTTAAACTGAATGTATCTTTAGTTATAAATCTACCTATCTAAAACTGAATGTATCTTTAGTTATAAATCTACCTATCTAAAACTGAATGTATCTTTAGTTATAAATCTAAGTATCTAAAACTGAATGTATCTTTAGTTATAAATCTACTTATCTAAAACTGAATATATCTTTAGTTATAAATCTACTTATCTAAAACTGAATGCATCTTTAGTTATAAATCTACCTATCTAAAACTGAATGCATCTTTAGTTATAAATCTACCTATCTAAAACTGAATGCATCTTTAGTTATAAATCTACCTATCTTAAAATGAATGTATCTTTAGTTATAAATCTAAGTATCTAAAACTGAATGTATCTTTAGTTATAAATCTACTTATCTAAAACTGAATGTATCTTTAGTTATAAATCTACTTATCTAAAACTGAATGCATCTTTAGTTATAAATCTACCTATCTAAAACTGAATGCATCTTTAGTTATAAATCTACCTATCTAAAACTGAATGCATCTTTAGTTATAAATCTACCTATCTAAAACTGAATGCATCTTTAGTTATAAATCTACCTATCTAAAACTGAATGCATCTCTAGTTATAAATCTAAGTATCTTAAACTGAATGTATCTTTAGTTATAAATCTACCTATCTAAAACTATCTCTGTCAACTATCGTGATTCATCATTATGATCATCTATCTCTATATAATATTTATCATTCACCCAATCTCTCTATCTTTATCACGTCAAATTAAAAAAAAAATGACCTTAATGTCCAGGCTGTTGATGAAGTCTATAATCTAGTGACCATACTGCCATCAAGTCTTCACTTCTACAATAGAAGATACCTGAAAGTGGAAAGGAATGCATTCGTAATTTTATTACATGACCCTCTGGACTTTCTAATGCTTTTCGCTAAGTGCTAGTGTGTATATAATGGATAGTATACTAAGATACAGTTTTGTGACCAATACTATAATAGCTTAGGAACATTAAATTACAGGAGAATATAAAAAGAAACTGAACAATGTTAGAACAAATTTATGAATTGCAAAATAAATGTTAAAATATATAATTCCAAATCACAAATCTGTATTAATTTTGTTGGAACGTAAAATAAAATGGTAAATAAATGTAGAGATTTAAAACAAATTCAGTCAGCTAAAGTTTATCAGGTTAACTCCCTTGCCCTATAAAGCTATTGAAAAAAAAAAAAAAAAAAAGCTAATAATATGGGGAAAGTGCTATACAAAAAATTAATGAAATTTTAGCATGAAGCAAGAGTGCATAATAGTAATTCAGAAAACGAGCCACATATTGAGGCCAATGATGCAAAGCTAATTACAACATTTCTGAAGCTGTTATTACAACAATCAAGGGCGTCGCTAGAACTAAATCTTGATAAGGTGTGAAGGTAAAACTCGGCTGATGAGCCAGTCGAATAACACAAGATTAAAGTTTAAAAATCTCTCGCGACTTGTGTACAAACACTGTTTCCTATTCATTGTTCTCCCATTTAAATGAATTATTATTATTTATAGCTGAGGTTTTCTACTTGCTTGATGGAGATTCATAAAGGGAAACAAAAACTTATTATATTCACTTAGCAGCGAAGAGTTTTCTTAAAATACTACATGTAACACGTCTTTTAAACTGATGTCAAGAACTACATACAACTTATTCATGATCAGATTCTTTCAGATCAGTTCTAGTCCCGCGGATATCAAAGCTAGGGTCCATGGATAGAGCTTCCAAAGTCGCGTTTTCTTCAAGCTTATTAATTATATTTGTTAGAAGGGCAATTTGTCGAGAGCAATCTCCATTCCCAGACATGTCCCAATTCTCTTTATTTCTCAGTGCCAAATAATTTAATAAAACAGAAATGATTTTTTTAATATTTATATTACTCTTTAAATAATTAGACGCCGTATCAAAACAAAACTTCTATCAAATCTAGACATTATATTTAAAAAAATTGATTTTTTTATCCCGGGTCTTATTGATTACAACAGTTTGTTTATTATAAATGATTAAAATCGGCTTGACATTTCTGGATCTTTAATGGCGGCAAAACTGGTTGCCGGTGGTAATTCTGTAGTGAAGTAAATGTGTACACATCACTCTTTGATTCCCTCGCCAGCTCCTCATCCACCCTGGACTAATCACTCAGATTTCACACACCGACTCACTCTGTCAAATTACTTTAATCCCTCCTTATTGATTCACTTGTTGACTCGAGAATTTTATTAAATGACTCACTCATCGATTCACTCATTGACTCATTCGATCAACAGTAACAGTGCATGTGTCTTAAATGGTGTCATAAGTGTCAACTGAGTTAGCTTTCTTTGGTTATTAAGTTCTTTTAACTATCAGAATCAGGGTCGGATTTACGGTAATGCAGAATGTGCAGCTGCCCAAGGCCGCAACTTACTTAAATCCGGCCCTGACCAGAGCAAATACATTAAGAACCGTGAAAAAAAATGACAAAGAAAGGGGTAAAAGACCTCGGGCAAAGCGAGACTCGCTGGGTCTATGGAATCAAGCTGAACATAGTACTCACAGAATGAAGAAGAGCCTAGTATTAGCAATATAGGTCTCTATGCGTAACACGAGACGCCCACAAATGTTCATTCTATCTCCAACCCTCAAACGTCAGCTCGGTACGCATGCAGTCAGCGAATTATTTCATGAGATCTATAGAGTAAATATGAATACGATTTTAAACGTCAGTTAATTCATGTACTTCTTTCATTGCTTTATAAATCCATCTTTTACAAACAGATCACTGTACTGGACACACGATATTCTTATTTTAAATGTGTTCATTGGGTCAACAGAGGAGGATATAGAGATACAGAAATTGTAATGAGTTTTGTTTTTTATTAAATATCATTAGTTCTCATTAAAATACATTTTAAAAAAAAAATAGATAGACATTTTTAAAAAAATTGGAAAACGGAACAGCCACATCATTTGTTACGCATTTAATTATCAAATTAAATTTTTACTAATTTGAGGTCAATTTTAACAATCTTATCTTATAATCGGTTGTAATCAGATAAATAGCTTAACACTGTCGACCAAATTATGAAGAGGCATTAAGGGTAATTAGATTGAGAGCTTATTTTTTAACTGATAATTCTAGTGAACAAGTTTTTTTTTTCCGGAAGCGTAAGTAGAAGTGGTGTCTCCTGGTGCAGCAGCACCATATCAACAGTACCAACGACAATTCTTCAGCATCTGTTTGAAAACAACTCTCCTTAACTCCATGGCAAGTTAAATATGAAGTCAAGTTAAATACAAGAGTCTTTCTCTGGGCCTCAAATGTGTGTTTCGCAGGATTCGTGAGAGCTCTCAAACTGTCTCTATCAGAGGCTATCTGCTACCAGTTACTGTTCTCTATGTCACTTAGGGCAAAATGGCGGCTGAGTTGATCTTAATAGAGCTTACTGGGCCGGGGGAGTGGGGGGGGGGGGCTTCTGTTAAGCCGTCCTGCTTTAAGATCGCTTTTGGCATGCGGTCGCCCCCCCCCCCCCCAATGCGACTATGCTAGATAAGTGTCCGACTTAGCGCAACTGTCGAACGGTAAGTAGAGTTTCTATACTGTCCACACCAGCTTGTAGCACAGCATGGTTATTTGAAAGGTTCTCCTCCCATTTAGGAGCGTTCAATGAGCCTTAAATGCCACATTACACCGTCATAAATCCACAAAACCCACACAAAAATAGTCATTTTTATATAAACGTGTAGAAATCTACAAAGAGCAAAACTTAAATCCATTTTGAATTCCCAATGCATGTAAATATGTATTAAATGTAAAATTTTAAACATAATATCGCGTCTCTTTGCTGCAGTATTGAATTACTCTTAATCTCTCGAGTTCTAAAAATGTTAGGCCATAACTCGATACATCCAACAAGGGAGTGGACAAGGGAAAGAAGAGTCCATTCACAGAATAGAGTGGGAAGTCAATATCGTCTTATGAGTTCAACAGATATCGCTGGTAATAAAGCCAAATACATAGTCATTATGTGCATTCCATAAGAGCTTAGCCCATGTTATCGGGTTATTGGTATCTAGGTTGTGCCACTTGTATTTTTGGGTTGATCTGAATGTTTTTTGGTATGGCCAACTTTAGAATACAATAGAATATAATACATAACATTAAAGATTCGCCTGAAAAAGTCAAACCACTGTTTATCGTATGTAATTAGGTAAATAATTATATTGAATATATTTAACCAAATGCTAGGAAATAATCCTGCAGACTGAATTATTTATTTTCAATGCTATTGTGGAATTAGTTTTCTCATAAAATAAAGTCCTAGTTAACTTCTCTCATTTTGTGAACTAATTTTATTTAAAGACAATCAAATGCAAAATGGCATAACTTCTGTAGATTCCACAAATGACTTCAATCAAATCACTATTACAATACAACATTAGTAATATTTCTAAGTATATTGGGCCTAGAAAAAAGTTCTGCAGGCTAATAATATTCAATCCATTTCCCCTTTTTATTAATTACGTGAATCGAAATGAGTTAATAAATGTTGGCAAAACTAATATCAATCAATTCCCATTCTTCATGTATCAAATGGTGATTGGATCACACGGACTACTTAAGTTCAGACAGAAATTATTGCGCCCTCGGCGGAACTTTTTTTTTTTTCGGCTTTCTTTCTCAATGCGCTTCGTAATATCACAGAAGTCTATGTTGGCCAATCCATCGCATTGGATAAGTGACTTAATGAGAAGTGTTTCATAATTTCAATTCATTAGGAGTGGCCTTAGTGTGCCGTGGTTCTTCTCTGTTTTCTAAAAAAATGTTTTAACTCTTTCTCTCCTAACTGACGATACCAAAATTGATTCCACCAGAATGTGGTAAATAATTACGGAGAGAAAGAGTCAATGTTTTTCTTGTTTGGTGTAAAATTCTTTTGTACAAGTTCAATAAATGCTTAACTTATATAACTTATAACATTATAACTAGATCAAGAACGTTCGTTCCCTAGTTCCCTGGGGTTCATTTCTTTTACGTTCACAAGTAAACAACAACAAAATGTCCACTAATGAAATAGATTTCTCCCCCCATCAAATACGTCATCACTATGGCGGGAGAGACATAAATACTGTAAATATCCTAATCTTCGGCAAATCTCTCGTTTTCTAATATTATAAAAGAGATGAAAAAAAAAAAGCGAGAAAGACGTAAAAATTTCTAAGGAGGGAGAAAAAAATTCCAATTACGATTTTCTCGTTAATATGATATAATTAGTCCGTCACAAGGATGCTCTATTCCTAGGGGAAGGGGAGTTAACAACATGAAAGAGTTTGGGATGGGAAGAAAACGAAGGGAGAGAACTGCCATTCCGAAAAGAATGTAACGTTTTGTGATTAGACAATTTTGTTTTTTGTTTTTTTGCTTTCTGTTTTTTGGATTTGGTGAAATGTGTTGATTTGGTGTGTACAATAGTTGAGATTTGTTTTTAGTTTGTCCCCATTGGTCTGTATCGTTTTTTGTTTAAGTAAGATTGTAAGATAGAAACAAATATGAGAAAGAGACAATGTATGTATCTTATTGCTAAGGATGTATCCTTCTGAATAACTCAATCATTTGCTTTCCGACTCCCGTCTCTCCTTCATTGTCTCTCTCTTCTCTCTATGTCTCTCCCAATGAATCTCTCCGACACTCTCTCTGACTCCCCCCCCCCTCTCTCTCTCTGATTCGTTCTCTCTAACTCTCCCTATGTCTCTCTCTGACTATCTTATATATGTTTCTAACGTTTATATCTACTAATGTTTGATCAACTTCAAATGCGGACCAGAGTGTCTGTGTATTTGTCAAAACAATATCTCAAAATATTAGTCGTAATAGTCAAGGGAAAAAAAAAGGTTTCCGAAATTTGAATCCTGGTTTTTGAAACAAAAGTTGGCAATTCGAGGAAATGAAGCATACAAATATGGCTTTGAGTCTTTGACATTTTCATTGCACGTGTCGAATAAGAGAGTACACAAAATTGATGTAACTAAAGAGAGATAGAGAGAGAGAGTGAGACAGAAAGAGAGTGAGAGATGAGTGGATGAAGAGTAAGAAAAGAGGCGATTTCTAATTATTTCCGCTCTACTTAACATTTTAATAATCGTTCACGGACGAGTAGATCCATTGATGGAATTATACAGTGCAAACTGGCCGCGGGCTGGCTAATTAGTTGTTCAGGCTCCAAGTGGTCACGTGACATTCACGTCATATTTTCTTAATCTGGGCCACATATGGGAGGACGATACTTTTTCACCACGTCCCAAAGAGTCGATACTCTTTATTTGTGAGTGTATTTTTTTTTTGTTTCGTATTCGATTTAAAACAATATTCGATATCCTATTATTTCCATTTGAAATATTATTATATGTTTATATTTGTTTGTTTGAATATCTTTAGAGAAAACTTCTTAAAACAAATAGGGCCTGTCTAATATGATCACTTTACAGATTGATCTTTCTTTTCATCAATCTATACGTCTGTTGCCAACTGGAAGCATCCAACTGTACGACAAGAAATGTATGTGCGATGAAGTTAGTACATGCGTGTCTTTGTATGAGTTAGCGTGTGTGAATATATTGTGTATCTCGAAGTGTGTGTGACTGTGTGTGTGTGTTTACAAATATTAAGGTGTGTTTACTTGTACATAAAATAATAATCCTAAAAATCAAACTTGAACTGATACCAATCGTTATACAAGGCCTGAACACTGACCTGCGACGTCGCAACCTGTGGGCAGTTTGGACCACTAGCTCGCTTCCACGTCACAAGGTCTATGAGGTTGCAGGTCAGTGTTGATGTCTTCTATAACAAATGGCCTCGCTTGAACATACGTTGTTCCGATTATCTCAAGATGAGGTAACTCGCTATTTCATTGAAAGCAACAAAAAGTCTTCACTCCTTATTGAGTTTCCCATTAAATTGACCAAAGACTGGCCAGTCCATTCTCCTAACCTATTTGTTTGTATTTTAACGTATCCCACTGTCAGTACGCTACCATCAAATGATAATCTTGGCCAAATAAAACATGGCAGTGTATTTTAAACCATCCCAGCTTTTGTCCAAAACAAATAAGTATAATACTCCAACAGCTGCATTTTGAGTCGATTTAATTCTGAAATTCTACTTAGCTATTTAATTTAACAAGGAAATAGTAAAGAAACATTCGTTAAGAACTGACACGTACAACACGAGACACCCAGGGGCGGATCTCGGGGTTCAAACATGGGAGAGAAAGAGATGAGGGCATACAATGGGATACCAATCTCTCTAAAATTGTTGGTTTTTAGAATCAAAATGCATTGACATTGACCTTGTACAAATCTTACCCATTTTACAACGCCGAAGCCTGAGCTACTAACAACATAAAAATTGTCCTCAATTATAATAAAAGCAGTTTTGGTGTCTCAGTGACTGTGTGTGTGTGTGTGTGTGTTTAGGGTTTTATGCAATCATTACGCAAAATAACACTGAAAGTGACAAAATAATCTCCACCCCAAAACTAACCCTGGCCAGCACATCCTGAAGATTTTCTTGAAAGAATAAAAAAAAAAAAGTTCAAGTGCCGGAGATAAATACAGTGTTAGCCCGGAAAATTTCCCGCTGGAAGGCAGCGTCAAAAATAATAACACAGCCACAGGTGAGGATGACGGTCATGATGATAGTGATACTAATGATGATAATATCATCATCTATCCTCGACACCCTGTTATCAGACTTGTCACAATCTCTTTTATCCTAGTCATCATGTAGGGAAAAAAAAACACCTAAAGATGTTATGGTTTAAAAAAAAAAGTTTTTTTTTTCTTTTAAAATTCCGTCATTATTTACGCCTAATGGTTTTCTTGTGAAACGCCTTATTTTCGTGTATTTTCCCTCTATAAACTAAATAGCCCATAACTATTTTAAAATATTTTAACTTATTGGTAGACACGTGACTCCCTCCCCCCCTTTTTTTTTTCTTCTTGTTTTTTTTTTTTTTTTTTTTTTGCTCCAATCACGTGAGTCTCAATGTTGCTGACAAAATGTACCCTAAAGGCAATGAACTGTGTCTTGATATGTAGCTTGCTTATTGCCCATGTTTAGACAATTAGAAACTTAAAAAAAAAAAAAAAAGAGTAGAAAATCTAGCTGTGTCTTTGGGGGCTTGGAAAA
The DNA here is from genome assembly GCF_947242115.1 of Biomphalaria glabrata. Taxonomy (NCBI): domain Eukaryota; kingdom Metazoa; phylum Mollusca; class Gastropoda; family Planorbidae; genus Biomphalaria; species Biomphalaria glabrata. The sequence goes on along the minus strand of NC_074717.1, from coordinate 35,447,693 downwards.
TAATGACACTAAAAAGGGCGATAACTGGCGCGTAATTTTCGTCTGATGGCGCGGTTGATGCCGCCTAGGCCAGGTAATGTTTGACACGGTCACGCAGGCGTGAAAATGAAAATGGCCCTCGTAACCTATTACTTTAAACAAAAATCCCATTCCTTTCTCTCGCAGGCTCTTTCTTTCTTTTTCTCACAGACTCTCTCTCTCTCTCTCCTCTCTCTCTCTCGTCACCTGTTGTCGCTGTTGAGTGCATCGATTCCAAAGAGACGGGCCGATTACGTATCGACACAGAGCTTCAAACCAATTAGCAGTGGCCAGATGTTGTAATAACAAGTAGTCGAAAAGGCCATTTCCTAACGCGATTACTGCTGTTGTGTCACTGCCTGTAATTTAGTCACAATTTGTTTGTAATATTTTAAAAACTGACCCATTTAGTTGGGGAGGGGGGAGGGGGAGATGGTAAATATAATCACGAGGAGAGAGCACTAATAATGATATCTGTTAAACTGACCAAAACACTCAGCTCGTGGCGCCGTTGTTTTTTTTAATATATATATCATTCCACTGAATTGTTAGGATGCGATAGTTTAAAAAAATAATTATAATATATAAACCAAAATGTCTTATTACAGTAATTTACTAAGCATGTATGTTCATATCGTCATTATTATAAATAATACCATAGCTGTTTCAGTAGTGGCAGGTGTGCAACTTATGGGGTCCATTACAAGCAAAATCTCTGCAAGATCAATATCATATCTGACATTAATATCACGTTATCCTCAGGGATTATAAATATATCATACACTTTAGGAAAGGACTATCAGAAGAAGTGACCTCGTCGATTTGTTTATAAGTCATTATAAGTTAATACGTTTAAGACTTTATATATATATATATATATATATATATATATATATATATATATATATATATATATATATATATATATATATATATTACCTCTGAATACCTCACTCTGTCCGTCCGTCTGTCTGTCTGCCAGGATTCTTTTACAGGTACCATTCTCGCTTCAAGTTAATCATTTTCGATGACAACACATGAATCAATTTAAAAAAATAACCAATTAGCTAATTAATTAGTGGTAATTAATTAATTTTGCTTCACATATAAAAAGTGAAGATAAACCTAGCAATATTCAAAGACGCTATTACATATTATTAAATATAAAAAAATTAAATATAGCAGTTCTTTTCGTTATATAAGCTTTGTGTCTTCAAGGTTTTTTTTATTTATTTTTCTTGTTTTTTTTTTTTCTTCTCTTGAACAAAATATGAAATGGGAAAATGGGGGGGGGGGGGGGGGTTGCAGTATTACATTTTTTGAGGGGAATAAACACGTGAGAACCGCTGCTAAGAATCATATGACCTTTTAGATATTATGGTAAGTATTTACTATTAGATCTGACAAGTGTTACCTGGATTGAATCCCTTTACATAAAGTGTCACGAGTTTTTTTTTTTATAACCTTTTGATATCATATTTTTCTTTTTCTCTTGAATACTCTCTCCTCTTTCCCCCCCCCCCCCCCTAAAAAAAAAACTAATTGTTTTTTAACCTGTGTGTCATTTAAATTAAACATTCGTTCAATATTTGTTTCTCTGGCCCTGCCTCACCCAGCCCTTCACTGTAAACACACACACAGGGACGGGCACGCACAATCACATGGCATATTACTAGGAATGTCAAATTGCTGCCACTTCCAGTAAGGTAGCGACTACTACCACCTCCACCCCCCGTAACTTTCCTAACAGCCACCCCCCCCACCACACACGCACACACACACTGTTATAAAACGTTTGTAAATGAAAAGAGGAGACGTGTAAGAAGGGGGGGGGACAATCTCCAGAAAATGAAAAGAATGGAATTGTGGCAATTAAAGTATGTACGATGTTGGAACTACCTCCCTTTGGTAACTGCCTCTGTGACAGCTGTACACACTGTCAAGATGAAGGGGAAAGCCAGAGGAGGAGGGGACAAACTGTCGAGAACTATCGACCAGGGGCGTAAGAAAAGGGGGGGGGGGAGCGCGTGAGAGTTGACTGAAGGGAAAAAAGGATGGAGAGAAGGGGTACAGGGGGGTTGTTAGCAAACACTTAGGAAGTTCAGGTAATTATTTAATAACTCTAAGCACCTAATTGATATGTAACCTTTAAGTTCATTGCCACAGGCGCCTACTTCAAATAAAAAAAATATTCAATCTAACCCTTGGCAAAAGCATCATGCAATTTCCCGCCTTTTTTTTTTTTTTACTTTCCTTTGCAATTTTTGTTCTTTTAATCTCCAATTTTATTATTGTGCGTTGTTAGAATATTGTTTGGGTTGTTGTTGAGTTTTATTAACGTGCGATTCTGGGTTCGCTTAGGCGGAAGCATTAGAAGATTGACCTAAAAACATAAGTTTGAGGTTTTCAAAATTAAGTCTGTGTAGTATTTGGATTGTTTCCTTTTCTCAAGGACATATTTTTAAAAAGAAAAGGGGCGGGGGGTGGAAACGGTCCGTTGATAGAGACTGAAAAATACACATGAAGTGTAAAAAGAGAAAAGGTTTCAAGTAAAAAAAGATAAAAGGTTTCAGTTAAAAAGAGAAAAGGTTTCAGGTAAAAAGAGAAAAGATTTCAGGTAAAAAGAGAAAAGATTTCAGATAAAAAGATAAAAGGTTTCAGGTAAAAAAAAGAAAAGGTTTCAAGACGATAGCGTGTAAAGAACTTTTTGAGACTAGAAGAGCGTCTAACTAGAACCTACATTTTAATTGAACATAAATGTGGGCAGATCATTGGTTTTATCAAATCCTTCCGTGGTGTTAATTGTGCGCTGTCTTTACACTAGCTACAACTTACCATTTCAGAATGGAAGACGTTTATTAATTGACATGCCTTTACGATATGACCATACAATGTGACCGCCTCATGGGGTTTGAGGCTTAACTATTTGTCCATCCATCTACTAAGGCCTCTCAAAAGTTAAAAACCTCACTGACCAGAACGTGTTCGCGTAAGGTCTAGTGGTGTTTATTACTTGTATATTTATAGTGTTCGCTATATTCAAAACTAACTAAGAACAGACGGGAACAGCTGAAAATAGACTTAAAGAAGCTGGAGGAACTTTGCATAAATTGAGAACGCAGCGCAGGAAAATGATTTGCGCAAAATTTTGAAGAAACGTAATGATTTGAAAGCATCAAAAGCTACACAAATGTCCCAACAATGCGTCTCTCTCTCTAGAATTGCAAAGTCAAAATGTTGACCACAGAAATCATTGCACATCTACCGGACACGATACTCAGGATAGACAGAAATTTAACAGCATTCCGAAATTTCTATCACACTACTTTGTAGATAAAACAACCCAACCCCTGCCTCTTCTTTGACCCCCCCCCCCAAAACACACAGTAAGAGAGAGAGAAAGAGAGAGAGAGAGAAACAGAGAGAGAGAGAGAGAGAGAGAAAGAGAGAGCGAGAGAGAGAGAGAGAGAGAGAGTTACTTCTAGCTTGAAGATTTAAATCTTACAACAAAAACTTTGATTTACAAATCCGTTCTTCTTGTGTGTCACAGCAGCATCAACACATCAACACATCAACATCAACACATCAACATCATTTTGGCCTGTGCAAATTATTTTGCAATATAAATGTACATAAATACATGCATAAAAACCACAGAAAACTTTGTCTCATTAAATATAATAACTTCATCATAGTGTCACCATGGCAACGTCTTCAACTCGACACTGTATTCACAAATTGCGCTGATAAAATGGATAATTTCACTAAAATGCAGAGCGTTTACCAAAGCTCTATTGCCAAAGGTTTTAGCCGAGTGGTTTCAACTCTTAAATGTATTCATAGAAGTGACTTTTTTTAGAATTTTATAATATCTACTAGGTCATATAAATGAGACCAGAGACGTGGCTGTGTGTATCTGAGAGAGAGAGAGAGAGAGAGAGAGAGAGAGAGAGAGAGAGAGAGAGAGAGAAAGGACTACCCCTTTATTTCTTTTTTTGCCAATGACGGTCTGCAGTGTGAGCCCTAGAAAGTATATCAAGCTCAAAATGTTCAATGCAAGTTAGTTTAAGGTGTTGTGGCAGTGGCGTAGCTAGGAATTTACTATTATATTGGGACCCGGGGAGACTTGACTTCCTTAGGGCCCCTGCATTTTGACATTCGACATTATGACATAAGATAATGGCATAATATTTAATTTTTAATGTAAAAATTAATTTCAAACACTCATTTCGGGGACCCGGGACGATTTTCAAATTCTCGCCCCAACCCCACCATAGCTACGCCACTGTTTTGTGGACAACCTGTACGTTTTGTTTGCCCCTCCCTCTTCCCCATTTCCTGTCTGACACACCGCCTGTTAGTTTTAACACACTGCCAATGTCATATCTGACACACCGGTATGTTACGTTTGACGCAATGTCCATGTTTTGGGTGTCACTTTGTCTGGCACTCCGTACAGCACCCTAACCTCCTAAGACTCCGAACTATTGATCCACCTAAATCTCCACGTGTAGGAAACATTTTCATTACCGGGGCGCAGGGAGCGCCCATTGATTTTCAATTAAAACATTACCCGAAAAAAAAAAAAGCGAGAGAAAAGTAAAAGGGAAAGGGGAGAGAGAAAAAAAAAGTGTCGGCACCCGGAGCAATCAAAAGTGATAGAGGTGGGTGTGGGTCTGCTAATGGTCCGTCGTTCCTTCATTAGTCCCGGCGGTGACCTGGTTAGGTCAATCAATTCACGCAATCTTCCGGGCTCGGCCACAGCGGCCCCGCACTTTTCCCCGTGGCTTCTTTATTCCTGCATATCTCCCTCTAGTCTCTCCTTTTCATACCCCCCTCCTCCAATCCTCTCTGTCTGCCTCTCTCTCTCTCTCTTCTTTCATTTACACCATCTTCTTTTAGTGTTTTTATATATAAATTTAAAAAATCCTGTCTATCTACCATTCCATTATTGTTATTATTTCGTTTAATGATGCGCTTTATGCATCGTGAAACCCATTTTTTTTTTAATGAGCCCATACGTTTCGCATCAAAACATGGAATAAGAATGGCGAAACAAAATAATCTGTAAACCCGCATTCACTTTCCAGATTTCCGACCCCCCCCCTTCCACCATTTCATCCTTTGCGCCACTCTTGCCCCTACAGCATTCTCTCCTACCCTCGGGTTATGTAAAAAAAAAAAAAAAAAACTCAGCCCCTCCCCTGTCCCTCAAGTTATCACGAGTCCTCATTAAGAGTCTATTGTTTCCAGGGATTTCCCGTGCAGACAATGCCACTGAACCAAATGACCGTACATTAAAGTCTTTAAAAGGAAAAAAAATGTTTTCTGTTCTCTCTCCCCCCCCCCCCCGTCTCTTTCCATCTCTCTTTCTCTCCGTGGCTAATTTCAATTAAAAGACGGCGAAGAAGTAACGATTAATTTGACATTATGGCAGATTGGATTGAACCTTTTTTTTTTTTTTATATTCATTTATTTTCTAAAAGATTGGAGTCTTTCTTTTGGTGTGGCTAAAGAAACCAAAAAAAAAAAAAGATTACTGGGTTGTTTTTATATGATGGTTTTGGGTTTATTTCTTCTTTAGGTTTCTCTTTAATATTATTTTGAACCTGATGCTTTGTGAAGCGGTTATTTGTGTTGAAGTGATATTAAAAATAAAAAAATCTATTACTCAGAAGAAGTTTGAACCTTACGGCGAGGGCAAAGAGGGATGGGGGAGAGGGGAGGGTATTTTTAAACGTTGAAATTTACCCCCACCCCAAAAAAAAAGAAAATATCAGTTTGAAAGAAAAAAAAAGATACCAACAGCCTAGACCAATACTGTCCTTGACCACCCGTTGTTATTCAATCTAATTTTTTGTAGGTAAGTGATAGAATGAGAGTTAATGTTAAATTACTGAGAAAAAAATTATTTCGTTAAAAAAACTGTCTAAAGAAAGATTGGATTTTAATTGTCGGAGAACGGAAACAAATATACCAAAGCTGGTACTCGAATACACGTCATCGTTTTCTGTTTGTATGCGCGACTCAATCCTTTTCTATAAACAGTGACTCCCCTTCTTACTCACTGCGTGAAACGCCTATGCACCGTCACCGTCTGATGTCGTCCCAACAGCAATGTTTTCAAAATGTTCGTGCATCATACAAGTAATTCAGAGTGAACAATAATTGTGAATTTTGTTTAATTTGCAATCATTTCACGATGATTGGGCGGCTATTTAGGAGAAATTATTGGCTAGTTGTCAGCAGTACGGAGCCACGTCACCCAGTGGTGAGATACACTCTCAAACGACAGAGCAGAGCAAAGTTAATGCATGTACACTTTCTCTTCTGCAAGAGTGGAGTCGAATTACTTACATTAATAAAACATATTAACTCCATGGATAGCAGAGCTTAAAGTTAATGACATAATTTCGGAAGAATCAGAAATATATAATTAGCGGGTAAATGATTCAAAGAACATAATTTGTTGTTGTTTTTTTTCTTCTACAGACTGCTGGATGTAAACTCCTTGACTTAAAAGTTTTGAATACGTTATTCATATTCTCAAACACCTATTATGGAGAGACACATAAATTGATGTAAGGCGTGGTGTTGACAGTGTTAAGTGCAGAGAACTACATAATACTTCCTTATTTTAATTTACAGGCCTATCTCAGTGCCATGTTGAAAACCTTACTTTTAGGAAATTCGAAGAAAAGATATCGCCATTTTGTTAGCCTTTTATCACAAACAATGTCAAACTCACAACGTTAAAATTTCCAGTGGAAGTATTTCATTTCAAGTCACATTTTGAAGAAAAAAAAATACTTCAGAATTTCAATTAGTCAAATGTAGTTTCCTCTTCAGCACGCATCACGTGACCGCATCCAGCATCAAGACTCTTGTGGACAACATCCCGGCGGCCAATTAGTCGACACCAGGCTTCGAGCAGACGACATCTACGTCGACGTTACGTCTTCACATGGTCACGTGATTGAAAACGAAAGGACAGGCCAGCATAGAAATGCAAGAATGCCAGTCATTAAGTTCCTGTCTCCAACGCGCCGGCACCTTTTCTCCCCCCCCCCCACACCCTCTACACAATCGCTAATAGCCTCCCCAGCCCACCTTTCTCCTAGCCACTAACGCCCTTTGTCAAGGCTCCCAGTTCTACTAGGCCGCCCCCATTGTTTCATCATGTTTTCCCTTCCCACAATTATTATTGGCATGAAGCAACCCAGCCGGATGTGGACTGCACTGATTTCCTCCCTCGGCCAGTCTCGGCGAGTGAACCGATCGATTCTCTTCAGTCGGGAAAATCAACTATGATTTAATTGAAAAAAAAAAAGATAATGAAGAAGAAAAGTCATTTATAACATTGTTATTAGCCTTTGAAAAAGGTTAAAATGTATAATATAAATATAAGAAGATAAGAAACTTTACTGATTAATACGCGACCTACAATATTAGACTAAAAAAGGCTAAACAAAAACACACCAGACAGGATGTTGCACAAAGTACACATCATACACTTCCTGAAGAGTACCTTGCCAAAGGGAGGTAATACATTTTTATTAATTTTTAAAAACAGAAGCTTAAAAAAAAATCGTCAATAAAATTGATATTAAAAATAAAATTAGATTTTTTTTTCAATTGATTTTTAGAATTCGTAAAAAATATATGCAAGAATTAACTATCATATAGCTTTGTATTATTTTGAACTTGAGGGCAGTTTAAAAATAAGGGCGATTGTGTCACAAGGGGTGGGGGTTGACACACCAGGGGTATCGAAACAAATGAACTTAAACGTGCGTCATTATAGGAGAGGACTCAGCACTTGACTAGGTTTTTCCCTAAATCTTAATTCTAGTATTGACATCATCGACCTTAGACATTATCGATATAATGGTATTTTTTTTTTATTAAAAAAAACTGAAGTCAGCAAAACGTATAGGGTAGTAAATTGCTCAAATCACAACAAAACAATAATAATAACAAAATCTGGTCTTTCAACGTTTGACCTTTCAGATGAGGAGTTCATGTGCCTCTGCCCCGCCATGAACCTGTATCAATTATCAGATTGTATCGATCGATTACTTAAGAACGTCAACGCCCCTCCCCCTCACACACACACACACACAAGGTTATGCTCATGTCACTGTCTAGGCGCTGATGAATAATTCCATTGTTTTTTGTTGTTTTTTTTAAATAGAAGAAATAAAAATTTAAAAAAAGAAAGACAACCAAAAGAATCATTGATAGTGCAAGGGGGGATAAACTATGTATGCTGTTTGTGTGTGTGTGTTTGAAAGAGAGAGAGAAAGACACGATGTATACCCACGTGGCGGTGGCAGCTTGACTCACGAAAAAGTTAACGCGAACATAAACCAACTTTAACATTATTACTACTATTATTAATATTATTATTATTATGTTAGAAACAAATGAATATTCATCCTCTGGCACTGCCAGGGTCGAATTTCGTAAAAGAGGAACAGAATTCATTGTAGTACTGTCCACTGTGCATTCTGCTGGTGATATTTCAAAACTACAGCAGTACCGCCCTCTTACAGGCAACGAGAATCTTCTTAGGGATGTTAAGGGCCTTGAAGGTATCTGTGAGGTCAGTTATCAGTATCCCCTCAGTCGATTTAACAACAGGATTTATTGTTATTTTAGACAACTTCCATAACCACATAATCTCCAAGCTTAGGTTCCCATATTTTCTTTGTTTTTCCATTTCGGTTATCTTTATATTATGGGATAGTGGTACGGCGATTTCAATGATTGTAGCGTTTTTTTTTTCTTTTTGTCGATAAGCAGCAGATCAGACCAATTAAAATCCACCGTTTCGTCAGTCCAACTAGACCTATCCCAGTATAATAGGTGATCGGTTGACTCGAAAACCTCTTATGGTGAGTATTTGTAATGGGTAGAATTATTCTTAATTTATGTGTTCAAGCCAAGTGCTGATGTATTACTTTTGCAACTTGGTTATGCCGACCTAGGAAGGAGATTCTGATAGGGCTGAACATCCTGCCATAATGTGTTCGACTCACCCACATTTCCGCACTTTCGGCATTTGTCAACAACATTGAGTTTTAGGATATGTCTCTGGTAGTTTCTGGTCCTAATTACTCTGTCCTGTGTAGCTGAAACAAATCCTTCTGTTTCAGGGTAGAGATGACCTGCTTTGAGCCATTTTAAGGACCAAACCCTGTAAGTGTTGTCACCATGCAAAAGAGCGGAACTTTTCCGTGGAGTGTTTTTTTCTGGTGTCGTCTAAAGCAATATTGACATTTATCATCGCATATATTAATACGTAAGAATGATTTGATAATGTTAATATTTATTTCTCTCGTCCATTCGATCCTCTTGTTCTACCACCAACAGCACCTCTCATTATTATTGTTATTATTATAGATGTTGTATCGTGTGTATTCTATCCTCCTAGAGCATGCTTAATGCGCTGTGGTCCAATCAATTTGGCGGACATGTGGGAACCTGGAAGGAACTCCTGGGAGAAGGTTTCCGTACTGTCATTAGGCACTCAGTAAATATAACTCAGCTCGATTCGACTCTAGAATGAATCAATCCTGATCTAGTTCGAGATTGGAACTCGAGCCCTGCCAGAGCGTTTTGCTGGACACTACATCACTAACGAAGCTCCAATGAACTAATGTTATTATTGTTATTTTAGATGGCGTGTCGACAAAAAAGGGATTAGATGTATTTATGTTCATAATTACAGAGGCGCCTGTCATACTAATGTAAGTTATTGGAACAGAGAATCTAACTATTCACGTCTGCCAAATATATCCGTCATATTATTACTACTTTCATTAGTAAGCCTTTTCCTGTTTCTTTTTTCCCATTCTTTATTTCTGTTTCTCTTATCTGTCTTTTCGTTTCCCTTTCTCTCCATTCATTCCTTTGTGGTTTTTAATTAGCAGATCTTCAAACGCAGCGGGTCAACGTCTCTCGCCGAGGCAATGGCGAGGCATTCTTTCAGACAAAACGAGAGTTATAAATGAGTTGAAAAGGTAATTATACTCCGTCTACTCTAATTAAGCCAGTCTTCAATCATGATTTTATCGGTAATGTCAATTTTTTTTCCTCCTCCCTTTTCCTTTCCTCTCTTGCCTAAGCCAGTTGGGTTAGAGTTAATTGATTATCTCCGCTGCTTTCGTCAGAGTTACCTCCCGTACTTAGACACTTCTACTCTCCCCTTTTCTTTACTTTTTTTTTTTTTTTTTACATTTGAAAATTGTTTAATTCTATTAAAAGAATGGCGGGAAACTGTATATAATTAGCCACATCCTGTCGAGTCGGTTTCCTGTTCGTCGGCACACTCCATATTTCATTTCGGCAAACTTCTGTCTCTGAAAACTTTCTGAAACTTGACATCCTGCTCTGGCATACTTTAGAATATCACTGAAGACACACTTTTAGGTGCTACTTACAGACCCATCGGAAAACAGGAAGAATTAATAACAGAGAGCATTCCTAGAAACTAAAAGGATGCATGATTAACAATCACTCTCTTTCAGCAAGGTCATTGAAGGTCAGTCAAGAAAACAACAAAGTCATTCTATTCAAAACGGGCGAAATTTACTATTGAGTAATTTTGTTTTTGTTGTTGTTTTGTTTATACTCATTTTAATATTGTCAGCATTGAAGATTTTTATTTATAGAGCATAACAATAAATAGCTAGCTGTGTGGGTGTTTAAGGAAAATGTCTATCTATCTATAGTGCAGACGAGGCAAAGGTCATCTATTTCTGTGGCCTACGGTTAAGGAGGGCGTCATGTGGCCAGCACAACGACCAACCGCATTAACTTTTCCCTAGCTAATGTTAGGTTCCCATTAAAGCTGAATGGGCGCTTGAAGATCCCGAAATTAAAAATCCCTGTCTTCACTGGGATTCGAACCAGGGAAACCGGTTCAGAAGCCAAGTTCTTTACCGCTCACCCACCACACCCCCTATATTTATTTATTTATGTTAGTCTTCCTATTAGCCATAGTACTTTACTATTTTTATTTCAAGTTTCAACAGTGCTGGATTCACCTGTAGGCAACACAACAAATAGCTTGCGGGCCCCAAGAGTTGAAGTCACAAAAAATTGACCGAACGATCAATCGCCACACTTGCTAAATATATTATAATACAGCTGTCTTCGAGTCCGAAGATTTAAAAAAAAATGCAGTATTTCCCGTGACTATTCAGCCCCAGCTGTGACCTACATAATATCATAGATTTGAAAAATATCTTTTTAGATGGTTGGTCATCGTAAACTTGCAAGTCACAGCTAACAAGTGTGCTAAATATAGTCCATGTGCTGTTCATAGTCTGAATCTTCTAAGTAGCGCAGTAGTGGACGGTTTAAGAAATATATATTTTTCAAGATGTATTTTTTCACTACCTATATATTTGTTACATGAATAAACCATCTAAATATATTTGAAAATATAAGTTAAAAAAGGAAAAAACAAAATATAAGCCTAGAGCGCCCTTTCAGGTTTAAACCCGGCACTGCTTTTCAAATTATTTCACTTCGATTTAGAAATGTTTCACGACTTGTTGTCATAAATCTGAAGTATAATTTAGCCAAGAGGTTTGGTGGCTGAAAGGTAAAGCACTTAGCTTTCAAACCAAATGGTCTCGAGTATGTATCCCTGTGAGAAAAAAAAAAGATTTTGACCTTCAGGGCCTTAGTTTAGGACGCCCATGAGCCTACCCAAGTCCAACGGATACATGACATACTTAGGGGGACGCAAAGACGGTTGATCGTATGCTGGCTACATGACACCCATGTTTAAAGTCGACTAAAGAATCATATGAGCTTAACACCATCTACCCCAAAACGACAGCAAGGTCCGTAAAGGGGGATACCCTTACTTTAAAACGTTTTGTTTCATTTCTCTTCCTTTTGTGGTTAAAATAATAGTTTACGTCCACGTCTACCTCTGTGTTAAGCAGCTCGTCACTTATCTCCCTTGTTTTCGCTGTCTTCTTGTGCACCATCCTCAACCTCGATGTCCTCAACCTCGATGCCCCCAACCTCCTCTTCATCCTAACATCCATCATTGTCCAAGACGAGTTGACTCTGCCACTCACAATTAACTCGGCCCCAGGCTCGATACCTACACGTTTGTTAAGATCTCGTGACTAACTTGTTGGCGAGCAAAGTCCAAACACTGTGAGCCCAGCGTTGAGGAGCGAAAGGATGTTGACTTTCAATTGTTTCATTGTACCAAGTTAGATAGAGGACACCAGTAACACAATTTATTGGGTGTGTAGCTCAGAGGCATTAACCGTGTGGCTACACCAGAGTTCAGATCCTTAGGTTAAAATAAACGACATAAAACATTTCTGTTGTGTTTGATGAGAGACTGTAGACAGAACGAAAACCTGCTCCTAGAGACTTCCCTCAAGTCCACACTAGAGATTGGGCGAGCAAATTTCAAAGTCGCATAAAAAACGTGCTATGCAGGAGCAGCAAGAATATTAATTAGATTGAAATTGGTCCGATACACATTCCAAAGCTGTCCCCATTTGAGGTAATTCTGCTTTTTAAAATATTATTATTATGTTGTTGTTTTTTTACTTTTCTGTCGCTTTGACCCAATTCTTTCGGAAACCTTCTGATGATGATAATTGCTTGAATGTTTCTCTGCCAGCAAGACCATCGTGTAATTTCTGGTGCTCTTTTACCAAATGCTTACGTTTCCATCTTGCTGTTTGACCTTTTAGCATTTTCTGTTATCGAAGTGACTTACTCATATTTAGAAATAAACTCTTCAAATAAAATAAATTTCCACGTGACCCTAATTCGTTATTGTCCTCTATGTATTTCAATAGCCAACGGAAACAAGACTAAAGAGCAGGTTTTGGTAAAGGTGTTTTTTTTTGTTTTTTTTTTTGGCAAGACAAAATGGTTCCAAGGAGAATCTCTTCATTAACAAAAAAGACATGATGACAGTTGCTTGATTTTATAATTAAATCCCAATTTTACTATTGTTACTTCTTGTTCTTTGTTTCAAATAGTCATATAAGAATCTGAAGATGTGTCAGATACTGAAATCAAAGACCAACCAAATTCTCAAAACACTAGAATCGATGCATCAATTTCATGATCTGGAATAGTTATAGAAACATTTTTTTTTGGTCCTAAACTAGGACAACATACAGAAAATATTTTTAATTTCCGTTTTTAGGAATAAAAAAATAAAAACTTAAAGCAAAATTGAATTTTCCCCTCCCCGTGCAAACTTCGAAAGAATTATGTCCCCTGATCTGTCTCTTTTACAGTAACGTTACCTCACTTTAATTTTGTGTTTTTCTTCTTTCTCTCTCTCTCTCTCTCTCTCTCTCTCTCTCTCTCTTTCTCTCTCTCTCTCTCTCTCTCTCACTCTCTCTCTCTCTCTCTCTCTCTCTCTGTCTTATTCCGTCATTCCGAGATATTGACAAAGTTAGTTTCTGCTTTAATTACCAGTTGCTCACTCCAAGCACCCTCTCCCTCCCCGTTCCATTGGCTCACATTTCAGCTCCCGTGTCTTTTTTTATTTTCATTTATAACTCAGTCTCGATGCGCCCCTCACTCCCCGCGTGGCGCCCCATCTCTCGTCCTCTTCCCTCCCAAAGTTCTGAGGAACACAGAGATGGATGGCAGTTAATTACTTTTTCTGCCCCCCCCCCCTCCAACGCCCCGGACCAACCATCCTCCCCGCTACCCAGCTAGTCTGAATGGGATTTAAGAGCATCTATCTTATTTAATTATACACCGAAACGCAACGGCCAAATTCAAGTTCCACTGATGCACTGAGCGTTATTCTTTTTTTTATTCCTTTCCCCCATTCAATCTGTCTGCTATCCTATTAACTTTCTTCTTCTGTCTCTTATTCTATATCCAGCTTTGTTTTTTTTTTTTTTTGTTTTGTTGTTTTTTTTTTAACTCCAATTCATTACCTTGTAATTTCTTATTTTATCCGGCGTTTGGAGTACTTTAAGAACACAGGCGATTGTACCGATATGTTAGGATAAGAACAGTGCAATGGAATATTTAAAAGGTTTTAGAGAAAGTTTCTCTCTCTCTCTCCCTTAAACACACACAAACACATACACAAACATATCACGAAAAAACCGTTAAGATTCCCTAGTATATTTGTTTTTATTCTAGCAATCGATTTTAAATTTGTCGTAGAAATTTTTTCCTTTCAACGCGATTGACCTGATTACATACTCTCTATCCACAAATATTCCCTCAATGACACAATCTGAACTTTGTTGCTGACTTTTTCATCTAACTTCTATTTCGTTTGAAAATTTTCACGATGTTTACATATTTATTTTTTTAGGTCCAGTCTCAATTCCTTAAGCAACAAAATACAGTAACAGTGAAAAAAAAAAAAGAAGAGAAAGTGATATGAAAAATGTGGTGGAAATGTAAGGAAACCTAAAGAGAAACGTAAGAAAGTTAAAATGGCTTACATTTTCAAATAGGTCAACTAAGCAATGTCAAGGACATAAAAGCGGTTAATGAAAATATCACTGTAGCCAACTAAATGTGCCAGAGCAGCAGTTGAGCTTCACAAAACTTTTTGCAGCATTAACGCACGTTAGTTGAAATATGTAAATTCGCTTCGATTTACGTTCCAATCATTGAGCGAACGTCTTAATGTTTCCTGCATCGTCACAGAGCAAATCTCTTACACTTCCAGCATGAGGATATTATATATAGTGTAGAGACAGAAGAGTTTAACCATTTGATTCTGCAGTGCTAAGCATTTCACGACATCACCACGTGCCTATTAAAATACATAGTATATACCCACATTGTGTACACCAGATACAACAAAAAGATGGCTATTAATAGTCGTCCGCCATATTTGAAAATCCGCAATAGCCAACACTCAAAATTTCGCCTTCTTTAGTTTTTATTATTATTTACGGCATTTCAATTAGATCTCAAATTTATTTAATGATTAAACATGTTGATCTAGATTTAGAAAGTACGATACTAAAAAAAAGTCATTTATTAATTTGTATTCATTGACGCATTTTCACTACGCTTCAATTTTTAAAAAGCCACGCGGCACCCGCTTTCTCCAGCTTTTTTTTTTCATATCAAAAAAGCTAAAGGCGAAGCCAAACAGGGTTATTGAGACGGTCCTGCTGGTTATTGAGACGGTCCTGCTGGTTATTGAGACGGTCCTGCTAGGCTAGAGATTCAACCAATGAAAAAAAAAAAACAAGGGACGTCAAAAAATGTTTTGCAAGGGGGAAAAAATGGCAGATGGACTGCTTATTAAGTGGATTGGATAAATAAGTGTAATGACTAATTGTTGTAAGCACACAACAAGTGAAGTATGAAGGGGAGGGGAGGGGGGGACTAGCACGTGATCGACACGTGACCCAGTACAATCTCAATGACGTACCCAATGACGTAGCTGTAAGGAAGACCAACGAATGTGTCATTATTGGAAAACTATTTCAACATACAACAACATGATGGCAGATTTGTGCTTGTGTACACTATCAACATACACTACAGTTTGTGCTAGGCTTTTCAGTGTACACTATCAACATACAACATGTGTATTAAGGAATTATTGGTGTACAAGACATGTGTACGTGACATGTTTTTTTGTCTATCAACTAATCAGGCGAGCCATCCACGAGCACACCAAACGCAAGATGTAGAGTCGAAATGCTCTAGATCTCTGCTGGAGCCACTGCCGTGATGGGGAGATGTTTTGATAACAAGGGCGTTTCTTTTCCTCCCTCCCCCCTCCCTCCTTCTCTTATAGTAACCTTGGGCGTCACAGGTCAACATGACACATTCAACATAAACACAAACAGCTAAATTATTCCACTGACCTTCAAATGACCTTCCACATTCCAAGCTGCTGCAGATCAGTTAATTTTGCTGGGGTATTTTTATTACTATTTTTTTATATAAACTTCATTGATACAGCGTCCCGAATAATTTTTTACTCACGAATCAATGACCTCTGAACTCTGCAAAATAATTTCAAAACAAAACACTTTTTGAATGCAATTGCAATAGACTAGCTTAGACAATACCAAAACTATTTTCAGTATATAATCACGTTTAAATGGGTCACCTTTAGTATTTATAAACGAAGCATTTTGTTCTGTATTATTTTCCCCATTGCATCATTGAGCAATAGTCATAACGAATGTAAAACTAAAATATTTCTATCTCTATAGAGCTCTAGGTTATTAGCTAAAAGAAAAGTTAGACGCAAACTACAATTGTACTTCCAGTGTAAAAATACTATTTTATAAAAAGCGTGGTTGTTTATTTGTGTTGTTTTTTGTTTGTTTGTTTGTTTTTCTTCTGCTGATTGTTTTGTGTGTGTGTGTGAAATGGCTATTAAAATAAATTGGCTTTATTGCCATTGAGCTGATCACACGTGGAAGAGAACGAGAGACAGAGAGAGACAGAGAGAGACAGAGAGAGAGACAGAGAGAGAGACAGAGAGAGAGAGACAGAGAGAGAGAGACAGAGAGAGAGACAGAGAGAGAGAGAGACAGAGAGAGAGAGACAGAGAGAGAGACAGAGAGAGAGAGACAGAGAGAGAGAGAGAGAGAGAGAGAGAGAGAGAGAGAGAGAGGAGAATCTTCTTGGCGATCCATTTGACTGTCCAGCTACTATATACAAAGATAAGAATGTCGGATCCTGGTCACATTGGCAGTCAAGTTGTTTGTTACGTTGTTATTATTGACTTTAATTTTAAAAAATGTTCACTATGAATAGTACGTGTGTTCTAATAGATAACATCTCTGCATAGGACAATACCAAGCCATCTACACACTAAATAACATTCATTCATTGTTTTATTACTTTCAAATAATAATGGTAGTTCCTTTTGTTTCCAAGAATGTTAAAAACCTCTAAAGTACATTTTTATATATGGTCCTGGAGTATTGTAATTCAATTGAAACATGGTCCTTGAGTATTAAGGTACCATCTTAGTAGGATCAATATTATAAGTATATATATAATGAGCCCTGGAATGACATCCGGATGTGTAGACTTAGAGCATCTCAACACATCACGCAACTTTTCGCTTAAAATAAATACAAATTAAAATAAATTTAAAAAAAAAAAAGACATTGATTTTTAAGCTAGGACAAATTCGAGGATTGCATGAGGTCAAAAAGTCAATTAAGAACAGGACTTGTAATTCCCCTCTGTCTGGCAGACGTTTCAAATCGGGGTAATTAAATAAGTGCTTTTCTTCCCTTTAACCCTCGCGTTCACTGGAGTTAAGCACTCGTTCAGCCTCGGTGCTGGCGCAGGTACGGGCCTGGCGAAGCCAGAGCACGGTGACACTGCATGGTAACTGGAGAATCTGGCTTGATGAAATATTGGCAGTTAGTTGACGTCTGCTAGTGAAATATTGGCAGTTAAGGTGACGTATGCCAGTGAAGGTCCTATCAAAGCGCAGTTACAATATATAGCTGGACTGTCAGATGTGTGTATCCTAGTTTTCAAAGTCGGACGATGTGTAAAGCCTACGTACACATACACATAAGCTTCACGAGTTTAACATTCTAAATATTGTCATCAAAACTACGCCAAACTTTTATGTATATCAGATTTGCAAAAGTGACCCACTAAAAAAAAAAAAAAAGATACATACATGGGCATATTCAGCGGGTTCAAGGTGGTATGCAAGGTTCAAGTTCATAGTTATACAATATAGATCTATTGGGAGATTTTCACTAATAAGTAAATAATGTCAAGGACGCTCTTTTGAAGTTCAAAAGTGCTAACTAAATAAAAGTTACCAACAGAATAGTTCAGACTGATACAACCTGCAATGTTCAAATGTAGACACTCATTTACGTTTGAAGTATTCAACATAAAATAGCTTCAAACTCAAAGACAAGTATTATCATTACTTGGTTGAATAGCGGTAGTTGAAGTAAGAAATGGGCCTACAGTAATATCAATAAGGCCGACCCTATCAGCAACATTAACAACACCAAGACATCAACAGTATAAAAGCATAAAACGGCATTAAAAACATAGCCCCATCATCAAATACAAATAAAACTAAAAACCAACGAGAACAAAACTGTGCTAGATTCTCTGTTCCTTGAGTTCTTGCTCGCCCTCTATAAAGCTCGTCTTCCTAAAGAACCACGTACAAATCACAACCTAATAACTTCAAATCAGATCGCCATTTGCTGTGTATGTGTGTGTGTGTTCTTTCCTTTCGTCCCCCACTGTCTGATTTACTCAGCAATTCCCTTTGACCCCCCACGCCTCTTTCAACGTCCCAGTTTTTGTGTGCACCGTCCTCCCGAAGAGGCAGAAGAAAGCAAAGAGTGAGTGAGAGAGAACGAGAGAGACAGATAGAGAGACGTTGAGACAGAATCCAGAAAAAGACAGTCAGACAGAGACTACGAGAGACACAGAGAGATAGACTAAAACAAAGGAGAACAGGACGAGGGCTACACAGAGAGAGAGAGAGAACGTCCCGAAGAGATCGATCCAGTTTTTCCGATGCCATTCCGCGGAATGGGGTTAAGTGGGGCCATGAATTAGAGGCGAGATGTGACGGGGGACCCCAATGTTGCGCAGGGGGGAGGGGGTCAAACATGTGTGGGTCAGCTATCTGGCAAGGTTAGGGTGAGAGCCCCACAAACATGTGTGTGGTCCATATTGATGAGTGCATGCGCGCTGTGTCTAAAACAAGGACACCGGGGCAGGCAGGGATAAACACAACATACTTTAGGCCCGCGGGAAGAATACAATATCAGAGTTGTCGTTAAAAGAAAGAAGTTAAGAAGAGACGAAATTTGAAGTAAGTGTGTGTGTGTGTGTGTGAGAGAGAGAGAGAGAGAGAGACAGACAGACAGACAGACAGACAGACAGACAGACAGACAGACAGACAGACAGACAGACAGACAGACAGAAAGAGAAACAGAATGAGAGAACGAGTAAAGATAAGTTGAATAAAAGGAGGCTAAGATAAAAGATTGAGAGGAAAAAAAAAAGATGTTGAGGTTGGATAGGAAGTAGCCTAGAATTGAGAAGTACAGAGAGAGAGAGAGAGAGAGAGAGAGAGAGAGAGAGAGAGAGAGAGAGAAAGAGAGAGAGAAAGAGAGAGGTAGAGAGGTTAAGAGAGAGAGAGAGAGAAAGAGAGAGATAGAGAGGGTAAGAGAGAGAGAGAGAGAGAGAGAGTACGAGATAGAAGGAATGTGATCAATAAGAAAAAGCGAAATGCATGAAACGTTTGTTGCTCCCCGTCCACTCCCCGCCACCCTCCATTTATTTTTTTCCTTTTTTTTTTAAATTTAATGTGTCGTCGTGTGTCTCTTGCCCAACACAATAAAACATTTTCTTTCACCATATTTAAAGCAACACAAAATCAGTCAGGACTCAAACACCAGCGACACTCGAGGAATGAAACGAAGTGCCGATGGAAAGATGGATGTGTCGGAGAACGGAAGACAAGACAAAACGTAGCAGACGAGAGGATGAAAATTCATAAGCTTAATTGATTCAAAGAAGAACACAAGACCGGGATTGAAAACGGCGGGAAACAAAGGAAGGGGGCAAACTCTCTTCTTTTTTTTTTTCTATTCAACTCCCCTTAATCATTTATTTTAATTTGTTGAGCAGGCCCTTCCCTTTCATGTAGGGATTAACAATACTTTGTTCTGTAACATGTGGGTCAAGGTCAAACCAGAGAGACATATCTCTTGAAATGTTCAGTTTTTAGTATAAAGCTCTAAAAAAAAATATCGCAAGACGACCAAGATTTTTTAGGGAAAATAAAAATACACCTTCATTTTAAACAGTACGAAACGAACTAGCAACATATGTCGACAACATGCAATTGGTTACATAAATATACAATGTCATGTTCATGCTACTGAACCCCAAAAACCTTTAGTTATGTAGCCTGACTTCCTTGCACACCTACACTGTAGCCTCTAACAGAAACCAGAATTCCCATTGAGTTGCATATGAAACTGTTAAAACTGCGACCCCGCCGAATTTCAAGACGGAGGAATGACATAAGCTTGAAGTAAGAAGCCTCCACCATCTTGGCATAAGATACATATCCACAAGGCTAACAGAACTGCACCCATTGGGTGCAAGGCAAAAACAGCTATCTTAAAACACACAATATTTTATCTCGAGAAGTTTGGGAGCTAAGTTTAAATGTGACTGTTTCTACATATTTTTAAACAGTAATATAAGCCAACCTATTTGAAAAAATAAGACACGATTATACAAAAAAAAATACTTTAAGCTAGTTACGCTATAAAGTACGATATTTTTTGCAGACAACATTTCAATGGTAGACTTACTTCATCTGATTTGTATAAGAACGTTAACAAATTTGACTTCTGACACCAAAAAAAAAAAAAAAATTCTTTAAAACAAATTACTGTTATTCTATTGATAGAATTGTGTGAAAGAGTGATGTCGAGAAAACCAGCAAAACTTTTACTTTCAAAACAGAAGATAAATAAAGTCATTGAACTAAAAATCAAACAAATCAACCCCCCACCTACACCCAAGAAGACACAACCTATTCTAGTAAGGACATCCTGCAATGCACTACACATCTAGTATATAGAGAGCATCTTAGACCCATAAAACTAGGACATTAGAACTTTAAACCATTCAACGATATCAAACATATTTAATTTGTACCAAGCGAAACAAATGTCAGTCCTTCGGCCATTGTGGTCCCCATTCCTGAAATAATTATTTTCTTTTTGATAATTACAGTTTTGGAAATAAAAATTAAAAAAAAAACTCTCTAGAGCACTTCTCTCCACGTGTTTTTTCCACCTCTAGTCACAGTCTTTCTCTATTATTCTCTCTCTCTCTCTCTCTCTCTCTCTTTCTCTCTCTCTCTTTCTCTTATATTACCTGACTCTGGTAATGATATCGTTAATGAGAAAAAAAAAAAAAGACATGTGCAGAAATTACTGAGTGAATTAAGAAATGCGCGCGGTGAGTTAATGAATTACTGAGTGAATTATGTGGCAACAATCAATCAATAGGTTCCGAATCAAACTCAGTACAGGTCAATAAATCACTTCACATGACATTAATATCAAACCTCGTAGGCTCCTCCAGAGTCGTAAACAGAAAGCTGATATCTCGTTAGATGTTCAATATTCTAAAGTTCTAAGTTTTATTTTCTTAAATTATTTCTTCCGATGTCCTATATTCTAAAATTCTAAATTCCTAAGTTCTGTATTCTAAAATTCTAATATCTTAAGTTCTAAAATTCTATATTTTGAAGATCCATATTTTAAAACTCAAGTTCTAAAATTCATTACTCTAAAGCGCTAATAAATTAACTTATATCTATAAATATGATTTGATATAAGCCATGTCCGAATTACAGCTTTCTTTTTCAATGGCTAGAGGATTAAATAATTCTTTTTTAAATGGTGCGTCACTGTCAACGTAAGGTTTATGTTCGAATCCTGTGAAACCTTTTTATTTTTTTAGATGTTTTAACCACCTCCTCCCTTTCTCTCTAGCCAACTCTTTATCTAAATCTATCTGGACTATATGCTTCCAGAACATTCTGCTGGCCACACAACACCATCGTAAAACTTGTGACCTCTACAGCTGCCTACTTAGATCTCCTCTGCGGTGGGTCTAAGTCTGTACACCGACGTAAGCTTGACAGTCTCTGAAACTAGTCTGTAATATCCGGACACGGGCCCAAGTTTGTTGCTGACTGTCGCAGTGATATTAACCCCCCCCCCCCCCATACACCTTTTTTATTCCTTGTCCCATCTTTTCCCTCTAGTTTCTTGTATCTCTCCATCTCCCCCCACCCCATTTTATTCCAACACACACACACACACATACCAAGAGAGCGACTGTCTGTCGGTCATGTCAATGCTGTGCAAAGTGGCGAGGAACTGAAGGATAACGAGGTGATAGGCGAGAAGTAGACGAGGGGGCTGCCGAGGGTGCAGCAATGACGTCACGACTGACAACCAGACTGGCCAAAGGTCGCCTGCAACTACATATTTCTGTCTCACACACACACACACCCTAAATCTCTCTATCTCTCTTTGTCTCTCCCCCTCTCTCTCTCTCTCGGTGAAAACAGTTAATTAGATGGGTGGATGGAAAGAATACCTCCAGAATGATAATTGCACGGATGGATAATTACATAGATGGTATGATAGATAATAATTATCAGAGAAGGGCGTGTGATATGGTATAGGATAATTAGTTTCATCATTTTACTGGACGTAATTGTGATAATTACTTCTGCACCGAAGACAAATGACGTTTAAACAAAAAAAAAATAGTGACCATCAGGACCGTCGTTATAGTTAGAATTGCTGCATAGGACCTTTGCCATGTGATGCTAGTTGAGTAGGCAGATACTTGAAGTCTTGAACTACATCTAGAAGTTCGTCAAATAGTTGGTCAGCATTGGTTGATGTATCGATGTTTTGAGATTTTGTAGGAGGTACTTGGGCAACAATTAAGTTGTGTTGAGTGAAAATGGACGTCTATTATTAAAGAGAGAGAAATAATGACAGAGAGAGAGAGAGAGAGAGAGAGAGAGAGAGAGAAACAAGAGTAGAGGGCCAAAAACGAAACAAGAAGAGAAAGAAAGAGAACAAAAAAGAGAAAGATGAAAACAAGAAAGAAGGGGAAAAAAAGAAATTTAATAAAGAAAAAAGAAGAAGAAAGAACGAGGAGAGTATATATGTCTATACCACAAAAATGATGTAAGTATGACAGAGTTTAAATACCTTTTTTTTTTTTTTTTCTAAATCTGAAACCCTATTGTTCATTTTTAATGGTAACCTATTTTTAAAAATCACAATCTCCCTTCTTCGCCCTAATTTGTGTAGATTTCGTCTACGCCTATGCCTAAGATATGCAGGATGACGTATTATAGAGAACAATTGGCCACTTTGTGTCCGTGTCTGGGTTTTTCCATGGGAATCTTGGGTGTTTTAAAAATGACACCGGAGTTGTCTGCCCATAGCAATAAAAAATACAGTGTTTACATGTTCACGGAGTTTACTAAACAAAGAGTGAACATACATTGGAGTGTGTGTATGTGTGTGTTAGTATGCACCTATCATGAACAAAGTAACGTGTGTGTGTGTGTGTACATATATATAGAAGATACATAAGTATGTGATCGTTAGAAGGTGCTGGTGAAATATAGTGCAGTTTTTTTTTCCCGCCACCCAGAAAACCCGATATTTATCGCGTTCTAAAGCCATAATACCCCCTGGTTTCATTTTGACACTCGGTTTGGTGCAACACGGAACATTTGTGATGACTAGAATGTAAAATAAAATGTGCATATATCAACTTTAGAAAATGATTCGCTCTAGCTTTGATGTACCTTTCGTTCGTATGTAAATTATGAAGTTGCTACTTGCTTAAGCAATGGAAATGGTAGTTAATTTAAAAAAAGAATAAAGGGAGTTTGTGTTCCACAAAACTCGTGTGCGACCCTTGATGGTCAGTCGCAATCACAAATTATGTTGCAAATAAAACTACACCTTTTAAAAGTGAAGAATGCGGATAAGAATATATTCTATTTCATTAGGGAAAGACAAAATAATATAATTATAATGAAAGATTATTTTACTTCCTTTTTGTTTAACACAACTTTCATGCCACAGCTTGCTCAGTGCGCTATGATCCGATCTCTTTATGTGACAATGTGGGGTGATGGGGTATCTTGTAAATGTAGCTTACTGGTTTATGACACTCAGCCACACATCTCACAGTTTGATTTATAATGCTATGCAGGTATCCTTACACTTTATTTTATAAAATTTAAAGACAAATGATGTATATGGGGGGGGGGGATGAGTGGTAGAGCACTTGGTTTCCGAACTGAGATACCCCGGGTTCGAATCTCAGTGAAGACAGTTTTTTTTTTAATTTTGAGATTTCACAAATGTCCATAAGTCCACCCACATCTAAATGGGTACCTGATATTTGAGTTGGAAAAGTAAAGGCGGTTGGGCGTTGTGCCTGCCACATGGCACCCTCGTTAACCATCACCTGCCCGATATATTGCTAGGCCTGAAAGGGGCTCTATATTATTTTTTACTGTTTGTTTTTTTGAGACCTAAATGTGACAGACCGACTTTTGGACAGCGCAAATCCAATATCGACCTTTTTAAATGGACAGGTGGGATAGGGAAGAAGGGTATTGGGATTGTGAGGCATTTTACTCTAATTTTAATCAGCCAGCCAATCTTTCCTGTAACTAATTAATGGTGGCTGAGCGGTAAAGCGTGAGGCTTACGAAAAAAAAAGGTTCATTTTGAAACCCCGATCAGGACGCCCCTAAGACTTGAATGATAGTTTGGGGGAATGAAAAATATATATTAGAATTAGATTGTACATTGATATAGTCCAATGGTGCATAAAGAAAGGGTCGCGGGTCAAATCCTTGCGGTGACGAGGTGATATCCGGCCCCATAAAATGTCTGCCCACAGAGATTAATAAAGAAAGAGAAGCTTGTTTCGATTGGACTCGACGACTTACTGACTCGTGATAAGAGTGTAAATGAAAGTGTCCATCCCTAGCCGGTGGGGGACCACTGATATATATAGTCTAAGGAATAGACGGCATTTTGAGGAAGTTCTGTGCACTGTATAATGTCTTTCCAAGCAGGAGGTTCCCTATGACTCGAGCACTAAGTCACCTGGACGAGGCACCTTCCCAGCTTCAGCCTCATTGTCTTACAAATACACCCCAGCACCCTCTATTGTTCACCGCTAGAACTCCGAGTCCAGTAGATATATATGACTTTGGACAAACAAGAGGAGTTTCTTAAAAAAAAAAAAAAAAAAAAGAATAGATTACCGAATGAGGTCCAGGTCACCAGGTATGGCGAACTGTTTGCCTCACACCTGTGTCACAGCCTGCGTTTGGACTGTCAGACAAGGTAAGCTCTTTTGTTGCCCGTGAGTTTGTGTGGGTGTGAGGGTGAGCGAGTATGTGTGAACGAGGGCATGTGGGAGAGTGATTTATCGAGGTGAGATTCCAGATACAAAGGACACAAACTCTTGACGTATAGCAGCTGAAATCAAAACACGCGGCCCCAGTTTATAAAGGGACATAACCATAATATTGTCAATGTCAACCGATTGACCCCGTACGTTCCAAGAATTTACAAGCCTTCTTACCCGTGTTACCCCCCAAAGTTGGTGATTTAAGAAGATTTAGACCCAGACGTTGATTCCCATTTTGCTCTTTTTCAAATTCTTGTTTATCGTCTGCTATCACCAAATCTCGATAATTTGATTTGAAAGGGCTTAATCATTGAGGAAAGAAGTGCAGCAGTCATTTTTTAAGAGTGCAAAATGAATGGAATAGTTTATTCTCTAAACATTTTTTTAAGTGCGAACGAGAATCGATTTTTTAAATATTGATCTTTGAAAAAAAAATTCCGGTTAATCGGAACGCGATCTTTTTTGTCTAATAACAGGCAGCTCCGAATAACCGGATGTGACAATTTATTTCTTGAGCCTTATTCCCATAATAAGTGGTGGAGAGTGCGGCTAATAACGTACATTAGATAAGCGTTAAAACAAGTTGAGCTTAGTACGAGGGGTTTTGTTGTCCAAGTTTCGTTCGTTCCTACACAATGGAAGTACTTCCCAGGCCATGCCTGCAGGATGGCAGCATATGACGGTGGGCAGGATCTGAACGCGATAACAGCGTGACAATACTAGTAGAATGCGTGTTACTCTTAAATCACGCCCATAACAGACGTTACTTCAAAAACAAAAAAAGATAATTACGTCCTACCCATTTCAATGTGTCAATCTTGTAGTGTATGTTAATCTATGACTTAGACTCTGCTAAGTCGGTTTTCCTGGCTGATTCAGGCAACCCAATCTATTGTCTATTTCTAGGGAATAAGGAGCACTTGTACGAATGTGTTCTAGCTTATAGTATAATACATTCAAGCAAGACGATTTGCAGAAGCAATGGTTATGGAAAATATTATTTTAAATAGAAGCTCAGTCTACTTACAAGTGTATTGAAATCTATATACTCCAAAGATCGAGCGTGTATCCAAGTGAAAGAACTCTCAGAAATTCACTCAATTTCTAATTATTTTAAACAACGAAAACAGTCCGACTCGAAAATAGGTCATAAACAAGGAAAGAGACTGAACGGGTTAATACTTGTTGGGACGTAGTTAACTGTCAATTGTTTATAATCTTAATTTTCTCGTGCTCATTTGCATAAACAAAAGCAATGATCACGTCACACTTTTAGAATAAATTATTAATCGACAAAAAAAAACTCTTCAAGAAATAGTTCACACACCAAACACAAAACTGGTAGTCAGAACACGTAAATCCGATACTGAATGAGGCCAGTATAATATCACACTAATAATAACAATAATGTAAACACAATGCAGAAACAAAGCCGTTATCGATGCTACATCCCGTATAGAAAACTATAGAGTAAGTTCCGGACGCATTCAACTGTGTCCTGCGTCCAGTTTGATACAGTGTGACCTAGTCCAAGTGCACAGCGGGGGGACGTGGAATAAAACAGTCACGGTTAAGCTTTTGATCTTTTCACCACCGCCTCCAAACGGGACGGGACAGCGTGAACGACCACAATGCTGGACATGTCCGCAGCATGTAATGTTCGCTGATATACTGCTTCGCTCCCCGCTTCTTTCCTTCACCCCATTTTTTTTTTATGTTTCGCACCTGAGACAGGTGACCGCGAGGTGCACATTATCACTGACCGCACGATGGACAACGCAGATGTGTATACGCGTCCTTCCCAGCCCTGCACTCCCCATCCCCCGCGTCTTTTTTTTTTTATTTAACTTTTTAAGTAACCTAACTAGGTCCTTCTATTCATTTCCTATCAGTGCGAAAGCTGTTATAATGTGTACGGGGCTAACGGTCGCTATGTCCACTAAATGTCCACCACTGTCCAGCCTGGAGACCACGAATGAGTGGAATGTTATCGCGGAGTGAGAAGACAAAGAGATGTGTTTGATTGACAAGATGGACAGATAATAAGAAGAAGGCCAGGAAGGCAGTGGGGGGGGGGGGGGGGGAGGGGGGATGTTAAGGTTTAAAGGTCACAAAATTGAAACGGCAATATAATTAATTAGACGGTTAAGATTTTAGACTGACAATAATTGTACACTGGTGGTGATCTTTCGTTGCTGTGTAGGTTTACTGGTGTGCTCATTGACAGCTACTTATAAATTCAAAATCTAAAAGCACTGACAAGACTGGTCATTTTTAATATTTTTTGTTGTTAATATCTGTGTTATGTGTTTGTGTGTGAGTATGTATTTGTAGAGATGTTACCTTGATGATATGTTTTGGGCGTGATGAAGTCAAGTTTGTTTTTAGGGGATTACTTTTAAAACGTTTATTTCAAACATGCTCCTTTTTTTTGCAGGGGTCAGGAACAATAATCGAGATCTCAGTGAGCTCTTCAAAAACATAAGTTTAAAAAAGAACTATCAGAAAACATTATACGCGAGTAACATTACCTACTATCCGAGACCACGAGATGACGGTTTGGTGAAGGGCTGGCCGGGCCAAAGAGAATCTCAAGTTCAAATGTCACAGTGCCATTTCACGAGTTCAAAATGGCATTTAACGTCTTTGGAGCTGTCCAGTAAATCAGTTGTCAATGACACAACTCATTATACGAGCCCACATCGTGGCACTACTCTTGAACACAATGAATCCTACAGACAGGGGAACACTACAAGGGAACTAGGTGAGCCAATGTATGGGGCCTTTGACGAGCTATTTCATAGGAATATCAACTGGTCCTATTTATATCAGCCATCTTAGAATAGTCTTGGTAACTCTTTAACTCTGCCTAACTCCATTGCGTGTATAATCTAGCCTAGTATGAAGCTTGCTATAAAGCTTATATCAACTGGTACAAATCTTGTACACGTTATTTCTCTACTTCCCATTCTTTGCACAATTATTCAATGTACCTAATATAACATAAATCAATTTAAAAAAAAATAATTAATCAATTGTAATTAGTCTTGTTTGATATAGAAAAAGGGGAAAAATCTTACTATTATCAGATTTATATGGCTGTAAATGTGCAGTTCTTTCACTTATATAAGTTTCTTTTTTTTTTAAGTATTTAATGTTTGTTTATTTAGCTTCTTCGATTATATAGCTTGCTATTCCACAAGGTCAATAATCAGCAACCCATCTATTGAAAAAATGGAAGGCTTTCTTAAAAGGACCGCTATGTGCCTGCATTTTCTTTTTATAGTGTTTTTACTTCAATAAGAGAATGTTTTCCTGTTTTAAATTAGCTTCACGTGACTATATTATTTACGAAGTCAAATTTTGTTAAGTCTGCATGTGATAAATGATGGGAGGTAATTGTCGGATTTCCCACAAAAACGTTTTTTTACCTCCCTTGTAAGGTCGCAGAATGTCAACTTTTTTTTTTTTAGTAAGCGAAAAAAAAATTGCGCTCACTCGTGATGCCAAAAAAAGTTCAGCGTATGAGTGTAGAGTGTTGTAGTCTGTGTGCATGAGAGGGGTTGAAAGTGAGTTTGTGTTAGGTACGCTAGCGGGGGATGTGTGGACATGCGGTTGATAACAAATGAATACATCGTCTGCAAACTACTGGTGCATACTCTGTCCCCCACGATAGAAAGTGCATCAACCCTGCCCCATTCTCAATACATATACACATGTATATGTGTATAACCCTAACCCTACAAACAAATAATCAAAAACACTTAGATCATATACAACAAGCAAACACACGCACACTAAATGCATCTCACACACACACACATAAACTCGTGCAATTGCATTAAACCCCAATCTGTATCAGTGCGCCAAATCTTTGTACGTACTTTAAATCACAATTGGGGTCAACGTGGGAACACCACAAGCAAGACATCGCAAAGCGAGACTCAAATTTAAGTTTTGTGTCCTTCACCCTTAAAGAATTGCAGCTAGATCTGTCCTCAGTCACAAGCCAAGCGTAGCTCTGAAAGTGTGAGGTAGATAACTATAGCCATGAAAGTGTGCGGTAGATAAATGTAGCCCTGACATTGTGCTGTAGACAAATGTAGCCATGAAAGTGTGAGGTAGACAAATGTAGCCATGAAAGTGTGAGGTAGATAAATGTAGCCCTGACATTGTGCTGTAGACAAATGTAGCCATGAAAGTGTGAGGTAGACAAATGTAGCCATGAAAGTGTGAGGTAGACAAATGTAGCCATGAAAGTGTGAGGTAGACAAATGTAGCCATGAAAGTGTGAGGTAGATAAATGTAGCCCTGACATTGTGCTGTAGACAAATGTAGCCATGAAAGTGTGAGGTAGACAAATGTAGCCATGAAAGTGTGAGGTAGACAAATGTAGCCATGAAAGTGTGAGGTAGACAAATGTAGCCATGAAAGTGTGAGGTAGACAAATGTAGCCATGAAAGTGTGCGGTAGATAAATGTAGCCCTGACATCGTGCTGTAGACAAATGTAGCCATGAAAGTGTGCGGTAGATTAAAGTCCCTCTTCTGTTGTAGAGACACAAAGATAAGTAAGTAACAAAGGGGAATGACAAAAGCAGAGCAGGACAACAGAACAACATCTCAGAGAATGTCTTAACACACTGAAAGTAACTTTGTCAACCTAGTGAAGTTTTGTAAACAACAGATCTATCATATAAATATTACACTACACCTACTCAGTATCTTTAAAAAAAAATGTTTCGGGTGTTCCATCAGAATTGAACGTAATTAAATATGAACACTTTGTTTCAGAGTTAATATGCCAGTCCTATGCTTTACATAGTGCACCGACCTTAACAATTATAGGTATGAACGTTAAATTGTTTAGGTTTTAGGTTTTAAAAAAAAAGGTGAACGTTGAAAATAACTAAAATAATTACAATAATTATTTCACTAATTTCTAGGTGTATCTTTGGAATGGAAGTTTACCGGAAGTGCTAATTGCTGGGAACCTCCGACCGTATCCGCCTCCCCCCCCCCCCCATTTCAACAGTAGTTGACCCCCCCCCCCCCCCAAACAGTATTGTCTCAGATAAATGTTCTCACGGGTGACAACCCAGGCATCCATTCAGAATGTTTGTGGAGATAAAAGAAAGAGTAGATGCAAGGGCGGGGAGAGTGTACAGAGAAAAAAAAAAAGAAGGGAGAGGGAGCTAGATCGAGGCGCTATCTTATTAAAGGCGGCAGGAAAGATCATCTGCGACACGCGGTCCTGTGTTTGTACCTGCCGTCACCAATCCTGACAACAAAAAAGAAAACTCCGGAAGTTAAACATCAAGAGATGCGCTAAAGAGATGCGCTGAAGTGGTGAAGATTTTGTTTCTTTTGCTGGATTAACTTAAACCGACAATTATATATATATATATATATATATATATATATATATATATATATATATATATATATATATATATATATATATATATATATATTTAATTTGAAAGTGTGTGTGTCAGTTGTTAGTATGTGTATGTGTCTGTAAGTGTGTGATTGACCTATATTTTTGTTTTCATAGCGGATTAATCCCAAACAAATAAGCAAATTAAATATTGATTTTTTTTTCTAAATTAGTAAACATTTAATTTACCATCAAAAACATCGTGAGTTTTTTTTTTCTTGACATTTTTAAGCTAGCTTTAAGTTCAGTATTTGGATTTTATTTCTTAAACTAAGAGCAGCTAGCCATGTGGAAGGATTGCATGATTTAATTAATTAACCTAATGGAAATGATGGCGCGTTGACAAAAAATATATATTTAAAAAGATTAGCAGAGGCGCTATTGCCAAAAAACTTGGCGTCATGAGTTGGAAAATAAAAATGCTGGAAAATTAGTTTATAAATGTGAAAGATCTAAGTCAGCACATTTTCAGGACCTTTCTAGGATACACAATCATGAGACGTAGTCAGGACATAATCATGAGACGTTGCCAGGACATAATCATGAGACGTTGCCAGGACATAATCATGAGATGTGGTCAGGACATAATCATGAGACGTAGTCATGACATAATCATGAGACGTTGTCAGGACATAATCATGAGATGTGGTCAGGACAAAATCAGTACATTGTCAGCAAATAAGTACACCAGTAGTAGGTTACATCATATGTTTACATCTTTAGAGAAAATTCTACACTGCCATTTGTTGAGGAATTAACTTTAAAACTGTCACACTGTTTAATGTCAGGAAAAATGACCCCCCCCCCCTTTTTCTCTTTTTCTTTTACCTTGCATACATAGGTACTGAGGATATTATCGTTTGGATGGCACTATTGGTACTGCGTCATTGATTCAACAAATGTTGGGGGGGGGGGGGGGCGCTATTAGACCTCGTCCGTTTTTTTCATTAATGTTTTTTTCACCAGGTCCCTTAACGAGACTTGAGAAAAAAAGTTAATTATGATTTTGCGTGCAGCAATTACAGTAGCTTTGATCAATTAGAGGGAAGAGATATTCAATATGGTCATTTCCACCAGAGTTTTGAGGGGGAAGGTCTAGAGATTCATCCAGTGGCAGATTTTAAAAAAAAAGAATACTTAAGTAAAACGTACTCATAAATAGTCTTCGTTTTAAACAAACAGTACACTTACCACTATAGAGCTAAGATTTGTTGAGTCAGAGGCAAACAGTAAGATACTAATGTAGTACTTTTTTCCCCTCTACTTTACACAATCCCGAGCTGTGGGGAGATTTGCTAGCATCAAAACGAGATTGAACTGGAAGTATGAACTTTTCCTGAACATAAAACCCAGGTTTGACAAACGTAACTTCATGCTTGATGTTTTGATGTTTTGAATTAAAAGCAAAAAATAATAATAAATAATTGTACAAAGTATGGCTACAGTGCGTTAGAAGGACCGTAGTGGCTCTAAGATTTCTGTTATACGGTGTCCTTTATAAGTCCAAATAGTATATAGGTCAGTTCCGAATATTAGTTACCTTGAGGATTAAACTGAAATATAAGAAGTCTATAGACAATCAAATAACATATCTTTCATTTCAAATCAGTATTATTAATAACAGACTTACCAAAGTACTTTTTGCTCCCCCCCCCTTTTCTCCCAAAGTGGGCCCTAATTTTGTGTAACTTATACGTCAATCCTGATATGGGTTAGAAAAACACGACTAAAAGTACATGCAGAAACCTCAAACAAGAATAAAAAAAAAAAACTCATTAACCCTAACCCTAACTGTAAACATATCAATGCTGTAATTATTTGTAAAACCGGCCCTGTTTTCAGGAGACACTATAATGTTCCGTCTCCATCTTTGATTCTCCGCTACTGATTCCTCGTTAAAGGGAGACAACAACAAAAAAATCACTGATTCTTTTAGATTTGTTTTGCCAAACAATGTTGCCAGCCCTAGAGAGATTGAAATTACGTCATTGGAAAGTGTGTTGATTTCTACCCAGATATCTGATGTGAAGCGGTCAGACTAATTCTTTTGGGGAGGATGTTCCTGTAGTGTTACGCAGGTGACTAGATCCGATGGCGCCCACGGGGATGAAGAGTAGAAGTTGAAAGAAAGGAATTAGCCCCACTGAATGGGTCACTGAAGCCCGAAGGTGAAAATTACAGACCAAGCCGAAGCAGCGATGACCATAGAGAGGAGTCTATAGTTAATGTATTACGAGGGTCACTAGCGGCGTGTTCAGAGAGATAGGAGGGGAGGCGACTGGAGATATTTAATCATTGTTCATTTCCCTTTTGTCCAGAGAGAGAGAGAGAGAGAGAGAGAGAGAGAGAGAGAGAGAGAGAGAGAGAGAGATAAGGAAGGTAAGAGACCAAACAAAGAATTCTAGGCTTAAATATTTGTACTAAACAAAGACAAAATGTGTTATTTAAAAAAAAAAAGTAATAAAAATTAAGAAATAATTGTACATATATATTTTTTAGATTGGAGCAGAGTAAAAGAGATTCAAACAATATGTAAATAATAGACCTTATTTGGTGTGTAATAAATTAAAACCGAAAATAAAAAATGTTAGCCAAATATAAATAATTGCATATTCGACGATTTTTACATTGGAATATGAAATCTTAAACATTTCAAACATATTTAACCTCCCCGATATAAAATTAAACAAATGGATTGAAGCAGGAATAATTAGCGATAAAAACAAAAATAAACATTTAAAACAAAAACATACCTCCAATTATTTATTGGTAGCTTCATTACAAGTAGAACTCAGAAGATCTAGTCTAGATCTAGATCTACTTCTAGATCTAGAATCTAGACAAAATCTATATTAAATTTATGTAAAAGTATAAACTAAGCTTAGATAATCTATCAATAAAATTATAGCAACTTTAAATTTAGTACTCAGTATCTGTACACTACGCTACGGCTATGCCATGTATTCTTTTTTATTATTGAATGATTCCAACGATAGGCCTTTAAATCTAGGCTTAAAAGACAAAGTTTCCTCAACATTAATTTATTAAACTCTTAAATCAATAATGCCTTACATTCGGAAATTCCCGAACGCGATAGTCCGTTCAAAAACGATGTTGGCTCTAGATCTAAGTCTAGTTCTCAAGACTAATTTACATTCATTTGTTTTTTACTTGTAACGGTCAAACTTAAGTTTTCCCCCATGTCGCCAACGAGCTAGTAATTCTTTTCTTAGCAATACACACCAACTGTTAAATTTCTAGAAAAATTGTTAGAGCCGTTTTTGAGATCAGCGTCCAGGCTCCACCTTCTATGTAGTTATGAATTGAATAGAGGTATTGTAAAAAGAGGCAAAGAAGCCAAAAAAAAAAATTCATAAGCAGCGAATTCCCCCCCCCCCCCCAATAAAAAAATTTAACCAAAAGGAGGCACTGGCCAATAAGCTGTTCTCGAGATAACATTTTAAAAAAAAGGCCAAATATACCTTCAAAGTATAAGCTTGAAAACCTTGCAAAGAACGATATTGGGCAACCTTAATGTGGGTGACATGGATAGAAGAAACACATCCACACGAGAACAGTTCGTTATTTAGATGGTTCAGAGCCAGCCCTAATTTGAATACAAATGTAGTTCATAGCAGCCTTCCCAGTAGACAAGAGATAAGACAGTACTATGAAAGTATCTCTCGTAAAACACAAATGGCTCATGAAGGTGTATTTGAGTATACTGCTACTGTTCCACTACTGCTTAGTATGCTGCCAAGTGTTGACTCGCCTTATGGTACTGAGGGAGGAGAAGACGAGGGCGGTGTCGCCCAAAAAAGAGTGAGGGGCGAAACGGAAAACATTCGTAACTGACTTCCATTAAATCGGCATAGTTCAGTGAGCGACTGCATGGTCACCCGAGCGCGACCAGCCGTGACACAAATGATCAACCGAGCCGCCTCTCACTCTTTGATCGGACATCAAATTAAACGGCGGAGAAATGCCACGTTCAATCGCCCTCTGAGGATTTGTCCGACCAATTGAAAATCTCGTTGTTCGGTGGAAAAGAAAAGAAAAAAAAAATACGAGGATCGCCTTTTACTCTTGGCTGCTAATTGAACATTCAGATGATTTGCTCTTTGTATACTGTAAACAACGTCTATGTTAGAACCCTTTGGTGGCCCGGTAGTCGCAGTGCTTGGGTGATAAAACTGTTATGGGTTGTTGTTTGAGAAGTAAGATAACAAACATGTAGCATTATAATAACATGATAATAATTAGAATAACTCTATACATGTATTAAGAAATATGAGATGAGTAATCCACAATGACAATGTATCACCACCACACCACATACATTTATTTTTTTCTGGCAGTTTCGAGTCGAAGAGAGATTAAGTTGTTTACACAAGTACAAGGTGACAAGTTAGACAGCAAACTCGACGGTCCCAATGGGTCCGCTGTTGTTTTTTTTTTTCTTTTTTTTTGGGAGCCAAAACATGCTCAAAAAGTATTGTATAATCCAATAGTTGTTTGTTTTTAAAATGAGAAATGGTTGAAATCCTGGAAATATATATGATTTTAAGACGCAGCAATATATGAAATGTAAATTTTAAACAGCACTTTAGTGTCTTTAGATATATATATATATTAGATCTAGTGATTCTTGTCCGTGCAAACCATACAAACCAAATAGTTGCTTTTCAGGAGCTACTATACACATGGGGGAGGGGGAATTACAATTTGAGAACATGCATCCATTGTACAAATCAACACTTTTTGTGTGTGTGAAGTACATGAGACTTATAATGTTCCATGCTTCTACTCGCGCCAATTTGATTACTTTTACTCAGAGTTCTACCAATAACTTGGACATTTTATTTAACTGACTTCCTGCCAACTTGGCTTGATCGAAGACTTGTTAGTCACGTGGCCTGACACGTCACAGGGAGAAAAAAAAACAAGAGACAATTCTTGTGTATTTTAATCACAGTAATTGCCCTTCGTTTAATTCAACGGTCTGATGACTTAATTAGGCTGGATAGTTAATTCGCTCAACTATGAAAGACTGTCTAGGGGAAAAAATTACTTTGTATATTCAATAGACCGGGTGACCTCCCCTTAGGCGTAAAGTCATTCTTATGAGACAAAGACGTTTGTACATAACATTCTTTATAATAAAACCTTTTATTTTTTAGCTTTTTCAAAACGTTCAATATTTATATTGTCATATAGAGTGTTTAGCGTGTAGAATAGCAATATGAATCTATAACATACATCTCAGTTTTCCACTGTCTTCACTTCAATATATTTTTTGTTGAATATTCTGATTTATTGTCGCTTTAAAGGTTGATGGAGCTCTTCCTCAATAGAGGGCAAGGTCAAAGTTATATTTTCCCTTTTCATTGTGTGATCTTCTCATAATCTAATCTCAGATGTGTAGGTCTGATCTAATCTTAGATGTGTAGGTCTGATCTAATCTTAGATGTGTAGGTCTGACCTAATAATAGATGTGTAGGTCTGATCTAATCTCGGATGTGTAGGTCTGATCTAATCTTAGATGTGACTTAAGTTGGGGAAAGTAAAGAAGGTTGGCCGTTGCGCTGGCCACATCACACTCTGTTCGTTAACCGTTGGCCCAAGAAACAGATGTCCTTAACATCATCTGCCCTATGGATCGCAAGGTCTAAAAAAAAAGGGAATTTTCTTTACTTGTTCAGAGTCCAGCCAACTCTAATGGACACATGACATACGTTGGGAAAATAAAAGCGGTGAGTCGTTGTGCTGACCACCACATGGCTCCCTCGTTGGATGTCGGCCATAGTAACGGGTAGTGAGGCGCGGTGGTTGAGAGGTAAAACGCTTGGTTTCCGAACCGTGGTCCGAACCCTGGTGAAGACTGGGATTTTTAATTTCGGGATCTTCAAGCGCCCTCGTCAGACGTAGGCCACAGAAACAGATGACCTTTACATCCTCTGCCCTATTGACCACAAGGTCTGAAAGGGGAACTATAGTAGCGGGTAAGCGTTACATTGTCTGCCCCCAATGACCCCCTACCCCATCCCATCCCCACTCCCGCTGTCAGAAGGAGTACCTTTACTTACTTATTTTACAGTTCGTTTGTATCCAAACTTCATGTATTTCTCTCATATTTTTATAGAATCTCCTATTCCTTTTCTAATTTCGTCAACACAGGTAATATTTATTATTCCAGGTAGAAACGCATAGGATGTAGATACAGACATATTTAAATAGCCTTGATAATTAATGAAATATTTCGTTACCTGTAGTCGCTGGCGTAATTAAAAAATAAAATCCAGACACAATAATTAAAAAAAAAATGTGAAAATTAAAAAAAAAAAAAAAAGAAAAGAATGTGATAAAAAGAACTGAGGATTTAATTATCTTTCATTTTGGTTCGGACATAACGGATCTAACATTGCCCTGATGACCCCGGTGTCGTGAGTACTAAGTGGCGCTTCGTGAGGGAGCAGTGAACTTGGTGATTAGCGCGGGAGCTATTTTTAGCACACCACGTCTGCTGTCTGTGTCTTTTGTAAACTCCGTAAAAATGAGAAAGGTAGATGGAAAGGGGGGTACAATATGGGAGAACCGCTGAAAGGTATTCACGGATATTTTTTTAATTAGCGGCTTATCCTAGTGATCTCTTAACTTCAAATTTTAGTTTTTACATCGAATGAAAAGATAATATACTTCGGACTCGAAGATAAGCCTTTATATATAGGCAAGTCTGATTTTGGGTTATAATGAATTGCGAGATCTGTTCGTATAACCAAAAACTATGACAAATT
Organism: Biomphalaria glabrata; assembly: GCF_947242115.1. Lineage (NCBI taxonomy): Eukaryota > Metazoa > Mollusca > Gastropoda > Planorbidae > Biomphalaria > Biomphalaria glabrata. Next base: position 35,410,426 of record NC_074717.1, on the reverse strand, counting down.
GGAGCACTCAAACTGTTCTAGTTTACTTAAGAGATTTTAGGGGAAAGAGAGAAATCCAAACTAACCGGATCAGGTTTCAATGTCTGTATAACCAACCATTCCAAGTTTTTTCCCCACAAAAATTACTAATAATATAAATCGTTCCCCCCCCCCCCAAAAGCTCTGCGGAGCGTGTGGAGAATTTCAAACAAAAATACGAGGGACCTTAAATTGCAACACTGTCCAAGTTTCTCCGAGTTTCTCCAATTATCCAAGTGCAGTAGCATTGTAAGCACACTCGTTTAAACGATGTCGCGTGTTAAGTCTTACTATGAGCAGAAAGCAGTCGGTTTTATCAGATCAGACCAGTAACTTGTAACTCAAACAAAGCGTAACTCGAGTCCCTTTTATCTTTCTATTCACATCAATGTCTAGTTAAAACAAACATGACAGCAAGAAAAGGTAGAAAAAAATATCGCTTTGTTGTTACATAGGTACCTGAAACATTGAAGACTGAGGATCACTGTATGCCGCTGGATTATATCACAGCTTGGTAGATTAATCCTTGTTACCTCTGAAGAATAGCAGGAAAGTGGCAGGGGTTACTGAGTATGTCTTACAACGCGTACACACACACACACACACTCATACACTTACATATCCAATCAACTTTTAAGAAATCACAATGTAAAAGTTGTACACAATATATTTTAATACTTCAACAAAAAAAAGTCTACAGTTGTCAAAGAGGGGCTATGCATGTTTGTGGGTACAGCCCAAAGAAGGACAGCATGGAGACAGCTTATGAAGTTTTAGCATGTATCTTGAAAGAGGGCAGAGTCGGCCTAACCCTTAAGAGAAATACAAATATGTGATATCGGATCCACTATCATTCCAATCGAGGTAAACTGTGCAGCTAAACAAGCAAAATAAATTAAGTCCTTTTAAAAAAAAGGAAAGAAAGATTATGTAAGGGAAAGTACTCCGCAGTTACAAATATATCTCTCAATAATGTAGTCCCTTATTTGATATCTAACAAAATAATTAATTACCCATAATTAAATGACTAAATGTTAAATTCTTTAATTGATTCATGTTTTGTTAGGCACAATAAATAATTGCTTGAAGTTTCAACATTATCCGAGAATGGGTGTGGGAGAAATGACGTGTTCAATTATCTTAGGGGACGAAACCCTACACGTTTAGCCGTATATGTGAATGCTGAATGATTAGTTTTCCCTGTTATTATCAAACAAAATAAATAATTACCAGTAATTAATTGACTAATTGCTGTTTTTTTTTTATTGATTCATGTCTTGTCTATGCCAATCAATAATTGTGAAAAACTTGATCCGAGAATGGGTGTGGTAGAAATAACGTATACAAACTTTTTACCAGACACACAGACAGACAGAGATATAGTGAGTTGATATAAGTTTTTTAAAAAAAACGAGGCCAGTTATTCTGGGAAGCCTCGTTTAACGCCTCTTACATCTGTCTAATTACATATTAGTAAAAGGTAGTTGAGCTGGCCTTAATTCATGATCATCGCCATGAAGGTGTAAATTTAAACCTAACAGTGCCGCCGCCCTGATTGTCTCCCCATGTCCGTTAGGAGACTATCAGTACTATCGACTACTCCTAGGGAACACACTCTTGTCGGCCATGTTTAAACACAACCGTTCATCCACTGCCAACTTTCCTCCAGTTCCACTCTTTAAAAAAAAATGTGATTAGGTAAAAGTCTTCCAATTTAAACCCGATAATCTCCCACTACTCCCCCATCCCCCATTCCCACTCCTCCAATCCCCGCTTTCTGATTGAGCAGACTTTTACAGAGACCAGGGTAACGCGGGGCAAGCACTTAGCCCTTATCTCGCCCTTATCTAACCACCCACCATTTTGGTTTTGACTTGAGATGGCCCCCGAGACTAGGAGCGAGGGCTTAGAGTTTGTTTCTTTTTTTTTCCTTAAGAACATGCACGAACTGATACCCCCTTCATTACGCCCTATCAAATTTCCGGATTTTCTCAGAGCCTGTATCTTGATAAAAATTAAAACATTTAAGAGGTTTCATATGTAGCTGTATTACTATTAATGGACCGTTATCTTAGGAGTATACGTGAAGAAAAAAGGGGGATATATATATATAAAAAAATCCAGAACTAATGATTTTCGAACAATTTCGCTGTGGTGCTCTTGAGAAAGTGTAAGCTATATGTTTTATGGCTGCTGATAAAACAACACTGTTGGCTACTGTTTGAAGAGAGAACAGTTTAGAAAGTCACTTTTGAAAAAGTGTATAAAAAAAAAAAAACAGCCCGATACCATGGGATAGTCTTGCGGAATTTCATTCAAACTTTCTTTATTTCATAAGCCGCGTGTCTGAAATTTTAGTAATTTCATTTACTGTTCTGTGTGTGTGTGTGAGTATATGACACGACACAGAAAATTTGTATTAAGAAATTTGTTTATCTAACAATGGAACCAAAAAAATGTATTTATAAAGAATATCTTCTTCCTCCAACGAGGTGAAAACGTGCAAATATGAGTGTTCTAGTTTCTGTCTACGATGATCTGTATTAGGGTCCAGGAATGATCTATGTTATTGATGATCTACGTCAATATGATCTATGTCAATAGAAATTAATGTCAATGATGAAGATTATCAGGGAGATGTCCCTGATTATCTATTTGTATAATGATTTTTGTCCCAGATTATATTTGTCAGTGATGCTTCTAAGTCAATGTAAATCAATGTCCGTGATGGTATATATGCAAGTGGTGATCTTTCTTAGGGATGATGGCTGCCTGGTCGTGCGGTTAGCGCGCTGGACATATCGATGGGTTTAAACCCTGCCCGCTCCCACCCCCTCGTCGTCCATCGGGAGGTTTGGACTAGGAAGTAAATTATCTTCAACTCCGAAGGAACATCCGAAACATGTCAAACATTTGATAATCAAAACATGATCAATGTCAGTGATAGTTGTCTATTTGTGCAGTGATATTTTTGTTTAGTTTTGTTTTTAGAACAGAAAATAAGTTTAATATACGTAAATGTAAACAACAGTGTCAATAAACATAATAAATAATAAAGTTGGGGTCAATAAGACAATAACAATGTAAATGTTAAAAGTCTACGCTGTAAAAGGTTATTACTTTTCAATACATTTAATATAGGTGTACTTATTTTATTCTATAAATATAACACATTCCTTTAATCTCTGGAACCATTTTTAAAAGTGGGCGTGTTTGTGTGGATGTCAGTCTATTCCATTAAATGATCGTTAATTTGAGGAAAACTTCATTCGAATTCTATTTTAATAATCTGTTCTCGATCTCTTGAACCCACAAAAACGAAAAGGACAAACAGGCAACTCTACACATGTTAGATAGAAATATGTCAGCGTTAAAAGTTTTTTTTTTCAGTCTATCTGTGCCAGAATTTGGCCACTTTCAGTGTCAGATTAAGTAAACTGATAAGTCAAGCTGGCATGAACAATGTTTTAATTATTGGTCGTCTCAACTACTTCCGTTTACGTCATGCCTTTTAATGGCTTCTGTCTCGGGACGTGTGTGTTTGTTCTAGACATCTAGCTAGTAGCGAATATGTTTCATACCTTCATAAGCTAAAAAAAACATTTCTATTTCTCTATCTCTTTCACTCTCTCTCTCTTTCTCATTATTTCTTCTTGCCACTCCTCCCCCGCCCAACCACACGTCGTACTGTCCAATACGTCTGTTTGTATGTTATTTATATATTACTTTCAATGTTGTGAATGAGATGTCAACAATAAATGGCAGGAATTGAATTCAAACTGGATTCCCCCATGTTGATGGACGATACGCTGCCAACATTTCTAACATCACAGAACCCAATGGAATTTTTTTTTAAAGTCAACTTTCGGATTATTTTTTTTAGAATTGAATATTATTACATTCAAGCCCAAACTTCCCGCAGGACGGAGGGCAATGGCGGCTGGCTGGATTTGAATCCAAGACCATCCAGACGAAAGTCAGGAATGCATAATACACGACCAGACAGCCATCCATATACCACAGGCCAAGATCTATGTTTATAGACATTATCGATTTCACATGTCCACATGGCTAACGTGATAATTATCTAGTTATATTCCTTCAACCTAAGTCCTACTCCCACCTTTTGTTTTTCTAAATACATGATTGCATTGTGATGGATCTATTGCCACTGAACTGTGGCAACACACTCTCATAACACTCAATGCCGTGTTTTAATGCATTAATAATATAACCACAGAGGAAATAGCGCTACAATTACGTAAGTGAATGTATATAAAACATATATATTAAGATGTATATCTAATTTTCCATTGACAGTTTTTTAGGCATATGATCCTTTGTACAAAGCTTATATTAACAGAGCCGCTTTGTTTCTGTCTATTTTGTACACGTTTTTCTCTCCCACTTCCCTTTCTGGGACCAAGCTGAACTTTGAGCAGGATAAGTCATGGTAGGTGACAACACACGAATCAAACAAAAAAAAAATTAACCAATTAGTCGTTTAACCTTGCAGTGATTTTTCCAGTTCTTAAAAATAACAATATTTTAGCTCCTATTACCGGTTTGAAAAATGTTCCTAATGTTCCTAATACCCTAAGCAAACTCTGAACTAAAAATTTCTTAGAAAAACAAACATTAAAAAAAATATTTATATTAATATATATATATGATCTAATACTAATAATTAAATAAACAGCTTTAAAAGAATAAAACGATATATCTAGTTTCTAAAAATATATACTTAAAATACCTATATAATAAAAAAAAAACAACACAATTTCAAAATTATTCATTTTCCCAGGTGGGTGCTTATACACTGGGGCTACGGGCCATTTCGATTTAAAACATTTTCCATACTCCAAAACACGATACACATCCGGTTTTCAGTCAAAAAGATAGTAACCATGTTTTAGCTCTCGTTCTAAACGAGACATGATGAGTTCTTCAAATTGCAAAGTTTAAGGATACTTTAGCGTCCCAACACATTATCCCGCTGTAGGACTTATCCGTTAAAGACTGCTGTATGAACTATTTGGGCTATTTGTGAAAACTTGCTTACCGACGTCATTTTCTGTTTTTATCATCCTCAATGATTATTTAATATTCTGAGAAAAAAATAAGGTTGATTGTTTCACCTACAATACACAAGAAGGAGTAAAATTTTATTGTGGACAGTAGAATCAGTCATCTATAGCATCTGAGGTCCGCACGTGTACGCTGGGATAGCCATAAATCGTGGCGCGATAAATAACAATAACACCGTCAGAGGAAGAGAACAAAAAAAAGAACGCCCCTGAGTGTAACTATCAAGGCATTAAACCGTTTCTCAACAGCTTTTAAGATATCGCAAGCAACGTTCCGCCTTTGGGTGTGAAATGGAGCAGGGGGCGGAGGAAATACAAAATAATAATGAAGAATGTATTTTTAAAGAATTGCTTGGTGGGGGGGGGGGGGGGGGGGGGATGGGGGTGAGGATAGATGTGAGCGTATCTCGCGTAACAAAGAAGCATGACCTTTAACCTCTCAATAATACCCATTTGCGGGAGCGGTATCAGTAAGTCTTAGATATAACCCTCTCCACATACGCCCGCGTTGTTTGAGTTCCACTTAGATATTGTGTTTTAGAGTTACGACCCTAAATGTGTATTTCTGTGGGAATGTTATTTTTTATTTCAGCAAATATTTTTGTCTTTATTATCTTGTTTTATAACTATGTTGTTCATGGCTATGTATGAGTACGCCCAGTATGTACACATACGTGTAGGTGTGTTGTGTTACTTGTGTAACTTTGCTGCTGTTTTCCTCAACAGTCTAAAGTTGTTGTTGAAGTAGACTTTATTATATACAACAGTTTCAGAATAGCCTTGATGCTTTCCGTGCCGAGGAGAGGTCGAGGGAATAAACCGCGGGAGGTAGCCGTGTTAGGCTGGGAAGGCGGGAATTAATTGTGCGCGTGCGCCAGTGAGCAAGCTGTCATGAATAGATAATCTTGGGAAGAGCCGAACAGGTGTATATTTATATCTATGAATGTAAGGGAAGTGCTACTGGCTAAAACAACAGACATTTTTTTTGGAGAGTCCCAAGAAGGAAGATAGCGGAGAGGGAGAAAGGTGGAGTGTGTGGAAGTAGGGGAGGACTAGGAAGAGATAGCCATCAGGTTCCGATGATATGAACTGAGAGTTTAGCCCAATTTTTCTTGTTATCACTGCTCCCATGGCGCATCTTCCCTCTATTCTTTTAGTTTCCAAAACTTCTTTTAATTTATCTCCCCTTCCCTTTTTCCCCCCTTCCAAATTCAGACTCTTTTTGTTTGAAAAGGGCATCGTAAGGGAATGAACTCTAAATATTTAGAGCATTGCTAATTGAGTTTCTTCCCTTGTGCCCGCTCTTTCTGCCCATTTTCTCCCCTTTCCATTGATTGTTTTTTTTTTCTTTCTATTTTTACTCCTTCATCCTCTTAATTGCATTTTATTCCATTTGTTGAATGTTCTATAAATATCCGTGACATCTGTAGTACGGTTCCGGGAGACGATGGTTTTAGGGGAGAAAGAGGGGGGGGGGTGCCTTTTGGATTAGAGTTGAAGGAGCCTTAGGGCGATGTCAAAAACTCTTGATTTCGTGGGTGTATATTTGGGGGGGGGGAGACGTTGGTACTGGCGAAGACTGGTTTTTAAATACGTTTAATAAACAATGACACTCATAAAGTGAAACAGTACTTTCTAAGTATGTCCATGGAGGACTTACTCTTAAAAGAAAATTTTGATATCTGGGGGCGCATGAAGAGGGGAGGTGCCAGATTCTGGCAGAAACAATGCCTAGAAGTAGGGTGCGTGATATTTAAAAGGAATGAGTGGGGGGCGGTGAGGCGAAGGGGTAGGTGAATCAGAAGGAAGTCCTAATTTTTCTAAATGCTTTTTCCCAGACGCCAGAAATTAAATTAACATATCGTCCTGACGCGGGCGCCTCAAAGGGTAAACAAAATATAGTGGATCTGTGTCCCTGCCCTCTCCTGCACCATACTCTTCCCTTTGGAAAGACATACAATGTGGTATGCCAAACAAAAAAGAATGCATGGGTGGTTGATAATAAGAATATATTGTACTTTTATGATATGAAAGACAAGTTCTATAAAAAATACAGAATACAGCATGTGCTTCTATAAGTTTAGAGATGGGTGTTATGTAGTCTTTGATTGGTTAGAATTACGATTGTTATTAAGTAAATACTGTCATTTAAATATTGTCGTAAAGAGAACAACTGCTGACATTGTGTCTGTATTACGGAATGCTGACATTGTGTCTGTATTACGGAATGCTGACATTGTGTCTGTATTACGGAATGCTGACATTGTGTCTGTATTACGGAATGCTGACATTGTGTCTGTATTACGGAATGCTGACATTGTGTCTGTATTACGGAATGCTGACATTGTGTCTGTATTACGGAATGCTGACATTGTGTCTGTATTACGGAATGCTGACATTGTGTCTGTATTACGGAATGCTGACATTGTGTCTGTATTACGGAATGCTGACATTGTGTCTGTATTACGGAATGCTGACATTGTGTCTGTATTACGGAATGCTGACATTGTGTCTGTATTACGGAATGCTGACATTGTGTCTGTATTACGGAATGCTGACATTGTGTCTGTATTACGGAATGCTGACATTGTGTCTGTATTACGGAATGCTGACATTGTGTCTGTATTACGGAATGCTGACATTGTGTCTGTATTACGGAATGCTGACATTGTGTCTGTATTACGGAATGCTGACATTGTGTCTGTATTACGGAATGCTGACATTGTGTCTGTATTACGGAATGCTGACATTGTGCAGTGGCTTTGCACTTTGAATACCACACAATGTCGTAGATCTGGTAAGAAAGTGGTGAAAAAAATATCTGTTTAAGAGACTTAGATATAGAGATTGAGACATAGATATAGAGATTGAGACTTAGATATAGAGATTGAGACATAAATATAGAGATTGAGACTTAGATATAGAGATTGAGACATAGATATAGAGATTGAGACATAGATATAGAGATTGAGACATAAATATAGAGATTGAGACTTAGATATAGAGATTGAGACATAGATATAGAGATTGAGACATAGATATAGAGATTGAGACTTAGATATAGAGATTGAGACATAGATATAGAGATTGAGACTTAGATATAGAGATTGAGACATAGATATAGAGATTGATACATAGATATAGAGATTGGGACATAGATATAGAGATTGAGACATAGATATAGAGATTGAGACATAGATATAGAGATTGGGACATAGATATAGAGATTGAGACATAGATATAGAGATTGAGACATAGATATAGAGATTGAGACATAAATATAGAGATTGAGACATAGATATAGAGATTGAGACATAAATATAGAGATTGAGACATAGATATAGAGATTGAGACATAGATATAGAGATTGAGACATAGATATAGAGATTGAGACATAGATATAGAGATTGAGACATAGATATAGAGATTGAGACTTAGATATAGAGATTGAGACATAGATATAGAGATTGAGACATAGATATAGAGATTGAGACTTAGATATAGAGATTGAGACATAGATATAGAGATTGATACATAGATATAGAGATTGGGACATAGATATAGAGATTGAGACATAGATATAGAGATTGAGACATAGATATAGAGATTGGGACATAGATATAGAGATTGAGACATAGATATAGAGATTGAGACATAGATATAGAGATTGAGACATAAATATAGAGATTGAGACATAGATATAGAGATTGAGACATAAATATAGAGATTGAGACATAGATATAGAGATTGAGACATAGATATAGAGATTGAGACATAGATATAGAGATTGAGACATAGATATAGAGATTGAGACATAGATATAGAGATTGAGACATAGATATAGAGATTGAGACATAGATATAGAGATTGATACATAGATATAGAGATTGAGACATAGATATAGAGATTGAGACATAGATATAGAGATTGAGACATAGATATAGAGATTGATACATAGATATAGAGATTGAGACATAGATATAGAGATTGAGACATAAATATAGAGATTGAGACATAGATATAGAGATTGAGACATAAATATAGAGATTGAGACATAGATATAGAGATTGAGACATAGATATAGAGATTGAGACATAGATATAGAGATTGAGACATAGATATAGAGATTGAGACATAGATATAGAGATTGATACATAGATATAGAGATTGAGACATAGATATAGAGATTGAGACATAGATATAGAGATTGAGACATAGATATAGAGATTGATACATAGATATAGAGATTGAGACATAGATATAGAGATTGAGACATAAATATAGAGATTGAGACATAGATATAGAGATTGAGACATAGATATAGAGATTGAGACATAGATATAGAGATTGAGACATAGATATAGAGATTGAGACATAGATATAGAGATTGAGACATAGATATAGAGATTGAGACATAGATATAGAGATTGGGACATAGATATAGAGATTGGGACATAGATATAGATATTGAGACATAGATATAGAGATTTCTAATGATACAGATTCATTTTATCATACAAACACACAGGATCAAACACACACACACACATAAATAAGCTCACATTTGTGCAGACCACTTCACTGTGTTGTTGTCAGATTTCCTTGATTTGGCTTATACTTTGTGATATTTTTTGGTGTTTTTTTTTAATTTTGCCATTTACACTTTAGTGCTTTAGTTCACTGTATCTAAATACAAGCCAGTCTTATCTTCTCAATTACACACAGGCCCCTTCAATAAAGAAGATAATTACGTCTTACGCAAATCCATGACCTAGTCTAGTCGTGCAAGCCAGAGTTTTAAACTCTACTAATCCCATGATTTTTCTGGCTGAATCAGGCAACCCATTCCAAGTTCTAATGGCACTAAGAAAGAAAAAGCATTTATAAGAATTATCTCTTTAGTTACCACTTGAAAATATTCACAAAATCATTTTGATCAGTCTTGGCATCAGTAAAAAAAATTTAAAAAGTTGCGTCAGTTATTTATTTTTAATAGAACTCTTGACAGACAGAAACAGACATCAACTAATTTGAAGGGGTTAATTTATTTAAATCAAGAGGAAATGATTCAATTAAAAAAAAAAACGCTGTCCGGTTTTAGAGAAGAAAAAAAAAAGTAAGAACATTGGCGCTAGGCCATGTTAATTTTTTTTTGCCAGGTCTTAAAAATCACCTGGTAATTTTGTTGACGTCTGTTGTTTGCAGACGAGAGAAGATAACCGCAGAGCGCGCTATCGTCAACATGTCTGCTATTGATTCGTTATACCGTCACCTTCCCTCCCTCATCACGGTGAGGTCAACTCTATAACATTGTCCAGTAGATAAAACGAAATATTAAATTCTAGACATGAGCTCAGAGTTCAGATTTTGAGACAAATCACATGAAGAGTAAAAGAATTAAGGGGGGGGGGGGGGGAGAGAGAGAGAGAGAAAGAGAGAAGAAATTATAAATAATGTGTAGTAAAAGTTTGCCTGGGGAGAATCTTGTAAACGTCATCTCTCCCACTTCCAATTCAGATCAAGTTGAAATTTTGCGAAATTATTTCTTTTACCAGACAAAACAAGAATCCCAATTAAAAAAGCAATTAGTTAATTACCTATTAGTAAAGAAGTATTTTGTTTGGTAGCTTTAACAAAGGAAAGAAATTGTACTTGACTGCTCTGGTGGTATAAGTTGAATTAGCACCTTTCTACTTTGTAGGTCGCCGCTCTAAAGTTTGAAGCTAACAATAGATAACAATAAAACCTTCTATTTTCAAAAGCGATTCGCTGGCACAGTGGTTAGGTTAATGACATGAGGAGGCTTTAGCCCTCGAGTTCAAATTCACTCGCTTTTCTCTCCCCCCCCCCCCCTTTTTCCCCCCAAACCCCTTGCCAACTGGCCTAGAGCTGTTACAAATTGACATGACTGATCCAAACTAATTAATAAAACTACGCTTAATATAAGCTTTAATTTTTTTTGTGTGTAAAGTATTTTTTTTAAATGTTTTTCTTGCTATATTAGTTCACCTGTCTTCCATTATAGAGACTCGAAACTTCGAGTACGAATTCAGATAATGGCAACTTTGTTGTTTTTTTAAATACCGTAGTACCGCAGCACGGATACCTTTTCTTAGAGGCCCCAAATTAAAAGGCAAAGTAAAATGAAAGAGAAGAGTCTCTTTTTGGCACCTTATAAGAGTACAGCAGAGAAAGAGAAAGTACTAATACGATAGACAATGCAAGACAATGATATGATAAACTGACAAGCACACAGACAAGGTTGGCCTTCAGAAGAACGACGTCGTGGAAGAGGACTACTTTTTGCTAATACATTTAGACCTAGCTAGAGTTGAGTAGAGTTGAGACCTAGAGCTGAGTGGACGTAACAATGTTACAACTAATCAGAGGACACACAAGTACATCGCTATGCATTTGTCATCTTTAAGATCTTTGGGAAACCAAATGTTACAAAGGTCGCTTACAACACGACGCCCTAATCGAACACGCGCCAAACACGCGCAGTCGTCCACTTATGTCAATCCCGACTACGACCTTTAATGGTCAAGCGCTGCGCCGATGGAAAACAAGGGAGCACGAGATTTGTGTAGTCCGACGCTGACCACAGCACGCGATGACCTTCGCCGGACACCCGACAGAAGCGAAATGTCCACAGGGCTGTTTGTCACGTGCGTGTGTGAGTTCTTAGTCGCAGACTTTGACAGAGTACTTCAAAGTGTGAGTAACTAGTGGGAGAGGGGAGAGAGAAGTGTGACTGGACTGAGATGACGAACGGCGAGTTTAGGGTCAGCGGACAAAGCAATAGGGGAAAGGGAGAGCAAAGACGGAGATGAGCACAAGGACTGGACATTTCCAAATGGTATTGTACTGCTAACGATACCATCTATTAGGTTAATGGCGACCGTTGTCCTGGAGATTATTGAACGTAATCACGGATATTGTCGGGATGGGGCGGGGATATCGTATGAACAAAAAACTATGGCAGGATTTATCAACAACCTTTCGATATGTTTTTGTTGACTTTAATTATGATCACTTTGTTCTTGCATTGAGAATGTAACGTAAACACATAAGCAGAAATATATTTCAAAATTGTTACTTGCGTAAATATTAGATCAGAAAAGGTTCTCACAAAGTCTTGGATGAGAGATAGAAGAAATTATACATAATTAATATTACATAGAAATACCAGTAGAAATACCAGTAGAAATACCAGTAGAATAGAAATACCATTAACAGTACCATTAGAACTATCAATACAGTAATAATAAGGCTTGTCTACGAGTCTGAAGATTAATGAAGAACGTGGCTACGCAGCCTCAGATTTGACCTACATACTTTGCCACAATGCAAATTCACAGCAGAAAAACCCAAAGCAGAACCAGTAGAAATGCCAATGCTCTCTAACTGCATTGTGATCCATAAGACTGTAAAGGGGACCTTCTTATCCTATCAGTTCGCTATTCCTGAGTTTCACGTGACGGCCAAATGAAGTGCAACTAGTGAATAGTGACTGACGGACTGTCCATTTACACATGGATTCTCCAAAATGTTCAGCAATGAAGTTTTTTTGTTTTTTTTTAAATAAGATGAAAAATAAAATATGTGACAAAATTTATATTACACTATTTTTTTCCCTTCTCCTTGCCCTGAACCTTGTCGTAAGTTTTGATAAAAGGCAACTGTAGGTGATAACGAATTTGACACATTTTATGCTCACAAAGTTCTTCTCTGCTTTTATTGCCCGAGATTTCATCGCGAGGAAGTGAAGAGGCTCGCTGGAGATAGCAGGATGTACAGATTGCCTTCACGAGATCACCTTCCAGTAGTGCATGATGGGAGAAACAGAGAGCCTTTCTCGTACGATACACATTTTTTAAAAACTAAAATCCTTAAAAAAAAACTTTTTTAGATCGAGAATATAAACATAATTTATAGCAAACACCAAATGATTTTTTTTTATTTGTAAAAGTAAAATTAGTTCATTTCAAGAGAGGGGAGATAATTTTAAGATTACATTAACATAATTCACAAAACATGTTCTGTTTGACACTTATGTAGATTGTAATAACATCTGGGAAAGAGATTTAAAGTGTAGGAGGGAAAGATAAAGAGGATGGGTCCGAGTTAAATAAAAAAAAAATTAAATTTGAAAAAAAAATAATCTAGACGAAATTTCTAATAGTATAAACAAATAATGAAAGAGGGATGTACCACTGCCAGCACATCCTCCATGTTGGATTGACTGGAAATGGCGAGCTCTGCGAGGGCATTACACAGACTAAATGATATATAGGGTCTACCAAGAATTGCGACTTATTTAATATTAGCATTAGAATTGGGGATATTGAAACTCATGAGACATTTCAAAGACCCTACAAAACCTAAAATAAGACACTAGTTATCAGTCCGAGGCTGGCACTGTAGCCACATTAAAACGCTAGAACCAATTCGTACAAGTGCTCCTTCTTCCCTAGTGCCATTAGAGAATGGAATGGGTTGCCTGAATCAGCCAAAAAGCCAACGACTTGGCAGAGCTTTAAGTCATTGATTGACATGCTGAATAGATTGACTCATGAAATGCGTAGAAAGCAATTATCTATTTCTTTTTTTTTAAGTATCGTCTGTAGTATATAAGATGCGAAATCTTCCTCAGTTAGAAATGTCTAGGGGACTACAGAGAAATGTCTAGGCGACTACAGAGAAATGTATTTCTTTAAAGAATCTCGGAAAATAACTAATTCTAATAACTATTATGACATTTCTAATAACCGGTGCTTTTTTTGTGACGGTAAGCACCGGTACGGCGTACCAACACTTTTTTTGAATGTGAGGAAAAAATTATTACTTTTCTTGTATTTTAACGTTTATTATTAATTTATTAGTAGTTAAAAGTTAGGCAATCCATCACTGAGTATCGGTAACTAGTCACTGAGTACCGGCACCTATTTTTTTTTACAAAAAAAAAAAAAGCACAGCTAATAACTAATATGAGAATTCTAGTACCAATAAAGAAATTGGTATAACAATGTCAACTGTACGTTCAATGAGATAGAACAAAAAAAAAACAAAAAAAAAAAAAAACATAAGAAACATATAGCGACATTGTGTCTCTACCTACTAACGTAGAAACATATAGCGACATTGTGTCTCTACTTACTAACGTAGAAACATATAGCGACATTGTGTCTCTACCTACTAACGTAGAAACATATAGCGACATTGTGTCTCTACCTACTAACGTAGAAACATATAGCGACATTGTGTCTTTACCTACCAACGTAGAAACATATAGCGACATTGTGTCTCTACCTACCAACGTAGAAACATATAGCGACATTGTGTCTCTACCTACTAACGTAGAAACATATAGCGACATTGTGTCTCTACCTACTAACGTAGAAACATATAGCGACATTGTGTCTCTACCTACTAACGTAGAAACATATAGCGACATTGTGTCTCTACCTACTAACGTAGAAACATATAGCGACATTGTGTCTCTACCTACTAACGTAGACTTAGATCTAAACGAATACATTATAATGTACACCGAATAATAATTCTAAATGAACCAAAGTAAATGAAGGTACATATCTTTGAGGGGAGTCATTAGAGGAATAGCCAAAGCAATAGTTAGAGGTTAGATTAAGGTCATAATGAGAGAATGTCAAGTAAACATTAATGAGATGTGACAAGATAATGAGACAATGTGAGGTTCAGCGAGTCTCAAATCTTGAAGCAAGCTAATGAGGCAATGTGAGGTCCGGCGAGTCTCAAATCTTGAAGCAAGATAATGAGACAATGTGAGGTCCGGCGAGTCTCAAATCTTGAAGCAAGATAATGAGACAATGTGAGGTCCGGCGAGTTTCAAATCTTGAAGCAAGTTAATGAGACAATGTGAGGTCCGGTGAGTCTCAAATCTTGAAGCAAGATAATGAGACAATGTGAGGTCCGGCGAGTCTCAAATCTTTAAGCAAGATAATGAGATAATGTGAGGTCCAGCTACATAGACAATGTGAGGTTCAGTGAGTCTCATATTTTGAAACAAAATAATGAGACAATCAATGTGAGGTCCAGCGAGTCTAAAATCTTGAAGCAAGATAGGCAATGTGAGGTCCAGTGAGTCTCAAATATTTTTTTTTCCTAAGTTCTATTTAGGCTTTAAAAAATTGTTTAGGATAACACTTGGTTTCTTCACAAGTGGATATTATAACGAGTTCGATACCTGAAAGAAACATCTTTAAAGAGACACGAGTTAAACACACACGAATAACGACATACTAGCTAGTCACTGTAAACAGAGTTTCGATGGAAGATCTCAGAAAAACGGCTTTAATACATCAGCAACAAGTTTAGAACCATCGTTTTATTAAGTGTGGCCTTTGTGTGACAGTTATATTCTAGCGCACTCGTTAGTCCCCGACATGGCGGTCCCTACATCGAGGGCTACAATTACCACCCAGTAAGTGGGCGTAGGTGTGTGGTGTGTCTTACGCCAGAACGTGGCACATCCCTGCACAATTTAGTCTCTCTTAAATCATGTCTGATAATCCACTGGCGCTAATAAACTTCCCAGGTACCTTCATCCACAACACTTCCTGCACCTTGTGTCTCAGTCTTTAGCTCGGTTCCTGCTTTTCTGTTTCTTTAATTCTTTCTTTTTTGTTTTTTTTTTTTAAACTTAAAGTTGTTTCTTTCATTTGCAATCCTCTTTTTTGTTTCTTGTATGTGTTTCTTTCTTTCACTGTTTCACTTTCTTCTGTAAAGTTGTGCTCTTTATGTTTCTTATGTGTTTCTTTCATTCACTAGCATTCATTTTTTTTTTTTTTTTACTGTTTCCTTTCCATTGGAGTTGTTTCTTTTAGTAGCCATTTACTCGCTTTTTAAACATATTTTGTATACCTTTATTTTATTATCGTTTCATTAAATATTGCCTCTCTCTCTTTTTATTGTATGATTCACCAACTAGCCTCTTTCTTTCTCCTTCGTTCATCTCCATTTTTCTTTCTCTTGCTCTCTTTGGTCTTTTTTTTCTCTATATCTCGCTCTGTGCCTCTAACTTGTTTGTCTACTCTCTCTCTGTTGTCTCTCTTTCATCCCGCTCTCTATCTCTCTCTCTCTCTCTCTCTCTCTGCCTTTCTCGTTTCTCTCTATCTTTCGCGCTGTCTTCTCTCCCCTTCTCTCTCATTATTTCTCTCTGAAGTAGCCTACACTTCGATTTCATTCTCTGATTGCCTTCCTGTATTCATCTACATTATCGCTATCAACAAAACAACTTAAACCCAAGGCTAAATCTATTTCCATTACCTCCAAACTAAATAAAGCCATATTATCAAACAGCCTCATTGTTTTTTTCTCATTTAAAACATACGTACAATATAATAAATAAACTTTGTGGATGATATCCAGCCTCTGACACCATTTTTTGCCCAACCCGTCTCTTCTAGCAAATTTCTACATTGTAAAAAAAATAAACATTCTGTACTCATTGCATATATTAGAAAAATACATTTTCTAAATTTAGATCTCTAAAAACATAATACTCTGTACATTAATATTCATAAAAATGTTTGTTTGTTATCAGTGAGTCGAAAATGAGAGAGATAAGAAAATGTGGAGTGTTTTTTTTTTACTTGCTGAACATTCAACATTATCTCTCATAAGCACATCAGAGGTGATGTTTAATTATAGACAGAAGATGAATTTAATCTCCCTAGAGTCGTCTCCCTCGTCAGCCTCCTCGGGCCCAGGAAGGGTTTTCGTGAAGGCGTTTCATCTCAGACTCGTACATTCCGATGGAAATATATATATATAGAGAGAGATATATTTAATTCGGAAGGTATGTACATCTAGCCTCATTGTAATGGGCTTGTGTTTTTATACTTACAGATGTAATGTTGGCCTGACGGAGAGTAGAAAGGAAGAGAAAAAAATAAGGGTAGGGGTGGGACTCGCCCTAGGAGGTTGGCTCATAATTCTTCAGGAATGGATGTTGGGGTTATCTAAACATTTCTTGGGGAGCTGGCAGAATCTGCTTGATTTTTTTTTCTCCTCCCCCCCCCCCAACCTTTTTTCAAGACTCTGGAAACATATCTGGCGTCTGCCGGAAAAAAAAAATGTCACAAATTATGAACGATGGAACTGACGCTGCCCCCCCCCCCTCTTCGGCTATTACTCTCGAGCTTATCGTGTGACTAGAAAGCTGGAGGGCAGGCGTGAAAATGGAGGGGTGGAGGCTATACCGCAGAGGAAAAAGTGTTTAGAAAAAAGTGGGGAGGGCGTGAGTTAGGGAATGAAGTCAAAGAATAAGATCAGTAAGTAGAGGGGGGGGCGATAAGGGCGCCGTGTCAGCGTGAATGGAGATAACTCTTCCCTACCGAAGGTGCCAATGAGAGAGTAAACTTAGATACCAACTAACAAAAATCTCCAAAGTTCATCTGCCATTTATTAACGATATAATTTGTTTTTCAAGGGACAAACTTTTTTTAAATTTAAATTGAGCTAAATAAATAGATTTTAAGGTCCGCAAATTATAAATAAATCCCCACCCAAAAAAAAAAACTGGGAGGAGGATTAGGGACTTCAATTTTTTTTAAATATTATTTATTTATTTATTTATTTAAATTATCCGCCTTATAAATAGAAGTAAAAAAAAAATGCGCGGGTAATGTTTCCCAGCAGGGGAAGATAACTCGCTCTGCGGCACAGAAGTTGTTTGGTGCACTAATTGTGATAAGACAATTTCAGTTTGGCTCTCAGGTAGACAAGAGCGGGAGAGAGGGTGTAGATGGTTAGATGGTTAAACAAAAGGGGAGAGGATACGGAGATGGAAGGCGGACATGAGGGGAAAGAAAAGCTTTTAGTTTTATCATTAATCAAGGGAATTGTCTGATACAGAATTATCTCCCTCGGCCGTTTCCTCGGTGTTTAATATATCTCCCTTGGAGATGGCCCCGCACTTGCCGTACCCAAGAAACACACAGCGTCCTTAAGGGGAACGAAAATTTCGGAACATTTTTCAAATTCTTTTTATTTTGTGAATTTCCCTCATATCGGCTCGCTGCTTTGGATTTCAAACGAGGAGGATTTAGCGAGGGTTGTTAAACTGTTTTACTGCCTTGGTTTTCACAAAGATTTTCTGGCGTCGTCAGCCAGTCTCGCGAACATACAGCATAGTAATGTCTAATTATTTTTCCTACTTCTTAAAGCAGCAGAACCTGTCCACCGAACTCAAACTCAACATCTGAAGATACTCGATAAATACTTGCTCTCTCATTGGAGAAGCCAATCGCCAGAAAATGCCCCATTCTTATACAAACACGAGCTGTTCATTCTTAACTAATAATTTACAGACGTTACTGACGTTACAGTGCACGATGGCTATATAATAGTTGTATTTAAAATCTGTTCCTTAATTGTCGCCAATGTTTTATAGCATGGAGTTGAAATGCATTACTACGTTAAGTTTGACAAAATGTCATTAGTTAACTAAATATGCATTTTGACAAATACTGTTTTGTTTTAAATCGTAATATTTTTTTGAGTCCAAGGAGCGTGAAGTGTGGCATACATGATGACACTATTCTTTGACTACCGAGAACATTGACCAGGTACTTTTTGTGAGTAGGGAATACTTCTTCCTAAAGTGAGTCCTTATCTGCAAGAGAACTCCTAGACCCTCAGTTTGGGATGCAAAGAAATAATAAATCAATACAGCAGCTACCACGTGCATTACTGTAACATTGCAGAGGAGAAGAAACAATGAATAGTTTGTATGATATATTGTATTTAATAAGCGAATGTCTTTAGGTCCAGAATTAGGAAAGAATAGACTATATCACGTGAATGTCTGACCTACATATTTTATCACATCCAAGGGAAACCAAGTCATCCTATGCATATGTATATTGCAGCACACACATTTCAGACACACGCACTCATCCCCACATACACGCATTTACTGACACACACACACACACACACGCGCGCGCTCTCTCACACACATACACGTACTCAATGGTTGGAAGCTTAATAAACAGTTTAATTATTTTTAAGTCGTTCATCATTTCGTTGTTTTGTTTCTTTTTTATTTGATCCATGTCCCCCACCATTTTTTTATAGCACAAACACACACACACACCAATTACATTTGAGGCACCAAGATACTCATGTTTATTAGTGGACTCAAGGTTTTATGTATGTTGACTGAATAAGATTTGTAAAGGTGGGCGGGGTAGAGGGGTGGGAAGAGACTGGGGGAGAGGGACGGACAACTGTTCTTTGCCACGCTTTAAGTTTCCAGACTTATAACTATTTCGGAATGGGTTCATCGAGTTCCTATGCACACCTTTACACAATGACAACCTGTACAGAATGGCACAAACACACAGATGTGGCAGCTATACACATTGACAACCTGTACAGTGTGACACACATACGGTAGGCACCTACACTCAAGGATATCATATATCAGGGGGTACGGAAATTTGTCAAAAAAGTGGTTTGTGAGGGTATGAATAAAATGTGCGTGGGAAGGAAGGAGCGAGAAGGGGCGTTGAAATAATATCACTTATTATTGCTTTTGAAACAAGCAATCACAACATACGAACTGGAAAACAAAACAAAAATAAAGGTGACAGTTCGATCCACTAAATTCTATCTTCAATAATCATAACAAGATGTACATTCTCACGGGGGTAGTTAAAACAATCAATGTTGGTAATGCGCTTACGTGTAATATGAATGAGAATATGAACAAAATCATTGCTCCTCAATTAGTATTTATGATTCCTGTTTACAGATGTAGTGCATAGACTGAGATCCAGCATTTGGTTGTTAAAACATTCGTTTATCTTTAAGCTAATCCGACCCAATTTTTGTTTAATTATGAGATCCTCGCCAATGCTAAATTTAGAAATAAAACCGCCTCTTTTTTTCTCCCCTTGGTTTAAATAGCTTTGTACTAATGCTGTCTCATCATTATGAATTCCCCTTGATTTGAGAAAGAGAGATTAAGAGAGAGAGAGAGAGAAAGAGAGAGAGAGAGAGAGAGAGCGAAAAGATAAAGCCGGCTAATAAAATGATTATTAATTATTGACCCCGATTCGCCTTCCGTTTGTTTTTGTTGTTTTATTTTCAAAGAAAAATATTTAAATAATAATAATAATAAAAATCCAAAACGAGACGAGATTTTGGTTTAATCCGGCTTTTGTGGCAGCAGACGCGAGGCTCTCGCAAGGGCAGAAATTCTTTAATGAAAATTGCAAGTGAGACAAACATACAAATACAATATTAAATAGCTTGAAATGGAATCTAATATTGCGACATAATCTTCTCAATTCTGCGGCGATTTCTCCCGGAACAGTTACACTTAAACATAAAACAAACTTTTTAAAAGTATTTTCGCACTATACCACCACCACCCCCCGCCACATTTAAATGTTTTGTATTCACTGAAATATAATAATACCAAGATTCAAAGTGACAGCACTGTCGAAGTTACATAAACTCCCCGAAGAAATATGCTATGGACAGTGGCGTAGCTATCGCAACCGAAAGGGACTCATTGCTTCCCGGCTCATGATTAATAGAAACCCACAAGGGCTTCCATTGTTGCACATGTTTGGGTGTTCCATTGGAATTGAAAACGATTACACCACCAGGTAGACATGTATTTTTTTTTAAATCGTTTATTATATTCAAGAAAGCTTAAACCAAGAAGTTTGCTATTTACATTTTTTCCGCTATAAAAGAAAATACATCAAAATGGACATACACACGGAATATACACCAATGGGCCATAGAAAAAAAAAAAAGAGGAACGGTTACTGATTCCCCAATGATCAGTTAATCTCCAAAGAAAACACCGACTGCTATATGTGCTTGTTACCCATCTGTTACATTTCATATATATTACATATATAGGCTGCTAGAAGCATTGCGCTTAGAGAATATAATATAGTTTTTTAGTATTACAATCGTGCGGGCAACAAAGAAGGGGGGGAGGTGTTTTAAAAAAAAAAAAAGTAAAAAGACAGAAGTAAAAGGACAAGAAACAATATAAAAGACGGGCTTACTGGTTGAAAGACAACGGCTTTACAGAGACTTTTTAATCCGCAGCCAGCTAATCTCCATTGAACAAAAGGGGAAATAATTGAAACCAGAAAACCTTAAGGAACGGTCTGGGACTCGTGGATGTTTAGGGCAGGAGGAGGGGGGGACGCGAGGGTTGGGAGAGGAAGTGAGAGGCCGAAAGGGGGGGGGGGTATTTCAGTAGTACTTCGAGATATCCTCTTAACAATTGTAATAGTCGGGAATTACTATTAAATTATTATTATTTTTTAATATCTTACGGGCGATTAGGCCTACTACTGGACTGGGTCGATTGGAGTTAATCGTATTAAAAGACAAGATAAAAAAACAAGACCATTATTAGTTAAGGGTACCACAGAAGAGATGGAGAGAAAAAAAACAAACTGTTATTAGTTGATGTCATGATAAGAGAAGTTCTATCAGTTAACAATTGATTTATATAACAAGGAGAAACATTTGATGAAATAAGTCAATGGAACTCTTAAGCGATTACACGTAGTTATAAAAGAAGTGAAAAAAAAACAGCTTTATATTTGAGATTTAAAAAAAAAACAAACAGCTTTATATTTGAGATTTAAAAAAAAACAGAAAACAATATGAATGTATGTGTGTGTGTATATATAAAAAGGGGGGAGAAGTACACTGAGAAGTAAGAAAACGGCTGCCTGGTCGTGTGGTATGCGCTTTGGACTGTAGTCACGATGGTCCCGAGTTTGAACCCAGCCTGCTGCCATCCCCTGACGTCTTCAGGATGTCTGGGCAAGGACGAAATGATTTTTATTTCTGATGGGACGTCCTGAAATATGTCAATCCAATCAACCGTCACGTTTATTTCTTCACAAAGCTACGATAATGTTATAATGTTCGGATATAATGACAAGACAACGCCATCAACATATAAGTCATATTCGATCTCCTTAGATGTAAAAATATATATCTTTAAATATAATACGTAGGTTAGTGCTAGTAAAGTAAAAATATAAAAAGAAACTACTACTACAACGAGACAGTGCATATTGTTTGAGATCTCGAGTGTAGCTCCTAGTGCCAACGTAGATTAAAAGATTAATTACTTTTCACGTCTGCAGTGTCAGGCGGCTATCCACCGAGACTTGAGTTCGAGGGATTATATACGAGTCACTTGCACTTGTTAATACACAATAAAGCAGACGCGAGTTCGATGAATGCAGCTGTAATCAATGGCGCCACTTGCATAGATTGTCTGCTTGGGAATTTAAGTTTGTACTGAGCCTTTTCAATTACACATTTTAATTACACATTTCCGAAATGCATATTTAGTAAAAATGTTATCAATAAGAATGGGAAAGAAAAAGCATGGCTAGCTACTAGTCGCCAGTGAGTTCATGTTACCTATAATAATTGCAGCAATAGGTACAATAGTTTTAACAAGAGAAAATTGGTGAATTAAATGTGGCGAAACAATGGACGAAGCTGGTTTTTTTATTTTTTTATTATTATTTTTGGTTCGCTTCGACTAGGTTATTGCTAGGCAGAGTTGGACTATAATCAGTGTGTTATATCAAACGGTTAAGTTATCCAGGTGGTGTTTGTTAGAATATTGACAGAGCCCTAATTAACTCTTTCTCTCCTAATCGACGATCCCATCGTTGATTTGACCTCATTAAATTAACTTAAAATTTTATTTAAAAAACTTGACTTTGTGTACTATAAAAAGAGCATACATTCCCGTTAATCCTAGACCAAATACAGCATTTTCTGTTAACAAACAACAAAGCTATTGAAGCTTAATCATAACAGGGGTAGTGAAATAGTAATGAACTAAAAGAAGAACTCCTTCGAAGAGTGGAAAAATAATAACGGAGAGAAAGAGTTAAACTGAAATTACCATGCTGTCTATTCCTGGACTGCATGTAGATTTAGGACATGACAAAAACAGGGTGAGTTGTCACCGTTGTACCAGCTCTTGTCTTATTTCGTTCCTTCTTAACGCTAAGCGCATGCGCTGTTTTGTTTTTAAAAAAATTTAACAATTGGTCACGTGGCTAGCTCAATACGATATACCTCCCCCCCCCCCTTAGCCACAAATATAAAATCAATCACTTGACCACGTCAGAGTCAAAGCTTTAATGAAAGAATGTTCTTGAAGATTATAAACCATAATCGTAGCCTATAATTTTATATGATATAGATTCAAATTATAGATAGTGACAATACAACACCTTGGTATAAGAGAGTGAATGTAATGTGGAAGTTGAGACTTGATGCCATTGTTTCATGTTTTGACACCTATATCTTTCAGACTCTGGCAAGTTTCAATTGGTTGTTGTTGACTTGTCCAGTGACTCGTTCAAAAGTACTGACCTTTATCTCAACCCAGCCATGCCAATGTACGTAGATATTTGTCATTGAACTTTACGGATGGTATAAGTGGAAACTTCTATTAGAATTAAGTTAATGTTCAGGAGAAGTTTCTCCCTTTCTATTTCACCTTTCTCTCTCTTTCTCTGTATCTCTTACAACTCTTCTCAGTCTCTCTCTCTCTCACTCTTCCTCTATGCCTCTTTCTTTCTTTTTCTTCTCTGTCTCTTACTCTTGTCTGACTCCCTGTCTCTCTGTATATTTCTCTATGTCTTTCTGTCTGTCTCTCACACCGATTAAACTCTGGGTGTTATAACTCTCTCCTGTTTGTCCTCAGTCACCACATATACCACACCGGGGGGAAAGCAGAGAAGGATACGCCCCTGGGGACACCGACAACTCTAGGATCCCACGTGCTAATGGCTTAACACCCGGGCTAATCGCGCCTGCAGTTATTCCCGAGGCCACGCGGTGCTACCCCCCCCCTCCCCCCTACTTTTACGTCTACCCAGATTTAGGAGGGGAGAAAGGGCACATCGATCTGAACATACGATAAGATATGACTGCTTTAGAAGGGAGGGGGGTGCTGCTGAAATGAGAGAGGGGTTAAGGCGGTTGACTTGAAATGAAACTTAGAGAAGGGGTTGGGGATATCGGGGTTGGGGTTTTTTTTAAGGTGTAAAACTGTAAATTTTTTAGAAGTAAAAAAAAATAATCATAAAATAAATCCCATGTTACTAGATCTAGTAGACATTCGGTGCAAGCCCCGTCCCCATGTAATCCCTACGTACATAACCCGAATTAATTACTTTTCATTAATTCCAAGAGCATTCACTCTGCCCGAACTTTTCAATACTCAAGAGTAAGTCGCTTTCCCTTTCCTGACACTTCTTTTTTCCCCACAAGTATATTTAGTGAGATTTGATTTTTATTTTTTTTTTAACTGTACCTTACGGTCAAAATAAGAGAAAGAAAGAAAGGTAATGCTCTTAGGAAACGTGTTCAGATTGATAGGAGGCCAATGTACAATATTTGTTCTCGACACTTGCCTCGGTATTCACGGTAATGTTAATGGGAATTACGTCATGGTGCAGGTAGCAGGTAGAAAAACTGAAGTAGAGTGGCCACGCAAGATAAATCTTGTAATAATGAGAGATCAGACTTGTTTTGTAGCACATACACGCATATTTAAATAACACACCAACACGCAATAATACACACAATCTGTACAATCCTGTTTGGGGGAAGTAAAAAAAACAAAAGGGGGGGGGGGATTTAAAGTATATGTAATAACATTTCGCGCCAGTTGACTGTTACATGTGGTCAGAAGCGAAAAGATAATGGAGACCAAACCCTTTTCAAGTATTTCCTTGTCTTTTTGTTAAAGATGTATTTTAAGAACTTCTGTTTACAGATGGAATGACGATCGGTTACCTAACTTAAACGTTACCCCTCTGACTCGAAAGCCCCCCCCCCCCCAAATCGACTATATTTCTAGCTTTTCTTGCCAAATTTAATGGCTCTGCTAATTTACAAATAATACACAGTTTACATTTTCCATTCCTTTTGAAGTTTAATATCACTAATGTTTAGTGTTTATTTTTTCAGTTAGTCTTTAGTTTGTAAAAGAGATGGCGGAAAAAGCCATTTGGTTTTTTCCATGTAGGTGTTATAATAAATGAAAAACTGTCATGGAATCTACATATTGATAAGACTATAAAAAAAAATCAAACAAAGCATTAGGGTTTATTCAAAGAAATTTCTATAAATCAAATAAGAACATAAAACTAAAATGTTATTTAACCTTGGTTAGGCCAATAATAGAATATGCATCCTCCGTTTGGGACCCCTCAACTCAAGAAAACATTAAGAAACAGGAACAGACACAAAATAGAGCATTGAGATTCATAACAAACGAATATTCACATTTGACTAGAGTAACACCTTTAGTAAAATCACTAAATTTAGAAAGCCTTCAGGACAGCAGGCTCAAAAGTAAAGTAGCAATCATACATAAAACACTGAACCATAATCTTCAAATACAAAAACAAAATCTAATATAATACTCAGAAAGACACAAAGATAAAGGCACATTCCTCGTCCCATATGCTAGGACAAATTTGTACAAATGCTCCTTCTTTCCTAGTGCTATTAGAGCATGGAATGGGTTGCCTGAGCTAGCCAGGAAAACCAGTGACTTGGCAGAATTTAAGAATATGCATGACTAAATGCATGACGCGTAAGACGTAATCATCTTCTTTTTTGAAGTAACGTCTGTATTATATAAGATAAGATAAGATACAGAATGAAGAAAGTGTTGATAAACTATGTGTTTTAACAGGTCTAGTATCATTTCTGTGCACTTATTAGCACGGCAGAATCACATTTTCCAAACTCTTCTGTTTGTAGCTCATTTTTTTTTTCATTTTTCTTAGTTGGCAACATTAAAGTTAGTGTCCTTGACATTGTTTAGGTCATCGTGAACATCTCCAATAAATCAATACATTTAATCCGATGAGTTGTAAATACATAAACACGTCATCAACATCATCAAGATAAATGTTCGCAGACCTTCTTACTTCTAGTCATTAGATAATCCAGCAACGCTTTAAGAAGACTATGTCTGCTGTTTTGTTCAACGGATGCATGCGGCTTAAGAATGCACCCTGAATTCAGACCAACATTACAGGCTTTGCCAGGGAGTGGAATCGTGCCCCGAGGCGCCCCTTAACCCATTTGGTGGACCCCTGAATGTACCTGCTTCGTCCATGTTTAACCCGAGTAAGATGTAATTAAAACGGAATTCATTTTAAAAAAGGTGGGGAGGGGGGAAGCACTTCTTGCTTTACCTTCAGGGTGTGAATGGCTGGAGGAGGGAACTGAGGATGGAAGGTACAGGGAGATGACGGTTTTGGGGTGGTGGGGGGAGGGGTACAGAAGGAGAAAGATATAGAGGAACAAAAGCTTATAGGGAAATCTTAATTTGATGGGCAAGGAAAAGGGGGGGGGGGCTATAATGCAGATTTGAGGTGGGGGGGGGGGTGCACACCTAGTGAACTCGGTGTGGATGCAATACCTGTACAAATACCTTGACGCACCTCGAGGTGTTAAAGGGGAAAAGGGGGGGGGGGGCTAATTATTCAAGACTGCCTGTAAGGGGGGATAACAAGTGATTTTGAGGGACAAGCAGCAGAATGAGTCCATTGACTTCGGTTCTGTGTTTTTTTGTAGTTGTTTTTTTTTTTGTTTTTGTAGTTCTCTAGTTGTTGTAATGTAACTATATCTGAAGTGTTAAGCAAGAGTTGGCCTACTTTTAACTATTATTCTAGAATCCCTGAAAGTGTGGCAGCAAGTTTCGATATATTACTTTATCGAAAAAAAAAGTATTTAAAAGTTGTTCATTGCTTTCGTAAGACTTGCAAAATATCACATAGAAAAGAAAGTTTTGTAATCTATAAAACTTCTGAACTGAAAAACACAGAAACTCTCTCTAATATGTCGTTCTTACGCATAAGTCCAGTAACTCATTTGAGCTGTAATCTGTGTCCTGTTAGGACAAATGGGAGGAAAAGGGATGAAGTAAGGACATCTAACTGAGGGGATCACTGGAGGGAAACACTGAACCCGAAGGAGGACATCAACTTCCCTTGAGTCTAAATGTAGATGGACTATATCCGTTTTTTTTAATAATTATTATTTATTATTGATACATTTTCCACGTAGCTAAGATCAAAGAAATCTTTTCCAACAAATATTCATATTAATTAATTAGTGTATAATTATTGACGTAAATTACAAGTTTGACGAGGTAAAATTGAAAATATCTTTCACGGCCATGTTGTGTCTTGTAACGTAGAACTACAATGACAAAGCACGACCCATAACATTGTTTCTTATGGTGTCAGTTGTTGGGTGACTGGTAACACTCAGGGAAAAAATAGTGAAACAAAAGTCATTCACTATTACAATTTAGAAAAAGAGTTCAGCTTAAGCGAGTTTAAGAGTGCACTTACCATAGTGTTACATCTGATAATCTTAAATCATAAATATTCTTTGTTTGTTTTTTGTTTGTATTGAAAAAAGGGACGATATATCCATATTAAATAGAACATTGAAATTTTTTTTTAAAAGTATTTTTTTATAACATTGAAGACGACTCCATCTTTACTATAAAAAAAACACACACAAAAGCGTTCAAGCAAATTTACTGACAATGTTACAAACATTTATTTATAGAGGTGTTTTATCATTATTATTTCAATATTCCTTATTATTTTTTAACTTATAAAAAAATAGTATTTGAAAATAAGACTAACACCTGGTGTCAATAAAGTTCGGGATTAAAAAAAAAGACTGTTGCCAGATATGTATTAATTTCTTGAAGTTCGCATTCCAGACGTTGGTTTACATCTGATAAACTAGGAAGTGGGAAAACCTACGAAACTTGATAGCAGTCTTAAAAATAAAAGTGAGCAGTTTTTTTTCTCCATTGCTTCTGGACGAGATCAAGACGAGGGTAGATTTAGAAAGGCAGGATGAAAGGTAAATATTGAACAAGACATCAAATATTTAGATTGGGTAATGGCATACTGTTCATTAGAGATGTAATTAAATGCTTTAAATTATCATCCAAATGATGGGTTAACCCCTGTCTTAGTCCCTCCCTTCAAACCTAGAGGCAGTGAGATTTCTTTAAATCGATTAATAAACTACCCAATAATGAAACTAAAAGCTTGAAAACGAAACCGGATACACTTCAAAATGGTAAGAGAGAACAATGAAAATTTGACAAATAAGATTTAAATTAGGCACGAAACAAAAATAAACAGGAGAAAATACTGCACCAAATCAAAGGTATTGGATTGTTCCATGTAAGTCTTTTAAACTAGATATTTGAATAACAGAAGAAGCCATAAAACAATACCAAATAGATTTGATTAAAATGCAAAGCTTTTTTAAAACAATAAATTGCAACATAAAAACAGAAAGGAAAATATAAATAAATAGATGATAAAAGTACTGCGGATTTGAGGCCTGGTCGTGCGGCATGCGCCTTGCACCGACGCTCGATGATACATCGAATCTGAACCATCCCGCTGCCATTCCCCCGTCGTCTTTAAGAAAGAGGCATGGGCTAGATGAAATTATCATCAGATCTGATGGAACATCCGAAACATGTAAAACATTTTTACAAACATCAGTAATCTGCTACTTGTGGGCATCTTGATCTGGTTCATATTCATTAAGCCTACATTAAACAAGAAGAGAAAGCCATCTGAAGAAATGTGGGGAATGATAATAACAACAACAACCATAATAACTATATCCACCTATCATGGAGGAGAATAAGAGAACTTTACACAAAACTATCACAAAATTAAGAAAATGAATAAAGAAGAAGCGGTGATTTAGATATAAACATAATTTAAATCAAAGATGTGTCAAAAATGCGAAAGTGAATTACTGTGATGAAGATTGATGTTTAAGATGCAAATCTTCAATAAAAGTACATGCATACTTAAAATGTACATCATCTTATAAGTACTTGTCTAGACCAGGTTATCTTATACAACTTTATCCTTAGACGATGTTGTCTCTCGCCCTCGAGATTGTTCTCGTAGTTTGCCTTCTGTTATAACTCTTGCACGAGAACACTAGGACTAGAGGATTGGTCATTAGATTTCAGTGTTTATAGATCAGATAGTTCTTCAAAATCGACACTGGCAACTGGGAAGAGGTGGCACTGGACAGATCCACATGGAGAGAGAGCATAAAGGAAGGGTCACAGATTGCAGATGTCATACACAACAGAAGCAGAAAGAATGGTGAAAATGCAACGGCGCCTGGTGATTATATATGCCCAACCTGCGATCGCAGCTGTGTATCAAGGATTGGCCTCTTTAGTCACACAAGAAGTTGCAAAGGGAAAAGATTGTCTCTCGAGATGTAAAATGCCACAGAGACCAAAGTCATATGTCTTAGCCCACAATGGGTCATTAGATTTCAGTGCATATAGATCAGAGACATATGTCTTAGCCCACAATTGGTCATTAGATTTCAGTGCATATAGATCAGAGACATGTGTCTTAGCCCACAATTGGTCATTAGATTTCAGTGCATATAGATCAGAGACATATGTCTTAGCCCACAATGCCCATCACTGTATGACTGTGGGTCATACTCAGCAGGTTTTTAACGTGACGCTAAATGGTTTACACGTTTACATATCTTCTTCTCTGTGTCTCTCTCTCCTACTGATCTCTCTCTCTTTAGTGCATATTGCTTTCAGTACTTTTTCTTCTCTCTTTCTCTCTCCCTCTCTTTCTTCTTTTTCTCTCTCTCCCTCTCTTCTTTCTTTCTCTCTTTTCTCTCCCTCTCTCTGTTCTTTTTGTCTCTTTCTCTTCTTTCTCTCTCTCTCTTCTTTCTCTCTCTCTCTCTCTTCTTTCTCTCTCTCTCTCTCTTCTTTCTCTCTCTCTCTCTCTTCTTTCTCTCTCTCTCTCACTCACTCTCTTTTCTTTCTCTCACTCTTCCATTTTTCCAATCTACACTTAAAAAAGTGGATGGCCAATTAGCGTTCGCTTCACAGAGGGCTCAATTAGACCCACTGCCTGTTGACCCTGGCACTCGCCGGTGTCAATAAACCTATCGACACGTTCACCTGGTGCACAGGTCATGTCAGAGTGTCGACTTCAGTCACTGCTCACAGTGGATCAATGTCACACACATATCTTTATCCATCCTTTTTTGAGCTTTCTCGAAGGGACTGCCACGAGTGAAACAAGAAGAAGTATTAGGCCTTGACTAGACAAGAATAGGCTGAGGCCGTAGACATACTGCTTGTCTTTCATAAACCCTTTTTGTTCTTTTAATTCAATAAGTTTAATATTAGTTTTTACTTACAAACCAATAGAATGGTATTCACTATGGAATAAGTAATATCAATGGAAATGAATCAATCGAGTTCACATAGAGACACATAGATTAAAAATGTGCTTGGTCTATTGACAGATCAAAGTTCACATTACAAGCGTTACAATGAAATTATTGTGAAAATAACAATCCATAAGGCAGATAATGTTAAGGATATCTCTTTCTTCGGCCATCGGTTAATGAGCAAGGCGTCATGTGGCCAATTGAATTTGCTTTCCCGAACTTAAATTGCTATTAGATTTGGTATGAATCAGGGGCGCCCTAAAAATGCAGAAATTCACCGAGATTTGAGCCCAGGACCCCAGGTTTGGAAGCCAAGCACTTAACTACTCAGACGCCGCACCAATTGAATTTGCTTTCCCGAACTTAAATTGCTATTAGATTTGGTATGAATCAGGGGCGCCCTAAAAATGCAGAAATTCACCGAGATTTGAGCCCAGGACCCCAGGTTTGGAAGCCAAGCACTTAACTACTCAGACGCCGCACCAATTGAATTTGCTTTCCCGAACTTAAATTGCTATTAGATTTGGTATGAATCAGGGGCGCCCTAAAAATGCAGAAATTCACCGAGATTTGAGCCCAGGACCCCAGGTTTGGAAGCCAAGCACTTAACTACTCAGACGCCGCACCAATTGAATTTGCTTTCCCGAACTTAAATTGCTATTAGATTTGGTATGAATCAGGGGCGCCCTAAAAATGCAGAAATTCACCGAGATTTGAGCCCAGGACCCCAGGTTTGGAAGCCAAGCACTTAACTACTCAGACGCCGCACCAATTGAATTTGCTTTCCCGAACTTAAATTGCTATTAGATTTGGTATGAATCAGGGGCGCCCTAAAAATGCAGAAATTCACCGAGATTTGAGCCCAGGACCCCAGGTTTGGAAGCCAAGCACTTAACTACTCAGACGCCGCACCACTAAAATTGTAAAGAGTCCCTTAAATCTTTTTTATGTGTTTTACCTCTGTTTTCTAACACTCCCCTATCTCTCTCTCTCTTTCTCTGTCTCTGCTCTCTCTTTCTCTCTATCATTCTCTATCTGTCTCTTTCTCTCTTTGTCTCCCTGACTCTGTCTGTTACTCTCTAGCCTCTCTTTCTCTCTCTCTCTCTCTCTCTCTCTCTCTATTTGACCCATCTTTAAACAATAAAAAAAGCAGCCCCCCCCCTTTTTTTTTTCCGAAAAAAAAATAATTCCCGCCATCTTGACGTTGCCATGGCAACGATCGCCGCTTAAACGCATTCATTTTACCCCATTTTTTGTTGCCTCAGTTCAGAAAAAAAAAAACTTAATTCCAGTCACATGACGCCAGTAGTCAACAAAGATAATTGTCTTAACAATTGAGGGTTGAATTCGATAAGTGCCGACCTGTAGGTAGTCCAAAACAATAGAAACACACACACACACACACACACACACACAATATTGACGGCAAAGTAAATTTCAAAATGACAGAATGATTGTTAATGGTTGATATGGATGAAACATTTTTTGTTGTTGTTTTGTTTTTTGTTTTTAGTTTTAATTTGTTTTTGTCTGTAAGTGCGTGTTACGCTGCGTATTTCGGAAACTAATTTATATTTTAGCGTGGTGTCGAGGTTCGAATCTCGGTCCACCCATCTCTAAAGGGTAGGCCTGATACTAGATCATTTTACCTACCTTTAGTTTTCTTTTATTGTCTTCTTTTTCTCTATTTATATCCCTAACTCTCTTTCTCCTGTCCCATATTTCTCTCACTTTCTCCCGCTCCATGTCGCTTTATTTCTCTTTCTCCAGCCCCATGTCGCTCTATTTCTCTTTCTCTCTTTCTCCCGCCCCATGTCGCTTTATTCCTAACTCTCTTTCTCCTGTCCCATATTTCTCTCACTTTCTCCCGCTCCATGTCGCTTTATTTCTCTTTCTCCAGCCCCATGTCGCTCTATTTCTCTTTCTCTCTTTCTCCCGCCCCATGTCGCTTTATTCCTAACTCTCTTTCTCTTTATTTCTCTTACACACACACGAGTAAGAATTTGAACCCGATATATATCAAGCTGCGTAGACATTTAATGCTGTGGTTCTAAAATTGTGGTTCGCGTACCCTCAGGGGTCCGCGAGACGATTATAGAGGCTCTAAAGAAGATAAAAATTGTGCAGAATTAGATTACTTTCTTTGGTTAAAGCCAGTTGATTCGATTGGATTTGAAAATATTAGCCTTCACCACTGCTTAATATGTCTATTACGTTACTATACTGTGATGACATTGTTCACTTGAATATTCTAGACTGGGTTTTGAGCTCTTTTGCGAGTAGACAAACACAGATCCCAATCACAAAAGAATCCATTCAAATAGAAGATCAGATTATTGAAATATCCAAAAAGCGAAGAACCCAAAACCAATGTTTGAACAAGGAGACCACAATTGATGGTTTTAAATACAGATTCCAGTTTTATATTCTGCATTATGAGTCTGACGCAGACGGCGAAAAGAAAATCTTAATCGACCACCGGCGGGCAATGGTTATGCTTATCATGGATGTGGCAATATATATAGGTCACAGCTGGGGCTGCGTTGTCACGGGAAATACTGCATTCCTCAATTTTCTTCGGACTCGAAGACAAGCCTTATTACGAGACAATGAACAGAAATTGTGGACTGCTATTTTGTATTGTTATTTGACACTACTTGGATGCCTGTAATAAACATCATCACAAATTAAATAAAAAGACTAGAAACTTAAATTTATGCTTGAAGAGATTTGGGGTTGCTATTTACGAACCTTTAGCCGGACATAATCTGAATACACTCAGAAAATCTCAACTCGTTTATGCAAGTCATTATTTTATTTTCTAATTTTATTTTAAACATTTATAATTTCATTAACCACTCCCTTTTTTTTACATAAGTAATTTATATACTATGCATTTATGGAGCTTTTTTTTAACTTATTGTCAGTGAGCACATTTTGATTATATAAAGGGTACCCGGTTAAAAAAAATATTATTTTGGGAACCTCTGATTTAATGTATTTCCTCTCCAACACACGGTAGCTTACTATCTAAACATAGCCAACATTTTCTTTGAAAGTAAACGTATTACCAACTAAAAAGTATTCATTTAACATCCGTTAGACCCTTTAAATCAAACACGTGATATTTTTCTAATAGTAAAAAAAAAAAAACAAAAAAAAAAACTTAACAACAATGAGAAAATGAAACCAAGAGCCCACAAAGTCTAAAGCAGTCGAATTCCCATTCATTGTTGCGAGCGTTTCCGCGTGAGAAGAAGCAAACAGCTTTAGTAACACCCGCAGTCACGTGACCTGTCAAATTTATCTACCGAGACTTCAGACTCGAGTGATGAAACTGTATTTGATAACACATACTCAAACACACACACATTTTTTATATATATATTTTTTAAATAATGATTGCAGCAACAACGGCCCTGTCTGACTGACAGTCTGACTTTGTTAAACAGATACAAGAATAATAAAAAAAAAAAGAACCGATGCATAACTAAAATACTTGTTTAAAAATTGTTACTCCATTTGGAAAAGAAGAAACCATCCATCAGTTCGTGTCATATCATTCTATAATGTTTGCATTATTTCTTGTCAATGTAAGCACACAGTTAACTTGGACAGGAAAGAAGGGCATACTGCTTATAATCTCCCCCCCCCCTTCCCCAAAAAAAAAAAATCTTCCAAAGCACAGATAATAATGACTTTGCCCCATCAGACATTTCATTCTGACACCTTCAATATAGAGCATTAAGAATATTGCAAGAAAATAAAAAGAAAAAAAAAAGAGTTCGCAACTTCATCCCCAACCCCTATATCTGATACCGAGCGTAAAAATACGAGGAATAGATAATTCGTATTGGAATTAAAAAACAGACAGAAAGAACCCCCTTTTTTTTTTGTGTGTGTTTTTGTTTTCTGAGTTAGTTTCCTACACGTAGATCTATTTCTGATTCCCTTATTCCAACGACCCGCCACAGCTTGTTGCCAGGGTAACGGCCTACGATTTAATTAGAAAAACGGGCCTGCAAAAATAACATAAATTCTTGAAAACATCTTAAGGGGCGAAGATTGAAGGCTATAATGTTCGGGGGGTTCGCTCCCCTGTCTTAACCCCGCTCATTTGAGTGCAATCAAATTTGTTGAAACCTGCATGGGGCAAGAAACGAGGTTTTTGCCAGAGGGGAGGAAAAAAAAGAGGGGAGGGGGATAAAAGTATTTTTTTTTACCTGTGGTATTATCATTTAAACATTTTGCAAGAAATTTTATTTTCCACCCGACATTTTTGCTCCCATTACAGTTCTTTAAACCAGGATGAAAAAGATTTTTTTTTTCCAATCCAGGGAAACAAGGGACGCTACTGACGTGGGTTGAGCATAAAGCATGTCAAAACCATGAGATAGGACCGTAAACGCGACTTTTAGGGTGTAGACGTTCGTTCTTCGGAGTGGAGTGAGGGACAAAAAAGAAGGAACAAGTGAAAGGGGTCGGAGAGGTTACAACGATAGACTAAATCTATAAAACCTCAAGCACCTCAAAGATGAGGTTCAAATCTCAAACTGTTTTTGGTTATGTAAAATAAAATCGGAGTGAAACTTTTCTTAGATAACCATTTTCTTTTATTTCATTTATTTAATACTTTTTTTTTTAAAGGGTTAGGGTTGTGGTGTCTGTTAGACACCTTATTTATAGTTTAGGTATTTAGCGACGCACCATAGAAGACGCATATTGAACGGGACTAGTGACGTTTGGGATATGTTGGGTTAGAGACCGGAAAATCAGTTAGCGATATAATCTTCCAGGGTAACGACGTGTTTAGTGACAGAGACTTTTACTGTGGCCTTTTCTTAGAATAAATATATGTGAAGTTGTTCATCAGCGTTGACTACATCTCTTCACTAGTTAAAACCGATGTGTTTGTTTGTCTGGATTGTTGATCAACTACACGGAATACACCCGAACAATTACACCCAAACGCTTGCAGAGTAATTGGTTGAAATTCAACAGTCATCCATAGTTGACCTCAAGACAGCCTGAACAAGCAACATCACATGTCCATCTAGTAGAAGGTTAGGGTCACGGTTGTGTCGTAGAAGGTGTTGAATTCGAATACCTGTGATGAGCTAGAATTTTGATAGAACATTTTATTTTTGGGGTGAAAGAGAGGTTGGGGCGGTGATTACAAAAGGTGTATATCTTTGTTTTTACCACACACCATTCTCGTTTATATTCTCTTCGCTTAAACGTGCTAACTCGAATATATAATGCTCTTTGGATTGTTATGTTTCAGAGATAATATAATTCAATGTAGAAAGGACACGGTATTTTCAGATTGATAGTTAAAAAATTGCAAACTCTAAGATTTTGATGTATTCAAGTTCAAAGCTTTTTAATAATATACAAAATATTTCCAGGTTTAATATAAAAAAAAAAGAGCGTTCAACAAAATGGTTAATTTGTTTATTGAAATTGAGACTTTGAATGTTTTCGCTTCGCTACATCCACCTGTAAAAACATTTCCTCTTGACAACTGATTATATTCATTCGAATAGTTTAAAATAATATACAGAGCGCCACACAGGCGCCCACTAGATCTAGATCTCAATGTGCTACTTTTTCCTCCTTCAACTTGGGGTGTCTTCTTCACGTTGACTTGCACTTCCCTCCCGAGTTTACGCCCTCTTACAGTCCTCAAGGAGACCAACAGCGTCAAGTCATGTATGTAGCAACACCTGGCGAGGAATGTTTTGATGGCGCTGAACCAGATACATCAAATCTTATACTTCATTTAACACTTATTGTATTAGATCTACGTGGAAGCTTCTAAATATAGATGACGCACTCTTCATGTCTTTAGGTACAAGTGAGAATAAAAATTGAAACGTGATTTTTAATTGAGTAGATCCTATAGAATAGAAAAAAGAACGCCTCCAAATATCTTCCAGTGTTTTATACAGTTATCACCTACTTATGATAAATTTGAATAAAATATTAAATATTAATGTTAAAATATAAGGCTTTACAGATAAATTGGGTAATAAATATATTTATAAAATGCAAGATTTAAAAATACATTTTTTTTCCAAGTTCTCATATTTGGACAGTTCTACTAGCCAGTCCTAAATCTGAGATTATTATTATAGCTTTTATATAGCGCTACTTTCATGCTTATTGCATTATAGCATGCTCAGAGCGCTTTTGGTCCAATCTCATTTGTGGACCAGTTGGGGGGGGGGGGGTATCTAGGAGTTGGTTTTCCGTGCTGCCTTTAGGCGCTCAGTAAACACAACTCTGCCCGAGTCGGGTGTCGAACCTCGAGCCCTCTTCTAGGTAGCCAAGCCAAGTTCAAGCCCACTTACTTTATCATATAAGATAAGAAAAGATAAGATAAGATATACTGCGCAGATATTAGTCAACTATTCTTTCAGTTATTCTCCTATTGAAATGTGTTGGGCCTAATAATAAGATCCTAAACAACATTATCTATACTAATTTACAACATTCAGTCCTGTCTAGGTATAAAGACAGGGGATCGGGGGAAGCAAGGCTCTCATCGACATCCTCTGTGCCATGTTTAAGCATGGGAGTATTCTTGATGCCAGCGAGAGCGTGGTACCAATGCAGGAAGGCTGTTTATGAGACCTCAGCGAACTTTCGTTCCCTCTTTAAAAGCGAAATTTGTTTTCCCTCAAGAAGCGAATAGTTTTCCCTTAATCTCGGTGCTGGTAGTGCTAGAGGCAAACGCTAGATCAGTGTTTCCATAACTGTATTCCGTGGAACCCTAGTGTACCACGAGGCCTGAATAGGTGTTCCACGAGGCCTGAATAGGTGTTCCACGAGGCCTGAATAGGTGTTCCACGAGGCCTGAATAGGTGTTCCACGAGGCTTTAATAGGTGTTCCACGAACTACTAGAAATAACTGATATAATTAACTAGCATGCCACAACGTGAATTAGTCTAAAAAAAAAATAAAATAAGCAAAGTGTTCCGTTATAAAGTCAGAATGTGCGAAGTGTTCCGTTATAAAGTCAGAATGTGCGAAGTGTTCCGTTATAAAGTCAGAACGTGCGAAGTGTTCCGTTATAAAGTCAGAATGTGCGAAGTGTTCCGTTATAAAGTCAGAATGTGCGAAGTGTTCCGTTATAAAGTCAGAATGTGCGAAGTGTTCCGTTATAAAGTCAGAATGTGCGAAGTGTTCCGTTATAAAGTCAGAATGTGCGAAGTGTTCCGTTAAGGAAAATGTTTGGGAAACACTGCGCTAGATTGATAAAAATAATAAGAGGAAGAAGAAACGAAACGCACTCTTCGACTTTTTAAAATCTGTTACATTTTTGCAAAACCGAATCATCGTCTCAGCCCGCCACCTTTTTTTTTTTTAGTAGGAAAAGAATTCTGAGATTAAGCCACACATGGCTTCTCAGTTACACCCCTCGCTAGTACACGCCTCGTTTAACGACTTTCACATTTCGTTCCAATTTCCTAGCACATATTTTCCTTTCCTTAAACGAGGCGTAGCGAGTGTCGTAACCAGGGTAGGCCAGTTAGTGACGGCTAATGTTACAGTGGCGGGATTCTGACAGAGGAGGAATTGGGCGAAAGGCGTCAGAAGAAAAGAAACAAAAAAAAAAATCTCCCGAGGGTGAAGTGGGACATCTCCACCTTTAAAAAAAAATGTTTGTATTGATGTTTTCTAGAACAATCTCAAAGATGGCTGTTATAGGTACTATTGAGTGACAACTATTTAT
Organism: Biomphalaria glabrata; assembly: GCF_947242115.1. Classification (NCBI taxonomy): domain Eukaryota; kingdom Metazoa; phylum Mollusca; class Gastropoda; family Planorbidae; genus Biomphalaria; species Biomphalaria glabrata. Next base: position 35,372,214 of record NC_074717.1, on the reverse strand, counting down.
TAACAAAACATTTGTGTACTGTCACGGGCACTGTAAGCCAAGTCCAATTCCTTTTGTTAGAGAGCGAGAGAGATGAATTAGTGGCCTAGGGTTAAACCGTTTCGTTATTAACTAGAAGTTTCTGCTTATCGCGCTACACAAACAAAATAGTGCATATATTTGAGAAACTTACTTGTCTTGAAATAGTGCATAGTTTTGAGTAATTTACCTGCTTTGAAATAGTACAACGACGCAATATTTTAGGAAAATAAATTATATAAAGGTTCTAACGAAGATTTTCATGCGGAGATGCGGATCTACAATATAGCTCCTCCCCAGGTGGCGGATAGGGCAATGGCAGGTACCCGGTGGTGGACCAAATTCTGCCTTGCAGGGAGTGAAGGCGTCCACAAAGACTAGGGCGCAGTTGAGACTCATCAACTCAAAGAAAGCATAAAGAATCTAAAACAGACGCAAAACAGAGCCGTGAGATTTATTATAAACGAATGCATGTATCCACAATCGATTAGAGTAACACCATTAGTAAAATCACTTAATTAAGTTACGCTTCAGAACTCAAGACGAAACAATAAAATGGCAACAATAGCCTTCAAAACAAGACCTAATAAAATAGAAAGACATAAAGATAAAGGCACATTTCTTGTTCTATATGCTAGGACTAATTCATATAAGTGCTCCTTTTACCCTACTGCCATTAGTTCATTGAATGGGTTGAATAAGCAAGGAAAAACCAACGACTGAGCAGAGTTGAAGCCACTGATCAACATGCACTCCCCCCAGAGTGCTAACAACCCCGTCATAGTAGACAAAAAAATGCTACGAAAACTTTTACACTTAAGAAACGAGATTGCAGTAGCGTAGCTGGGGGGGGGGAGAATTTGAAAATCCCCCCCGGGTCCCCACTTGAGGGTGGCCCACAATTGAAAATTGAAAATTTAATAATACGCAAAATGCAGGGGCCCCCCAAGGAGGTCAAGCTCCCCGGGCCTCCAAATGATGAAAAATTCCTAGCTACGCCCCTGGAGTATTTTAAAGATCAACAAAGCATTCTAAGTGCTAATTTTGGTCTTAATCAGAGTTGAACTTCTTGTTTTAGTCTTCGAATTGGATTCGCCTTACTATTAGTCTTAGTCTTATCAGAAATATGTATCCCATTGTAACTAGGTATAGTAATGAAACACTAAAGTGTAGATACATGGCTATATTCTTGTTATTGTGGACACGCCTTCAATAGAAGCAAGCTATGAAATGTATACTGGTTTCTTTTACGTCGATCAAGGACGAGGAACTAAGTCTAAAATGGCTAATCTCAAGTAATCTCCAAAACTTCGAGCTGCAGTCGAGGTCTTAAAGTCGAGCGAGTGCTGATCTAAAAGGGTTTAGAAAAGGTTGGTGTTTATGGTCGTTAGATGAATGATAGCAAGGCTAAATGACCTACACAGAAAGACATAAAGATTAAACTACTTAAGTACTACTGGTTGGTGAATGTGAACATTGCAACCATTCACTGACAAAGTAGATATTTAAGAAAAAAACATCGATTTTTTAATTGAACATAGAGCTAGGGGAAAAACAAACAAAAAGCGAGAACACATACAAACACACATAGCACACACATACAGTAAACTAAAAAGAAAAAAAATACGCCAAAATAAATAATTTAAAAACCTAAACACTCACAATAACAAAACAACAAAATGCACAAAAAATTACAGCAAAAAAAACAACAACAAAAAACCCCTATTTAAACAAGGTTTCAAAGACTTTCTCTGTGGAGACACAAATTCAAAATCGGCCCCCGAAGTGGTCCACCCAGGCAGGTAGAAAGACAGGTTTCAATATTTTCAGAAAGAACATCAGAATGAAATTCTATCAAAGACAAATGACAGAGAAGAATGGAGAAAGAAGGTTGACAGATCTTGTGTGGCGCCCCAGCGGTCCACAGACCAAAGGATAGGGAAAGTGAATGTGAAGTTAGATGTGAACCTGGTCTAACTAATGTCTTATAATGAATATATAATTGCTCTAATTGTTTTGTAAAGGGACAATCTCTTATTTCTCAAGAAAAAAAACATTTCGTTAAAAAAAATCCTTTAGTTCAGTGTTCTATCGCCATAGAGCAACGCTACAGTTCACGCAATAATAAGAAAAAAAAATTAATTGTTGTTTCAAATTATGTCCAACTTATATGCACACTTAATATATTTTTTTTCTCTTAAAAAAAAGTAAACATTTTTTTGTGTAAATGTTGTAGTTAGTATAACAAAACTTACTTAACTAAGCAATACTTATGTTCAAAATTTTTATTTATTTTTTTGACAAAAAAACTAAAGCAGTTTGCATAAATGTGTTATAAATATGATATATGGTCTTCCGCCCAACTAAGAAATCTCCCGTGTTTGCTACTATCAATAGTGAATAGTTGTAAAAGTGGTGTATTTTTATGAAAAAACTGCTTGTATAAGTGATTAGATTAGATTTTTCGCTTTCAGAAAGAAAAAAGTAGCCGTTGCATCAGACCTTTGAATGGTCTAAAATATTATAATGTCGGATTTTCACTATCTTTTCTAGTTGACGAGATCTAAACGTGACGGACGGACAGACGGACAGACATTCCACACAAAACTAATAGCGAATTTCCCCTTTCGGGGGTCGCTAAAAATCAAAAGTAAACTAACCGGGGGGTGGGGGGATGTTCGATACTGCAAGAGAGAAATACAGAGAAAGCAGTAGAGTAGAACAGAAAGAGAGAAAGCCCAGAATAGATGGACAGACAGACAGACAAGACGGACAGACCGATAGATAGATGGATGGATGGATGTACGGACGGACTCAAATATACATAGATAGATAGATAGATAGATAGATATATAGATAGATAGATAGATAGATAGATAGATAGATAGATAGATAGATAGATAGATAGATAGATAGATAGATAGATAGATAGCCTGTACAAAATGCATGTAAAAAGACAAAAGAATGACCAGACAAATGTACAAGAATGCACACAGCTGACCTGATAAAAATGTCAATCTAGTCAACGAGTGGGTGAAAGAGTGAAGATTGAGTATGTGTGTGTGTGTATGTGTGGATGTGTTCGTTTGAAAGACATCAAGTAAAAAGTGACAACTCTGTTCTAGTGTAGGATTGAATAAAGTTAAAAACATTTTCAATCCTAGATACACATACACAAAGTTTTAAAAAAATGTAATTTTTCAGAGCGAGGCTGATAAATAGTTTCCAAAGTTTATAACAATATATAGACATACAAATAGTGACTGGTAACTTCGCAAACAAAAAAAATATAAAAAAAAGTTTTAATTTTTTTTATTAATGTAACCTTCCTCCTTAATTTATGTTGTAGCAATGACGCAAGTTTAATTTGTGTTCCTATTTGACAATATAAACTTGGCTCTTAGTTAACCAAGTTACATATCAACGATTCCTCCTCCCCCCCCCATCTCCCCCCCCCACACACACACACACTTTTTTGTTTTTATTGCGCCAAGAGCTAGCAAGCTTGAAAAAAAAACTGTAAAAAAAATATTTTGAATTATTAGTAATAAAAAAAAGTTAGTTTAGAAAAAAAAAAACGTGTATGGTGCCTACCTGACAGTGTCATGTGAATTCAATAATCTCCCTGTCGTTGGAGCTCTGGAAGTCAAAGTTCAAATCCTGGTTCGAACTCCTTCAGTTCCAGTCACTAAACCGTTTCAGTACTCGCCCTAGGGCGGGAAGCAGATACCATGAGCAGACGTCGAGGCTTATTGAACGATTGTATAATCTGTGGAGACATGAGAAGTCACAAGTGAAAATGGCAGTCACACGATGTATTTATTACGAGACATTAGGCGAGGGCGATGTGGGAGCATGGTCTCTCCCCCCCCCTCCCTCCTCCCAGTCACGACTGCCTCAATCGTAAGAGGGCTGCATTAAATCCGGGCTAAGGCTGCCTATCAACCGGAAGTAGTTGGTTACTTTCATTCTTGATGATGCCGAAGACAAAAGTCTCTGAGCTTTGTTCTCAACCTGTATTGCGAAACTCAGCATAGCATGTATCATTGAATCGGTTTTTCTATCGTTAGGTATTTCCCACTAGAACTTTTTTTTTTCATACACACACATATATATATATATATAATAAGGCTTGTCTTCGAGTCCGAAACAGAGGCAAAACCATAAATAGTCAGCTTTTTTTTTACTTTGCCTGTGCACAGAATACGGGTTATTGACAAATTATACATTTCTAAAACCAACCTGCAATGTTTAATAATAAATAAAAGATGTAATCAAAGAATCAAAGAGACAACAAATAGCATGCCCGACCCTGGCAGTGCCAGGGAATGAACATTAATTCTTTCCATTATTATAACTCTAAACCTAACTAAAACAAAAAACACTGTTCAATGAGATCTAAATTCAAGGCACCTTTCTTTTTGACTTGGGATTTAAGATAAAATCTAAAAAAAATTTAGAATCGGGACAGTTTATATTTCCCCCCCCCCTTTTCTTTTTTTTTTAGATGCTGTGTTTCACTTTTACAGTGATTTAGTGAAGACAAGCTGATTGTTTCAGTGTGGGTACGTAACCATGACGACGTGTACGTAGTTCCGTCTTACTCACTAACCTATATCCGAGTTCCTTGACAAGACTTAGACCTTTCGTTATGAATAGTTTTTGTTCGCACTTATGTTATAATGTAATAACGAGAAGGAGGGTTCTCATGAAACTATTTTAAAATGGAGGCAAGTTGATTGCATTAAAATGATATAATCATACAAAGAAATTTTTTTGCATAAAGATTTTTTTTTGGCGGCCATTTTTAATTTTATATTCTTTTACATGTTATTTATAGATCTTTATCTATGTTATTGAGCTTGATTGTTTATTGTATGGCCAAAAAGCTCAGTGGGTTAGAGCGTCATGATAGTCACGTGAATGGTGTAGTTCCTATCCCCCATACAGGCCTGTTTGTTATGTTATTTCAATGACTCTGGGCTTTAAAGAGAAAAAAATGAGAAATCACCATCACATTCTGTAATACGGACAAAAAAAATAATTAAGAAAGCGTAATGAAAAAAGAGATAAAAAAAAAAAGAGATGCAAGATAAAGAATCGCTTTAAATGTTGATATTTATCAGACTCTATATTAATTAGAATTAGTGAAACATTTATAAATACGAATGCTTAGTTTACTATATCATTTGAAGATAAAGTTGGAATTTCAAAGAAGAACCTTTTTTTTTTTTAATTTTAAATCAATGGACCTCATTCACCAATCGTAAACAAACAACATGACGTGACGGTTTTTTTTTTCATTGTTTTATCAATATTATCACGTGGCTAAATGTTGTATGTTTACGATTGGTGAATGAGGTCATTCCTTCTTTATGAAGCAGATGGCGGTCTTTAATTTCTCACTCTATTTATTTCTTGTAGCGCTTCATTATTGCAAGAAGTTTTCCCAGTGAGCTTTGCCCAATCAAGTTCTTCTATTTCGAGTCCAGCTCATGATTTCTACAACATTCTCACATACGTCTATTTCTTCATTCAACTCCTGACTGAATACAAAGCAACAGTAAGTCGAGTACGGTAATTCCCGCTGATGTCATGTTTAAAATAAAAAGACAAGCAAAAATCTTATTTGAAAATGATTATATTTTGAAAAATTATAACGGCCAAACCAGAGTTTTTTCCGTATGTGTCCAATTAGATTTTTTCCCCAAACTGTCAAATTTCTAGGAAAATCATTAAAGCCGTTTTCGAGATATCCGTCCAACCAGTTTTTTTTGTTTGATTTTGTTTTTGTTTTTTTTTTTTTGGTTACTATAAAACACTGCACGTAAAATACATAGCTTAATGGTTATTACATAACATCTTCGTACAAGTCACTTAGAAATGATCCAGTTTATATGTACCTGGTAGGGGCGCGTGACTACAAATTGTTGAATTATGCTTTTTAACAAATTAACTTTTTTTTTATCGGCTACGTAAGAAAAAAAAAAACAACTTGCGAAGTTTTAAAATGGGAGAGACGCGGGGAGGGAAACTATTGATGAGACGAAATCAATGTCAAAGTCTCGATTCCTTATAACCAACTAACAGACACGGATCACAGATTTATCGATCTCTTGCTCAACCTCTGCTACCCTCGCACGCGTCAACACACAGACCTACTCATCGCGCTCATGCCTTTTATTTTATTACCACTGCTACATTTGCCCCCACACATCACCTTCTTGGCCCGATACAAAAAAAAAATTATTATCACTCCACCCTTTTTTTTCCCCCTTCCCTCCCACCCCATTAAGAACGCCGCCTGACTTCATGACAATTTACGATCAATAGACTGATCAAAAGTAGTCACAGAAAAAAAAAAAGACATTAAAATATGAGGGGATGTCGAGGGTGGTGACACGAGTGCAGGCAACAAAAAAATCACGAAGATTGGTAAAAATAAATTAAACACAATCAATAATGATAAACACAAATTGATCTTATCAAACTCATATAAAATTCTGTCATAGACATATTAAAACTTATAGGCATTTGGTTTGATATAAACAACTTTACAAGCTCCTATACTTTTTTTACAACGCTTAATATTAACTCAATGTGTATTATTCTTGAATGTTTCCACCTGTTTGTATGTTTCTTGGATGTTTGTACACGTTTGTGTGTTTCTTGGATGTTTGTACCTGTTTTTATGTTTCTTGGATGTTTGTACACGTTTGTATGTTTCTTGGATGTGTGTACATGTTTGTATGTTTCTTGGATGTGTGTACACGTTTGTATGTTTCTAGAATGTTTTTACTTGTATATTTGTTGGATGTCTAATTTTTTGCAATGAATTTTTTGACTACTTGTAATCATCAAATTGTCATCAAAGTTTGCATACAAGCTCATCCTTGATGACAACACAGGAATAAATCGAAAGATCAACAAATCAGTTAATCGATTAGTCGAAATAAAACAATTTTGTTTTTATATTCACAAAAAAGTATTAAAAGCTGAGTGGAGAATAGGCCTTGTGTAGAGAATTAGGCGATTAGCATTGAGAGACAGCCAGAATTAAATAAAATAATTACATTTTAATGTAACGATTATATTACAGACTGTAGGCATGACTTATGGTCGAAGCCATCGTCTACCAAGGCGGAGGTGTTTAATGTGGTAGCCAAGGATCTCAATGAATCCCCCCCCCCCATCCCAGATTTGACTGAGTTCCCTTCGCCTATTCGTTGGATAATTTATATGGAGTTTAGAGGCTGTACTGGCCATAGGACGTCCTCTTGAACTGTAGTCTAATTAAACAGGTCAACTGAAAATGACCTGCCTTAGGACTGTTTGCTGTAGTTAGGAATTTCGCTCGGTAATTAGATCTAGGTCTCAACAGTCATGAGCACGAGAAACAGAAGATCAAAAAAAAATTATTTCATTTCACCAACACAACCCCCCCCCCCCTTTTTAAAAATAAAACATATCAACACAACCCCCCGCTTTTTTTGAATAAAACATATCAACACAATCACCCCCTTTTTTTAAATAAAATATATCAACACACCCCCACCCTTTTTTTAAATAAAACATATCAACACAACCACCCCTTTTTTTTTAAATAAAACATATCAACACAACCCCCCCCCCACTTTTTTAAAAATAAAACATATCAACACAACCACCACCACCCTTTTTTTTAAAATAAAACATATCAACACAACCCCCCCCCCCACACACACTTTTTAAAAAATAAAACATATCAACACAACCACCACCACCCCTTTTTTAAAAATAAAACATATGAAGACAACCCCCCCCCACACACACACTTTTAAAAAAATAAAAGATATCAACACAACCACCCCTTTTTTTTTAAATAAAATATATCAACACAACCACCCCGCTTTTTTAAAATAAAACATATCAACACAACCACCCCCTTTCTTTAATAAAACATATCAACACGCCACCCCTTAAAAACATAAAGACCCCCCCCCCACTTCTACTTTTTCTCTTTTTTTTTTTTCATTGAATGTACTTGATGCAGACGAAGTTTCCAGAAAGATTTTAAGTAGGACTCACAGTGGAGAGATTGAGAACCAAATATGTTTCATCTTTCACTTTTATTCTACCACTCGAAAACAACAGGACACGAGAACACCGTTTAGGACTTTTGTTTCTAAGTTAAAAGTCAAAACCGAGGTGGTTGAGAAAATAGGGAAGGAAAGACTTACATAAAATAAGAAGGGGCGAGGATAGGGGGGGGGCGGCCAAATGTACAACGAGTTGGGCAAAGAAAAACAAAAAAAAAGTAGTAATCGAGAAAAAGTAGAAAGAGACAGAGACAGGGGAGAGGCGGGGGGAGGTGTAGTGAAAATCGTGGGTAATAGCTAGAAAGACAGAACGCTAATTTCAAACAGCCAATTAAAATCGTAGAAGGGAGGGATTTCGCGCAAGCTTAGTTTGAAAGGTAAGGCGCGCTGATAACTGGTGCAGAAGATGTGCGGACATATCGTTCCACTGATTCGTCCTGTGCCGTCTCCTCTCCCTCGACAACTAGCTCGGTGTACTACTGCAACCGTGAGGTAATCCCTCCCGTACAACGGCAACCACACACACACACACACACACACTAGGCATCACAGTGGAATCCAACAAGGCAAACACACACACAAACACATTTTAAATGGGCTTGAACAACAGTTTTATATTTCTTCAGAGAGGGCGCGTGCGTCGTGGGCACACAAACATGAGTGTGAAAAGGGAGGGGGAGGTTATCGATGGCATATTTAGAGGGAGACTGGGAGGGAGAACATTGTGATATAATACTTTTTTTATATATATTTAAGAATAATCATCGTCAATGTCCTACGTTATAGATGTATGTCCTAAATTATCTGAGCACATTGCGACAATGTGCTATATAAACAACACAGTGTCTACTTGTTTTATTTACACAATTCTTTGTCCAACATCCATTTGAAAATAACATCCAAGTGGAGTGATGGAAAGGCGGCGACGTCCAACTCTGTTTCACATTCCGCCTCCATTAGTCATAAGAAGTTGTTCATGTGTTATTTCTAAGTGAGCAGTCATTACATTCTTTAAACTAAAAGCAAGGATAGTTTCAGGCAAACCTTGGAATAAGAGTAGGTCTAATTCGGTTTGTGAGCATTTCAAATATCAAGTGAATCTTTCATCCTGACGGCGGCACACCAACAAGAACTTGATAACAGTGTCTGTCTCCGTGTGTGCGTGAGTGTGTATGCCTGCTAGAAATTTATCAAAAGCTAAAACAAAGAGGCCAGCATTTTTGTCATATCATTCTTCGCTTTTGGCTACAATATCACGGCGCTGTAAAGCTTCATTGCTTAACTGCACATTGCTTCCCAGAAACCATTTGTTAGAGAATGAGGTGTTTGAACCATAGAAGTAATGAAACTTCTTGCTTATTTTTTTTAAGCTATACTTCAAATGAGAGGCGCGGTGGCTGAGCGGTAAAGCGCTTGGCTTCCGAACAGGGGTCCTGGGTACGAATCCTAGTGAATACTGGGATTTTTAATTCCGGGATGTTTGGGGGCCTCTGGGTCCACCCAGCTCTAATGGGTACCTGATATTAGTTGGGGAAAAGTAGAGGCGGTTGGTCATTGTGCTGGCCACATGACACCCTCGTTTACCGTAGGCCTACAGAAACAGATGACCTTTACATCATCTGCCCTATAGACCACAAGGTCTGAAAGGGGAGCTTAACACTTTTAATGAAGAGTCTGTTTTCGCTAGTATTTAAGATATTCTAAGCTCAAGTCATGTGTGACATGCATATAGTTTGTAGACATTCACGCACAGTAAACGCACACTCTACTTTGTTGGTCTACAGACATATTTGAAATAAATGTACAATGGGTTCATTTTAATTAGAATTGAGGCTGTAGGATAACAACAACATTAAAACTGACTATACTGTAGAAACAAATGTTGAAATCACGGTCCTGTCGAAACCCGGTTCTTTAAGGTCGGGGCGCGGCGTCTAAGTGGTTAAACGCGTGGCTTCCAAACTTGGGGTCCTGGGTTCGAAACTCGGTGAAGACTGGGTTTTCGAATTTCGGGGTTTTTTAGAGCGCCCCTGAGTATGGATACCTGGCTAAAGTTGGCAGTTGAGCTGAAAGGGAAACTTTAACTTTACCTTAAGGTCGGTTGAGATCCCCCAACTACTTACCTTTGCGAATGTCACAGATCAGAAAATTATTATAATTTTTTTTTTATGGAGACCTTGATGGTCCCATGGTTAGTTTGCTTGGCATTGCAGTATCAGAGGGAAACAGGTTTGTGCTCTAGTCAGTGCAGTCCCTTATTTCGTTAGGCTATATTTAAATCCAGTGCTTTTTTTTTTTTTTTTTTTTTTTTTGTAAAAAAAAAATAGGTGCCGATACTCAGTGATTAGGTGCCTAACTTTTAACTAATAATAAATTAATAATATACGTTAAAATACAAGAAAAGTAATACATTTTTCCCCAAATTGAAAAAGGTGCCGGTTCGCCGAACCGGTTCTTACCGTCACAAAAAAAAAAAAAGCCCCGTTTAAATCACTATTTCCTCGTAGTGCTGCCTTTGTATATGTAATATGTCTGTTATACATGTATATATGCATTTTGTCTGTTATATATGTATATATGCAATTTGTTTGTTATATATGTATATATGCAATATGTATGCATGTTACCATCTTCTACTCGTGACAGTCCCAAGAACCTGATTACATTGTTCAGCAGAGAATGTTTCACGAACTATAACACGTATTATCCAAGTCTTGGGTTCACGTCACATTAAATCTGAAAAAAAAAACCTGCTTATAAGTTCTGGATACAGATAGACATTTTCTTTCTTCCTCGGTGTATTCTCAGCCATGCTTAGTCAATGAGCGTATCTTCTATTCACAGAAAGGTTAAAGCGTAATAAAGAAAATGCCTTTTGCTCTATGTATAAACATTTGCCTTCAAAAAATCAAAAATTGTCCCAGTATCTACAACTGCTGGAAGCTATTATGTTGTATCAGTACTGTCAGTGTTATTGAATATGTTTGTTTTAGTTGCTTGTACAGCAAGTGGCAAGTGAAATTTAGTACAATAAGAACACAATATCCCTTTGTTTTTGTGAGACATCATTTCACAAATATACTATTACATATACAATTGTGTGTAATATTTGCTTAAAAAATATAGAATTACAAAACGGGATTAGTTTTACGGGCATATAGATTCTAACTTCGTTACAGTTCGTCACTGATATAGAACTGGTTATTTTAACTTTTCAGTGTTACAAGACATCTCAGATTAAGGACTTTTTGTTTCTTCTGTCCTTATTACAGGTCAGGATCCCCTGCTGTACGAGCCTTTAAGGTTTCGAGAGGAAATTCGCTTTTTTTTTTTGACTAGTTTCATTAATTATCAAATATCAATTTAAATTTGTCATGTCGAATTTTCCTAATTGAAAATCTCACATTATGTTTAAAAAGTCTACAAGAAGTACAAGAAGAAAAAAAAAAGACTTTTAAAAGGGCCAAAGTTCAATACTAAAGTAGTAATCGTAGTTCACAGTTAAAGAACGGTTTTATTATATGAAATTTGTTAATGTATTCTGTCTTTAGGTATCTTTATAAAGATTACACAGTCGCCAGCTTAAAGTGGCCTTAAACCTCATTCTCATGTCATATCACACACATGTCAGCACAAGTCTCGTAGAATAGGTCTTTTAGGCATGGAGAAAAGGGCGCCATATATCCAGATCACTTAATAAGGCTAATTGCTAGACTTTGAGAAAGAAAATATGTGACAAAATATTCCTAATGTTATATCGTATATCTTCCCACCTTGATTTAGAATTAACTATATAGTCTTGTAAGCTTTTAATAATATTATGTGTTGTTATTTCCCAATAATTTTTAGTTTTGGTGGGGTTTTTTTGTTTTTTTTTAAATAAATGTTTAAGACTTCTTTCTTTTCTTTTTTTTTAAAACAAAGCGTATATATCAACTCAATCTGTCTGTTTGGTACAATGCTTATATCAACTCAATCTGTCTGTCTGGTACAATGGTTATATCAACTCAATCTGTCTGTCTGTCTCGTGCAAATTTTGGAAGCATTTCTCCCACTTCCTATTCTCGGATCAAGTTGAAAGTTTGTACAATTACTCATTGGTTGTAACGAAACATGAATCAATAAAGAACAATTAACCAATTAGTTAATTAATTTTGTTTCAGATCAAAAAAGGGAAATAAATCTTACAGTGATGAAGATATGGTTGTAAATTCTGAGTCCCTTTTTTTTTCAAGACTTTTTCCTTTTTCTTTTGTTTGTTTATTTAGTTCATATTGTATCTCTCTCTACATTTTCTTTTCGAATCTTCAACAAAACACGATAGTAGTTATTCTTTTTATTTATTTATTTATTTTTTGCAAATAATTTAAGCACAGATCTTTGCCCCTGTCATAACAATGACTTCATCTCCCCTAGAAGCCAACATATGTAGGATGTCAGATGATGGAGTCATATTACAGTAATACGCCTCTGATACAGTGTCTAGGATTCGTTCTGTTTTCAACTGTATGCCACGATGAGTCTCTTATTGTGTTATATGTCATTATACTTAGCTATTAACAGATAATTATTAGTTCCATAAGAATCTACACTATAATGAGATATTTACACACAAAAAATATATAAAGTAATGTGTTCCAATAATGGAGCTCATTTATACAAGAAAATCGTTATTAATAATTATACATTTCTTATCTATCTCATTAGTTTAATTACGGTTTGACCAAATCATTTAATTAGTGTCAGAGCCCAGTTTTCTCAGAGACCGTGTGTGTGTGTGTGTGTGTGTATGCAAGAGAGGTAGTGAGTTTGTTTTTTATGGTGTTGTCATTGTATATGAAAGCGTCACTCAATAATGAGTTACTTGTGTGTGGGTGTGTGTTTTCCTCAAGAGGGGGGAGGGTGATCAATATCCTAAAATAAAGGGTTGGGGGAGGGGATATAAATACCTTACAAAAGAGAAGAAAAAAAAAAGAGCTGTTTTACTTTGTGGTAGAGCGGCAATACTGTCGTCTGCGATCCTACCAATAATGAGAAATTGCATAGGCGTTCCGGCTTTAGGAACACCACAATCATAAGTTTCAAGCAATAAAATTGTATGAGACCTGATTTAAGTAAATGGAGATGCTAGACAGGAATTTTGTCTAAGCTACTAAACCTTTTTATTTTTTTTTTAAATCTTTAATTTAAATAAAATGCACTGCAATCAATGTTAGGTTAATGACATATTACAACACTTAACCACTCAATCTACTTTTTGGAAAAAAAACTGTATGCATATTTTCAAAAGTTTTTTTAAAAATTATTTTATTTAAATTATTAGCTTGTGAAGGCGCACCAATTATGGAATGGCGTAAGGATTACATAATAGTAGTACTTACAGAGAATACTGTCCTGCTCATATTTAAATCTTTTTGCATCTGGGATATTTAGAAGTTTCAAACAAAATGAGTAGTGATTAGCTTTAATTTTGTTAAACAATATAGAAATAAACAAATGATAAAATAATTTATGGTTTTGCTCAATTAAAAAGAAAATAATTCAGGCTCACACCCCAACTCTGGGCTGGTTACACCCTTGCCTAGGGGTCTATACAGCATTTAAGTTTGCTGTTATGTATGTCAGACACACGCTAAGAAACACACTGTGTTGAATGCTCACCCCATGCCCCTAGTCAGGTAAGAAAAGACATACAAGTCAGGCAGGAGTGATTTCAAGGGCAGTATCGACAATTTGCTCGTAGTAGTAGTAGTCGTCGAATAAGATCTGTTGTAGGAATAAAGGGGGGGGGGCAGGGGGGAATAGATGTGAGGGGTGTTTTCACTCTCTTTCTCTCTTTGCCTCTCTTTTCTGAGGCGAAAAAATCTCACGAGAGAAAAGAGAAGACACGAGCATTTATCGCGGGGACGCGGAGGGTTTGAGGGTTGCGGTAAAAAAAAAAAAAAAAAGGATACTGGGAGATTGCGAGGGGGGGGGGCTAGATGTCAATTAAAATCAATGACAAATCAGTCGATTCGTAATCGGCGAGTGAATTAAGTCAACCGATTATCTTCTTTGTTTGTTTGAAGGGGCTGGAAATGGCAGACCCTAACCTCGTGCGAATGGTAGATTAAAACAATTAACTCCAGAATCGATGGCCCGGGAATAAAGGAAAGAGTTTAACCCCATGACAGGGGCGACAATTAGAGGAGAGAGTGGGGACGTCTACTAGGGGAAAGGGGAAACAAGGCCCTACGACAAAGTTTGAAGTGCTATAAAGTGTATTCTAGAACTATACTGACATTATTTGCAAGACAAACAGCCTGGCCAGATTTATCCCCTCTAGTATATTTACAAAATTATGCTCAGAACCACCCCTCCCCCCACAAAAAAAAAAAAAGATCTCTCTCTCCCTCATTTTAATCACCCTAATCGCAACAAAATAGGGGCGTGAACGGAACAAAGTAAGGGAGGGGTGTTTAATCGGCCCACCAGCAAAGATACATGATCGCTACTGTCCCATTCTTTCACCATCAACCATTTGTCCTTTTTTGTCAGCTTGGCCTTTTTTTGTATCCCTTTGTAGTCTACTGTTTGTGCATGTTTGCTTGTTTGTTTATTATTCATATCAATGTCACCTTCACTATTCAGGCATGAAACATTTTTATTTCATGCCTAATCGTAAATCAAGAAAAGTCAGTTTATATATCCAGGTGTTTCGAGGTCGATCACATGTTTACACTAAATAGCCAATGTGTCACTACTACGTTATGCAGGTTTAATATACCTCAAGTCATGGGGAGTTATTTTCGGTAAGAAATCTTAATTTTAGCGCACCTCCCTCCAAACCATTAAAGGGATATTTTCTCACCTGCCTTCTTGGATTCTAAAAGTGGGGGGGGGGGGGGAAAGGGGGGGGGGGAAATTCAGAGAGTTCCAGGGGTGAACGACGCATGCTGGTTGTGGGTAGGAGTATTTAAATTGGTAAGCTGATAGTCGAACAGACTGATAGATAAGAGAGCAAATCAAGCTCCTTCAGACAGACAACCAAAACTGCATAAAGTTCTTGTTCGCAACAGCGGAACTCTTGGTCTGCTGGTGAATTATGACCTCGTTCGGTCCTCGGTGAAATGAAACCACGTCCACGAGAATTGGTTCGGAAACACTTTTTTATTTCTATCAGCTTCAGATGTTGATGTGATCATCTTTCTTGGGTAGCTTACGTTCTCCAACAGATACATCGTCATACAAATTGTGTTTCTTACTTTGTTAATTGTGTACAATTCATCGCCACAACAAAATGTTTTTAAATACATATATACTAGCTGATACCCGTGTTTCGCTACGTTGAAATACTTTATATATGTTGTTTTTTTATTTTGATCGAAAACTCTTTATTTTAACCTCCAATAAAACGGCTATCGTTCTAACTCCCAACATACAAATACTTTTGGACCATGAAACAGTCGTACTCTACTGATTATTCTTCGGTTCCTCCATTCTAAATGAATGGAGATGAAGATTTCAATATGTGTGTCTGAGAGGCCAAAACCGAATGGCTAATGCTTGGCCACCTAACAAGGGGGCTCGAGTTCGAATCCCGACTCGAGCAGACGTGTGCTTACTGAGCGTCACAGATAGCTCTGTGAAGACCTTACCCAAAATGAAACAAAGCAAAATAACTAAAGTCTGTTACCAAGTAGTGATCTCCTTGAGGATACTGTTGGAATTATTTCTTTTTAGTTAATTATTCTAAACGCAAAGTGTCTGACGGTGAAGATGAGGACGTAATCATCTTCTTTTTTGAAGTAACGTCTGTATTATATAAGATAAGAAGATAAGATAACTATTCAATCTTGAATACAATATGCAAGTTACAATATTCTTAGTATAAAACTGAATCACATAAATCATTTGAAGTAGTGTGATATCGTAAAAGAGAAGAATATGTACACAATATACCTAATAATATATAATCTCATTTGTATATATACCAGGGCCTTCACTTATTTAAATCCAGTCTTGGACCTTGATTAAGTGGACGAAAAATGTTACCAAGTGCAGCGGGTCTAAACCCAGAGATGAGGAGTACAAAATTATGAAATCACCGGGAAAGTGAAGCCTACTGTTGCATGCTTCAATTATGCTTGACCATCATAGAAGAAGTCAAGAAGTCATGTTTTAAAATGTGTCGGGACTTCCCACAGTGTTAGGTTGTCAAGGCTTAGGTTGCAACCACTTATCTTTGTCCTCAATGAGTCTGGCACTTTCTCCACGTGAACAGAATCAGCAGCACAATTAGGTCAAGAAGCAATGAAATGGCGTAATCAACTATCACTTTTTTAAACCCTAAAGTTGACAAAAATGGTTTCTGTCAAAACATACTCGTTTTTTTTTTAAATATTATACGATTATTAGCAAGAAGCAAAAGATGATATTTGCAAAGGTTAAGTCACGAATTCCTCATTTCCTTTTTTTCAAACAGCCATTAGCTGCACGCTAGAGTTTATTTTAAACTGCTAGCTTGACTTGCAGTGCTCTACAATAGTAACGTGTGCAAGTCTGATTACCATTTGTCAACCATTCGCTTTGACAACTTAATTAAATGTAACAGTAGTTTCAGTTTAATTCAATAATCTGCTTCTTTTTCTCCGACAGGGATTAATTCTACCTCAGCTTCTATACCCAAGACTGTAGTTACACAACACAAGAGACCAGCTTATTTCAATTAATTATGTAAGCAGCGAGCAGTTTCTTTATATTTGGCACTCGCGTTGACACTGCTTGGGATAGCTAGAGAACTGTCATTAAGCAGACATTGAGAATAGATAAGGTTTTAGAGAGACTGTAGATCTAGTTGTTTTCAGCTTGTAATTACTTCATTCATACTTTTTGTCCGTTTTTTCCCCCTCACCCCCCTCCAAACATCACCAAGCCCCCATTCTCTTACAAAAGACTTAAAGAAACAAAGAGGTCTGCAAAGGGCAACAAAAGCACAATGGGCAATTGAGAGCACAGGACGCCACCAAGCATTTGTTGCCCTGTAACACAAACCGTTGTTCGTTAACCTGGAAGTCATCAATCAGAGGTGGGCGCCACCACCCAGTAATTAGCGTCGCGGAGTTTTTGCATAATACTGCAACAAAGTGTTACCTGGTTGTTGTTGTTTTTTTACCTTAAAGTAACATTCAAAGATGTTATCCCTTAGTCTTTGTATTTTTGGAATGTAATGCAAAGTCTCTTTGTTTTCTTTATCTCTTAAAATCAAAGGAAGTCACGTGTTTTGTTTCTGGATTGGGGGAAGACTGCTAGTTCTTATCAACTTATCGAGGACTAGAGCCAGGGAGATGAGTGATTTTATAGTTCAAGAACAACAAAAAAAAAGTAGAAAAATGGGGTTGAGAGGGAGGATTTCTGTAACGGCCATCTTTGACACCCTGCTGGTAACGAGTCCAGATTTTGTAAGTTTAACATTTTCGTGCTAATAATCAGAGGATCGATATGAACCGAACGGCGAAAGTTATCAGTAAAAACAATACTGGTCTAATGTATTGTTAACTTAAATGAACTGCATATATTACGATGTAATACCGAAATGGGTCCTTGAAACATACTAGATGGGGAAGGGAATGAATGTGTGTTGGTAGTTATATTTTGTTTCAATGACTGTCTATCAATGTATCAGTTTATACATGTTTGTCCATCAGTGTATCGGATCAGTGTATTAGTGGTTTTTGTATCAATGGCTATGTATCAAAGGTATAGTGTCATTTGCTTAATATCAGTGGTTGTATTTGTTGCGGTCAGTGTATCAGTATATCATTGGTAGTGTATCAGTGTATCAATGGTAGTGTATCAGTGTATAAATCAGTGTATCAGAGCTTGTATGTCACTATTGTGTATAACTTCTTTATTTTCGGCAAAAAAAAAAAAGATCCTTAAAGCTGCTTTGTAAATATATCTTTAAAAAAAAACCTCGCTAAATCATGAACTAAGAAACGAGGTCTCGACGAGGGCGGGATAGAGTCGGGCTGACACTCCGTAACATGCCTCCTTCTCCCCCCCCCCCTCTCTTCGTTTCCCGCTTATCGCGTTACAACAACCCTATATTTACGCCTCTTTCAAATCGCCTGCTCATAACCACCGTAGACTGTATCATTATGTGGATTTCCTTGTCGCTCTAATATCTTTTAACCAAACACAGTATCGGGGAGGTTTTGAAAAAAAAAATAAAACAATTAATCGTTGATGTTAATAAATTTGTTTCTAAGTATAGCGGGACACATCTAACGTTTCACAGTTTAGTTGAATGGTCCTCACACATTTCACGTTTAACAATCCCATCGGTAATAACCACAATCGTAAGCTGATGCCTGTCCCGATATTTGAGGTGTAAATATAAAGATGTTAAGTCCTTGTTTAAAATGTGACTATTTTATATGTAAAATTATTTCAAATATTAAATATTCGTGGTCACACGTTCATTTATAGGGTTTAAAAAATGAACGCAATTATCTGAAATGGGAACCCCCGAATTGAAACAATAATTGGTTTAAAGATGGCTGCGCTCTGAAATATATACCTGGCATATTTTAATAAATATTTTTTTTAAAAACTAATTATTGTTAACTGGTGTGGATAGATTACACTAAAAAACCCAGCAAGACAAATAACGATTTAATATCGTCTGACTAACAGACTATGTAGTCAATAACTAATTGAAAGGAATTCGAAACTAATAAAATATTTATAATGTACTAAAGCTGGTAACAAGAAGCAGACGAGAAGTTGGCAGTAGGCGGTCTGTGATAGTTTTTTAGTTACTTAACACAAAGAAGAGTAGCGAAATAAATAATTTTGGTGTTAATAGAATACACCATTAAACCGTTATGAATATACATCACACCACTAGATTGTTATAAATATACATCGAACCATTTAAAGGTTACAACCTTTACAAACGTTCATCATACCACTAAACCGTTATAAATATACATCATAGCACTAAAAGAATAGAAACATACATCATACCACTTGACCGTTATAAATATACATCATACCATTAAACCGTTATAAACATACATCATACCATTAAAACGTTATAAATATACATCATACCACTGGACCCTTATAAATATACATCTGACTTTTAGACCGTTATAAAATACATTATACTACATTTGATGAAACAGTATACGTCACACCAATAGACTGTTATAGATATATGCCAATGATACAGCACCATGGTTTGACTTTAAAAAATGTAATATGCGTTAAATTGTGTAATAAGTTTTTTGCAATCAAGTGCACAATATTTATTTATTTACTAATGAATGGAAGATAGAGACGCAGTTATTTCTCAAAGATAATTCATATTTTTAGAAAATTAAAATGATAATCAACTCAGAAAATGTTTCAAGGAGATAATTTCAAGTTCTAAAAAGTTCTCGTCATAACTAGTAAATTTTACACTATTTCAAATTCACTTGTTTTTTTCCTTTAGTATTATGGCCCCCTTCAGAAGCGAAGTGACTATGTATCATCTCATGAAATGAGAAGAATGCCTGAGCAATAGCTGTGGTCGCCCACACATCAGTTCCTTCCTCCTCCAAGCAGCTATGCTGAAAGCTTGTAATGAATCTCATGTGTTAAGTTGCACTGATTGTCCGTTTCAAAACTCTGGTCACATCACACCACACTGCATTGTCCGTTCTAAGATTCAGGTCAGCTCATTTATCAACAGCAGCATATTATATATATATATATGTGTGTGTGTGTGTAAATGACGTATTTTGGTACATCTATAAACTATTCTGTAAGTGTAAGTGTAATCTGAAGTGTTTAACAAGTTCTAGAAAACAAGAGGCTTACATTTAAGTCCCGTCAGTTATATCTAGCTAGTTTAAGTCTACTTTTATCTGGCTGGTGAGTCTATTGTTTCTGGCTAGTGAGTCTACTTTATCTGGCTGGTGAATCTACTGTATCTATTGTGTTAATAAAAATACATTTAGTGTGTTGCTAGTAGCGACTAATACTTTCTAACTTGAGTTCAATGTTGGTCACGATATGAAATTTCAGATTTATTGTAGACTTAAGTTTGCTATTGTTCGATTTTTTTCAACGATTTCTTGAAGCTCGCCCCCCCCCCCACACACACACCATCTCTATAAACTAGCCCATTATCTGTTAACTATCCATGTAACAATAGACAGACATGTCCAATCTAGCCAAGATCTTTTTTGGACATTTAGCAGCCAATGAAATTTAATAAAGCTATTTACTTAGCGCAAGATGTAAAAGACACGCGAAAACATTTCAAATGTATCAAATTTTAATCAAATAATTCAAATACTATCCATTTCATTTTTATACAAATCATTTTAAAATCAAACATGATGGCGATCTAATTTCCACGAGCAACGAGAAAGTTCTGGAAATCTGTTCGATACAATTTTAAACAATGGGACCAATAATACATTTTCAAATTATTGACCAAAAAAATTTATTTTTTTATTTTTTATGAAGTCTTTACAGAATAAAGATTTTGTTTTCAATACGGCTCAATATCAGATTCCAATAGTCTAGAGCAGGGGTCGGCAACCTTTTGAGTCGAAAGAGCCAAAAATTACAATTTACAAAATTTTAAATTTTTAAAGAGCCACAAAGTTTTTCTTGCAACAATAAATAGTAATCGCACATTTTTTTAATGAAAAAAAATGTTTATTATTTATAAGTAGTGTTTTTTCACAACAAATTAGATAATATTTATATAGCATTATTACATAATTAATTTTTTTTATTTCGGTAACAACTAAAACAGTTAAACATTTGCTTACAACACCAACTTGAACTTCAATAACAAACAATTGAGCAATCAAATTCAATGGGAGCGTTGGCTTTGCATGGTTTTTGAAAGTTTGGATACATTTGGCTCAAAAGTTGTTGTTTTTAGTTTCAAACACGACTCTAAATTTTCAATTGTTAGTTGGCTTCTTACTTTGCTTTTAATTATATTCATGAAAAAAAAAAAAGCACGCTTTCTCGCACAAATATGTCGATCCGAAGATAGACAGCACTCCAGATGCCAACTTTCTTCCCTCTTGGTAGCTATCTGGAAGATTATTCCATGCGCCGAATCAACTTGCGGCATTTCTTTTAAAGCTGTCCATTTTTTGTTGCGTTACGTGAGAGGTTGCAAACCTTGAAGTTCTTCTTTTGGACCTTGGGAAGACATATACCTAACAAAATGGGCAACTTGTGCCGTGTCTTTATGTAACAAGATTAGCAAGTGATAGGACAAAAGAAAGTTGAATATCTTACAACTGTAAATATGTTACATTTGAAGACATGTTAAATATTCTACCTTGCTTTGATTTTTTATTAAGATAGTTAGTTCGTTTTTGAAATCACGAAACAGTTCTTCAGATGCACGTAGGAAGCAGTCTTTGACATACTCACCATCTGTAAATGGTTTGCCTTTTTGTGCAATTTCGTGTGGTACCGCAAAGCCTGCCAGATTAGCATTACTTGTAGATTGCTTTTAACTTTGAGAAGATAATTGCTTCTAACTCATTTACTCAAAACAACAAACTTTACGTCACAGCCAAAGCACGTGGTGAAGTCGCCAATTCATCTAGCGTCGAAAGCGACTTGAAAGCTACATAGAAACATCCAACGATGGCGTCATTAGAGAGCTTCTGACGGACTGACAACAGATTCAGAACTATTTAAAAAAATATTTTGATTAAATAAATAATATTTGCGTATGGAACTAAAGAGCCGTAGCTTCACACCCAAAGAGCCGCATGTGGCTCGCGAGTCACAGGTTGCCGACCCCGGGTCTAGAGTCTAGTTCTAGAGCATTCAGTGTGGAACAGTGAAAACACATTGTAAACAAAGTTTAGAAGTCTCTACCAGCTACGGTTCACTGTCGCTGTGTGTCGCCGTGTGTGACGTGTTAAACTACTGGTCCGTCAGAAAAGTTGATACAGGTATACAGGTATTTTGTTATATTCCAGGTTTCAGAAAAAAAAATAATTTCTATGTCAATTTTCTCTTCAACTTAGTCCTCTTATTTGAATGGCTTATAATGAAGATGTGTTGAGAATACCAAAATATTAACAAACGTCAATTGTTAATGCAGTATCAGAAAAGGTTATGCATAAAGATCTAGTAAAAGGAGTTATTGTTTTTTTTTCTTTTTAATTTTTAGTTTGATGAAAGACAATAGCGGAAATTGGAAATATATCTTTCAAAAGTTATTGATATTTGTTTTTGTGCGTCAATTCTTCATTTAGTATTTTAAAAAAAAACGATACCAATTCTTCCTTGCAAATTTAAACTTAAATGCTGGAATTTTTTTTAAGACCTCAAGTCGCCCTATTAGCTGGATCGTAGGATTAATTTTTAAATGGAGGAAATCATTAGCTCAATGTGTTCAGTTTTTTAGTGCTATTATCGCTGTTGGGGTTAATCGCAGAGCGGGTGTAGAATACCAGAGCACGAATAAAAGAGCGGAATACAACAAATAAACAACAAATAAACAACTGCTTTACAAAACACTTTGAGCACAGACACAATTACACAATTTACGCTTACACATTTAACTTGTGTTTAATAACACCCACTCAATACAGCGCCCATTTAATGGCCCTCGTTGACCTGCTCGTGTTAGTCCGCGCTTTAATCCTTTTGTCCCCCAGACAACAGTTGTTCCAATCTCCAAAGATGTTAACGGACAATTCATTAATTAAAATCACTTAATGACGCGCCGATTACCACCAACACTACAAAAGCAAAATTTAAATTCCTATAACTAGATAGCTCGCCAATTTCTATTGGAGATTTTCACAATAAACCAATCAATGACACTCCTCCATATGGATATGATTTAGTTCCACCAAACGGAAGAGGTTTAAAAAAAAATGATTCAGCAGTTGGTAAAAGTGGCCAAATATTATCAGATCACTTTCAACAACATACGTTATCAACACTTCCAGTATTCTGTACACACACATACACCAGAAAGTTTGCGAACTTTTTTACAAACTCTAATATTACCATCAAAAGTCCAGGAGCGAAATTTAAATGTATATCTTTAAATAACGTTCCAACGTCGCAGATCTGTAATCCAGCAGCAAACATTCAAATTTATTTCACTACATAGTGTGTTATAGATCCCATTTACTTTATTGGTCATCAACCAGGACACACAATCTATTAGTAGCCCCTGACCCCAGTTTTTAATCTCAAAATGTTCGATGCTCACACTATTGAAATTAATATAAACAAGTCTTGTCTTCAAGATGAAAGATAAGTACAGTATTACTAGTTGCTTGCTACTCATTATTAGCTGTGACCTACATATTTTGTCACATCCGACTGTGAGAAAATGGTGGAAAAAAAAAGAGATGGAAAGAATAACAACGTCAAGTAGTTTTTTTTAATGCGTTTACTCAACAAAGTATCAACTTTAATAATAAATGTCTAATTAGCATGTTGAGTTCCTAGTAAAGAGCAGGATAAGGGTTGGATTCTAAAAATACAAGATACTGGGCATATCGTTGACGCATCAAAAAGTCGTGTCCCCTTATGGTCATAAAGTAATACAAGTACCTATAATATATACATTACTGAAGTATAACTTAGACAAAAAACAAAAACGCAGCCTACTAAAACACACACACACACAACGACGCTATGCTACAATCAATTGGTCTAAGTCTTTTTTTTTTCTTTCTTCCCAATGTGCCATGGAGCAGTTGCTTAGACAGACAGGAACACTAAATACTAAATTGTCTTCTTCTTCTTCGTTCTCTTTTGACATGGCGGAGGGTTCAGATCTGTAATGACTTAGTAGAGTTTAATTGTCTAATTGACATCCTGGCTTTGTGGCTAGATTAATACATGGATACCCATAGGACGTAATTATATATTTTTTTAAAGGAACGTTTGTAAATAACATTTGCAAACATACGGATTTGAAATGTAAAGTAGGCTGACCAGACATTCCGGACAATGGTCATCTCTCGAGCACTTATATAGAGGGCTATGAGTAAGTAGGTTGAATTCATGTTAAATTCTTCGAGCTGGTTTTGTGAAACAAGTTTATTGAGTATTAATAACATGCAGTAACATTAAAACAAAGTTATGGGGAGGGGGGGAGTAGCAGCAATAAAGGAAAGAATTATAAATTGTGTTAAAAACCGTTTTGGGGACTGCAGGCCATATGAATCTCTCATACAAGGGCAATGCGAATCTCTAAAACAAGGCCATGAGTCTGTGATACACAGCCCATATGAATCTCTAAAACAAGGCCATGAGTCTGTGATACACAGCCCATATGAATCTCTAAAACAAGGCCATGAGTCTGTGATACACAGCCCATATGAATCTCTAAAACAAGGCCATGAGTCTGTGATACACAGCCCATATGAATCTCTAAAACAAGGCCATGAGTCTGTGATACACAGCCCATATGAATCTCTAAAACAAGGCCATGAGTCTGTGATACACAGCCCATATGAATCTCTAAAACAAGGCCATGAGTCTGTGATACACAGCCCATATGAATCTCTAAACGTCGAATTCATTGGAACAGAGTTTCAACGGCTTCATTACGCACTGTAGACAAATGTTTCGCACTGTAGACAAATGTTTCGAAGTAACTGGCCTAAGGCGGTCCTGGGGCCTTAGTTTGAGAATCACTGTTTTAATCCCTTATCAATGATTGTAAAGATGTGTTGAGTTATACAATAGACAGGTACGGTATGCAGGTACAGTAGGCAGGCACTTCTTAAAGTCGATTTAATATATCGGCTGTTACTAAGATTCGAACTTAACCCTTGACCTTGATCTAGCCGTTAAACGTTTTTATTCCTTACCAGCACAGATTATAAAAGAACTTTGATGCCAGAGAGACATTTGAACGTCACATCTTCCCTAACATCCAGCAGGCTTCCAATGGAAACTTTATATTGTACGCCTAGTCATGTTACACAGGACTACACTTACTTCCGATTTGATATGCCCTCGTAACAAGGTCAATTATTTTTAAATACGTCATCAAGGGGAAACAAATTGATTGAATAGTATCTTCAAATAAAACAACAACACACGAACATTATACTATTTTATATACAGTCGTGCGCACTTGTATACAGAGATAGGAATGATTATGTTTCAATTATATAATAATAATAACAACTAAGAAGCGGAAAAAATTGCGACAACACACATATATATTGTTAGCTTTCAATGCACTCTATCGGTAAGACAAACACTCACACTCACACACCTGTAGGTTCACAGGTAGATCAATGTACTTGCGGATGTGAGTACCAGTCTACATCCTCATCACGTACTTGACATTTCGTGAGTACTCATCTTTACGTGACATTGAATTAACAAAAACATTTTGTTTTTATT
The DNA here is from genome assembly GCF_947242115.1 of Biomphalaria glabrata. Lineage (NCBI taxonomy): Eukaryota > Metazoa > Mollusca > Gastropoda > Planorbidae > Biomphalaria > Biomphalaria glabrata. The sequence goes on along the minus strand of NC_074717.1, from coordinate 35,346,712 downwards.
TTTACCAAAATAGAAGCCTGAAAAACAAAAGGAATGGAAACACTGGTAATTAAAACATTCTGCAAGTGTTGCTATATATACAACACACAGTGAGCCTAGGTCAACGAATGACCTTATTAAACGAGTGTTTGACATGTCATCTCGTAAGGTCATTCCTGAGAATACTAGAACATTGACATGACAGACTTGTGGTCATAGGCACTTTGTCTGTCGGCAACCTTTTGGGTCGGAAGAGCCACAAACATTACAATTTACAAAAGTTTAAATTTTCTAAAGAGGCACATTTTTTTTCTTCCAAACAATAAATAGCTCTCGCAAAAAAAAGTTTTTTGATTTTAAAAAAATCCATTTATTCATAAGATAAAAATATTTATTTATTTTTATATAAATAGTGTTTTTCACAACAAATTATATATATATATATATATATATGGTATTATTAGATAATTAATCATTATTTAAGTATACAATTTAAACAATAAACCATTTACATATAAAATAAATTTGTACTTCAGTAACAAACAATTGAGCAAACAAATTCAATGGGATTTATTGCTTTGGTTTTAGAAAATTTTGATACATTTGGCTCATAACTTGTTATTAGTTTCAAACACGACTGTTAATTTTCATCTTACTTTACTTTGAAGTATATTCATGCAAGAGAACGCTTACTCGCATGAATATATTATCCGAAGATAGTCTGCGAGACTATTCCATGCGTCGAATGTAAGTGTCTCAACTCGCAGCATTTCTTTTAAAGCTGTCCACTTTTGTTGCGTTACAATACGTGTCTGAACCTTAAACTCTTTCAACTTGATTTTCAACTCTGTATAACTAGAACTCCACAAAACTTTAATTTAAATTGATCAATTGCATGTCTAGAGATCTAGTATCAATTCCAAATGGCTCAATGTGGATTTCGTTACTATTTGTGTTGAGATAATTTTTTATAAATGCTACAATCGTTTTGTTTGTTTTGAATTGCTCAAATCTGTCAGCAAATTCGTCTTTCATTTTTAAATAACTGCGCTGAAGTAATTTGTGTCAACAGTTGCACTGGTTTTATCGCAATATTGCTTTACAAATTGAAAATGAAGTAATTGACCGCACTGAATATCTTCTGCAAAAAGAATAGATTTTTCTACAAAACAAACCAATTCTTCTACCAAAATATCGGCTGGGTTTCCCTTTCCTTGCAGTTTTAGATTCAGCTCATTTAATTCCAATGTTATAACCACCATTAAGAAAAATGCTTGCAACCATTTGTCGTTCTCTAAGTCAGGGTGATTAATTACTTTATCGTTTAGGGATGTATTTCATTCATTCAACCACAAAGCAAAAGTTTCAACATTTTATCTTTGTATAGTTTCGCACTTTATTGTAAAGAATGAGGACAGGACACTGAGTCTCCATTTCGTTAAGAATTCTTTAAACTGACGATTGCAGATTGCTTTAGACAAGATGCTGTTAACAATCTTGATAACCAAATCGGCCGAAATGTTTGGACACAGTGAAACGTTTAGTGGTTTATTTTGCGCCAAAGAATCGTAGTTGTCACTTTATTTTTTCCTGTCATACTTCTGGCTCCATCAGTTGTTATTGAAACTGTTTTATTTCTATCGATTATATTGTCTTCAAGGTACTTTGCACGACATTAGCTGTATCTTCTCCTCTAGTTTGTACTTGTGGACCTTGGGAAGACATAAACCTGACAAAAAGGTCTACATGTGCCGTCTCTTTTATGCCGCAAGACTCGTGTGTATCAAGTGATAGCTAGAAAAATGTTGAATATCTTCCACCTGCAAATATGTTAGATTTCAAGACATGCGTGAGGGGTGCGCTGTAAAACGAGTACAGGTGGCTGAGAGATAGAACCGGTGCCTAATCCTCGTTAAATGAATCAGAACAATTTTCAAATGTTGTTTTTTTCGATAAAATAAATAATATTTCCGCATGGAACTAAAGAGCCGCAGCTTAAAATCTAAAGAGCCGCGTGTGGCTCGCGAGTCTTAGGTTGCCGACCCCTGATTAGGGAAAGTGTAAAAGTCATAAGTAGACTGGAACGACTTATAATCACCTAAGAAGTGACCTAACTTACAGGAGAGACTTAGAAATCACTTCCGTTGACCAGCATTAAATACTGACTGTCACAAATTTAATCGCGTGCAAACTTATAGTTAAATAAGCAAACAAACAATAACAGCATAAACACAACAGTGTGTCTTCTACCAGAATACGGTGTTAGATGTTAAATGTAATTCAATTTTACGGACATTGAAGGCTGTGTGATATTTGGAAGAAGTCTAAAAAAAATTAAATTAAATTAACGCATTTTTGTATTACTTTTGACAATAATATGATATTGTTTTAAATTAACTTCCTCTTTTTACGAAGCTTATATCCACTTACTCTGTAGGGTGCCATTTTTGTGCACGTTATTTCTCCCACACCATATAAAGTTAAAATTGGCAAAAAAAAATTTTTTTTTTACCTGGCACAACAAGAATCAATTTTTTAGAAATTAACCAATTAGTTAATTAACTATTGGTAAGGGTTAGGGTTAGGTTTTGTTTGGTATTAAACAAAGGAAAGAAATTGTACTTGACAGATGTGGCCTTGCATAATTCCTCTTTATACTTTGTGCAAAGATTTAGTCGTCTCTTAAAACTTAGAAACTAACAACATATGGTAATGAAACCTTCTATTTTTATAAGCACTTCGCACAGTGGTTAGTGTATTGCCTTGACAAGGCTTTAGCCCTGGAGTTCGAATTCATCTTTATAAAATACATCTAAAAAGCGTAAGCTTTACGCAGAAACTCCCTTCTTAGTCCCTCCTTTCTTCCCCCTCCAACCCCCCCCCCCTACGGCCTTTCCCAACTGGTCCAGACAAGTGATAGCACCATTGCACATTGAGAAACCCAAAATGCATTAAAAATGCGCTAAACAAAACAAAAAGTGGTACAAATATTTCACAGATTTATTACCAAACTAAATTATGTATTACCGACAATCAAATAACTAATTGGTTAATTTTTTTTTATCATTATTTATTCTTCTTTTGTCAGGTAGAAGAAATAATTGTGCTTAGAATTGTGATTCTACCGAGCTGAACAGGGCATTAAAACTGTAATATAGTATAAAAAAGGAATACTTCACTTCTTAACACTTCTGTATACTACATACTGACTACACAGAGAAGCTTGCTATTTATGGATTAGCCGCCTGGTATAAAAAGTCTACAATATCTTTTTAACATTGATTTCTTATGAATAGTTATCATTAGTAGCTAGTGCAAAAAGTAAATGCATCATAAAGTACATTTTTACATCAATGAAACACAAAGTTAAAAAAAAAACACATTATAATAAATATCATTGCATAATAACATAAACCTTCGTTATAGCGACATTCAGAAATCAACTTGCTATAGAGGATTATGTCATATTGCATACAATTGCCTGTTATAGATTTTTTTCTTGTAAGTTGCTTGACTTGAATTCAAACTCGAAGGCTCACTCCTCCTTGATAGAAGGTGTTTAATCTAACCACTTAGCTAGACAAGTGCTTATGTAAATAGGTTTCATAGTTATCTATTGTTAGTTTCAAATAATTAGACGACGACCTAATTTTCTACACAAGTTTTTTTTTTCTCATCATAGCTAGTACAGTCTCAATAATGAACAACAAAATTAATTAATTAATTAATTAAAACTAATTGATTAAATAATTGGTCACATTATTTCATTAGTGATTATGTGTTGTTAGGTACAATGAATAAATGTGCAAAGTTTCTTGATATAAGAATGGTAAGTGGAAATAATAACGTGGACAAAATGTCTACCACAAGACAGACAGAAAGAGTGAGTTAATATAAGCTTGTTTGTAAAATGTTTTACTTATTTCGGATGTTTCTTCAGAGTTGAAGATAATTACTTCCTAGTCCAAAACTCCCGCAGGACGACGGGGGATGGGAGCGGGCAGGGTTTGAACCCTGGACCATCGATAAGTCCGAACGACAGTCCAGAGTGCAAACCGCACGACCAGGCAGCCATCCAAGCTTTGTAATGTTTGCACGAGTCTTAGGTGGTAACATAATTAACACTATAGAAATAAAAAAAAATATTTTTAAAAAGCCTATGCGAAGTGTGAACTGTATCAATGAGTTTGGATCAGTTATGTAGTTAATAGTAATAAATCTTATTGAAGACAGAAGCAGAAGACGGAAAGAAAACTAAAATAGACCGCCGACGGACAACGACTTTGTCTGCACTAGATGCGGAAAAATATGCAGGTCGCAAGTGGATTTGTGTAGTCATGTGAAACACTACACTCATCGATAATCTTCGGTATCGAAGACATTGCCATTATTAGATCTAGACCAACAACGATAACTCTGTGATAAGAAATATTTTTAACAACTGCTTTTGTTTAGCGATATTTATGTTTTTAGCTTTCTCCATACGCTGTGATCCTATCACTTGTCTGGAACAGTTGGGAACATGGGTGGGAGGGGGGGTGTTTGTTGACGATCGTTGACTTGTAGCAATAAACTGCTAGTAGACTAAGCCGCTGTAGACGTATTTAACTTGTAAACTTGAAATAGCTTCTTTTGTGAACAAAACTAAAAATATCTTTTATTACAATATAGACAAAAATAGCTTGTGATGAAATGCAATAAATATAGTACACTTTAGTAATCATATAAAAGGGTATTTTAAATAAATCTAACTCACTATAATAACACAACATTTCAGTCTCACGTTCTGAAGTGGTCTGTCTTAACTGAGACCAATGACGACACTACCACCTATCTTGCATCATTTGCAACCAATCGCTAACCTCTTTCCACTGTCACCATGCAAACACACTAGCACAAACACACTAGCACACACACACACACAACTAGCACACACACACAACTACACACACACACTCCATAACCGGGTGGGGTAGGTATATGAGATATCTGTGTGAATATTACCGTAAATCGCTTTTTAAAAGCATTTATAAAAAAAAAAGAGGGAACGATCTGAATTCGATCTATGGCTCTATCTTCCTCACGCTAAAATACTTACTACTATGCTAGTGAGCTGGCTATCAAAATAGAAGATAAGTTACGGTTCCAGTTAGTACCCAAGGAACATTTGTGCCAAGTTTTATCAAAATTGGTCAAACGGTTTTGATTTCTATGCGGGACATACACCCGTACATACATACATACATACATACATACATACATACATACATACATACATACATACATACATACATACATACATACATACATACATACGCCTTACTTTCTGCTTTATAGTATAGATATAGATAGATATAGAGATATAGATATAGATAAAGACAGTGGCGTAGCTACCAATGTGCGGGTGGTGCGGGCCGCACAGGGCACCAAGTGGAGAGGGGCACCAAAATTCCCCCAGTGTGTATTAATTTCCTATTTCCCTGAGCGTTTCAGTAAAAACTACTAATTATATGGACACGAACAAACATAAACTGTATTTTAAACATGAACTAACGATTTATAAACTAGTCATGTCGCTATTTTGTTTCATCTCCTTGACTATTTCTTCCATACAATGTAAGCTATAGAACAGTTTGAATCTAATTTACTAGATTTATTTCGGACACACGGTACATGTTGTTACTACACTGATCAATGCTCTGTAATATAAAGAAGAAGAACAAGATAGGCCAATCTTTTTTTACTTTATTGTTTAGTCCATTAGTTTAATCTAGATATAGAGTCTAGAGGGTGAAAATCTGTTACATATTGCGCATGCTGTTATTGTGTATGAAATAACTGAACAATTAAAAGCAACAAAGCAAGATGAGACGGTTATCATTGAATCCAGAAAAAATGATGAGGCCGACATCCTGAATGATGAAAAAGAAGAAAATACTTCAATACCGCAGGTTCAAGAGACTAAAGGACAGCACATAAGCATGTCTTTAGTACACTCCTCTAATATTCATACTGAAGAAGCTGAACCATCAGACAGTGTAAACAATACAGAAAGCAGGATAATAAACTCTAGACTGAACGACATTCTAGATTGGCCTGATGTCATCACAGATAATATTCGCATACACCTTGCCACTCAAGGATCTGAAACAGTTCAGCGTATGGACAGTAAATTCAGAGAGGTGTATAGACATCAAGAATCAGCAAAAGGAAAGACTAGAAAGCTTCCAAAGGCTAGTTTTTTCCGTCAAACGGCGAGAAAGTTCTTAGAAAGTGGATGTGTTATTCGCCAAAAAAAGAATCCTTATTTTGCTTCCCCTGCATACTCTTCTCAACAAGATCAAGTACCAAATCTTCATTTAAATCCAAAGATGGATTCAATGATTGGTGGAGGTTATCCCCGAAAATAGAAAAACATGAGACCAACAGAACTCACATTCAGTCATCGCTTGCTTGGGGGGAACTTGAAGTTCGCCTGAGAGTAAGGTATTGACAACAAGGCCCAAAATTTGATTATACAAGAGACGAAAACCTGGAGAGACTACCTGAAGAGAATCTTGGACATCATTCGTTTTCTCTCAAAGCAAAATCTGGCACTTCGTGGGCATCGCGAGCGAGCAGAAGAAGTGTTGGAAGGGCAAAATCAAGGCAATTTCTTGGAGTATTGGAGTTAGTAAAATTATTATCAAAGTCCGATCCACTCTTGGGGGAGTATGTGCTTCAAACTAAGCTTTGTTCCAGACCGAATACATACATGTCTCCAGGGGCGGACTGACTATATGGGCATTCGGGCAAATGCCCGGTGGGCCGGTTCACTAATGGGCTGGTAGGCCATGAAAGGGCCTCATGATGACACTATGGCACGCATCAAATTGTTGAAGGTTTTATAAAACCTTATAAAAGGGGCCCTCTGAGCTTTGTGTTAAAAAACAACATTCACACACTCTACAGTGTAATATTATTTTAATCTAACACATTTTCAGTAATAATGTGATGGCCTTCATCCGTAGATAATGCTAGTGGTAGGCTTCATCCTTTTAGGGCCTACACATCTAGGGATTAAAAAATCAACATAAGGCCGTTATTTCTATAAAGTTTAAGAGTTCACTGTATGCATGCATATCGATACATTATCAAACTTGACATAATGACTTTGAGGACAGGTAGGCCTAGAATTATATGCCCATCATATAATATACAAGTTATGGGCCGGATTGTATAGAAATGCCCGGGCCGATTTCGACACCCAGTCCGCCCCTGCATGTCTCCACAAATACAAAATGAATTTATTACAATATTGGAGAATCACGTTAAAAACAAATCATACAGCAAGTAAAATAAGCCAAATATTTCTCTATTATTTTTGACAGTACACCTGACATCTCAAAGTTGGATCAAACTTCCCAAATTTTACAGTACTTTGTCATGGATAATGACGGGGTGCAAGTTCGTGAGTCTTTTATTGACTTCATCGACACAAAGGACAAGCATGCTGCTGAAATCGCTGAGATGATTCTAGAGAAACTGCGTTCGGATGGCTTAGACATAATGGACTGCAGGGGTCAAGGCTATGATAATGCTGCGGTCATGAAAGGTCAAAACTACGGTGTCCAAAAACGTATTCTAGAAGTCAATCCCAAAGCACTATTCATTGCCTGCTTAAACCATTCTCTTAATTTAGCAGGAATTCTAGCTGCTGAAGCTGAAGTCAATTCGGTAACATTTTATTTTGGTACACTGGACCGTTTACACACCTTTTTCTCAACTTCAACACACCGCTGTGATATCCTCATCAAAATAACCGGAACTAGCCTTAAACGTTTAGTTGAGACCCGCTGGAGCGCCAGAGGAGAAGCCGTCTAGATGATTAGGGATACGTTTTCTAAAATTATAGAAACTCTGGAGACATTAACTAACAGAGAGGAACATTCATCGACTAGATCTGAAGCAGGTAGATTATTAGTTGATATTCAGTCTTTTAATTTTCTCACCTATCTTGGATTTTGGGCTCCTGTATTAACTGAAATTAATGATACGCAAGTCTACCTTCAAAAACAAGGATTGTCTATTCGAGACTGCTCACTCAAACTAAAAAAATTGGAGACATTTTAAAGTAGTAATCGATAGGACATCGCTGAAGCCAGCATTACCTTTGCCGAAAGCGTGTGCTCAGATCTGAGAATCAGTACAGAACCTCAAAAACGTATTGGCCATAAGAAAAAGATGCCTGGTGAGAAAAGTGACGACTCTGTACTTACACACAAAGAGGAGCTACGAAGGGAAATTTATTCTACCTTGGACAGGATTGTTCAAGAAATAATCACCCTATTCCAGCAACTTCATGATGTAGCAGATAGATATGAATTTTTGTCGCCTTCCCAGCAATTAAATCCTCAGGTCGAAATCAATCTCGATAATACTCCTAGTGACATTGATAAAAACGAATTTCTGCTGGAGCGAAAGAGGCTTCAACGGTTTGTCACAGTTTCATCAGAAGCCCCCGAACTTCCAAAACCTGTTGAGCTCTTGAAATTAAAAAAAAAATATCAGCTAGATGATTCAGTCCCGAATATCGTCATCATGATTCGCATATTTTTGACTATGCGGTAAGCGTCGCTACATGCAAGAGAAGTTTTTCCAAACTTAAACTGATCAAGAATTACTTGCGATCAACGATGACAAATTTACGACTCACTAATTTAGCCATTTTGTCCATTGAACAAGAGCTGGTGGAAAAAATTGATTTCGATAAAATTATTGATACTTTTGCCAGCAAGAAAGCGCGTAATATTCACTTGTAGTATGTATAAGTAAAAGTGATTTTTTGAATTAACAATATTTGATTATATACATATTATTTTGAACAACAAATTAAGGTTTTGCAATGTTAGTATTTAGTTATCTTTTTTTTTTTGGGGGGGGGGGGCATCAAGATGAGGTACCGCACCAGGCATCATATACTCTAGCTACGCCACTGGATAAAGATATATATAAAGATATAGATAGATTTATGAAGTACATACAATGCATGATAAAGATATAGATAGATTTATGAAGTACATAAGTACATATAATGCATGATAAAGATAAAGATATAGATAGATTAATGAAGTACATATAATGCATGATAAAGATAAAGATATAGATAGATTTATGAAGTACATATAATGCATAACAGAATAATTGAAAAGGTTACAAAATGTTCGAACGTTTTTTATAGTTCTCTATTGCATGTGCCTTATAGATGTGTACGCCTCAAATGTGTGCGTGTGTGTGTGACACCACATCACATTTAGCAATTAAAGGTTAGCTATGAAATAGTATCAACGCCTTCTGATCATGAACTCACTCTGTATCGTACTTGTATGTTTGGATTTCTGCAATCGAATTTTCGACCACTTCTACTCATCCAATCGTCATCAAATTGTGCAACAAAGCTCATGGTCAATGACAACTCATGAATCAATAAAAAAAAAAAATCAACCAATTAGTTAATCAATTAGTCCTAATTATTTTTTTTTATATGGAAAATATACTAAGCTAAGGGGAGATAAGCCTTGCAAAGAGAATTAGGCGATTGGAAAAACCAATTAGTTAATTAATTAGTCGAAGGTAATTAATGTTGCTTTTATTTTTTCTTTTAAAAGACGAAAATAACTTTTTTTATAATATTAATTCACTTACTATCCTTAGTTCCATCTGTATCAATGTATGTATATTAATCAAGATAACTTTAGGAACGTATCTGGTAGTTAACGCCTTTATTATATTATGTTCACACAAGACTGAGGTATACAAATAATAAACCATAATCGTAAAATGTAAGAGTGAAAAGGCAAAAATAATAGATAGTAAAATGAATAAAAAGGAAAAAAAATCACGCTATTAAAACGCACTAAAAAGTAGAAAATAATTTTTGGCTAGGTTTCGCTACACATTTAGCTGTTTAGCCCACACGATAGTGAACAATCAAAGCCTTAGGTGCGAGTTTCACTTTAACTCATACTAAACACACACAACGCTTTGATTTGTCATTACCAGATCTTGGGCTAAATGTGTGACGCCAAGCCAAAAAAAATATTTATTTTTTTTACATTTTTTTAAACAATATATTATTACATTGAGTATGTTAATAATCTATAACAAATCTAGCTTTGAAAAAAAATAAGATGTATACAATCTGTCCTATAAATTTGTCCTTTTAGGCGAAACTATTTGTTTTAGATCCGCTATAATCATTTAAATCTAACACTAGATCTAATTCTTTTTTTTTTTTCGCTTATGAAAATTTATTTTGACCAGAAATGTGTTTCAAATTACACCTGATGAAGATTTTGAAAACGTCCCGATACCACCAGGTGTGTCCGTTTGGAGTGTCATTGTTTCAGAAGGAAAGAAGCATTAAAATAATTACCCGCATTCATGACATGGGCGTGTTTTCAAATTTACAAAGTGCAAGGAGGGACCAACACAAGAAACTAGAGGGAAAAAATCAATTGTGTAGCTAAAAAAGGGTCTTCAAAGAAGATTAGAGACAGCCGTCTCACCGTTGAAGACAGCCGCCTCATCAGCACAGGACAGGGCTAGACCTCAACAAGAAGTGACGCACCAAAGTCGGCGTAACTCAAGAAGAACTTTTTTTTTCACTACTCGTGACAAGCCTCGGGTTTAGATGGCATCATTTGGCTTTTCAAGAATGCCAGTGTTTATCTATTTAGTCTTCATCTCCCCCCCCCCCATTAACAAAAGACCATCATTTTACTTCTGACTTGCTAATACGGCTGTGAGGTAGAGCGAAACTATTCAATGCAACGTAAGTTAAAATAAACAACGTCAACATAATTTGTTTCTTTTAAATTTTGGCAGAGGACTATCTAGCGTAACACTTTTTTTTTAAATTATAGAAACAAATGTATGCGGATTTAAAACAAAATAACTCCTTTTCTATGTGAATACATAGAACTAATTAGTTATTATTATATAATACAGTGGTTCCCAAACTTTTTCCTTTGTGGAACACTTCACACATTCTGAGTATTTAGCGGAACACTTCGCTTTTTGGGTTTTTTTTTTAGAGAGAGACTATTTCATGTGGGAGCCTACTTATTCCAGTAGTTCCAGGAACAATTTTCAGGCCTCGCGAAACACTAGGGTTCCACCGAACACAGTTTGGGAAACACTGATATAATAGATTTCTTATTTTCGATTTTTTCATTTAGATATATATTTTTTTTAATAAATGTTTTATGTTGATTTCAAATACATTAGACCTGCTACAAACTGATACAAATTTTGATAAAAAAAAATATTTTAAATTAAAAAACACAGCCATATCAAATTTGAAAGTATACTACCGCTTATAAAATGTTGTATGAAATTAGAAACTATTCATTTCATATTTCAGCTTTACATGATTAGAATTTATTTATAGTATCAAATTTACTAATTTTCAAAAGTAAGTTATTATTTATTTTAGCACACACACAGAACTAGCCTAGAATAAATCTTTGTGTTTAAAAGAAATGTCCTTTTTTTCAACAGCATATAGATATTATACAATCTGAATTTAAATCTCTCAAATAAATGTTTTGTTTGTGATCATAATTATTTGAAGTCTAGTTCCCAGTTTTTCTACTAAAATACAACACTAGAGTCCTTACGGCTTAACAATAATAATAAAAACAAGTCCTTATATCTAGACTCTGTATTTAAATGTTGGTTAGCTCAGTGAAAAAATATATAAATGTGAAAAACTGTGTTTACAAAATGGGTTCAATGTGCATTAGACCTACTGCCAACAAATTTTAACTAGTACATTTTACTTAGAAAGTTCTAGATCTAGTTTTTAAAAGTCTAATTAGATCTAAATCTAGGACATTTAAATTAAAATGATATTTAGATTTCTTGATCTAGACTTTAAGTCAATGTTAAAATGTTTCAAACATTTTTTTTTATGACTTTATACTTTTAATTTCATTAATTAGATCTAAATTCGTGTTTATTATCTTATCTACATAAAATGTAGTCTATATCTAGACTAGTTTATATCATAATAAAATGCTAACAGTTATATGAGTAATTAGAAAGCTAGGTGAAATTACTTGATCTAGATCTAGACTAGAATAAAAGTCTATTTAGTTTAATCTATATAATAGAAATAGCTATTCGTATTTGTTGCTGAAAAGATTAGAGCAATTTCTAGCTATAGTACTTCAATATCTAGATCTACATCTAGTCTAGACATATATTTTGAGTCTATTTGTAATCAAAATAGTAAATTGAAAAAGTACTCCTCGTTGGGTCTTGATTCTTGATCTAGATCTACATCTCTAGACTCTATATAGACGAGAAATCTAGATTCTAGATCTATCCTAAATCTAGATCTAGACTCCTAGATCTAGATCTATAATCTAGATTATTTCTTATAAAAAAATACAAATAATGTGAACAGGTGTTTTTAACTCTTGAAAAAATATATCTAGATCTAGAGTTTTATAGAATTAGCTTACCTTAATGAAGAACACACAAATTATATCCTAATTAAGGGCGTTTAATTGATTTCTGCTAGATCCAATAACAGATGTTAGTCTCCGCCTACACCTGACAGTGGAACTCGTAGAATCAATGGCTCGTGTCCATGCAGAAGTAAATTAAGCACTGTCCACTTCTACGCCTCCTCGAATACAATTTAAACGAATGTGGGACTCGTGCTGAAAACACACACACAGAACTAATCAAACTAAATAAAATGGTCACAGTAAAGTGCACACACCGAGAGATTATCACACGACGATGTCCTCGTTATTTGACTTATCCAACTTGCTAATGATTATATCACAATGCGCGGGTTGAATTGTTAGATCTAATCCCATATGTAGAGTCAAGGTGTCTTGTTCCTATTGAACGTTTTACTTGGCTCTAATTAACAAAAAGCGTGACATCACCACTCGTGGAAAGATTAATTTATTTTTTTCAAAATAAATTTTCCAATCAATTCCGATTCTATCACGATCACCGTCCGATGAAGATCACATTTTAAAATGAAATACGCTGTCCAATCACAGACAAGGTAACACACAACAGTATGGCATAAACAGAAAACACGTGAAACATCGGCGCCTATCCGAAAAGAAACGCAACAAAGTATCATCTGTACGAGGGTCTAAGTATCAGCATATTCAGACGTCAAACACGGAAAGGAAAGAAAGAAAGAAGGGAAAACAATCCTTTACGAGAGAGAGAGAAAGAAACAGTCTTGCACGTGTTGCATGTAAACAGAAGACATTGACACAAACGTGTGAAAGAACAAAAGGGCTTTCTCTCTCTCCTTTTTTTTTTCTTCTTCTTCTTCCTTCTCTTGCGATTCTTTTTTACTCCCGGCGCGAGACGGGGGTTAGTCGTCTGCTGTGCTGAAACAAATCAGTTGAGCGAGAGTGATGTGCCCCTCGCTCACGGCAGACCCAGTTGTGGCGTGGACCGCTTGTTGTTAGAGAGGGGAAAAAAATAGCAATAGGGTTATAGAGGGGGGGGGGGGCGAAGAGAATAAAAAAACGGTAGCGGCAGCATGGTGGGTGGTTGGGAGGGGGGTGAGAAGTCGGTAGGGAGGACTCGACGGAAGATGAGGGGACAGTGCTAAAGAGGAAAGCACTATTAAACGGATAGGGGACGGTGCAAATTAACGGGCAGGGGTTGACAAGTATTTGTGCACGAGTGTGCCCGCGCGTCTGTTCAAAAAAAAAAGAGTTCGCGCCAAATAAAAAGAATGGGGTTAGGGTGGTCTGGGATGAAAAGGAAGTGATATATTTTATGGAAGATGCAACGGATGAGGGACAAAAAGTAAGCCCCGTTGACAAGACCCTCGCTCGTTCCTCGCCGTCTCATCGCTCTCAGCTTTGAAGCCGAGAAAAATGTACACTGCATGTAGACTTGGCACTGGCAGTGAACGATTCTCGTCTGACTCTGCAGACGTCATTAAATTGGGTCACAGAAAAAAAAGAAAAACTCCCGCCTTCGAGCATTGGAGATTTTGTGCTGTGTTAAAGAAAGTCCAAACTTCACTTTTCTTTTCTGCGGACAAATTTTAAAAAAAAATGCTTTAGTTTAGCACAACTTTAATGCCTATAACAGGGGTGGTCAAATTACGGCCAGCGGGCCACATGCGACCCGCGAGAGTTTTTTATGCGGCCTGCGGACACCTACAGAAATTAGGTGTGCCACAGATTATATATATAAATTGCAAATGTATTAAAAATAAATAATTTTGAATGTCTATATAAATTATTTAAACTTCTGATTCTTGTCACTTATGATGAAGAGGCTAAATGTCATGTCATTCTAAAAAGTTTAAAGTAAATGAAGATTTTCTTATTGGCAATGTTTGGAAACATTCAGTCAAAGACACAAAAATCAGGCTAGTATTTATTTAATGCTTTGATGAACTGTGTTGAAAGTGTTGGCTTGGAACAAGATGGAAAGTGTAACAACCGATGGACCACGAGCTTTGACTGATAGTCTTTGTAATAAGTAAGAGAGTACTAATCCAACCATAAACTCTAAACGGAGTAAACGGGAAAGTTTGCGCCAAGCTGCATTGAATATCAAAACATATTGTTGACCCAAGTATCTCAGTAATCAAACATCATAGCAAGGGGGTCTTAAGCACAGGTAGTTCCTAAAAGTACTTGCAGATTTTGAAGCAGAACATTCCAATGTTCGTTACACCATTAGTATCCTCTGGCTTAGTATGGGTAATGAATCGAGAAGAATATGGGATCTCATGGAAGAAATTGTTATGTTCCTTGAAGGACAAACTTTGTTAAAAATGGTTCTAATGAAGAGTGGAAGACAGACTTCATGTTTTTCATCTGAAGTATTGCAATGGGTTGCTTGCTCATGAAATGTACGTGCCTGTGAAAACTTATCAACAAATGCAAGCAAGTGAAAACAGGTTTTGTCATTTTCCTTTGCAGAAAGGTAAAACTATTTCTAGTAAAATAATTGGAAGGTAAAAAATTTAATTAGAATTCTTGATTGTGGAATTTGAAAGCAAATTTTAAGAACTTGGAACAGTTTTCAATATAGAAAACAGTTCACCTTTTAGTGCAGGAGCGGGTTCAGCTCCAGAGGACAAACTTCCAAGCAAATTATGACCTTTCAAGTTCCAGTCTTTCCATGGGAATTTTATGAATACCAGAAGCTGTATTTCCACACTTCCTTATCTTCTTATCTTATATAATACAGAGTAGACGTTACTTCAAAAATGAAGATGATTAGGTCATACGCGTCATGCATTTAGTCAAGCATGTTAACCAACGACCTAAATTCTGCTAAGTCATTGGTTTTCCTGGCTAGCTCAGGCAACCCATTCCATGCTTTAATAGCAATAGGGAAGAAGGAGTATTTGTACACATTTGTCCTAGCATATGGAACGAAGAATGTTCCTTCAAAACTGTAATGCTAAACTTTCATATTGTGTCTACATCAAACTGTCTAACAAGTTCTTTGCGTTTTTTTATTGTATGAGCAGGTCGATGTTGACTGATTGTAATTTGACAGCAGTCACAAGGGTAACAACAAATTTCGGGATCTTAAGTCATAAGTTCGGGAAAAGAAAAGGCGGTTGGTCGTTGTGCTGGCTCCATGATACCCTGCGCGTTAACCGTTGGCCACAGAAACAGTTGACCTTAACATCATCTGCCCTATAGATCGCAGATAGTGAGTCGGGCATCTTGTAATTACTCGCCTGACATTTTCTTTTTGTTTTTATGTTTTTCTATTGAATCACAAGGGTTTGTTTTATTTTTTTATTTTCGATCCAGACGAATATTCTTCATACGTCTTTTAATATACCAATTTTATGCTTTTTTTCCGCCACCTATTAAATTAAGTAACACATTTCTATTTCATTTCTATAGAATTGTGTGAAAATAGTAAAATGTTAAAATTAATTGTTTGCTATTAAGTGACTAATTCATTCCAGTTAATAAGCCTCTTATAGAACCATTCTTTCGACAACTGTCATACTTTCCCTTTTGCTCTGGATAATTTCCTTCGTAAATCATGGGAATGAAGCACATGTCAAAACGAACTATCCTGTAACACAGTGATGCCCAAAATACGGCCCGAGGGCCAGATCCGGCCCGTGACGAGGATCCATCCGGCCCGCCAAAACGTCGGTATAAAGTGTAGAAAATCTTCCCACCCCTTTAAAAAATATAAAGGTTGAAAAATGTATCTTTATCTACCAGAACCATTGAACGGATCTTTTTTGTGGAACATGGTAATAAGCCAATAAACTTTTGTTTATAAAGAAAGTCTGGCTGTTTCAATAAACATCATACAGCAACAGCATAAAAAAACAATTATGACCTGGCGGATCCATGGGAATATGGACCAAATAGAAACAAGAACAGGAATTAATGGCGAGGCTAACGACTAAGTCGATCACAATTGAAGTAGAGAACTAAAGCCATTTCCAGACACGTAGATCTTGAAAAAAATAGATCAAGGATAAACTTCAAATATACCAAATTAATAATGTCATTACTAGATCCACGTTTTTTAATGAAATAGTTTCAGGTCAATTTCAAGCTGTTTTTTTTTTTATCTTTTTTGGTCATGTGGCCCGCGACACGAGTGTCGGAAATTAAAATGGCCTGCATGTTGAATAGGTTGGGCATTACTGCTGTAACATATATTGAAGTCTTTATCATTCGACTGACTCATTGTTACATTTTCTTCACCTTGGCTGAAGTTTCTTTTACTGTCAACTTCTGAAATTACATCATCGTCTTTAGACATCTCAATGGCCAGTTAGTTACTTTCCGATTCTACGGAATTTAGATTCATGGCACGTGATATTTCTATAATATGTATGCCTGAAAAATGTTGTCATTTGAAAAACAGTGATTATTGGTTGGCACCCTTGTATTACGAAGCTAGTTAGTACCTACTACTTCAATAGATTCTAAAAACTAGATTCATTAAAAATATTGTTAAAATCAAAGCAATGTCCATGCAACTAGTATACAATGGAAAGTAAGCTTTCACGTTTGTTATATAAAGTATGATGTAATGTTTAGGACATTTTAATAGTAGTTTAACGGTTGTCCACCGGTGCGGACCGCATCCCCGCACTTCCCTATTGACGCCAATGAGTTCAACTATGGCTTACATTTCTGGTTTGGTCTGACCTCTTAGACTTAGAACTCTGGCTTTTAAATTTCTGGCTTTAATTGAGCTTTGACTAAGACCTCTGATTCGCCATAATCTTTGACTTAGACCACTGGCCATGAATGATCTTAAATCTCTGATTTTGGATTTATATTTGACCTAGATCTGTGGCTTGGATTGGTCTTAAATCTTTGGACTGAATAGCTCTTCGACCTAGATCTCTTGCTTCGAACAATCTTAAATCTCTGGTTTGAATTGATCTTCGACTTAGATATTACGCTTGGATTGATCTTTTTTCAGATCGTTGGTTTCGTCTGATCTTCTGTCTTTGGTTTGTTCTGATCTTAGATTTAGATCTACGACATGTATTGATCTTAGATCTATGGCTTAGATTGATCTTTGACTTAGATCTCTGGCTTGGATTGATCTTCATTTCAGAACTATGGTTTGAACCCTATCTTAAATCTTTGGTTTGGGCGTTTATCTCTAATATGGTCTGATCTTTGACATATATCTCTGGCTTGGATTGATCTTCATTTCACAACGCTGGTTTGAACCCTATCTTAAATCTTGCGATGGGCGTTTATCTCTGGCTTGAATTGATCATTGACTTAGATCTCTGGCTTGAATTGATCATTGACTTAGATATCTGGCTTGAATTGATCATTGACTTATATCTCTGGCTTGGATTGATCATTGACTTAGATCTCTGGCTTGAATTGATCATTGACTTAGATCTCTGGCTTGACTTGATCATTGACTTAGATCTCTGTCTTGACTTGATCATTGACTTAGATATCTGGCTTGAATTGATCATTGACTTAGATCTCTGGCTTGAATTGATCATTGACTTATATCTCTCTGGCTTGAATTGATCATTGACTTAGATCTCTGTCTTGAATTGATCATTGACTTATATCTCTCTGGCTTGAATTGATCATTGACTTAGATCTCTGGCTTGAATTGATCATTGACTTAGATCTCTGGCTTAAATTGATCATTGACTTAGATCTCTGGCTTGAATTGATCATTGAATTAGATCTCTGGCTTGAATTGACCTTTGTTTTAGATCTCTGGCTTGAATTGATCATTGACTTAGATATCTGGCTTGAATTGATCATTGACTTAGATCTCTGGCTTGAATTGATCATTGACTTAGATCTCTGGCTTGAACTGATCATTGACTTAGATCTCTGGCTTGAATTGATCATTGACTTAGATCTCTGGCTTGAATTGATCATTGACTTAGATCTCAGGCTTGAATTGATCATTGACTTAGATCTATGGCTTGAATTGATCATTGACTTAGATCTCTGGCTTGAATTGATCATTGACTTATATCTCTCTGGCTTGAATTGATCATTGACTTAGATCTCTGGCTTGAATTGATCATTGACTTAGATCTCTGGCTTGAATTGATCATTGACTTAGTTCTCTGGCTTGAATTGATCATTGACTTATATCTCTCTGGCTTGAATTGATCATTGAATTAGATCTCTGGCTTGAATTGACCTTTGTTTTAGATCTCTGGCTTGAATTGATCATTGACTTAGATCCCGGACTTGAATTGATCATTGAATTAGATCTCTGGCTTGAATTGACCTTTGTTTTAGATCTCTGGCTTGAATTGATCATTGACTTAGATCCCGGACTTGAATTGATCATTGACTTAGATCTCTGGCTTGAATTGATCATTGACTTAGATCTCTGGCTTGAATTGATCATTGACTTAGATCTCTGGCTTGAATTGATCATTGACTCAGATCTCAGGCTTGAATTGATCATTGACTTAGATCTCTGGCTTGAATTGATCATTGACTTAGATATCTGGCATGAATTGATCATTGACTTAGATCTCTGGCTTGAATTGATCATTGACTTATATCTCTCTGGCTTGAACTGATCATTGACTTAGATCTCTGGCTTGAATTGATCATTGACTTATATCTCTCTGGCTTGAATTGATCATTTACTTAGATCTCTGGCTTGAATTGATCATTGACTAAGATCTCTGGCTTGAATTGATCATTGACTTAGATCTCTGGCTTGAATTGATCATTGACTTAGATCTCTGGCTTGAATTGATCATTGACTTAGATCTCTGGCTTGAATTGATCATTGACTTATATCTCTCTGGCTTGAATTGATCATTGACTTAGATCTCTGGCTTGAATTGATCATTGACTTAGATCTCTGGCTTCACTTGATCATTGACTTAGATCTCTGGCTTGAATTGATCATTAACTTAGATCTCTGGCTTGAATTGATCATTGACTTACTTAGATATCTGGCTTAAATTGATCATTGACTTAGATCTCTGGCTTGAATTGATCATTGACTTAGATCTCTGGCTTGAATTGATCATTGAATTAGATCTCTGGCTTGAATTGATCTTTGTTTTAGATCTCTGGCTTGAATTGATCATTGACTTAGATCTCTGGCTTGAATTGATCATTGACTCAGATCTCAGGCTTGAATTGATCATTGACTTACATCTCTGGCTTGAATTGATCATTGACTTAGATCTCTGGCTTGAATTGATCATTGACTTAGATCTCTGGCTTGAATTGATCATTCACTTAGATATCTGACTTGAATTGATCATTGACTTAGATCCCGGACTTGAATTGATCATTGACTTAGATCTCTGGCTTGAATTTATCATTG
Organism: Biomphalaria glabrata; assembly: GCF_947242115.1. Taxonomy (NCBI): domain Eukaryota; kingdom Metazoa; phylum Mollusca; class Gastropoda; family Planorbidae; genus Biomphalaria; species Biomphalaria glabrata. The sequence continues at coordinate 35,326,894 of NC_074717.1, read as the reverse complement.
ACTTAGATCTCTGGCTTGAATTGATCATTGACTCAGATCTCAGGCTTGAATTGATCATTGACTTAGATCTCTGGCTTGAATTGATCATTGACTTAGATCTCTGGCTTGAATTGATCATTGACTTAGATATCTGACTTGAATTGATCATTGACTTAGATCTCGGACTTGAATTGATCATTGACTTAGATCTCTGGCTTGAATTGATAATTGACTTAGATCTCTGGCTTGACTTGATCATTGACTTAGATCTCTGGCTTGAATTGATCATTGACTTAGATCTTGGCTTGAATTGATCATTGACTTAGATCTCTGGCTTGAATTGATCATTGACTTATATCTCTCTGGCTTGAATTGATCATTGACTTAGATCTCTGGCTTGAATTGATCATTGACTTAGATCTCTGGCTTGAATTGATCATTGACTTAGATCTCTGGCTTGAATTGATCATTGACTTACTTAGATCTCTGGCTTGAATTGATCATTGACTTAGATCTCTGGCTTGAATTGATCATTGACTTAGATCTCTGGCTTGAATTAATCATTGACTTAGATCTCTGGCTTGAATTGACCATTGACTCAGATCTCTGGCTTGAATTGATCATTGAATTAGATCTCTGGCTTGAATTGATCTTTGTTTTAGATCTCTGGCTTGAATTGATCATTGACTTAGATCTCTGACTTGAATTGATCATTGACTCAGATCTCTGGCTTGAATTGATTATTGACTTAGATCTCTGGCTTGAATTGATCATTGACTTAGATCTCTGGCTTGAATTGATCATTGACTTAGATCTCTGGCTTGAATTGATCATTCTTATCTTATCTTATATAATACAGACGTTACTTCAAAAAAGAAGATGATTACGTCCTACGCGTCATGCATTTAGTCATGCATATTAACCAATGACTTAAATTCTGCCAAGTCACTGGTTTTCCAGGCTAGCTCAGGCAACCCATTCCATGCTCTAATAGCACTAGGGAAGAAGGAGTATTTGTACAAATTTGTCCTAGCATATGGGACGAGGAATGTGCCTTTATCTTTGTGTCTTTCAGAGTATTTTATTAAATTTTGTTTTTGTATTTGAAGATTATGGTTCAGTGTTTTATGTATTATTGCTACTTTACTTTTGAGCCTTCTGTCCTGAAGGCTTTCTAAATTTAGTGATTTTACTAAAGGTGTTACTCTAGTCAAATGTGAATATTCGTTTGTTATGAATCGCACTGCTCTATTTTGTGTCTGTTCTAGTTTCTTAATGTTTTCTTGAGTTGAGGGGTCCCAAACAGAGGACGCATATTCTATTATTGGCCTAACCAAGGTTAAATAACATTTTAGTTTTATGTTCTTATTTGATTTATAGAAATTTCTTTTAATAAATCCTAATGCTTTGTTTGATTTTTTTGTAGTTTCATCAATATGTGGATTCCATGACAGTTTTTCATTTATTATAACACCTAGGTATTTTGCATTTTTAGTCTGTGTTACTGGTTTGCCATGAATAAGATAAGTGGAATTAATTTGTTTTAGTTTTTTTGTTACTTTTAACAACTGACATTTTTCTGGGTGGAAAGACATGCTCCAATTTGATTCCCATTTCTGTAATTCATCTAATTCTCTTTGTAAAATATCTGTGTCTTGTGTTGTTTTTATTGTTCTATATATTATGCAATCGTTTGCAAATAATCTGACTTTTGTTCCTGAAGTAATGCATATTGGTAAATCAATTATGTAAATTAAAAATAGTAGTGGACCCAAGACTGTTCCTTGAGGTACACCTGAGTTTACTGTTATCGGTGTTGATTTAGAGCCATTTATTATTACAGTTTGTTCTCTCCCTATCAGAAAGTCTTTAATCCACTGATGCAGTGGACCATTAATGCCGAAATATTTTAATTTTTTAAGCAAACTATGGTGGTGAACTTTGTCAAAAGCCTTAGAAAAATCTAGTAAGATAGCATCTATTTGTTCACTATTATCTAAACCTTTTGAAAAATCATCAATTAGTCCTATTAAATAGGGGGGTAACATTAGCTTCTTTCCAGTTCTTTTGGTACTCTGCCCTGGTTAAGTGAAGCCTGAAAGAGTATTTTGAACACTGGGGCTAGCTCATTACTTAGTTCTTTGAGTAATCTAGCTGGAATACCATCAGGTCCAGAAGCTTTATTTGGTTTGGTGTTGGTCATTGACCAACTGATCATTGACTTAGATCTCTGGCTTGAATTGATCATTGACTTAGATCTCTGGCTTGAATTGATCATTGACTTAGATATCTGACTTGAATTGATCATTGACTTAGATCTCTGGCTTGAATTGATCATTGACTTAGATCTCTGGCTTGAATTGATCATTGACTTAGATCTCTGGCTTGAATTGATCATTGACTTAGATCTCTGGCTTGAATTGATCATTGACTTAGATCTCTGGCTTGAATTAATCATTGACTTAGATCTCTGGCTTGAATTGACCATTGACTCAGATCTCTGGCTTGAATTGATCATTGAATTAGATCTCTGGCTTGAATTGATCTTTGTTTTAGATCTCTGGCTTGAATTGATCATTGACTTAGATCTCTGACTTGAATTGATCATTGACTCAGATCTCTGGCTTGAATTGATTATTGACTTAGATCTCTGGCTTGAATTGATCATTGACTTAGATCTCTGGCTTGAATTGATCATTGACTTAGATCTCTGGCTTGAATTGATCATTCTTATCTTATCTTATATAATACAGACGTTACTTCAAAAAAGAAGATGATTACGTCCTACGCGTCATGCATTTAGTCATGCATATTAACCAATGACTTAAATTCTGCCAAGTCACTGGTTTTCCAGGCTAGCTCAGGCAACCCATTCCATGCTCTAATAGCACTAGGGAAGAAGGAGTATTTGTACAAATTTGTCCTAGCATATGGGACGAGGAATGTGCCTTTATCTTTGTGTCTTTCAGAGTATTTTATTAAATTTTGTTTTTGTATTTGAAGATTATGGTTCAGTGTTTTATGTATTATTGCTACTTTACTTTTGAGCCTTCTGTCCTGAAGGCTTTCTAAATTTAGTGATTTTACTAAAGGTGTTACTCTAGTCAAATGTGAATATTCGTTTGTTATGAATCGCACTGCTCTATTTTGTGTCTGTTCTAGTTTCTTAATGTTTTCTTGAGTTGAGGGGTCCCAAACAGAGGACGCATATTCTATTATTGGCCTAACCAAGGTTAAATAACATTTTAGTTTTATGTTCTTATTTGATTTATAGAAATTTCTTTTAATAAATCCTAATGCTTTGTTTGATTTTTTTGTAGTTTCATCAATATGTGGATTCCATGACAGTTTTTCATTTATTATAACACCTAGGTATTTTGCATTTTTAGTCTGTGTTACTGGTTTGCCATGAATAAGATAAGTGGAATTAATTTGTTTTAGTTTTTTTGTTACTTTTAACAACTGACATTTTTCTGGGTGGAAAGACATGCTCCAATTTGATTCCCATTTCTGTAATTCATCTAATTCTCTTTGTAAAATATCTGTGTCTTGTGTTGTTTTTATTGTTCTATATATTATGCAATCGTTTGCAAATAATCTGACTTTTGTTCCTGAAGTAATGCATATTGGTAAATCAATTATGTAAATTAAAAATAGTAGTGGACCCAAGACTGTTCCTTGAGGTACACCTGAGTTTACTGTTATCGGTGTTGATTTAGAGCCATTTATTATTACAGTTTGTTCTCTCCCTATCAGAAAGTCTTTAATCCACTGATGCAGTGGACCATTAATGCCGAAATATTTTAATTTTTTAAGCAAACTATGGTGGTGAACTTTGTCAAAAGCCTTAGAAAAATCTAGTAAGATAGCATCTATTTGTTCACTATTATCTAAACCTTTTGAAAAATCATCAATTAGTCCTATTAGTTGTGTTTCACATGATCTATATTTCCTAAAGCCATGTTGGTATGGTGTGAGGACATTATGTTTGTCTAAGTGGTTTATGATGTTGCTACATATTATGTGTTCTAGGATTTTACATGTGATGCTGGTAAGTGATACTTGTCTGTAGTTTCCTGGGTCAGATTTTTCTCCTTTTTTAAATAGGGGGGTAACATTAGCTTCTTTCCAGTTCTTTTGGTACTCTGCCCTGGTTAAGTGAAGCCTGAAAGAGTATTTTGAACACTGGGGCTAGCTCATTACTTAGTTCTTTGAGTAATCTAGCTGGAATACCATCAGGTCCAGAAGCTTTATTTGGTTTGGTGTTGGTCATTGACCAACTGATCATTGACTTAGATCTCTGGCTTGAATTGATCATTGACTTAGATCTCTGGCTTGAATTGATCATTGACTTAGATATCTGACTTGAATTGATCATTGACTTAGATCTCTGGCTTGAATTGATCATTGACTTAGATCTCTGGCTTGAATTGATCATTGACTTAGATCTCTGGCTTGAATTGATCATTGACTTAGATCTCTGGCTTGAATTGATCATTGACTTAGATCTCTGGCTTGAATTAATCATTGACTTAGATCTCTGGCTTGAATTGACCATTGACTCAGATCTCTGGCTTGAATTGATCATTGAATTAGATCTCTGGCTTGAATTGATCTTTGTTTTAGATCTCTGGCTTGAATTGATCATTGACTTAGATCTCTGACTTGAATTGATCATTGACTCAGATCTCTGGCTTGAATTGATTATTGACTTAGATCTCTGGCTTGAATTGATCATTGACTTAGATCTCTGGCTTGAATTGATCATTGACTTAGATCTCTGGCTTGAATTGATCATTCTTATCTTATCTTATATAATACAGACGTTACTTCAAAAAAGAAGATGATTACGTCCTACGCGTCATGCATTTAGTCATGCATATTAACCAATGACTTAAATTCTGCCAAGTCACTGGTTTTCCAGGCTAGCTCAGGCAACCCATTCCATGCTCTAATAGCACTAGGGAAGAAGGAGTATTTGTACAAATTTGTCCTAGCATATGGGACGAGGAATGTGCCTTTATCTTTGTGTCTTTCAGAGTATTTTATTAAATTTTGTTTTTGTATTTGAAGATTATGGTTCAGTGTTTTATGTATTATTGCTACTTTACTTTTGAGCCTTCTGTCCTGAAGGCTTTCTAAATTTAGTGATTTTACTAAAGGTGTTACTCTAGTCAAATGTGAATATTCGTTTGTTATGAATCGCACTGCTCTATTTTGTGTCTGTTCTAGTTTCTTAATGTTTTCTTGAGTTGAGGGGTCCCAAACAGAGGACGCATATTCTATTATTGGCCTAACCAAGGTTAAATAACATTTTAGTTTTATGTTCTTATTTGATTTATAGAAATTTCTTTTAATAAATCCTAATGCTTTGTTTGATTTTTTTGTAGTTTCATCAATATGTGGATTCCATGACAGTTTTTCATTTATTATAACACCTAGGTATTTTGCATTTTTAGTCTGTGTTACTGGTTTGCCATGAATAAGATAAGTGGAATTAATTTGTTTTAGTTTTTTTGTTACTTTTAACAACTGACATTTTTCTGGGTGGAAAGACATGCTCCAATTTGATTCCCATTTCTGTAATTCATCTAATTCTCTTTGTAAAATATCTGTGTCTTGTGTTGTTTTTATTGTTCTATATATTATGCAATCGTTTGCAAATAATCTGACTTTTGTTCCTGAAGTAATGCATATTGGTAAATCAATTATGTAAATTAAAAATAGTAGTGGACCCAAGACTGTTCCTTGAGGTACACCTGAGTTTACTGTTATCGGTGTTGATTTAGAGCCATTTATTATTACAGTTTGTTCTCTCCCTATCAGAAAGTCTTTAATCCACTGATGCAGTGGACCATTAATGCCGAAATATTTTAATTTTTTAAGCAAACTATGGTGGTGAACTTTGTCAAAAGCCTTAGAAAAATCTAGTAAGATAGCATCTATTTGTTCACTATTATCTAAACCTTTTGAAAAATCATCAATTAGTCCTATTAGTTGTGTTTCACATGATCTATATTTCCTAAAGCCATGTTGGTATGGTGTGAGGACATTATGTTTGTCTAAGTGGTTTATGATGTTGCTACATATTATGTGTTCTAGGATTTTACATGTGATGCTGGTAAGTGATACTGGTCTGTAGTTTCCTGGGTCAGATTTTTCTCCTTTTTTAAATAGGGGGGTGACATTAGCTTCTTTCCAGTTCTTTTGGTACTCTGCCCTGGTTAAGTGAAGCCTGAAAGAGTATTTTGAACACTGGGGCTAGCTCATTACTTAGTTCTTTGAGTAATCTAGCTGGAATACCATCAGGTCCAGAAGCTTTATTTGGTTTGGTGTTGGTCATTGACCAACTGATCATTGACTTAGATCTCTGGCTTGAATTGATCATTGACTTAGATCTCTGGCTTGAATTGATCATTGACTTAGATATCTGACTTGAATTGATCATTGACTTAGATCTCTGGCTTGAATTGATCATTGACTTAGATCTCTGGCTTGAATTGATCATTGACTTAGATCTCTGGCTTGAATTGATCATTGACTTAGATCTCTGGCTTGAATTGATCATTGACTTAGATCTCTGGCTTGAATTAATCATTGACTTAGATCTCTGGCTTGAATTGACCATTGACTCAGATCTCTGGCTTGAATTGATCATTGAATTAGATCTCTGGCTTGAATTGATCTTTGTTTTAGATCTCTGGCTTGAATTGATCATTGACTTAGATCTCTGACTTGAATTGATCATTGACTCAGATCTCTGGCTTGAATTGATTATTGACTTAGATCTCTGGCTTGAATTGATCATTGACTTAGATCTCTGGCTTGAATTGATCATTGACTTAGATCTCTGGCTTGAATTGATCATTCTTATCTTATCTTATATAATACAGACGTTACTTCAAAAAAGAAGATGATTACGTCCTACGCGTCATGCATTTAGTCATGCATATTAACCAATGACTTAAATTCTGCCAAGTCACTGGTTTTCCAGGCTAGCTCAGGCAACCCATTCCATGCTCTAATAGCACTAGGGAAGAAGGAGTATTTGTACAAATTTGTCCTAGCATATGGGACGAGGAATGTGCCTTTATCTTTGTGTCTTTCAGAGTATTTTATTAAATTTTGTTTTTGTATTTGAAGATTATGGTTCAGTGTTTTATGTATTATTGCTACTTTACTTTTGAGCCTTCTGTCCTGAAGGCTTTCTAAATTTAGTGATTTTACTAAAGGTGTTACTCTAGTCAAATGTGAATATTCGTTTGTTATGAATCGCACTGCTCTATTTTGTGTCTGTTCTAGTTTCTTAATGTTTTCTTGAGTTGAGGGGTCCCAAACAGAGGACGCATATTCTATTATTGGCCTAACCAAGGTTAAATAACATTTTAGTTTTATGTTCTTATTTGATTTATAGAAATTTCTTTTAATAAATCCTAATGCTTTGTTTGATTTTTTTGTAGTTTCATCAATATGTGGATTCCATGACAGTTTTTCATTTATTATAACACCTAGGTATTTTGCATTTTTAGTCTGTGTTACTGGTTTGCCATGAATAAGATAAGTGGAATTAATTTGTTTTAGTTTTTTTGTTACTTTTAACAACTGACATTTTTCTGGGTGGAAAGACATGCTCCAATTTGATTCCCATTTCTGTAATTCATCTAATTCTCTTTGTAAAATATCTGTGTCTTGTGTTGTTTTTATTGTTCTATATATTATGCAATCGTTTGCAAATAATCTGACTTTTGTTCCTGAAGTAATGCATATTGGTAAATCAATTATGTAAATTAAAAATAGTAGTGGACCCAAGACTGTTCCTTGAGGTACACCTGAGTTTACTGTTATCGGTGTTGATTTAGAGCCATTTATTATTACAGTTTGTTCTCTCCCTATCAGAAAGTCTTTAATCCACTGATGCAGTGGACCATTAATGCCGAAATATTTTAATTTTTTAAGCAAACTATGGTGGTGAACTTTGTCAAAAGCCTTAGAAAAATCTAGTAAGATAGCATCTATTTGTTCACTATTATCTAAACCTTTTGAAAAATCATCAATTAGTCCTATTAGTTGTGTTTCACATGATCTATATTTCCTAAAGCCATGTTGGTATGGTGTGAGGACATTATGTTTGTCTAAGTGGTTTATGATGTTGCTACATATTATGTGTTCTAGGATTTTACATGTGATGCTGGTAAGTGATACTGGTCTGTAGTTTCCTGGGTCAGATTTTTCTCCTTTTTTAAATAGGGGGGTGACATTAGCTTCTTTCCAGTTCTTTTGGTACTCTGCCCTGGTTAAGTGAAGCCTGAAAGAGTATTTTGAACACTGGGGCTAGCTCATTACTTAGTTCTTTGAGTAATCTAGCTGGAATACCATCAGGTCCAGAAGCTTTATTTGGTTTGGTGTTGGTCATTGACCAACTGATCATTGACTTAGATCTCTGGCTTGAATTGATCATTGACTTAGATCTCTGGCTTGAATTGATCATTGACTTAGATATCTGACTTGAATTGATCATTGACTTAGATCTCTGGCTTGAATTGATCATTGACTTAGATCTCTGGCTTGAATTGATCATTGACTTAGATCTCTGGCTTGAATTGATCATTGACTTAGATCTCTGGCTTGAATTGATCATTGACTTAGATCTCTGGCTTGAATTAATCATTGACTTAGATCTCTGGCTTGAATTGACCATTGACTCAGATCTCTGGCTTGAATTGATCATTGAATTAGATCTCTGGCTTGAATTGATCTTTGTTTTAGATCTCTGGCTTGAATTGATCATTGACTTAGATCTCTGACTTGAATTGATCATTGACTCAGATCTCTGGCTTGAATTGATTATTGACTTAGATCTCTGGCTTGAATTGATCATTGACTTAGATCTCTGGCTTGAATTGATCATTGACTTAGATCTCTGGCTTGAATTGATCATTCTTATCTTATCTTATATAATACAGACGTTACTTCAAAAAAGAAGATGATTACGTCCTACGCGTCATGCATTTAGTCATGCATATTAACCAATGACTTAAATTCTGCCAAGTCACTGGTTTTCCAGGCTAGCTCAGGCAACCCATTCCATGCTCTAATAGCACTAGGGAAGAAGGAGTATTTGTACAAATTTGTCCTAGCATATGGGACGAGGAATGTGCCTTTATCTTTGTGTCTTTCAGAGTATTTTATTAAATTTTGTTTTTGTATTTGAAGATTATGGTTCAGTGTTTTATGTATTATTGCTACTTTACTTTTGAGCCTTCTGTCCTGAAGGCTTTCTAAATTTAGTGATTTTACTAAAGGTGTTACTCTAGTCAAATGTGAATATTCGTTTGTTATGAATCGCACTGCTCTATTTTGTGTCTGTTCTAGTTTCTTAATGTTTTCTTGAGTTGAGGGGTCCCAAACAGAGGACGCATATTCTATTATTGGCCTAACCAAGGTTAAATAACATTTTAGTTTTATGTTCTTATTTGATTTATAGAAATTTCTTTTAATAAATCCTAATGCTTTGTTTGATTTTTTTGTAGTTTCATCAATATGTGGATTCCATGACAGTTTTTCATTTATTATAACACCTAGGTATTTTGCATTTTTAGTCTGTGTTACTGGTTTGCCATGAATAAGATAAGTGGAATTAATTTGTTTTAGTTTTTTTGTTACTTTTAACAACTGACATTTTTCTGGGTGGAAAGACATGCTCCAATTTGATTCCCATTTCTGTAATTCATCTAATTCTCTTTGTAAAATATCTGTGTCTTGTGTTGTTTTTATTGTTCTATATATTATGCAATCGTTTGCAAATAATCTGACTTTTGTTCCTGAAGTAATGCATATTGGTAAATCAATTATGTAAATTAAAAATAGTAGTGGACCCAAGACTGTTCCTTGAGGTACACCTGAGTTTACTGTTATCGGTGTTGATTTAGAGCCATTTATTATTACAGTTTGTTCTCTCCCTATCAGAAAGTCTTTAATCCACTGATGCAGTGGACCATTAATGCCGAAATATTTTAATTTTTTAAGCAAACTATGGTGGTGAACTTTGTCAAAAGCCTTAGAAAAATCTAGTAAGATAGCATCTATTTGTTCACTATTATCTAAACCTTTTGAAAAATCATCAATTAGTCCTATTAGTTGTGTTTCACATGATCTATATTTCCTAAAGCCATGTTGGTATGGTGTGAGGACATTATGTTTGTCTAAGTGGTTTATGATGTTGCTACATATTATGTGTTCTAGGATTTTACATGTGATGCTGGTAAGTGATACTGGTCTGTAGTTTCCTGGGTCAGATTTTTCTCCTTTTTTAAATAGGGGGGTGACATTAGCTTCTTTCCAGTTCTTTTGGTACTCTGCCCTGGTTAAGTGAAGCCTGAAAGAGTATTTTGAACACTGGGGCTAGCTCATTACTTAGTTCTTTGAGTAATCTAGCTGGAATACCATCAGGTCCAGAAGCTTTATTTGGTTTGGTGTTGGTCATTGACCAACTGATCATTGACTTAGATCTCTGGCTTGAATTGATCATTGACTTAGATCTCTGGCTTGAATTGATCATTGACTTAGATATCTGACTTGAATTGATCATTGACTTAGATCTCTGGCTTGAATTGATCATTGACTTAGATCTCTGGCTTGAATTGATCATTGACTTAGATCTCTGGCTTGAATTGATCATTGACTTAGATCTCTGGCTTGAATTGATCATTGACTTAGATCTCTGGCTTGAATTAATCATTGACTTAGATCTCTGGCTTGAATTGACCATTGACTCAGATCTCTGGCTTGAATTGATCATTGAATTAGATCTCTGGCTTGAATTGATCTTTGTTTTAGATCTCTGGCTTGAATTGATCATTGACTTAGATCTCTGACTTGAATTGATCATTGACTCAGATCTCTGGCTTGAATTGATTATTGACTTAGATCTCTGGCTTGAATTGATCATTGACTTAGATCTCTGGCTTGAATTGATCATTGACTTAGATCTCTGGCTTGAATTGATCATTCTTATCTTATCTTATATAATACAGACGTTACTTCAAAAAAGAAGATGATTACGTCCTACGCGTCATGCATTTAGTCATGCATATTAACCAATGACTTAAATTCTGCCAAGTCACTGGTTTTCCAGGCTAGCTCAGGCAACCCATTCCATGCTCTAATAGCACTAGGGAAGAAGGAGTATTTGTACAAATTTGTCCTAGCATATGGGACGAGGAATGTGCCTTTATCTTTGTGTCTTTCAGAGTATTTTATTAAATTTTGTTTTTGTATTTGAAGATTATGGTTCAGTGTTTTATGTATTATTGCTACTTTACTTTTGAGCCTTCTGTCCTGAAGGCTTTCTAAATTTAGTGATTTTACTAAAGGTGTTACTCTAGTCAAATGTGAATATTCGTTTGTTATGAATCGCACTGCTCTATTTTGTGTCTGTTCTAGTTTCTTAATGTTTTCTTGAGTTGAGGGGTCCCAAACAGAGGACGCATATTCTATTATTGGCCTAACCAAGGTTAAATAACATTTTAGTTTTATGTTCTTATTTGATTTATAGAAATTTCTTTTAATAAATCCTAATGCTTTGTTTGATTTTTTTGTAGTTTCATCAATATGTGGATTCCATGACAGTTTTTCATTTATTATAACACCTAGGTATTTTGCATTTTTAGTCTGTGTTACTGGTTTGCCATGAATAAGATAAGTGGAATTAATTTGTTTTAGTTTTTTTGTTACTTTTAACAACTGACATTTTTCTGGGTGGAAAGACATGCTCCAATTTGATTCCCATTTCTGTAATTCATCTAATTCTCTTTGTAAAATATCTGTGTCTTGTGTTGTTTTTATTGTTCTATATATTATGCAATCGTTTGCAAATAATCTGACTTTTGTTCCTGAAGTAATGCATATTGGTAAATCAATTATGTAAATTAAAAATAGTAGTGGACCCAAGACTGTTCCTTGAGGTACACCTGAGTTTACTGTTATCGGTGTTGATTTAGAGCCATTTATTATTACAGTTTGTTCTCTCCCTATCAGAAAGTCTTTAATCCACTGATGCAGTGGACCATTAATGCCGAAATATTTTAATTTTTTAAGCAAACTATGGTGGTGAACTTTGTCAAAAGCCTTAGAAAAATCTAGTAAGATAGCATCTATTTGTTCACTATTATCTAAACCTTTTGAAAAATCATCAATTAGTCCTATTAGTTGTGTTTCACATGATCTATATTTCCTAAAGCCATGTTGGTATGGTGTGAGGACATTATGTTTGTCTAAGTGGTTTATGATGTTGCTACATATTATGTGTTCTAGGATTTTACATGTGATGCTGGTAAGTGATACTGGTCTGTAGTTTCCTGGGTCAGATTTTTCTCCTTTTTTAAATAGGGGGGTGACATTAGCTTCTTTCCAGTTCTTTTGGTACTCTGCCCTGGTTAAGTGAAGCCTGAAAGAGTATTTTGAACACTGGGGCTAGCTCATTACTTAGTTCTTTGAGTAATCTAGCTGGAATACCATCAGGTCCAGAAGCTTTATTTGGTTTGGTGTTGGTCATTGACCAACTGATCATTGACTTAGATCTCTGGCTTGAATTGATCATTGACTTAGATCTCTGGCTTGAATTGATCATTGACTTAGATATCTGACTTGAATTGATCATTGACTTAGATCTCTGGCTTGAATTGATCATTGACTTAGATCTCTGGCTTGAATTGATCATTGACTTAGATCTCTGGCTTGAATTGATCATTGACTTAGATCTCTGGCTTGAATTGATCATTGACTTAGATCTCTGGCTTGAATTAATCATTGACTTAGATCTCTGGCTTGAATTGACCATTGACTCAGATCTCTGGCTTGAATTGATCATTGAATTAGATCTCTGGCTTGAATTGATCTTTGTTTTAGATCTCTGGCTTGAATTGATCATTGACTTAGATCTCTGACTTGAATTGATCATTGACTCAGATCTCTGGCTTGAATTGATTATTGACTTAGATCTCTGGCTTGAATTGATCATTGACTTAGATCTCTGGCTTGAATTGATCATTGACTTAGATCTCTGGCTTGAATTGATCATTCTTATCTTATCTTATATAATACAGACGTTACTTCAAAAAAGAAGATGATTACGTCCTACGCGTCATGCATTTAGTCATGCATATTAACCAATGACTTAAATTCTGCCAAGTCACTGGTTTTCCAGGCTAGCTCAGGCAACCCATTCCATGCTCTAATAGCACTAGGGAAGAAGGAGTATTTGTACAAATTTGTCCTAGCATATGGGACGAGGAATGTGCCTTTATCTTTGTGTCTTTCAGAGTATTTTATTAAATTTTGTTTTTGTATTTGAAGATTATGGTTCAGTGTTTTATGTATTATTGCTACTTTACTTTTGAGCCTTCTGTCCTGAAGGCTTTCTAAATTTAGTGATTTTACTAAAGGTGTTACTCTAGTCAAATGTGAATATTCGTTTGTTATGAATCGCACTGCTCTATTTTGTGTCTGTTCTAGTTTCTTAATGTTTTCTTGAGTTGAGGGGTCCCAAACAGAGGACGCATATTCTATTATTGGCCTAACCAAGGTTAAATAACATTTTAGTTTTATGTTCTTATTTGATTTATAGAAATTTCTTTTAATAAATCCTAATGCTTTGTTTGATTTTTTTGTAGTTTCATCAATATGTGGATTCCATGACAGTTTTTCATTTATTATAACACCTAGGTATTTTGCATTTTTAGTCTGTGTTACTGGTTTGCCATGAATAAGATAAGTGGAATTAATTTGTTTTAGTTTTTTTGTTACTTTTAACAACTGACATTTTTCTGGGTGGAAAGACATGCTCCAATTTGATTCCCATTTCTGTAATTCATCTAATTCTCTTTGTAAAATATCTGTGTCTTGTGTTGTTTTTATTGTTCTATATATTATGCAATCGTTTGCAAATAATCTGACTTTTGTTCCTGAAGTAATGCATATTGGTAAATCAATTATGTAAATTAAAAATAGTAGTGGACCCAAGACTGTTCCTTGAGGTACACCTGAGTTTACTGTTATCGGTGTTGATTTAGAGCCATTTATTATTACAGTTTGTTCTCTCCCTATCAGAAAGTCTTTAATCCACTGATGCAGTGGACCATTAATGCCGAAATATTTTAATTTTTTAAGCAAACTATGGTGGTGAACTTTGTCAAAAGCCTTAGAAAAATCTAGTAAGATAGCATCTATTTGTTCACTATTATCTAAACCTTTTGAAAAATCATCAATTAGTCCTATTAGTTGTGTTTCACATGATCTATATTTCCTAAAGCCATGTTGGTATGGTGTGAGGACATTATGTTTGTCTAAGTGGTTTATGATGTTGCTACATATTATGTGTTCTAGGATTTTACATGTGATGCTGGTAAGTGATACTGGTCTGTAGTTTCCTGGGTCAGATTTTTCTCCTTTTTTAAATAGGGGGGTGACATTAGCTTCTTTCCAGTTCTTTTGGTACTCTGCCCTGGTTAAGTGAAGCCTGAAAGAGTATTTTGAACACTGGGGCTAGCTCATTACTTAGTTCTTTGAGTAATCTAGCTGGAATACCATCAGGTCCAGAAGCTTTATTTGGTTTGGTGTTGGTCATTGACCAACTGATCATTGACTTAGATCTCTGGCTTGAATTGATCATTGACTTAGATCTCTGGCTTGAATTGATCATTGACTTAGATATCTGACTTGAATTGATCATTGACTTAGATCTCTGGCTTGAATTGATCATTGACTTAGATCTCTGGCTTGAATTGATCATTGACTTAGATCTCTGGCTTGAATTGATCATTGACTTAGATCTCTGGCTTGAATTGATCATTGACTTAGATCTCGGACTTGAATTGATCATTGACTTAGATCTCTGGCTTGAATTGATCATTGACTTAGATCTCTGGCTTGAATTGATCATTGACTTAGATCTCTGGCTTGAATTGATCATTGACTTAGATATCTGACTTGAATTGATCATTGACTTAGATCTCGGACTTGAATTGATCATTGACTTAGATCTCTGGCTTGAATTGATCATTGACTTAGATCTCTGGCTTGAATTGATCATTGACTTAGATCTCTGGCTTGAATTGATCTTTGACTTAGATATCTGACTTGAATTGATCATTGACTTAGATCTCTGGCTTGAATTGATCATTGACTTAGATCTCTGGCTTGAATTGATCATTGACTTAGATCTCTGACTTGAATTGATCATTGACTTAGATATCTGACTTGAATTGATCATTGACTTAGATCTCTGGCTTGAATTGATCATTGACTTAGATCTCTGGCTTGAATTGATCATTGACTTAGATCTCTGGCTTGAATTGATCATTGACTTAGATCTCTGGCTTGAATTGATCATTGACTTAGATCTCTGACTTGAATTGATCATTGACTTAGATATCTGACTTGAATTGATCATTGACTTAGATCTCTGGCTTGAATTGATCATTGACTTAGATCTCTGGCTTGAATTGATCATTGACTTAGATCTCTGGCTTGAATTGATCATTGACTTAGATCTCTGGCTTGAATTGATCATTGACTTAGATCTCTGGCTTGAATTGATCATTGACTTAGATCTCTGGCTTGAATTAATCATTGACTTAGATCTCTGGCTTGAATTGACCATTGACTCAGATCTCTGGCTTGAATTGATCATTGAATTAGATCTCTGGCTTGAATTGATCTTTGTTTTAGATCTCTGGCTTGAATTGATCATTGACTTAGATCTCTGACTTGAATTGATCATTGACTCAGATCTCTGGCTTGAATTGATTATTGACTTAGATCTCTGGCTTGAATTGATCATTGACTTAGATCTCTGGCTTGAATTGATCATTGACTTAGATCTCTGGCTTGAATTGATCATTCTTATCTTATCTTATATAATACAGACGTTACTTCAAAAAAGAAGATGATTACGTCCTACGCGTCATGCATTTAGTCATGCATATTAACCAATGACTTAAATTCTGCCAAGTCACTGGTTTTCCAGGCTAGCTCAGGCAACCCATTCCATGCTCTAATAGCACTAGGGAAGAAGGAGTATTTGTACAAATTTGTCCTAGCATATGGGACGAGGAATGTGCCTTTATCTTTGTGTCTTTCAGAGTATTTTATTAAATTTTGTTTTTGTATTTGAAGATTATGGTTCAGTGTTTTATGTATTATTGCTACTTTACTTTTGAGCCTTCTGTCCTGAAGGCTTTCTAAATTTAGTGATTTTACTAAAGGTGTTACTCTAGTCAAATGTGAATATTCGTTTGTTATGAATCGCACTGCTCTATTTTGTGTCTGTTCTAGTTTCTTAATGTTTTCTTGAGTTGAGGGGTCCCAAACAGAGGACGCATATTCTATTATTGGCCTAACCAAGGTTAAATAACATTTTAGTTTTATGTTCTTATTTGATTTATAGAAATTTCTTTTAATAAATCCTAATGCTTTGTTTGATTTTTTTGTAGTTTCATCAATATGTGGATTCCATGACAGTTTTTCATTTATTATAACACCTAGGTATTTTGCATTTTTAGTCTGTGTTACTGGTTTGCCATGAATAAGATAAGTGGAATTAATTTGTTTTAGTTTTTTTGTTACTTTTAACAACTGACATTTTTCTGGGTGGAAAGACATGCTCCAATTTGATTCCCATTTCTGTAATTCATCTAATTCTCTTTGTAAAATATCTGTGTCTTGTGTTGTTTTTATTGTTCTATATATTATGCAATCGTTTGCAAATAATCTGACTTTTGTTCCTGAAGTAATGCATATTGGTAAATCAATTATGTAAATTAAAAATAGTAGTGGACCCAAGACTGTTCCTTGAGGTACACCTGAGTTTACTGTTATCGGTGTTGATTTAGAGCCATTTATTATTACAGTTTGTTCTCTCCCTATCAGAAAGTCTTTAATCCACTGATGCAGTGGACCATTAATGCCGAAATATTTTAATTTTTTAAGCAAACTATGGTGGTGAACTTTGTCAAAAGCCTTAGAAAAATCTAGTAAGATAGCATCTATTTGTTCACTATTATCTAAACCTTTTGAAAAATCATCAATTAGTCCTATTAGTTGTGTTTCACATGATCTATATTTCCTAAAGCCATGTTGGTATGGTGTGAGGACATTATGTTTGTCTAAGTGGTTTATGATGTTGCTACATATTATGTGTTCTAGGATTTTACATGTGATGCTGGTAAGTGATACTGGTCTGTAGTTTCCTGGGTCAGATTTTTCTCCTTTTTTAAATAGGGGGGTGACATTAGCTTCTTTCCAGTTCTTTTGGTACTCTGCCCTGGTTAAGTGAAGCCTGAAAGAGTATTTTGAACACTGGGGCTAGCTCATTACTTAGTTCTTTGAGTAATCTAGCTGGAATACCATCAGGTCCAGAAGCTTTATTTGGTTTGGTGTTGGTCATTGACCAACTGATCATTGACTTAGATCTCTGGCTTGAATTGATCATTGACTTAGATCTCTGGCTTGAATTGATCATTGACTTAGATATCTGACTTGAATTGATCATTGACTTAGATCTCTGGCTTGAATTGATCATTGACTTAGATCTCTGGCTTGAATTGATCATTGACTTAGATCTCTGGCTTGAATTGATCATTGACTTAGATCTCTGGCTTGAATTGATCATTGACTTAGATCTCTGGCTTGAATTGATCATTGACTTAGATCTCGGACTTGAATTGATCATTGACTTAGATCTCTGGCTTGAATTGATCATTGACTTAGATCTCTGGCTTGAATTGATCATTGACTTAGATCTCTGGCTTGAATTGATCATTGACTTAGATATCTGACTTGAATTGATCATTGACTTAGATCTCGGACTTGAATTGATCATTGACTTAGATCTCTGGCTTGAATTGATCATTGACTTAGATCTCTGGCTTGAATTGATCATTGACTTAGATCTCTGGCTTGAATTGATCTTTGACTTAGATATCTGACTTGAATTGATCATTGACTTAGATCTCTGGCTTGAATTGATCATTGACTTAGATCTCTGGCTTGAATTGATCATTGACTTAGATCTCTGACTTGAATTGATCATTGACTTAGATATCTGACTTGAATTGATCATTGACTTAGATCTCTGGCTTGAATTGATCATTGACTTAGATCTCTGGCTTGAATTGATCATTGACTTAGATCTCTGGCTTGAATTGATCATTGACTTAGATCTCTGGCTTGAATTGATCATTGACTTAGATCTCTGACTTGAATTGATCATTGACTTAGATATCTGACTTGAATTGATCATTGACTTAGATCTCTGGCTTGAATTGATCATTGACTTAGATCTCTGGCTTGAATTGATCATTGACTTAGATCTCTGGCTTGAATTGATCATTGACTTAGATCTCTGGCTTGAATTGATCATTGACTTAGATCTCTGGCTTGAATTGATCATTGACTTAGATCTCTGGCTTGAATTGATCTTTGACTTAGATCTCTGGCTTGAATTGATCATTGACTTAGATCTCTGGCTTGAATTGATCATTGACTTAGATCTCTGGCATGAATTGATCTTTGACTTAGATCTCGGACTTGGATTAATCTAATCTAAAAAAGTTTACAGCATTTCATTGGTTTCTTTTTAAGTTGGTTACATTTTTTTTGGTTAAAGTTTAAATCCATGGTACGTTTTCATGGGGGCTAGCCTTATACATTTTTCTCTATCAATCGCGTTCATCCATTTTAATGTGACTTTCTCTCGGTGCGGACTTCGTAAATGAATAATCCGTAATAAACTAATTTTCCATTTGATCATAAGCCCTATCTTAAGGACCATTATATAAAATTTAGGACTGTACGCCGATATTTTACTTTATTATTTTTATTCTCCTGAGGTTATTCCACATTTCTTCCGGCTAAAATCTACATTTGAATTTTTAATTTTCCTACATAGCACGATTCAAGATTCAAATACCGTACATACATAAATATGTATTGGCCGGCCACAGCATGTTTATCTATGTCTTTTTTAAGAAAGGGAAAATCTTTCTATATTCTAAACCTTTCCCTGGATGTAAATCTATATTTTAAGAAAAATATTTCATCATAAAAATAAATGAAAAAAAAAATATGGGATGGTCGCCCTTTAACCTGCTAATAAATGTTTGACTAAGCCAGTTATTAGCTCCTCAAGTTTTTTTTTCCATGAAAGCAATAGAGCCTTCCATTACTGCTACAGTCGCAGCACTTCGCCTATTTTGTACGCTTATGAATTATATATGACATTAATTTCACCGTTATTTCAGTGTGAGCGCTTAGATTCTATTTTCACTTTCTAAATTACAAGTTAGACAACGCTAGGAAAAAAAAAAAAAGAAGAAAAAAAAATTCCGACGGTAAGGGATGAGGTGGTCGAGGGCTGGAACTAATAAAGGGTGGGAGCGAGGTAAAAAAAAATAGGGGGAGGGGGGATCGGTATCAATTCGTTAATGAATGCTGGAATAAAATAAAGCATCCCACACGGAGCACACGTAATAGAGTCTTCAAGTTAATTGAACCATGGATGCATTAATCATTAGCTACTTGATACGTTCGTAATGAAGCTATCAAACCATGGTTTTCTTTTTTTTTTTTATTCTTGCTTCTCAGTGTTGTAGCTCATACGTTACCTGCATTCAAAAGAGAGACGGAAAGAGAGAAAGAGAGATGAAGAGAGACAAAGAGAGAATACGAAACACACACACAAAAGGATGGAAACTTTGTTGTTGATTTTTTTATTTTTTTTTCCCGGTAATTAGTTGATATTGTTCCTCGTGGACGTACTCATTAATTCAAGATTGGCTTTGCACAGTTAATTTGTTTTTGTGTTGTCTTTAATTGAAACGTGAAAACGAGAAAGTTAATTAATTCATCACTGATTAAAAATAAATGCAAAGCGATTGAAATAAAGCTGATCATTCTATAGGCTGACAATTAGTAGGATAGATTTCTCACACCTGTTAAGGTAAAAGAAATCCAGTCGCCGTGCAGAAAAAATGAGATTTACGCAGCTTTATGTCTGAATATCGATATGTTTGTTTAGTCTAGCAGTTTCATTTTAGTGTTCAAATGTAGATATATTGATAGATAGATAGATATATTGATAGATAGATAGATAGATAGATAGATAGATAGATAGATAGATAGATAGATAGATACACCGACTGACAGACAGACAGACAGATAGATAGAAAGTTGAACAAATCAAAGACTCGTACGGTGATCCAAAGACGTACCTAAGGTGAGACGTCAGTGTCTGGATGAGGGAGGGGGACGTCAAGACACAGGACGAGAGACAGCCGATGGGAGATAATTAGACAGAAGGAAACAACAAGTTCACGTCAAAGTATGGGTCCTGTCATCAGCCTAGATTGGGTCTATCACACAGGACTTTAATTGACAAGGGACAATATCTAATTAGTGGCAAGGCGCACTCAGAGCGTAATAAGGAATGGGCTAAACACGGTCAGAGAATGGTGGCTTCAATTATCACATCTATCACACATACATTTTTTTCCCTTTTGTTGGAAATTTGATGTCATTGTCGTAATTTCTTTTACTGCCTTTTCCCCCCTTTATCCTCTTCAAAATCAGCCAGTCTTTGACAGCGTCGTATTTTTAGCGTTATATGATGTCGTAATTAAAAAAGCTCTTTTAGATTCTATGCTGTCCTATTTTGTTGAGCTCCCGAAAATTAAGCCTATGTTTACTTTGAGGATGTCTGCATGGTCGAGTGGAATGCGCTTCGGACTGTCATTAGTTCAAACAGTGCAGTCCAGCAAGAGGTGTTGGTTTGAACGTAAAAATCATGTCTGAAGAAACGTTGACGTCAAAAGCAGGAAGATTATCAAACATTTTAGAAGGAACTAAAATGACCAGTTTGAAGACCTCGCTAGACACATCTAAAAACTTTGAAGACCTTGCTAGTCACTTCTAAAATTTTTGAAGATCTTGCAGACTCCTCTAAAACTTTGAAGACCTTGCTAGACAGCTGTAAAAACTTTGAAGACCTTGCTAGACACCTGTAAAAACTTTGAAGACTTTGCTAGACGCAAGTAAAAACTTTGAAGACCTTGCTAGATAATTCTAAAAACTTTGAAGACCTTGCTAGACACCTGTAAAAATTTTGAAGACCTTGCTAGATAGTTCTAAAAACTTTGAAGACTTTGCTAGACGCAAGTAAAAATTTTGAAGACCTTGCTAGACAGCTGTAAAAACTTTGAAGACTTTGCTAGACGCAAGTAAAAACTTTGAAGACCTTGCTAGATAATTCTAAAAACTTTGAAGACC
Source organism: Biomphalaria glabrata (assembly GCF_947242115.1). Lineage (NCBI taxonomy): Eukaryota > Metazoa > Mollusca > Gastropoda > Planorbidae > Biomphalaria > Biomphalaria glabrata. The sequence goes on along the minus strand of NC_074717.1, from coordinate 35,305,594 downwards.
TTGAAGGCCTTGCTAGACAGGTGTAAAAACTTTGAAGACTTTGCTAGACGCAAGTAAAAACTTTGACTTTACCATAGACAGAAAATGGTCAACTCAGAACGTTAACAATGTACACACATGACTGCGCATGTTCAGCAATCACTCTAATAGTACTAACACTTAGAAAGATCCATATTACAAATCATGACTTGATTAGCTTCGGTTATAACAGGATTAGTAGCTAAAGGTTTAAACTCTGTTTGGAGAGGGCAGTGATAAGAAGTCATATATATATATATATATATATATATATAGGCTACTTACAGTGCAATCATTTGTTTTATGTTTAGTTTATATTTCGATCTATATTCAGTATTTAATATCTTATACTATAAAGTAGAAAGTAAGTATGTATGTCCCGCATAGAAATCAAAACCGTTTTGACCAATCTTGATAAAACTTGGCAGAAATGTTCCTTGGGTACTAACTAAAATCCTAACGTATGTATTGTAGGCCTAAAACAAACTTAGAACCTGAAAAAAAATTTGCCAAACTCTTTGAAAGTATTAGTATCTTATAAATCTAGGCCATGTTTAATAATAGTGAACAAATAGATGCTATCTTACTAGATTTTTCTAAGGCTTTTATCTTATCTTATCTTATATAATACAGACGTTACTTCAAAAAAGAAGACAAAGTTCACCACCATAGTTTGCTTAAAAAATTAAAATATTTTGGCATTAATGGTCCACTGCATCAGTGGATTAAAGATTTTCTGATAGGGAGAGAACAAACTGTAATAATAAATGGCTCTAAATCAACACCGATAACTGTAAACTCAGGTGTACCTCAAGGAACAGTCTTGGGTCCACTACTATTTTTAATTTACATAAATGATTTACCAAATTGCATTACTTCAGGAACAAAAGTCAGATTATTTGCAGACGATTGCATAATATATAGAACAATAAAAACAACACAAGACACAGATATTTTACAAAGAGAATTAGATGAATTACAGAAATGGGAATCAAATTGGAGCATGTCTTTCCACCCAGAAAAATGTCAGTTGTTAAGAGCAACAAAAAAACTAAAACAAATTAATTCCACTTATCTTATTCATGGCAAACCAGTAACACAGACTAAAAACGCAAAATACCTAGGTGTTATAATAAATGAAAAACTGTCATGGAATCCACATATTGATGAAACTACAAAAAAATCAAACAAAGCTTTAGGATTTATTAAAAGAAATTTCTATAAATCAAATAACAACATAAAACTAAAATTTAGAAAGCCTTCAGGACAGAAGGCTCAAAAGTAAAGTAGCAATCATACATAAAACACTGAATCATAATCTTCAAATACAAAAACAAAATTTAATATAATACTCAGAAAGACACAAAGATAAAGGCACATTCCTCGTCCCATATGCTAGGACAAATTTGTACAAATACTCTTTCTTCCCTAGTGCTATTAGAGCATGGAATGGGTTGCCTGAGCTAGCCTGGAAAACCAGTGACTTGGCAGAATTTAAGTCATTGGTTAATATGCATGACTAAATGCATGACGCGTAGGACGTAATCATCTTCTTTTTTGAAGTAACGTCTGTATTATATAAGATAAGATAAGATGTTTACCATGTTTACATGAGAAAAGATCGAAAGGATCTAGATCTAATTTTAAGAACTACACTTTGCACTGATAGTTTCTTACTTTGACACATGAAAATAAAAAAATATAGTCTATAGATTTACAAAACATGACAGCGCGAAAAAAAAAAAGATTTTATGTCTCTGTGTCAAGCATTGACTTTGAAACTCCGAGCGAGAATAGGGTGGAGTTGGTTTGTGCAAGGTATTAGTTATTTAATTCCGTCATCGATAAAGCTGAGGATGTAAAATGCATTGCTGTAATCTGTTGCTAATTATCAACAGCTGATTGTGTGTGTATGTTGTAGATATAAGACAAGGAGAGGGGGACACTATGTTGCAACAACCTCCTCTCTCTCTCTCCCTAATGAGCCTTAAAAACCGCTCACTTTTCAGTGTGAGGCTTGTTTCTTTAACAGCTACCATATGATGCTCTAAGTGTGTGTTCTAACATGGCGGTCACATGATCTGATAATCTTTCATACCAAACACTCTTTTTTCCCTTCTAAATGTTCTTTAAGTCATAATAGTAATAAAAAAAAAGAATATATTTATAAGTTTAGTATCTCTAGTATCATTGTCGACCCCGTGGCTCCTTATCCATTACGTGTCGGTGTTTGCTGGGTATCACAAAGTTAACGACACAAATGAGAACCAATTTACAACCAATGAAGAAGGCTGTGTGGTTACCGACCATAATCTGACAAGTAATTAGAGAATGAACCATTACAGGATTCAACACTATAATAGATTGAATCCTAACAGATGTGGCCATTGTGGAAATAATTAGGATACTGTATGCTATAGACACCTAATCTGATTAACTTAATTCAAAATGACATCAGATTAATTTGTTTCAATCTCAGACTAACGTTAACTGTTTTAAAGAAGTGTTTCAGACTGATAACAAACACACATTTATTTGTTATTTTTTTACATAGATAAACATGTATAATAATTAATGTCATGACTTATTAAGACATAATCTTGAGCTTGACAAAACTCCTGGTCTACAAGGAGTTTAAACCAAAGATATACGGACGACACTTCTCTGATCATGAGACTGTTTGTGAAGATAAAAATACAATGGAGAAGAAAATCGAAATCTTTATCTGAAATAAAAAAAACAATTTCTCCAAGCCTAATATGAGCACGTCCAAGCTAAGTTTTGCTAAAAAAATGAAAATTATAACATAAACAATTAAATCGTCAAATCAAAAATGAATTATACACGAAAAAAAAAGACACTAAATGTCAATAGTTGAAGCGAGACAAAAAAAATCAGCCATGCTGTGTTCATGTGATTGTTGAAGCTTTTCATTTAAAGGAAAGAAATCCACAAGTAGCAAGTTTTTTTTTTATTTTGTGTACACTGTGTACAGAGTACTGAAGTAAACTTATATAGAAATATTTTTATTAACTTTTTTTAGTACATGATGTAGACAAAAAGTAAATTACTGTTACACTTGCCTACAGTATAAAATGTATTAATGTGGTTTTAAAAATAACTTACTTGTACAAATTTATCAAGACTCCAGAATTCTGTACACCAAATATCCCCAAAAGATTGCTATCAATGGATAGATTTGCCTCCATTTTATGAGAATCTAGAAGTTCTAACACACAAACCCAGCAGTGTTCATATTTTCTTGAATTTATTTTTGTTTACATTTTTTATAGTTTGATAATTTGGTGCTTTTTTGTTTTGTTTTGAACTACTCAATGTATAAGTGTACACTTTAGTTTTGAACTACTCAATGTATAAGTGTACACTTTATTGTTTGAACTACTCACTGCATAAGTGTACACTTTAGTTTTGAACTACTCAATGTATAAGTGTACACTTTATTGTTTGAACTACTCAATGTATAAGTGTACACTTTAGTTTTGAACTACTCAATGTATAAGTGTACACTTTAGTTTTGAACTACTCAATGTATAAGTGTACACTTTAGTTTTGAACTACTCAATGTATAAGTGTATACTTTAGTTTTGAACTACTCAATGTATAAGTGTACACTTTAGTTTTGAACTACTCAATGTATAAGTGTACACTTTATTGTTTGAATTACTCAATGTATAAGTGTACACTTTAGTTTTGAACCACTCACTGTATAAGTGTACACTTTAGTTTTGAACTACTCAATGTATAAGTGTACACTTTATTGTTTGAATTACTCAATGTATAAGTGTACACTTTAGTTTTGAACCACTCACTGTATAAGTGTACACTTTAGTTTTGAACTACTCAATGTATAAGTGTACACTTTATTGTTTGAACTACTCAATGTATAAGTGTACACTTTATTGTTTGAACTACTCAATGTATAAGTGTACACTTTATTGTTTGAATTACTCAATGTATAAGTGTACACTTTAGTTTTGAACCACTCACTGTATAAGTGTACACTTTAGTTTTGAACTACTCAATGTATAAGTGTACACTTTATTGTTTGAATTACTCAATGTATAAGTGTACACTTTATTGTTTGAATTACTCACTGTATAAGTGTACACTTTATTGTTTGAATTACTCAATGTATAAGTGTACACTTTAGTTTTGAACTACTCAATGTATAAGTGTACACTTTATTGTTTGAATTACTCAATGTATAAGTGTACACTTTATTGTTTGAACTACTCAATGTATAAGTGTACACTTTAGTTTTGAACTACTCAATGTATAAGTGTACACTTTATTGTTTGAATTACTCAATGTATAAGTGTACACTTTATTGTTTGAATTACTCAATGTATAAGTGTACACTTTATTGTTTGAATTACTCAATGTATAAGTGTACACTTTATTGTTTGAATTACTCACTGTATAAGTGTACACTTTATTGTTTGAATTACTCAATGTATAAGTGTACACTTTATTGTTTGAATTACTCAATGTATAAGTGTACACTTTATTGTTTGAACTACTCAATGTATAAGTGTACACTTTATTGTTTGAACTACTCAATGTATAAGTGTACACTTTATTGTTTGAACTACTCAATGTATAAGTGTACACTTTAGTTTTGACTCGACGTTTCTAACGTTTAACTTATACTTGTGTATTCTTCTCTCAAACTATAACTTCCATCGATTTTCGATGACCAGTCAATTTAACTCTCAAGTTTATTGTCTGACTTAAAGTCTCTTCAAATCCCTCAGAATCTCGCTAGATGTATGTTCCCTGAGTTCGAAAGTTTTCTGCGTACTTTTGAACGAGGGTCCAAATGAACTAGTTCTCGAGCTGACTCACTTTTGGATAGTTTCCTTTCAGTTGGGTCCCTGTCATTCCTGCACCTGCGGCCTCACTCATCTTTATATCAACCACATGTAATATGTTTCCAGATTTAAACTGAGACGTATCACGTCGATATTGAAGCTCTAATTAAAATTTATCATAAAAAAACAACAATAAACTTTTTTTTTCTAGATATTAAAATGAAACTTTTATGAGATTAATCAAAGTATTACAATAGTGAAATAAAAAACGAAATTAATTTAGTAGTTTTTTCCTTATGTAATAATATTTCAATAAAATATTGTTATCCGAAAAACAATGTTCTTATAATAATATTCTTGTTTCATTAGGAATTAATATTATGTTATTTTTCTCATGGCATGTCACGGAAACAGACGTAACCAATGAGAAGCAATGGAACTTGTAGCTCATCCTCTGATTGGTTATTGGTCACGTCGTATTTAAAAACTCATTAAAGATCAACTGGATTGGTTGGCATTAAAAGGACTCAGCATTAATTATTCAGCGCGAGAAAACAAATGACGCGCAAATAAAAAAAAAGGGGGGGGGATGAAATTGAAAGAAAACAAAAGATGAACAACACCGGGTTGAATCTGAAGCTAAATACGAGCAGGTTTAATCTGGCCTGTCACTAATCTTCCCGCAAGCCAACAGCAGAAGTTACGCTGGGTAATGGCAGACTGTGAAATGAGCCTCTACTGCTTGCGAGGGGACTCTGTTTCAAACAGCTACTGAAATATGGATGCTGAAAGACTTAATGCAAAACACGAGGCAGGACTCCGAGCCCCAGCGGTGTTAGGAGATAAGGCTGATTTGTTCAGGGTTTTTTTTTTTTTTTGTCTTTCTGCTCGTTAATATGTCGCGGTTGAATGGTTTTGTTTTCAAGATTCCTTTTATGTTTGCATGTTAAAGGAGGAGTGTCTGCGTGAGTGTGTGAGTGTGGAGGCGCATTTCTTGACTACGCATCTTGAAGAACATCGCAATGACTCATTTATTTCATCTTACGTTTGCGAACAATTAAGTTCACCATGACCTAAAGGGTTACCTTCGGGTCACGAGTCATTATATAGTAGCTAAGTAAAGATAAAGTAAAGTTCCCCTTTCAGAACAAGTGGTCTATTGCATTGTACAGACAGGGATCAAAAAACTATCTTATAATATTCCAAAAATACGAAAGAAAATTAGTGTTTGTCGTTAATGTCTGTCGTTAATGAGAACTCAGAATCTACAGCGTTATTACAGTATGTACATTACTTCTACAGACTCTAACGACTCTTTATGTTCATGGTCAGTTGGAAAACTTTCCAAAGCCTCTTGTCTATTTATCATAGTTTCAGTACTTACCAAAATACAAAGACAGGAAAACTTCACTATTGCCAACTAAAAAAAAAATAGGGCTATAATTTTAACGACATCTGTTTTCAATGCGCAGCAGCTCTAACTTACTGCTAGAAGCCCATTAGCTTTTTAAAAATTAAGTTTGAAGTCAAAGTGTGAAAGATGTTTCCTCCATGAAGAAATATTTTGTTCTTCAAACGGAAGAGATTACACCATTTGATTCTGCAGTGCTAAAAAACAGTGCTAAAAAGTTATCAAATACCTTTTTTAAAACAAACAAAACTTGCTATTTATAGTTTTTCAGTCTTGAGAACGTAATACGCGACACACATAATAAAGACCATTTGACTGTAAACATACAGTTCACTCTAAGTGTTGTGTTGTATTTACTTGAATAGGAAACTTTCAATTCAACATAATACATCTCTCTCTCTCTCTCACATACACACACATTGACGTATTCTAGGGCTCTCATACTTGTCATATAAAGGTCAAATAACTTCAGCAGTTGATTTTTGTTTTGTTTTACCAGACAGACAGGCAGAAAGACAGACTAAGTTAGATGATATTTCCAAATTTTTGCAAAGCTTATATCATCTCTGTCAGTCTGCCTGTATGTCTATCTGCTTGTCTGACCAAAAGTTATTTCTATAATCTAGGATCAAACAGAAATTTTGCACAAATATTTCTTTTGCATAACAACAAAATAATCAATTGAAAAATAACAAGGTTACAAAAGACAGTTTGTGTGGAAACACAAACTCAAAATCGGCCCCCGAAGTGGTCCACCCAGGCAGGCTTCAATATTTTCAGAAAGAACATCCAAATGAAATTATTTGAAAGACAAATGAGACATAAGGATGGAGAAAGAAGGTTAACAGATCTTGTGTAGTGCCCCAACGGTCCCGCGGATCAAAGAATAGGTGAAAGTGAATGTAAATTTAGATGTGAACCTGGCCTAACTAGTTCCCCTTTTAGACCTAGTGGCAGATGATGTAAAGTTCATCTGTTTTTGTGGCCTACGGTTAACTAGGGTGTCATGTAGCCAGCACAACGACCAACCGCCTTTACTTTTACCCAACTAATGTCAGGTACCCATTAGAGCTGAGTGGACTCAGAGGCTCCCAAAGATTCCAAAGTTGAAAATCCCAGTCTTCACCAGGATTCGAACCCGGGACCCCCGGTTCAGAAGCCAAGAGCTTTACCGCTCAGCCTTACCCCTTACCCCTGGCCTAACTGATGTCTTATAATTGATCTAATTGTTTTGAAAATGCTCAATCTCTAATTCTTATTCCTCAAAAAAAAAAAAAAACAAATTTCCGCAATAAAAAAAAATTGTTAAGGAAAATGAAGTTTACAAGATTACTATTCGTTTTAAATTAGGTCTAACTTATAATGCATGCTAATTAGCTTTTTCTCTTTAAAAAACTGCTTGCATAACTGATTTTAAAAATTAGATTTTTCGCTTTCAGAAAAAAAAAATAGCCGTTGCATCAGAACTTTGAATGGTCTAAAATATTGTGATGTCGGATTTTCAATATCTTTTCTAGTTTACGAGATCTAAACAGGACGGACGGACAGAGGGACAGACGGACAGACGGACAGACATTTCGCACAAAACTAATAGCGTCTTTTCCCCTTTCGGGGGCCGCTAAAAATTAGTTAATTAACTATTGGTAATAAAGTAATTTGTTTGGTATCTCAAACAAGGGAATGAAATATTACTTGAATGAAGTGTTGATATACGCTGAATTATTCCCATTTATACTAGGCTGCCTTCTAAGGCTTAGTGGGCAAAAAAATGAAATAGAAACAATAGATATACAATATTCCATGGTCATAGGCTAGCAGACATGACTGGTCCAAACGAATGGACCTCATTCACCAATCGTAAAAAAAACATCACTTAGCCACGTGATCCTCTATCTCTTCTATACAAACTACGTAATACACACATGCGGTCACGTGACAGTTTTTTTTTCCCATTGTTTTATCAATATTATACGTGGCTAAATGTTGTTTGTTTACGATTGGTGAATGAGGTCCATTGATACAACTACACTTAATATCTACCTTTTTTTGTCAATAAAAGTTGTTTTTTTTTTGTTTTGTTTTATAAGTATTTTTATATTTTTGTAATTTTACCTTTCTTGTGACACGTCTCCCCTCCCTCCCTCCCCCCTTCTTGTGTACCTCTTTCTGTCCCCACCCTCTCCTTGTCATGCTCCTGCTATCACGTGACATCTCTACACAGAACGTCACAAAAAAGACAGCTTAGATTTAAAAAAAAAACGAATTTCCCAACTCTATGACTAATATGCGCCATTTTCTTTCTGACATCATTAGATTTTTTGTCATGCCTGACTGGCTACACTAATACCCGCCTTCTGCTATTTACTCTTCTGCTCATTCTCTCTTTCCATTCTCTTTCTCTTCTCTCTAATTTCTCTCTTTTCATTTTAAGATTTTCTCATGCACTTATAGTAAATATATATTTGACTAAGCGACGACGGTAAATGTCATTTATTTTCTATTTAAATATTGCATGTTCATTTAACTTTATAACATGCTATTTGGTTTCAGGCAACAGTTTCAACGAATCATCTTCTTTTTTGAAGTAACGTCTGTATTATATAAGATAAGATAAGAAGTGATTTAGATTGGAACACCGGAAGCTTGGTTTTCTTGTTTGTTTTTTAAATTAATTTTATTTTTAATATGCTCTTGGTAATTATTTATATTTTAAAATGTTTCGTATATGTACATTGCAAATCTTATTGACAAATATAAAAAGACATGTATCACAACAAAAAGTACGAAGCGTTGTGTATGTTATGTATCTGCTTATAATGTATGTAGACTTAGTGTTATAAACACCTCTTAGAAAACAGATTTCCAATAGCGCTTTCTATTCTTTGAAGAATTTCAGCTTTATCCAAGAAAAAACAAGCTTTTTAAAAAAACAACAACACCAAAGTACGAGAGAAAAATAGTAGAAGATGACTCTGTGAGACAAATTCAAATATACTGCTATTAGACTCTAGTTAAATAGGCTTACTGTAGAATAAAGCAATTTAAATGCCCCCAGTTTTAGTTTACTCTAGCACAATGGCAATTATTATCCACACTTTCAATTGGGGACACTATACTAGCTTAGTCTATACTATCCTCACACTTCCAAATACAAATACCAGTAAATATATATATAATTATTAGCTGATTAACTTTCCTTCTACTAGAGGACACTTGCCCCTTTTGAAACACTTCTACTTCTATTTATCTGCCCAGTCACTCGGTCTGCCCAATGGCATAGAAGAGAACGCTCCTCATTTTTGTTAACAAAGATTATGTCAACTCTGTCTGTCTTTCTGCCTGTCTAATAAAAGCACAAAACTTTGGACACGTTATTTCTTCCACATCCAATCCCTTGGATCAAGCTTACATTTTGAAATAATTATTTCTTTTACCTGACAACACAAGAATCTTTTTTTTTCAAAAAGTAAATTATTTATTTTGTTTGTACTTGACCATGGGCGTAGCCAGGGGGGGGGGTTTGGGGTTCAAACCCCCCCTCCCCCGAAATGAGATCGGAATTTAGTGAATGATTTTTTGCTTTGATTTTGTTTATTTTAGGTGAGATTTTAATACTAAACCATCAATTGCCCCAGCACAACCAATGGGGTTTTGAGTTTAAAACCCCTTACCAGGGGGTTTTGAGTTTAAAACCCCCTACCAGGGGGGTTTGAGTTTAAAAAACCCTACCAGGGGTTTTGAGTTTAAAACCCCCTACTAGGGGTTTTGAGTTTTAAACCCCCTACTTGTGGTTTTTGCAGTTAACCCCCCCCCCCTCTTATATAAAACAAAACAAAACAAAAATGCAAACGAAAATCTCCTAATTCCAAGAGCACAGTTAAGAGAGATTTTGATTTTAAAACCCCCTCCAAAATTTACTATAAACCCCCTCTTCAATATAAAAAAAAGTTAATTACGCACTCAAAATGTTATGAGCGTAGCTAAATGGGTTTTTACTTAGTTTTTAGTTTAAACCCCACTTCAGCGGGGTTTGAAGGTAAAAAATACCTCTTTAATAATAAAAACAAATCAAATTATACACTCAAAATGTTTTGTGTGTAGTCAAAGGAGTTTTGAGATTAAACTCCCCTCCAGTGGAGTTTGAAGCTAAAAAGTACCTCTTCAATATAAATAAAAGCAAATTACTCACACTAAAATCTATGAACGCAGCCAAAGGGGTTTTGAGTTTAAACCCCCCGTCAGGGGAGTTTGAGGCTAAAAAATACATCTTCAGTGTAAGAAAAAAAGCAAATTACGAACTCAAAATGCTATGAGCGTTGCCAAAAGGGGTTTTGAGTTTAAACCCCCATTCAGAGGGGTTTAATGCTAAAAATACCTCTTTAATATAAAAAAAAAAAAGCAAATTACACACTAAAATTATTTGAGCGTAGCCAATCCAATCGGGGGTTTTGAGTTTAAACCCCTCTCTACAGCTGGCGTTTGTTTAAAGTTTAAAACCCCTCCAGATGGTTTTGAGTTTAAGATCCCCCTACAGAGCATTTTGAGGTGGAAAACCCCCAACAGATGATTTTGACGATAAAACTTCTCTTTTGGATATAATATCTAAAGCAAACTACAGTCACTTAATTCCAAGAGCGTATTCAAGAGTGGTTACACATTTTTATCAGTGGCAGGGCTCCCTTAATAAACTGCAGTGAATAGTCATCTGCCGAAATTGAATAATACTAAATGTACAGTGGCTCAACAAAGATGGCTAAGACAGATTTTAGAAGTCCGTTATAGAGATCGGGTTTAAATCAAGGAAATCCTATGCCGAACTGGGAGTCGACTCTTTAGTAAGATTGTGAGAGAGCGACGCATGAGGTTTGCGGGACATGTTCTCCGACAAAATGGATTACGCATAAGAAGAGTTGCAATGATATCCTAGTACAACTTGACGCCACTCATTCATTGAGGTCCTGATGGCAGGTGGGAAGAGGCTTTAGACATTACCAGTGACAGATTTTTTATGGAAACAGCTTGACGTCAAATGCTCCGAACGGCGCGGGAGGGTCTAAGTCAGTAAGAATAGCACATTAGGTTTTTGAAATAAAACTTTTTAATAGCAGGAAAATGCACTGTAGATACCTCAGAATATGCATTTTGTTGGCTTTCAATACCAGAAATAGTGCTTGGCGGCGGGGCTTCGCCCCGCGCTAGCGCTCCTCAGACCCCATTGCTAGTAATGGCAGGGAATCTACAATTTTATGGAAACAGCTTGACAGCAAATGCGCCAAACTGCGCGGGAGGGTCTAAGTCAGTAAGAATAGCACATTAGGTTTTTGAAATAAAACTTTTTAATAGCAGGAAAATGCACTGTAGCCTAGATACCTCAGAATATGCATTTTGTTGGCTTTCAATATCAGAAATAGTGCTTGGCGGCGGGGCTTCGCCCCGCGCTGGGGGAGCGCTAGGACCCCCTTGCTAGTATTTGCGGGGAATCTACAATTTTTCCACTAACTCATGGAAGAACCTTTTCTAGGGCACAATAAACGTCTTCCGAAAGAATGAAGAGTCAGAATGCAATAAAGATTATGTACACACACACACACACACACATAAATACATATATAAAGAAAATTTCGCTGGGGGGGGGGGAGAAAAAAATTCCCCCCCCAACCCCCCTCCCCTCCCGAAAAAAAATCCTGGCTACGCTAATGTACTTGACTGAAGTAGTCCATTTTATAGGTCGCCGCTCTAAATTGAAACAAACAATACATTACTATACGATTTTCTCTAGTCATTATTCCTCACTAGCAGAGTGGTTAGCACCTTGGTTCGAGGAGGCGTGAGCCACTAGTTCTAATTCATGTTCCCACCCCCTTTTTTGTAAATGCTTTTAAAAACCAATTTCTGTAATATCCACCCAGATATGCCTTTCTTTACCCCCCCCCCCACCCACGCATTTAATTTTCCAAACTTGTCCAGATAAGTGAGAGGATCCTAGCGTAGTGAGAAAGCTAAACGCATGAAATATAGCTAAACAAAAACAATTGATAAAAATATTATTAATCGCATAGATTTATTGTTGTTAGTCTAGAGTATAGATCAATTGAAAATTTACAAGACTGATTCAAGCTAATTTATATTGGTACAGTTTCACTTCTTATAAGCTTTGTTTTTGAAAAAGTATTTCTTTTCCTTGTTTATTTTATATAGTTTGCGTAGTCATGTGAAACACTGCGCTCATCCTTCATCCTCGGAATAAAAGACATTGCCTTTATAGTTTTGTTTTTTTCTCTTTTAAAGAGAATGTGTTTTTGAAAGTATATTTATTTGTAATGTTTTGTTGTTGTTTTTTTGTACGAAACTTATATTAACTCACTCTGTCTGGTCACGTTGAAATTTGGCACAATTATTTCTTGTACCTGACAAAACAACAATCAATAATAAAAAAAAAACAACTAATTAGTAAATTAATTAGCAATTAATGATTATGTTTGGAATCGAACAAGACTTATTTGACAGATGTGGCGGTATAAGTTGAATTAGCCTCCTTGAGGAGATATGAGGCCCGAGTGAACAAGTTTTTTCTTATGGTAACATATACCAGATAACCCCACCGCCCCCCCCCCCATTTTCCCAATAGGTCCAGACAAGTGATTGGATCATAGCGCATTAAGGAAGTTAAAAGCATGCAATTGTGCTAATCAAAATCAATTGGTAAAAATATGTATAATCTCATAGATTGTTTATTGTTAGTCTAGATGTATTACAAATTTAATGACATCCAAACGAATAGATACAAATACACTTAATTGAAGCTTTTTTTTTTAAAGTATTACATATTTTTTATTATATACTATAATATTGATTATTTTATCTTTACGTTACCTTAAGATGCTTATACTAAACCCTACATTCCCTAAGAGTATCTGGTCGTGTCAGGGCCGGACTTAACCATTGCGAAATGGATTGTGCGGGGCCCAGTTTGGGTAGGGATACGAATAATAAGTAAAAATTAAGAGTTTGTATTAGAAAATATGTTCGTCTTTGCATTTTATTCATTCTTTACTACTTACAGAATTACTTTACGAGCGAAGTCATACAGTATATCATAATAATTCTTTTTCCTACATTGATTACGCTCAATAGCAAGAATTATCAAATGTTTCAATCTCTCTTCGATTTCATTTCTTTCACCATATTCCACAATTACGGGTGTTGTACAATGCGTTTTTTTTATTGTGATTAGGATTGGCGTTTTCCATATTGAATGACACCCCAAATTGACAAGTTTGTCTACATTTCAGGAGATTTTTATGAGTTTTCAAAAGATTTTAATAATTTCCGGAGATTTCCAGAACTTTTAATATATTTTGAAATTTCATGAGATTCCCAGGAGCTCCTGGTAAATCAGGAGGCTTCATAAATTATAAAATGGTTTAATTTAATAATTTACACCTAAAATTACCGCGGGGCCTACTGCGGTCGCATAAATGGCAGTGGCCTAAGGCCGGTACTAGGTCGTGTGTTAAGCGCACTGAACTTTGTTATTGCGGAGGAAAGTTCGAAACTGTCCTATGCTTTTAAACCGAAACAAATCACTTCACTTGAAAAAAAGTGTAAGATAATCAACACAAATTGGTTTATTTTGAAATATCAAACTAGTTCCTGAAAGTCCATTTTACTTTTTTTCATTTCCTCCCCCCCCCCTTTTTTTTTTATACAAAAAAAAAGGGGGGGGTGTTCACAATAATATCCCATCCGCAGATTTAATACCTTCTACTCTCCCCTGCCCACCCCCCTTTGATTCTATTACAGTTAACCCAAATGCCCATCAAGAAATAAATTCATCTCTCATTGGAACTGTCCCAGGTTTTAAAAGTCACCAATTACCACTGTCGCGCAAGCAAAAAATTAAAAGGTTACATCTGTTGCTAATGTCCTGCCCGTTACGTGGTTCCCGCCATACAGACAGGAAATAGGAACACCAAAAATGGCCGTGACCTCATTGTCTCGGGTGAGCGATAATTATCTTAACCGCTGAACATCCTGGGGCTTTCTGCCTCACAGATCTTTAGGAAATGTCAGCGCCGGAAATCTAATTTACATACTTACGTACATACATACATGTAAACATACATAGGCTAGGTATAATATGCACACATGCGTGCGCATTTAGACAGCATCTATACAGATACACAGTTGGTCTATACACATTTATCAACATACAAAAGTACATATTTACGTTATTCATGCAAGCAAGCTAAAGTGTACTATATATACTATACACCAAGACGCACATTTGACTGAGTTGGCAATTCGGTAAGCACGAGATGGCACTGGCTTCACGTCTGCAGCGATAATGAAAAAGAGATGCGCAATGAGCTGCGCAACAATTGACTAGTTCGTTAATTGCTATGGAATCGTTCAGTAGAAGTGGCCAGTGCCTTTGCTGGTTAAGATATTTGGTTCAGATCTTGGGCACTTGTCACTCTTCTGTTTCTATAGCTAAAGGTTAACAAGAATGTCATGTGGCCAACATTACGGCCAACCGCCTTTACCCCAACCAAACTAATAATAAAAATGTAAAGACAAAAATGAAGAGCAGGATTCTACTGGAGATGTGCAGGACCAATGAGTCATGGTTGCACAGTTAGTCCACAAACGTATGACCATTGGTCATCGAGATGACTGTTTGGAATTGAAAACCGAAAGGGCAGCAGCTTGAAGAGAGAGAGAGAGAGAGAGAGAGAGAGAGAGAGAGAATGGGAGAAAGGAAGCTAGAGACAAAAGGAAATAGAAAGACAAGGAGAAAGAGAGAAGGAGAGAGAAAGAGAGACAGAGACAACGAGAGATAGAAATGCAAAAAGACAGAAAAAGAGAAAATTGAGAAAGGAATAGTTCCGAACAGAAGTAGCTAAAGATAGA
This sequence comes from Biomphalaria glabrata, assembly GCF_947242115.1. Lineage (NCBI taxonomy): Eukaryota > Metazoa > Mollusca > Gastropoda > Planorbidae > Biomphalaria > Biomphalaria glabrata. The sequence continues at coordinate 35,290,420 of NC_074717.1, read as the reverse complement.
AAAAGAAACAGAGAGAGAAAGAGAGACAAAGACAGACAACGAGACAGAGAGAAAGAGAGAGACAAGGAGAGAGAGAGAGAGAGAGAGAGAGTAGAGAAAAGAATATTTCCAAAGAAAAGAGGAGAATGAGAGAGAAATGAAAGCTGATTTCCTATATGTGTTTACTGATTACCTATATGTGTTTACTAATTGCCTACATGTGTTTACTGATTGCCTTTATGTGTTTACTGATTGCCTACATGTGTTTACTGATTGCCTATATGTGTTTACTGATTACCTATATGTGTTTACTGATTACCTATATGTGTTTACTGATTGCCTACATGTGTTTACTGATTGCCTATATGTGTTTACTGATTGCCTTTATGTGTTTACTGATTGCCTATATGTGTTTACTGATTGCCTATATGTGTTTACTGATTGCCTATATGTGTTTACTGATTGCCTACATGTGTTTACTGATTGCCTATATGTGTTTACTGATTGCCTTTATGTGTTTACTGATTGCCTACATGTGTTTACTGATTGCCTATATGTGTTTACTGATTGCCTATATGTGTTTACTGATTGCCTACATGTGTTTACTGATTGCCTATATGTGTTTACTGATTGCCTTTATGTGTTTACTGATTGCCTATATGTGTTTATTGATTGCCTATATGTGTTTACTGATTGCCTATATGTGTTTACTGATTGCCTATATGTGTTTACTAATTGCCTATATGTGTTTACTTATTGCCTTTATGTGTTTACTGATTGCCCATGTGTCTACTAATTGCCTTCATGTGTTTACTGATTTCCTACATGTGTTTACTGATTGCCTACATGTGTTTACTGATTGCCTATATGTGTTTACTGATTGCCTTTATGTGTTTACTGATTGCCCATGTGTCTACTAATTGCCTTCATGTGTTTACTGATTTCCTACATGTGTTTACTGATTGCCTACATGTGTTTACTGATTGCCTATATGTGTTTACTGATTGCCTATATGTGTTTACTGATTGCCTATATGTGTTTACTGATTGCCTACATGTGTTTACTAATTGCCTATATGTGTTTACTGATTGCCTATATGTGTTTACTGATTGCACCGTCTAACATGATTAATATATTACTATTATCTAATTCATACTGTTTCATTCATCTATTTAAGCAGACCTAATTATAAGTGAGGTTGAGTTATCGTCATGGTGTATGTGAGTGTGTGGGGGGTGTATGGTAGTCACGTGACGTTACAAAGGCAACCAATCAAAGAATGCATTGTGCTCTCCGAGGTGTACTCTACTAATGAGAACTATTCGAATTGTTTCACCTATAAAAAAAAAGAAATCAGAAAGAGAAGAATGACAGTGCATATAAAACTGATGAGTGTATAGTACACTGTACAACACTGGAGTCAGTAAAGAATGAACAAGACTGCCTGCTGAGAGGCTCTACATTTGATGCAAGGCTGCATGCTGAGAGACTCTACATTTGATGCAAGGCTGCATGCTGAGAGACTCTACATTTGATGCAAGGCTGCATGCTGAGAGACTCTACATTTGATGCAAGGCTGCATGCTGAGAGACTCTACATTTGATGCAGCCCAGAACGCAGGAAAACAATGAAAGCCTGAAACAGAGCGTGTGTTGGTGTTTCCGTTTTTCATCGGAAGGGGTTCAGGGCTAAAACTTTGAGAAGCACTGATTTCAACAAACTCTTTGGAAAGATAAGATGTGTACAATTATTTACTTCACACCTGTGGCCCGTATAAAGAACCTGCCAGTGAATAATGTCAACTTGTAACTAATAATCTTTTGTAAACTGTTCAGTTATTAGCATAAAATAAAAATATTTGTTGACTTTAAAATTACCGGATGTGATAGCATTTGCAAAGAAAACACCGCAGGAGCGTTTGGTTTTGTAGATACAGGCTGGCCTGAGCTAGTCCTCTCTGGATAACATTCAGAGCCTGGAGTTGGCCAGACATTGTGGAACTACAACGCTATCAGCTGTGCTCACCATTTCATGTTTGGTACTCAGCTTGACCTAGTCACTCGTTTTTTTTTTTATCACTCGGCTTGTCCTGGAATTATGATAAGTCTGCCAGTCACTGTCATTAGTCACTGCTAAGTTTTTAATACAATCATTCAGACTGTTTACCTTATGGCTTATCCTCTTAATGTTTTACAGCAAAATACCTGCCTGGAATTAATTCAGCCAAAGGCGGCTCTTGGGGAGGATTTCCTTGTCGGAACTGGAGAAAATATCAAGGTAAAATTAAGTGAAATTCCGTAACTGCTTATAATTCTACTAGTCCGCTTAACATGCATGTAAACAAGTCATAATGACAGTATATGTACATTTTAAAAAAAAAACTTGTTTGAACCAATTAGTTTCTAGGGATATGGAAGGATATGACAAACAAAAAAAAAATCGATATCCTTATGGATAATTCTCAAAGCCGAGTTTTCATAAACATGTCATTACAATCTGTATTGTAACTTGTGGATGAAATAGAAACTAAACTGGTCTAATAGAATTATTGGACTAGACACAAATTGTGTTGGGGGTGGGGACTGTTGTAATGTGGGCTGAAAGATTAAAAAGTGTTCTGGGCAAAATAAGCTTATACCAACTAGTTCAACCGTAGCGCAAGAGCATACGATATATATATATATTGTTACGTATCTCTCCTACTATCCAGGCTCTCTTCAAACTGCACCACACGACACAACGAACTTAAAGAACCTCACAACTCAGGGCTCCAAAGTATCAGTCAATTTAATTTCAAATACATTACAAATACTTTACAGTTGGCAACAACATCACACTAACTGTCCAAAACCTAGCCTTGCTCCGCCTGACTTCACACACCGTCTGTCTCTAACTTCGCCTCGTCTGGTCACATTGCGAGGTAACGTTAAGTCTCGTCTTTCTGACACACTCGCTCTTATATAGTCTCTATTGGCCTTCTAGAATCGGATGGAACGTTTTTGACCACTCAGAATGATCACAATCGCCGTGACTTGCGTGCGTAATATTTACACCCAGGTCGTTGCCGAACTGGCGTGTACTGTCACTGGTCACAGTTGACCGATCGTCCTGCGCTGGACTGGGGCGATTTGAGCAGGCCAAAACACACACAGCACTACCCCCATCTGTGTCACCACCAGGTTTACAACAATATATAAGAGCATTCGGTGCTGCTTTTTTTTTTACTAAAATAATAGACATATAAAAGAAATTACCCCCCCCCCCTTTTTACAGACAGAAAAAAAGGGGCTGTTGCCGTGAGGAGAGTGACTCACACAAAATCTTAAAAAGCTGAAACGACATAGTTTTAACAGTTAAGTGATAAATACTTCTCTACATGCAGAGTGAAGTAAATTCAATAACAATATATTGGCTCCTTTTGTCTCGAAAGGCAATGGATGCGCCCAAGTGAGTCACTGGTTTTGGCTTAATCTTGAGACGGGGCAGAATCTGGTGTGGCTAAACAAGCCAATTCTAGAACGGCAGACTTTGCCACAATTCGTACATGTGTATGCCTCTGATTTAGGGCTAGCAGACAGGGCAGCTTTCTTTTTTTCCCTCTTGATTAAAGCCGCTTCAATTCTTTTGTTCTCAGCAAGGGTTGTCCCAGCACGCACAGTCTGTCTCCATGCACTCCGGTCTTTGGCTATGTTTTCCCACATACTTTCATTGATGCCTGAGGCTCTCATGTCTCGCTTGCAGACATCTCTATATGTTAGTCTTGGGCGGCCCTTGGGTCTGACTCCTTCCACAAGCTCAGCATATAAGATATCTTTCGGGATTCTACCATCTGGCATGCGGGTGACATGTCCGAGCCAGCGTAATCTTCTTTGTGTCAGGAGAGCATACATGCTCATACATGTTCATATTGGCCAATCTCAAAATTTCCTAATTGGAGACATGGTCCCTCCAAGAGATGCCCATTATGCGTCTCAGGCAGCGCAAGTGGAAACTATTCAATCTGTGCTCTTGGTACATGTATGTTGACCAGCTTTCACTGCCATAAAGGAGAGTGCTCACAACACAGGCGTTGTAGACTAGGATTTTGGTCGCTGTGGTCAATTTACCATTTTCCCAGACGCGCTTGGAGAGTTTTGCCAATGCTGTGGTAGCTTTTCCTATCCTTTTTGTCAGCTCGATGTCTAAGTCTAGGTTACTGACAATTGTTGAACCCAAGTAGGTAAATTCCTGCACCACTGAAAGGGTGTGGTTCCCAATTCGTATTATAGGTATTTCTGCGACGTCTTGTGCCAGGATTTCGGCCTTGGAGAGACTTATAGTAAGGCTAAATTCTTGACAAGCAGCTGCTAAGGCGTTCACTAGCTTCTGTAGACCTCCTTGTGAGTGAGATACGAGTGCCGCGTCATCGGCAAACAGCAGCTCCCTTATCAAGATACGACGCCTTTTCGTTTTGGCTTTAAGACGTGCCAGGTTAAAGAGCCTTCCATCGGATCTGCTATGAATGTATATTCCGTCTTCCAGGGATTTAAAAGCACTGGACAGTACGACTGAGAAGAAGATGCCAAATAGTGTAGGGGCCAGTACACATCCTTGTTTTACACCGCTCTTAATGGAGAATGGCCTGGAGGAAGAACTTTCAAACTGAACGGTGCCCTGCATGTTTTCGTGAAAAGCTGACACTAGTTTTCTTAACTTATTTGGGCAGCCGATTCTCTCTAGTACAGCAAACAGACCGCTTCTGCTAACAAGGTCTAAGGCCTTGGTCAAATCAATAAAAGCTATGAAGAGGGGCTGCTTTTGTTCTCTGCTCTTCTCCTGTAGCTGCCGCAGAGAGAAAATCATATCTGTTGTAGATCTACCTGCCCTAAAGCCACACTGCGACTCTGGATAAACACGATCTGCCAGGATCTGTAATCGCTTTAGTAATACTCTAGCAAAAGCCTTTCCGACTATGCTAAGCAGTGAGATGCCTCTGTAATTGTTACAATCAGAGCGGTCGCCTTTATTTTTATAAATTGTAACAATGTTGGAGTCTTTCAATTCCTGGGGGACCATTCCTTGTTCCCAGCACAAGCTTAGCAGTTCATGGAGTGGTTTGATTAGGGCATGTTTTCCAGCCTGAATTACTTCAGCAGGAATGCCATCTCCTCCGGGTGTTTTCCCATGTGCAAGCATGTCAATGGCAATGCTCAGCTCCTTTACTGAGGGCGTTTCGTCTAATTCCGTCAAAACTGGAAGTGATGGGAAGTTGGAAACAGCATTTGGTGAGATGGCGTTTTCAATCTGGTAGAGTTCTGCATAGTGTTCTACCCATCGTTCCATTTGCAGCGCTCGATCACTGATGATTGAGCCATCTTTTGACTTGAGCGGAGCACACTTGCTGGTGTGAGGTCCAAAGGCTTTTCTCATGCCCTCATATAGTCCTCTTATGTTACCACAGTCGGCACAAGATTGAATATCTTCGCATAGCTCCTGCCAGTATTTGTTAGCACATTGTCTCGCTACTCTTTGGGCATTGTTACGTGCAGCTCTGAGCCTTTTTAAGTTGCTTGGGGTGGGATCCTTCTTGTAGATTAGCATGGCTGCTCTCTTGTTCGTAGTGGCAGTTTCCATTTCTGGTAGACTGGCCTCAAACCAGTCTTCGCTTTTCTTGGTTTTGTTTCCAAAGACCAGTGATGATGTTTGGTAGATTGTATCACGCATAAACGTCCAGCTTTTTTCTACATCAGTCACAGAGAAGTTTTTAAAAGCTTTCTCTAATTTGTTCTCAAATTCGGTGCAAAGATCAGGATTTTTTGTGCTAGTAGTATTCAGGCGTGATTTTCTTTTTCCCTGTGAAGTGTGGATCTTAGTTGGCAGCAGTCTTGTCCGGCAGGACACTAAAGTATGATCAGTATCACAATCCGCGCTTTGGTAGCTACGTGTCAGCAGTATATTTCCAATGTCCTTTTTTCGTGTCAGTATCATATCCAGCTGGTGCCAGTGCCCAGACCTAGGGTACCTCCATGAGACACAGTGCTGTGGTTTTGTTCTGAAGTATGTGTTGGTAATGCAGAGCTTATGGTATGTGCAGAATTCAAGCAGTCTTTGTCCGTTCTCATTCATCTTTCCGATTCCAAAAAGCCCAAGACAGTCTGGCCAGGTAGTGTGATCTGATCCTACTCTGGCATTGAAGTCACCTAGAAGGATCATATGTTCTTTTTGAGGAATGTTTGCAATGGCTTCTTTGAGGTCTTCATAGAACTTGTCTTTGTCCTCCTGAAGCGAGCATAGTGTGGGGGCATAGGTACTAATTAGAGTGACTTTTCCAGATGCTGTCATCATACTTATGCTTAGTAGCCGTTCTGAGCCACCAACTGGAGGGACTATCATGGGAAGAAGACTGTTCTTGACAGCAAAGCCCACACCATGTATTCGAGTCTCATCCTGTGCTTTCCCTTTCCAAAAGAAAGTGTAGTCAGTCTCGCGGAGCATGCCGTTTTCGGCCAGTCGGGTTTCTTGCAGGGCTGCAATGTCAATATGTAGCCTTTTTAGCTCGTTGTTTATAACTGCCGTCTTCCTTGCATCGTCGATCTGCCTTAGATCATCAGTGAGACCAGGACACATTGTCCTGACATTCCAAGTGGCCAGTCGCATGACAGGGATTTTCTTTTTCAGTTTAATTTTTCTTCTTTTGTTGCTTGGTGCAAGTTTCCAGCCTACTTGTCGTTTTAAACTAAGCTCTAAGCACCCATTAGAGCAGGCAGGCTGTGGCGGATCAGCACCTAACTGACTGGGGGCTGCCCAGGTTGAGGCGGGCGGTAGCTGATCAGTGAGGCGCGAAGACCTCTCCCACCGTCAGAGACAACCCGTGGCGTCCATACATTACGCCAATCAAGTTGGACTTATAACCCGTAACTGTTGTCTCCCGTGTTGTTTTAGCCGCTTTGCAGCAGCACCAGAGTTTCCTCTCCGGGGCGCATTCCTGGGCCTTGGATAAAGGGGTCATGGGTGGCCCATGCGTCATGATCCCTCTCTCGACCTTGCTGATGTGATCCAAAGGAACGCATCGCATTACATTTGGCACCAACTCAGTTGCAGAAGCTGCCGGAGGGAATTTCGTAGCTGATACTCCCAACGCCTAAGGGGCTTCACTCCTGATTTCTCCTCGAGGTTGTCTCCTGAAGCCTCAGTACCGCAAGGCAGCGGGGGTTTGAAGTCAGAGTACCCCTCTCCTAGATGAACTGCCTTACTAGGCTGACGAGCTCCATCTGCCCGAAGCTCCCGGTTTTGTGGCGCCAGGTATCCGCCTTCACCCCTTCACCTGTTAGTAAGAGCAGTTTCGCCGGGCTTAATATCTAAGCCACACGAGCAGGCCAGGTGCTGGACTTAGTTGTCAGAGGCTATTTGAGACGCATGCCATTAGGAGTACTTTATAGACAATGGGAGCTTAACCCCATTGACACCCCTGGCCATGACAACCTTTGAAACCATAACAATAACAATACACAGAATTAAAACAGACAAAAAATGACAGTTGACAGTATTGACACACGTCTGTGGTTTTTAAGACACAAAATAACGTTGTACCAGAAGAGAACATTTGTTGACACTTTGGTGCATAGACAAACTTTGAAATCGCCATGGAGAGTGTGTTTTTGTTAGTGCGTGTGCGTGTGTGGTGGTGGTGGGGGGGGGGGGGAAGCAGTACATTCAAAGTACTGAACGGCTGACTATCCCCTTAAGGCTGGTCACCAATTAACAGCGGTCAGATAAAACGGAAACTGGCCGCTTGTCTAGCGCGCAATCTTGGTCAAACTAAATGACCACTAATGACCAGAGGCCCATGGCAAAAGTTTGGTAGGAAAAGGGGAGGACTAGGTTGCGTACTATTTTGTTTTATCTTGTTGATGTTTTTTAACATGTTGAAATCTTTGAAACTTATGTTTTATATTTTTCATTTATTTGAATGCATTGCAGAATATATATTTGTTGGAAAGACAGGGCCTGATCTACGGAAGTACAGTCTGCAAAGAGAACATAGTATCACCCTCAGAAAGGGCCTTAACACACCTAACAAAAGGGGCATAATAAACATTAAAATAAAGAATATTGATTAAACCTGCACGAGTTGTTATGTGTCATTACCATAAGCAAATATTTCTTTGTTATTATACTCGTTTGTTTGATACCAATGTGTCCAAACCTCTGCTGCCTTGCGGCTATACCCAAACACGGGAAAGGCTTCGGGAGACAATCCCGAGGAAAAATCAGGAGCTGGTGATCCTTAGGCAGATTGTGGCACACCGTGCTACAGCCTAGAAGAGCCTGCGGCGCTACTGATCCCAAAAAATAGGTGCCGGTACTCAGTGATTAGTTGCCGGTACTCAGTGATTAGGTGCCGGTACTCAGTGATTAGGTGCCGTTACTCAGTGAATGATTGCTTAACTTTTAACTACTAATAAATTAATATTAAACATTAAAATACAAGAAATGTAATAACTTTTTCCACACGTTCGAAAAGGTGCCGGTACGCCGTACCGGTGCGTACCGACACAAAAAAAAAAGCCCTGCTCTTAATAACTGACATTTTTTATGGGTGGAAAGCCATGTTCCATTATGATTCGTCTGCAACCTTGAAATATAAATACAAATAAGTCTTAATTAATCTTGCTTTTTAAAAAAACATTTAAATACTTTATGTGCGTAAATAAAATCAACTTCTACGACGCCAGATATCGCCCAGACATCATTATTCGTTAATACCCACAAGAGAATTAAGATGAAAGTACATGTTCATTTCTCTCTGTCTTTGCACTTTTTTCCTTCGGCTTTGATCCTTCCGCAAATATTCTGGTATTCTTGCGCCTCTCGTGACCTTGGTCTATTAAAAGATCGTCACAAACGCCTAATTGCCCTCAGTTTAATTATTGCAAAAAATTTTTATCTTTGACGTTGAAACTCAAGCTTGCATAATTATAAATTGCTAAGAAAAAATAATTAGGTTAAGCATTTCGTGCGAAATGAGGTCAGAGAATCCAAAATATTGCAAACTATTTCCTTGCTAATTATTATCTTTTATAATTTAATGATGTTCCAAGGTTATGGATTTTTTTTTTTAGTTTAGAAAATCGGAATTAATAAAATCTGTTAACATTTTTTTTTTATAATTGGGTAATCAGGAAAAAAAAAGTTAAAGGCCAAAGGAAAAAAAAAAAAGAATGCAACAAAAATGTTAGCAAAACTCATTGAAGTAAAAATGAAAATTCTTCTTGACGTGAGACATTTTGCAAAGTAAGCATTGTACGGCCAGAAGAGACACAGAGTTACAGAGGCGGACACCCATTGGGGAGAACTACTTTTGAACTACGTCGATGGAACTAAGACATTAGCCAATTGTGTGCTTTAGGTCCCAGTACTTTGCAATTGTACCTTGACTCTCTCATGTAGCAATAGTACATGGACTCTCTCATGTAGCAATAGTACCTGGACTCTCTCATGTAGCAATAGTACCTGGACTCTCTCATGTAGCAAAGGTCATTAAAACGAAACACATAACTGAGTGCAGTGGCGTAGCAACAGTGGCGTGAGGAGGGAGATAACGCCCGCCAATGGGGGCTCCCCGGGGCCCTTGATATAAAACATGTTTTAAAATTAAAAATAAACATAAAAATGTATGGACAGTAAGAATTCAAACTTATAAGCAAAAGTTTATCCTCCCAGGTGTATTTAAACAAACGTTTTTCGTTTTTTTGAAGACAATTCCTCCAGTACAAAGCTGATGACTTCTTGTAAGAGTGACTATCCTATACTCTTAATATGACAACATTAAAAGACAGATTCTAGTTTGGTGATAGGCCTATAGATCCAGACTTAGTAGATGGTGCGCAAAATGTTCCTGAAGGTCTAATTATTTCGTTCCCACTTATAACTTATAGATTACTTCAAACAAGAAGATAATTACGTCCAATGCTTTTCATGTGTCAATCTAGTCACGCGTGTTAATCAATGACTTAAACTCTGCTAATCCCTTTGTTTTCCTGGCTGATTCAGGCAACCCATTCTATTCTCTGATGGCACTGTGGAAGAAGGAGCACTTGTACGCATTAGTTCTAGCGATTGGAATAAGAAATGTGCCTCTATCTTTGTGTCTTTCCGAGTATTTCATAAGCTTTTGTTTTTCTATGTGTAAGTTATGGTTCAGTGTTTTATGTATTTTAGCTACTTTTCTTTTAATGCTTCTGTGCTGAAGGGTCTCTAAGTTGAGTTCCCTGTGTGGCCAATGAGCTAATAGTTCTTTTCACAAAACTATACCAAAACATTTACATTTCTAGGAAAATCTTTAGGTCTGTGTTTTGTCGATGAAGAATTTGTAAGCTGAATAGAGGAATTGTAAAAACTAATATCCTATTCAATTTCCAAATACTATAGAACACAATTGGCCCGCGCCAATCCACAAAGCACAGATTGAACGCGCATTGTAATAACGTCTAAAAAAAAAATTAACTCGCCATTGACTTTGTCAAGGTTATGAAGGTCACGGAGTCACGTGTCATAAAATATAACAATGTCATAGTGACTAAAAAAATGTAGCTAAGTTGTGAGTTGACACGGTGATACGTTCCATTCATAACTGATAATGTGTGCACTCGTCTGCAGGTGCCGCAGAGCATAAGAGTGGCCGCCCCCCTCCCCTCACCCGATTCACCGCTTCCTCATCACCTGGTTAGTAAACAGGGCCAACAATTTACTGGCCGCGGACAATGACATTAGAGGCCACAGTGTTGCAGAAATGACCCCAGAGTTACCTTTCTTTGTCTAACAAAAAACTAACGAAAGACTTAACTACCGGAACTCAACAATACACATTGCACACACACACACACATTGCAACGCACATTTTTTATGAAAACTTTTCACATTTTAAGGGTCGCTGTGAGAATAGAGGCTTGCCTAAAATAATTTTTGACTCAATTAGTAGAAGAGAGAGAGAGATAGAGAGGGGGGGGGGGGACAGCAATCATAAGGATAAGTCATGGCTAACAGGAAACATGTATGAAGCGAGCAATCAGTGAAGAAACTTGTCAGCTTATTTGCAATGTTTTAGGTATTCTATTTCAGAGTCAAGTCTCTTCGCACAAAGCAAACTAGAATGATGAAGTTAGGCGCTTATCAAGGTTTAAGGCCAAACAAACAATTCCTAGATCTAGTTCCCATCGGAGATTCGAGCCCTAGCCCTCTCGATAAGATAGTCAAGCTGTTTAAGCCACTCAGTATTATGTAAATAGTGCCCCCCCCCCCCCGCCTTTTTTCTTTTACATAATAATAAGTTTAGCGACGCATATCTAAAATTGAACAAATGTGTATCTAAATTAATACATTAAGCTTTTAAAAATATATTTATGTAAAAAAGAGTACATTTCGCTAGAAGGAACTGCAATGTGACGATGTGCAGACGTGACCTTCACCCCGAAGTCAATCAACTTTCCCCTTCCCGCCACAATTGAGTGATACTTTCTCACAGCCTTCACACACACGTGACCTGCGGCTATTGTGTCCAGTGTCCACCCTTGCAGGTTACTGAATGGAAGGACGCAGCATTGTGCAGTAGGTGATGTATATCCGCTTCCAGATAAAGGTTGAGCACCTGGGAAACGATTAATTGATATCTGATATCTTTATATATAAATATATACAAACCTTTTATTGAATTTCCTTGCCTTTCATACTGGTCTAGGATTTTTTTTTAAGTAAAACATTACAATTGGTAGCAATATTCACATATATTTAACAAAATCTAACTCACTACAATAACACAACCTTCCGGTCTTACGTTCGTCTCCCCCTTACTAAGACCAAATGACGACAATGCCACCTATGTTGCATCATTCACAACCAATCGCTAACCTCTTCCCACCGTCAACATAGAAATAAACACACACATAATCCATAACACTCCCCCCAGAAAAACAAACAAACCCGCATACAACATCATAGACCACTCAGTCACGCTTGCGTCACGCTAGACTGGGAGAGTACAGCTTGTCCAGCATGGGTCAATTTTAAAGTGATACTACCTCAGAGGAGACAGTTTAACGTCACACAAGACAAGGCTGTTCACTTCTTGCCCAGGATGGGGCACTGAGATTGCCATGTTTCTATTTCATTGAGATACCATCTAAGAAAGAAATTTTTAAAACTTACTTTGAATTCTTTCAAACAATAAAAGAAATAAAATAAGCTAAAATATAATTTATCCCAGCGCCTTTTCCTGTTAAAGTATTTATCAATAAGTGGATTCCGTAATACCTATTTTATTTATTAAAACATTTAGGTATTTAAAGTGTTTTCATTGAATTAAAACCAACCACCCGTTATAAATGCATGAAATAGAATATATAATTATTTATATACGGTCGTAAAATGAAGAAACATATAATATACATACTCTCCGAGAAGAGGCAGTTCAATTCTTATCATAATATTTCTGTTAACAATTTTGTTATTTCCCCAATAGGGTTTGTTGCTGAACATAAAAATTATATATGTGTCAGACGCGAATAGCCCAATTTTCAGTAAAAGAAATTACAAAAGTCATTTCTCTATAGAAGAAGTTAAGAAGGCTATATAAAATACAACCACAGACCTATATATACTACAATAAATATAGGGTTTTGATTGATAGTTACGATTTATTTAGGTAGGTGCTGTTTTACTATTACATACCAAGTATTAGAGTTTAGAAAAACCCAGGTTTGTTTTTTTGTGCAACGCTATTAGCTAACACCTCATATCATCTCTCCATTAGTATATTTAGATCTATAAGCTAATTCTAGTCTAGATCTATATATAAAAATCGAATAGATCTAGATAGTAATAGTATAGATTCTATCTTGAGACTAGATTGCCGAGTCTAGCCTATGCTATGCCCATAGTCAGTTTTTATTAGTAAAAAGTCTAGATTAGATACAGACATAAGACAGATCTAATAATACTGTAATACGTTTACTATACTCTACACTTAATCTACTAAACTAGAGATCTATCTATAGATCTATCTATAATCTAGTCAATCTAGATCTATACAATATTAATTATAATACTTCTACATATAATGATTTATTTAATAAGTTAGTACTTATACTTAGATCTATTATAGTTTATTAATAGATTTACTTTTCAATGCCTAGACCTAATAATAAAATGCGAATGATGTCTATAATGACTGTTATTTTGTTATAATAATAGGCCTACTAAATTTAGGTCTAGACTCTACTTAAATCTAGTCTAAAATAATGACTGTCTAAGACTCTAGATGATTGAGAAGTTCACATAGAGGTGTTTTTAATAATACGGCATGTCGGCTAAAAGTATATAAAGTGCTTTTTTTTTGTAAAAATAAAAAAGAGGCTCCGGTACTCAGTGATAGATGGCCTAACTTTCAACTAATAATAAATTAACAATTAACGTTGCATTACAAGAAAAGTAATCATTTTTCCCGACATTGAAAAAAGGTGCCGGTACCCCGTACCGGTGCGTACCGTCACAAAAATATATGTATATCTCAATCTTCTTTCATTTAATTTTTTTTTTGCGGGGTTATTGCTACTTAATACATTGATACCGGATCGATTTAAATAGGGCCTAAGTATACAAGCAGGATTTCGAGCATTGGATAAATTTATTTTTTAAGTACAAAGTTTTATGGAAGAGGCAGTATATTAGTTGTTTGAAGTTTTTAACTTCTTAAATTCAGACTAAAAATATCGAAGCCTACTTTTTTTACACTCATTTCTAAACAATTAGAAGAGATGGACTGACTCATAGTGTAGCTTGTGTACATCTGCAAAAACACAAACTCTCTTTGTAATCTTATCAGTTAGACTTTCAAAACTATTAAAAGAAAAACTTAGTGATTATTTTTACTGTATAATTCTATTATTATTCCTTTTTAGAATTAGGATATAAACAAAAATTTGCCATATGACTTTATCTAACAGAAAAAAAATTAAACTTAAGTCTATTTATGCGGTTATTTATAGTTACCTAGTAATATAAAATATATTGAACGTACATTCATCATAATGCAGCCATGCGATTTTTCATTTATAAACATAGCATTATTTAGGACCAATATTTTACAAAGGCTGCTTGGAGAAATTACCCATTAGGAGAAAAACGACCCCTTTACTCAAGAAAAATTTAAGAAACTAGAACAGACACAAAATAAACAGTGACATTCATAACAAAATAATATTCAAAATTGATTAGAGTAACACCTTTTTAAGTAATCATTTAAAGTTTAAAATCACTACAATTTTTTTCAACAATTATTTTGTGTATGAAATTGTGTATCGGAAAATGCCGGGTACATGAAATAAGCTAGTCCTAAAAAACAACACAGATCTTGGGTAAAATACTCATTAAATAAAGTACTGTAAATGTGTAGTTTCACGCGCTAGTTTCAGGTCTTTTCTTTTTATGGCCTCTATCGGGTTATATCCCAACTACCCGTATTTTTGTGCAGAATTTTTTTCTCTATTAGGTACACTTAAAATTATAGCATAATAATGTCAGTTTAATTTAAAAAGAGAACTGAAAAATACAAAGATATATAGGGAAAAAAGCAACTTCCGGCCCAATACTTTTTAATCAAAGAAACGAAACGGACTAGTCCAACAAGCCCTATTAAAATTATAATCTCTCTCTGTCTCTCTGTCTCCATTCCTCTGTCTCTTTTTCTCTCTGTCTCCTTTTTACATGCTACACATAATTTATCGAACGCGTTTAGTTTTCTTTAAGGAAAAACAAAGAAAGAAATCATTTTTTATGCTAGTAATAAGAAAACATTTTAAAAAGAACATTTGATAGCGAATATTTTGTGCTATATTACATTCGTATCTAGGGCACAAACTGAAGTCAAAGGCCCTTCGGACAATAAAGAGTTTTTTTTTTTTTTCAGAAGTAATGAATAAGTGATTCCATGATGGCCGCATGGTATGTTAACAATGAATTGAAATATTAGATGATTATTTCATGATATTCGTTTGGTCAGGATCTCACAGAATGAAATCTCCATGACAATCAGTTCATCCACTACTTTTGAATGTTAGCAACGTACTAACACTGAAACCTGCATTTTAGGTGCATGGCTTACCTAACAGATGACCAATGAGTTTACAGTAGTTTACACTTCGATTGCCACCTCTGAGTTTGTGGGGATACACTCATTTTGTATTCTTTGAAATATTGTCTTTCTTCAATGTTAAAGCTAATTATAGTTTTATACTATACTGCATTTTAAAATTGGGTATTACATTGGTATTAAAATTCCATATTCTCAATCAAATTAATTTTGCAAAAAAAAAAATAAATAAATAAAAATGAATATATTATTATTTTGGGGAGGGGGGGGGGAGATCCCTGTCCATTACTTCCGCCGGAAGTAAAGTCGAACATGGCTGTAGGACCAATATTTTCAGGAGGCGGCTACCGGCTTTGTGTTTTCTTCTCACGGCCGTCCAGCGTCGGGCATGTGCATTGATTGCAGTCGTCTGCTGAACAAAATTTCAGGTGTTTTTTTTTTAAAGCGATCCTTTTTCATAACCAATGCATAAAATTACGATGGGTGGGGCGTTGACCACTGCGGACTAGTATACGACCTCTGGGGTCAACACTAATTGCAGGGTGTGTTGACGAATGGTGGGTGCTAGGAGGGCGAATAGTTGGTGGGCATAAAACCTTGACGTGGTGTCGAGGACAAAAAAAGTATTTAAAACAGACATCACATGCATTCTCACATTCACACAATGAAGAGTGATGAGAACTACTTTTTTTTTTGTCTGAGCGGAGGTTGTTGACAATGAAAGCTGTAGTTAGGTTGAAGAGAGAGAGAGAAGGCAAGTAAACAGGAAGTAAAAGTGCGCCTCTGTGTGTGTGTATGTGTGGAGGGAGATGCATACATATCTATATGCTTATAGAGTGATTGATCAAGATTGAGTGAATACGTGGGAGAGTAAAAGATATAAGATAGAGAGAGAGAGAGAGAGAGAGAGAGGATGAGAGAGAAAGAGAGTGGCAGTTAAGTTATGGATTAGGGCTTCAAAAAAAAAAAAAAAAGAATGGATGTCGCTCCCAGGATTTCATTTATTTTCTTAAACACTGACACTTTTGGATGACACAAATAGAGACTTCACGACTCTCTTTTCACTCTTTCTCTCTCTTTTTCTTGCTCTTTCTCTTTATTCCTTTTTCTCTTTCCATTTCGTCTTTGTCTTTCTCTGTTTTTCTCTGTCTTTATATCTCTCCATTTCTATCTATCGCTCTTTCCCTCTCTCAATCTCTTATTTTCTTTTCCTCTCTTGAATACATTGTATAGGTCAGTGATGTCCAGCTTTATTTGGCCAGCGAGACACATCATCACATGCATGTAAAAAAAAAAAAAAGATATATAGACTTATAGAGTAGAACCAATGTTAATACAGACCCTTAGTTCTAACATTGCTTAATGGGCTGTTAGAATCGTATTAATTTGTATTATAGACTACAGCATAGAAATCAATCAAACCGAAATTTCTGGCTTTACTAATCAGTTTCAGTAGCATGTTTTTGGGGTGCACTTGATAAAATAAAACCCTAACCACATCCCAAAACACGAGAGTTAGTTCAGTTGCGGCACTAGTTATTAAGTTGTTACTTCTTCGTCGTAAACATTTCAGTTTTTAAATGTCAACAAAAACTGTTCTAAAACTTTTCTTCTGCTTGGCCAGCCCACTTGAACAACGTGTTCATGCTAGGTTTTTTTTTTTTTCAGGAACTTGTTGAACTCACAAATGTGTCAGCGCCTGTGATTTGATGCTCTGATAACAAGCATCCGATAAACAAAGACTAAGTATTTCACCTTCAACTATTAATCTATTGGACAGGTGGGGCACCATCCATGATCTGTCGACCGTCTTTGTCCATTCCTCTCTGTCTTTCGTCTTAACTAGAACCTCCTTCAACGAAAGTCCCGTCCAGTCTTAGATATTGTCTTCATATCTTCCTATTTCTGTTCCATTATCTGATCAGTAGAACACAGAATGGGTGAACAACTAAAGGAAACAACATTCATTTCAAATAAGTCATAATGTTCTTGCACTTTTCTATAACCTAAGCCTAACGGCCAATTAATAAATAAAAATGCACAAGTCTAGTAAATATAAACCATAAAAAAAAATAATTAAAAGAATTACTCTGACTTCCTGTCATTAGAAACAAAAAATTGACGAGATCATCGGACCAAACCAGACTAAAATAAATAAAAAAATATCTAGTGAATGTAGATTCTCCACGGCAGATAATGACGCAGCAATTAGAGCAGCAAATTATCTCCCATTCGTTTTTTCCGTCTCCACTCCGGTAATGCCAACAATTATCTGTTAAACCATTGAATACATTGCCATCAAAAAACGCGGGAATAAATTGTGATATAAATTGTTGTGAGGATTGTTGTGTAAATGATGCACGCGTAATTGTGTGCCGTCTACAGGAAGGTAGAGGAGTTCTTTTGCAAAAGTCAAATGTAGGTGGCAGCACAAATCGTTGCTTCGTATCTCAGCTTTCTACTTAGGCGTCCATGATTTAGTTTTGTCATGTGTTGCTGGAAAGGTTAAAAAACAAATTGGTTCGAAATGTGAGTTTGAACGTAACGGAGAGAGAGAGAGAGACAGACAGACAGACAGAGAGAGAGCAATACAGAAAGAAAAACAGACAGACAATGGCTAAGAAATAGGGTGAAAATAAGAGCATCAGAGTAATCAAAAAGATAGAGAAATTCAGGACAGATAGATAGATAGATACATAGATAGATAGATATTTTTTTGACCTAGCGACAATCAAGTGTGTGATGTTGCTTATTCAGGCTGTCTTGAAGTCAACTATGGATGACCGTTGGATTTCAACCAATTATTCTGCAATCGTTTGGGTGTAGATGTTCGGGTGTATTCCGTGTAGTTGAACAACAATACATACAGAATAAAACAACATCGATTGTAACGAGTGAAGAGATGTAGTCAACGCTGACGAACAATTTCACATAGATTTATTCTGATAAAAGGCCACAGTAGAAGTCTCTGTCACTAAACACGTCGTTACCCTGGAGTATTCTATCGCTAACTGATTTTCCGGTCTCTAACCCAACATATCCCAAACGTCACTAGTCCCATCCAATATGCGTCTTCTATGGTGCGTCGCTAAATAACTAACCTATATAAATAAGGTGTCTAACAGATTCCTCCCCCCCTTGAAAAAAAAATATGTCAATATTTTTCCACTACTGTCAAGTCTTACAAGGGCATTTTCAATTTAAGGGGAAGACAACAAACATAAAATCTTGACATCTTCATCTTGACTTGACAGTTCCTCATATTCATGTCAATGTTCATAACATTCCAGAATCATCTTCATTAGTAACCAGTTCATCATGAAAGAAAATGTGGCATCTTATGGGCACGTCATACATCACAAATGTTCTTCACTGGCAGTAATCTGATAAAATACAATATTTCAAAAAACAATTATAGACTTTATTTCCACATTCAATAAGTTTTTCCTTACTACCCTTTTATACGCTTTTGTCCATTTTTCTTTTATACTCACCCTTTTCCATAGAACTAACTTTCGTCAATGATATATGAAATGATTCACACAAAAAAAATATCCATACTTACTTTCAAATGCTTAACATCAAATTTACTTATCTCCCTTTTCCATAACATATAAATTGTGCCAATATATTAATATATATTACATAATCAATATAATCATAGTTTATTTACAAAATTATTTCATTTCAATGTCATTCTAGACAATAGATCAGCTACAATATTCACAGATCCACTAATAGCTTTCACTTCAAATTTATATTCCTGTAGTGCTAAAAACCATCTATATACACGACTGTTTTTCATGCTCTTTTGCTGTATATACTGAATAGGTTTATGATCAGTTAATAATATGAATTTCCTTCCTATTAGATAGCTCTCTAGCTTAGTAATTACCCATATTACAGCTAAGGCTTCTCGTTCAATGACACTATATTTTTTCTCTGCCTCTGACAATTTTCTACTTACATATAATATAGGATGTAAGTTATCATAGTTCTGCATTAGACAACCACCAATGGCATTACCAGATGCATCAGTTGTGACATAAAATATTTTGTCCTTATCGGGTAGTCTTAATATTAATTCATGACTAAAAACATCTTTAATTATGTCAATAGCTTTCACACATTCCTCATTACAGACTACTTTTTGAGGTTTTCCTTTTTTAAGTAAGTCATTTAATGGATTCACTATTTCTGCTAAGTTCTTTATAAACTTTCTGTAATAATTTACTATTCCTAATATGCTTTTAATTTGTCTTTTTGTTGTAGGTATTTCAATATTAAGTACTTTCTTTATGTTATCTTCAATAGGGCTAATCATGTTGTTATTTACTTTATGTCCTAAGAAAATTATTTCCTCCAATCCTATTTCTACTTTTTCTGCCTGAATTGTAAGTCCACTTTCTTTTATTATTTTGAACACTTCTTTTACATCTACCAAATGTTCCTCCCAACTATTATTAAAAATACATATGTCATCCAAATAGCAAATAACATTTTCTTTGTTTCCAATTATCATGTTCATCATTCTATTAAATGTGGCAGGTGCATTTACTAATCCAAAACTCATATAGTTCCATTGAAAAATACCATATGGTGTTACAAATGCTGTGTAAGGTTTTGCATTTTCTGTTAAAGGTATTTGCCAATAACCTTTAGTTAAATCCAATTTAGTAAAAAATTTTGCTCCATTTAATTTATGTAAAATATCCTCTATATTTGGCATTGGATATGGGTCAAATTCTGTGATGTTGTTAAGTTTCCTATAATCAATACATAACCGTATATCTCCATTCTTCTTTTTGGCTATCACAATTGGTGAAGCATAGGGAGATGTTGATGGTTCAATTATACCTGATTCTAGTAAATTGTCTATTTCTTTCTTTACTTTGTCTTGTAAATGTAGCGGTATTCTATATGGCTTAAGTTTGATAGGTTTTGGGTCTGTTACTTTAATGTCATGTTTAATAATATTTGTTTTTCCTGGTATGCTGGAAAAAATTTCGTTGTATTCCTGTATTATTTTAGTTATATCTTTTGACTTTTCCTTAGTTAAATTATTAAGATTAATCTTTTGCCAAGTTTGATTCTCTTTTGTTTCTATTACAGGTATTTCCTTAATATCATTTTCATTGTGATTTTCATTTGTTATTATCATCAAGCATTCTTCTCTTTCTGAAAATTTATTTTCTATTTCCTCCTGAATGTTTTGTATCAACTCATCTTCTCTATCATGATACAGTTTCAAATTATTTATGTGATATGTTTTAATTTTCCCATTTATTTCAATTTGATAGTTCACATCACTAATTTGTTTTATCACCTTAAATGGACCTTTCCATTGTTTACCAATTTTATTTTTCAGGTCATTTATTAATATTAATACATTGTTTCCTACTTCTAGTGTTTTCAATTGTCTTTTCTTATTTATATTCTCATGAGCACTTTGTTTGTACTTCTTATTGTTGTTATATGCTTGAGTCCATATTTCTTTCAATTCTGTTGTGATTGTTGTTTCACTGTCATTATTTACTTTATTCTCATTGTCTATTAGATTTTCTTTGAAAACATCTAATTCATCTCTGGGTTTTCTTCCATGTATTATTTCATATGGTGAAAATTGTGTTGCTTCATGGATGTTGTTTCTATGAGCAAATAGTACATAGTTAATGTAATGATCCCACTTGTTCTGATTATTCTGAATTATTTTTGTTAGTGATCTTTTTAGTGAACCACCATACCGTTCACATAAACCGTTACTCTCTGGGTGGTAAACCGAAGAGTATATGTGTTGTATATTATATTGTTTAGTCCATTTCTTAAATTGTTCTGACTTAAACTGAGATCCCTGATCACTCAATATAATTTTAGGTATACCATGTCTTGTAATTACTTTTTGAGTTATGGCATTAATGATATTTTCTGCACTTGTATTTGATAATGGGATTGCCTCTGGGTATCTACTAAACATGTCTATTACTGTTAGAATGTATTTGTTATTATTTTCAGTTTGAATTAAAGGACCTATTAAATCAATAGATACTTTCTGAAATGGTGCTGTAGGTTCATCCATTTCTTGAATGGGTGCTTTATTCACTAAGCTTTTGTTAGATCTCTTTTGACATATGTCACATGAGTTTATGTATTTATTGATTGTTGCTTTCATTTTGGGCCAAAATACTTGTTTTGACAAATTCCTATAACATCTCTTTACTCCCCTATGTGCTGCTAAATTATTATCATGTGTCATGATTAAAACATCTTTCCAATATTTCTGTGGTAAGACAAGTTGTTTTATTTTTCTGTTATCATTACTTGTTTGTCTAAATAATATTTTATTCTCTATACAAAATTTCTCCATTGGATTATTATTGTTTTTATCTGATATTCTTGAATATATTTTCCCAATAATATTGTCATTCATTTGTTCTAATGCAAATGTGGGTGTTGTTTCTTTTTCACTTTGAGATATTTGTGTTTCAAGACTATTTTGTGTTTCATTTTCTATCTCTCTTTCCTTAACATCTGTATTTTCTATTTGTATTACATTACTGGTTTCTTTTTCTTTATCATTACTTATTACATTTATTGTATTTTCCTGTTTCTCATCTTTTTTATCCATTGATCTTGTTATTACCATACTTGTTATATTTTGTGTTTCTATGTTTTCATGATTTTGTCTTATGTTTTTGTATTTGTTTTGCCAGTCTTCTAATTCTTTTCTTGAACATTCTTTAACTCCTTTTATGTTTCCTACTAACATATCATATCTCATTTCTGGTATTGCAATGCCATCACAATAACCAGTGAAAAATGGAGTTTCAATGTATACCCTTATAGCTTTAAATTCCCTTACCGTGCCATCTGCTAATTCTACTTTCCTAGTAAACCCTTTATACCAATGAGGTTTGACAAATTTAGTTTTTACTGCCAAAGTGTTACAACCTGAATCCCTGATTAATTCCACCGGAATTCTGTCTACAAACCCTGGGTACACTGCAAAATTGTTCCTATTTCCTTCCATGAAATATACCCTATCTGTACCTTTATTTTTGTATTCTCTACTGTAACTCCTATTTCTATAATTTCCCCTGTCATTCCTATCTCTACTCCTATATCTACTGTTATTTTGTTCATTGTATCTATTTCTACTTCCAGACCTACTATTCCCTCTTCTACAGTTAGCTGCTATATGACCTTTTCCTTGACATTTAAAACAGGTTATTTCACTATATTTTCTATTTCCACTATTTGATCTGTTTCTATTTCTACTTCTATCAACATTTTCTTTGGTGTATCCTATTAAATCTACTTTGCTCTTATCCCTATCAGAAAATGGTTTATTTGGATAGGCATTTTTGTATACTCTCATTATCTCTGTTATTTCATCTATAGTTTTTGGGTTTCTTTCTCTAATAAAAGATTGTAATTGAGGATCACATTTATTTACAAAGTTGTCCACTAGAATAAAAATTTTTAATCCTTCATAAGAGTTTGTCACTTTTTCTAATTTTACCCACTTATTGAAAAAATCCTTTTCCATATTAATAGTAGTTTGGGGTTCTATTCCTAATGATGGTATATTGTCAAAGTATTTCTTTCTAAAAGTTGTAGCATTATGACCATAGGCATTCAATAACTCTCTTTTTAAAACCTGATAGCTATCATCAATATGATGGTCATGATTTTGGCATATTGTTAGAGCTTGACCATGAACAAAGTCTATCAGTATTTCAGACCACTCTTCTTCTGGCATATTAAATGTAGACATTTTTGCCTCATATCTTTTCAGGAAATCACCAATGTCATCCTTCTGTTCATCAAAACTTTGTATTTTTCTCTTTAGCCATGTTTGTGAATTAGGGTTGTCTCTTTGTGTGGTATAATTATTTGAGTTATTTGTGTTATTTCCTTGTTCAGTTTGGGCTCTGGCTTGTGCTGCATCCAATCTCATCTTCTCCATTTTAGCTTCATGTTCTCTAATTTTTTCTCTCTCTTTGTCTTGCCTTTCTTGTTCCTCTTTTTGCTTCTCATATTCTTCCTTTCTGATCCTTTCTTGTCTCTCTATCTCTTGTCTTTGACGTTCTTCTTGTCGTTCTATCTCTTGTTTTTGACGTTCTTTTTCTTCCCTCACAACTTGCTGTACATAAGCTGCTAAGTCCTTTCCTTTTAACTCCATGGCCTTTCCATCCTGCATAGCTGTTTCCTTAACCTCCTTAAGGTCCACAT
Source organism: Biomphalaria glabrata (assembly GCF_947242115.1). Classification (NCBI taxonomy): domain Eukaryota; kingdom Metazoa; phylum Mollusca; class Gastropoda; family Planorbidae; genus Biomphalaria; species Biomphalaria glabrata. The sequence continues at coordinate 35,267,085 of NC_074717.1, read as the reverse complement.
ATGATGATGTAGCCATTGTATTTTATTTTCACCCAAATTTATATATTTTTACTTAGCCTATATTGATTATGGCTATACTTTAAACTTATTTTATATTTAAGTTTTTTACACACTTTTATACAAGTTTTAAGTGTTATGTCTCTATCTATAGATTTAGTAAATGAGTAAATCTAGTCTGAGTTATATTCAGATCTGTATGTTAAATCTAGTATCACACAAATTTAAATCTAGTATATTATAGTATATATAATAGTACCATTTAGATCTAGTTATCAAGAGCACTATGACTATTAGATCTAGTATGAATAACTATGATCAATTTTAAAATTTGGTATGACTGAAGTGTCTAGAGTAAATTCAAAGACTGTCTAGAGTCTAGAGATCTACATCTAGAGTAGATAAGATAGATTTCTTAGATCCAATCCAGAAATTATGGTTCTATTTAACCGTATAAAACAAATATGTTTATACAATGTCAAATATATCTTCAACAAGATATATATATCTAGAATGTACTACCTTCATTCATCTTTTAATTAATAATATTCCCAAATTAGAGTCTAGATGATTAATTGTACCAAAGAGATGTACAAAATTTGTAGATCTATATTTAGCCAGACGACAGTGTTTGACTACATAGCCAGTTTCGGCATTATTCTCATGGCAAAATCATATTTGATTTTAACCGCTCAAACTAAAATTATTTTAGTCTGATTCACAGTAAAAGAATCCTACCTGTACTTTCTATCATTAAGTGAAAAAAATTACAGATCTAATTAAATTAATAAAATTAAATAATTTAAAATAATATACACAAATGAAATAATTAAATGAGACTATCGCTATGGGTTGGGATATGACAATATGGCACACAATGATAACGTCACGAAGTAACTAAGCAACAACGGATATGACGTTTACACAAACAAAACAATTACAATCCTAAACGTATAATATAGTTTTTCATCTAAATTATGTCTTCTACCCCGAACGGGTTTTAAGGCGCACCACCTGAATCTCAGGCTAACATACCAAATTTAGACAAAATCTATTTCTAAGGGCAATCTAAACATATACTAATAAGAAAAATGGCACTTAGCTTTTGATAAGAAAGATCCCTTTGTTCGGACTCCCGAATATGCTAGATCACAACAAATTCCACTGCCTCTCTTCCAGTTCTGACTCTGTTCTCCGGTGCTACCAGTGGATACAATCCGTGTCGAGTATCCCACGTAATGCCACAGATGTCTTGATATGCCACAGCAAAATGTTTCAGTTTCTTCGACGACTATTGATGACCGTATGTGTAGTTCCGACGACTTTGTGTACACAGTTACTGACGAATAGGTTAACGGTTCTTCTGGCGATGACTTGATTTGTGTAGACGACTACTGACAAATAACAGTCTCTTGACGGCAACTTGATCTGGACGACTGACGAATAACGAATTTCTTGACGATGACTTGATCTGGGCTGACGATTAACGACTTTCTTGACGATGACTTGATCTGGGCTGACGAATAACGGTTCTCTAAAATAGTTCACTGCTTCTGCTGCTACTCTGGTAGTACGACGAAGTTTGCTGTTGTACGTTGCTTCACTAGACCAAACTGTCCAATGTAGACTAGGTGAGACCAAGGTCACCTCCGACGACGTTCCGTTATACGATTAACGGTTTTCAACGAAATTAAGTGGATGTAGCTGTTTCCACAACTTCAATATCAACAAATCTAGATATGGTCTAGACCAACGAATACTAAATAGATCAATGTCCAGCAACGAAAAATACGATTTTACTAACCTTCCAAAGGTTAAACACAGTGACCGTTATAAAAGTGGCAAGCAACCGGTTCAATGAGCAAACTGCTCCACAAGAATCTCTCAAAGGGTAAGACGACAGAGCGATTTAGTTAGCTACCAAACTTGTAGTACTCACAATACTTCTGACAGCGGGCAAACTGTCCTTCTCGAAACTGACGAGGTAAAACTTGATACTCAATGTGGCTCCTATGACTGTTTTCTCCAGCGAAGAAAAAATATGTCCAACAGGTTCACTAACGATCTCTCACCCGTTATGAATGAACGGTTTCTCTGGTTGTAGGTCGATTCAGCATATGAAGATCAGGCGTTGATAATATACTGGTTGAGTAGACCAGACGTTGCGATGATTACTGTCCTGCCGAAGGTCACCCTGAGTTAACGGCTCGTTGAACGTGCGATCAAACAGGCGACGACTGCATGTAGATCTAGAACAAAGTCACTCTGCGATGATGCTGTGTTCAGCCGTACTCCGATGAAACTTTATATCTTCGAGTGCACGACCCTCACCTGAGTAAACGTTCAGCTTCGATGTCCGGTTCGATGTTCGGCTTCGAGGTTCGGCTTCGAGGTTCGGGGTCGCCACTGTGATGTTGCTTATTCAGGCTGTCTTGAAGTCAACTATGGATGACCGTTGGATTTCAACCAATTACTCTGCAATCGTTTGGGTGTAGATGTTCGGGTGTATTCCGTGTAGTTGAACAACAATACATACAGAATAAAACAACATCGATTGTAACGAGTGAAGAGATGTAGTCAACGCTGACGAACAATTTCACATAGATTTATTCTGATAAAAGGCCACAGTAGAAGTCTCTGTCACTAAACACGTCGTTACCCTGGAGTATTCTATCGCTAACTGATTTTCCGGTCTCTAACCCAACATATCCCAAACGTCACTAGTCCCATCCAATATGCGTCTTCTATGGTGCGTCGCTAAATAACTAACCTATATAAATAAGGTGTCTAACAAGTGACAATTGAAAACCAAGAGTAGGGTTTGAGACGGAACGAAAGTAAACATAGGACGCTGTGACGGCTATAGAGAGAGGTAGATTTTTAGAAGGTTTATGGACGTAGAGGGTTATTCTAACGACATACAACAGTTCCCTTCGTTACATATTAAAGTAATATTCGACAAGTGGCACCTCCGTTTGGATAGAAGACACAGCGCGGAGGCACCTAAAAAAGTGGACTCTATGAAGTATGACAATGGGGATTCAAAGTCAACGATTTTTTTTTCGGAAGCTACCTAGATTCCATGAGGTCCATTTTTTTTTTAATTTTTTTTTTTTTATTTTTTTTTTTTAGTGAATTCAAATATGTACAAGTGAATTCATGCTTTTGGCTCGACTTGATCATTAGAGATTTTCATCAAGGCGGGAAAACTATACACGGCCGGCTTTCTTTTTTGTTTGGTGTATTCAGTGAACCGAAGTAAGGAGGTGTTAACACGCTTTTGTTTTTAATGAAAGTTAGATGCTAATTGTGTGCACTTTATAAGCACTGAACAAATCAAAGGTTCTAATCGTCTGATGTGTGTAGATCATTTTTTTTTTAATATTTAGTTGGCAACATGGAAGGTCAATTTAACGTCCTTGACATTGGTTTAGTTGATCGTAAACATCCACGACAGATCTATTACTTGTTTTTATGCTCAGTAAAAGAAAATAAGAGAATGTCTTTTTGTGTAAATAGTTTTCTTGTTGTATGAATAGCTTCTTTGTTGTGTGAATAGTCGATTTGTTGTGTAAATAATTTCTTTGCAGTGTGAACTACGATTTAAAAATAAAAAAAAAAACTTTTCAGGTGATGGGTGAATGAAGAATGAGCGTGTGTGTGTGTTTGTCAGGAGTCATCTTTTGGGGGTCATATTAACAGAAGATGTATGGTGAGCAGGTGGGTCACCAAGAGTGGACAATGGCTATTGTGTATTGTGAATGCAATAGTGAAATATGGTGGGGTGGGAGTGGCCGACTAGTGGCGCGTGGACCAGAAAAATATGAGGTAAATATGTAGGAGAGCGTGTCGTGGATGAGGCACATACCACGCCCCGAGACATGTTCAGAGAACTAGCATGTTGGTAATTAACATAGTTTTGTGTGTCGCTGAGAATCGTGAGAGATTTTTTTTATTAAAGAAATCAATATTTTATGGAATTTTCGCTCTATTTATACTTGCCTAAACTATTTAATTATACTTGTATCTAGTGAGACAAAAATACATGTATGAAGTGTATAATCAAGTTTTGCAATAAGTTGTATTATATTTGTAAATGTATATGTTGCTTAGAAACTCCCAGCATTGAAATCTATGTTGTATGCATTATGTCTTTCAATAGAAAGTTTAAACTTCTTCGTCGAGACTCTGGTCAATGAGAAATAAATGTTGTTGTTCTTTTTAATTCATTATTATTGTATACGACAATTGTGTAAGTCAGTTGTTGTTTGTATCTTTCATCACCCCGAAGAAGCTGTTAGCACTCTTTTGTTTGGTTTCCCAATCATGTGGGATGCAGGGCTGAGTAGCATAAACCGCTTGGCGAAGTATCAAAGGGACTGGAGTTCGACACCCGACTCTAGCTGTTGTTGAGCTTGCTGCCTAAAGAGTACGTGGGAGCCTCCCAGATCCAACCCTCCTCCCAAGCGCACTGGACACTAAGCATGAGAGATGTTCTGTACATAAGCCATTCTAAGAAATCTTCTCAGCGTCCATGACTTATGTCGTCCAGCTACAAGTTTACTGTGAGAGTCCCGGGCTCGAATCCTGGTGAAGACTGGGATTTCTAATTTCTGGATCTTTGGGTGCCTCTGAGTCCACCCATCTCTAATGGCTACCTGACATTAGTTGGGGAAAAAATAAAGGCGGTTAGTCGTTGTGCTGGCCACATGACACCCTCGTTAACCGTAGGCTACAGAAACAGATCCTATAAATCACAAGGTCTGAAAGGGGACTTACTTATCTCAAAGATGAAATACAGAAAGAGTTTTCTCGCCTGAACTCTGTGAAATGTTTAGTGCCTTGAATGTCTGCAGTTTTTTAATTTCATAGAAACATTGGAGACCAAAATTCTTTCCTTCTTTCTGTTCTGCCATTTGGTTTTTCGTTTTCGGAATCTTCAAGCTGTTTCTCTCTTGGTCTCTGTCTCTTCCCCGTGTGAACATCCAATCCCCGATCCTATTCTATTATGTTCACTCCCTAGTCTTGCACCTTCCCTAATGTCCTTTAGATCATTTCTAAGTGTCGCTTGTATAAGTGTCTTCATCTTCTCTTCTAAGATTGTGTCGAAATAAATCAACTGGTACGATAGAAAGAAATTGTTAAAGGAAACTAAATTTTTTGATTAGTTTTCATTGCGTGAACAGATGCACACTGTGCACATATATCCCATCAATCAAAGCACTCTTCATTATGTGTGTGTGTCCCTTCATTTTCTGACTACTGTAGTGTTGGACTGTTGGGCTTTGAAAAAGGCGTTGCGGGGGATGGGGGGGGGGAGTCTTTGACAATTAAAAGGAAGATAAAGAAGGGAGCGGTGTGGAGTGTATCAGTGCCACCTTGCTAACACCTGATGTCCAGATGAAAAGAGGCTTGTGAAAGAGGCGAATGAAGAGGCGGATAAAAAGAGGGGAGTAGGGTAGTGGGGGTGTCAAGTGGGTGTCATGGCTTGCTGGTGATTTACGATCGGCATCGGCGTTTTGTTATGTGGGTAACGGTAAAAAAATAAGAGAAAAGAAAGGAGAAAGATCTTTCTCTTATGTATACAAAGGTTGGCCCCTGCAAGAGAATAAATGAGGTCATGCTTGAAATTTGTCACCAAAATCAAATCAACTGGCTCTTCTTTAAAACATGAATATTGAACAAGAAAAATAGTAGGTGATTACTGTTTTAAAAGCAAAGCTTATAGTATGTGTAATTATATTTGGATCAGTCAAGTAATTAAATTTGAAATAGATGTATATTAACAATATTAATAAAAACGTGCGATTACAAATATTTTTACCAAATTATTTTGTTAAGTAAAACAATTTCATGCTTTTAGCTTTCTTATTACTTATCTGGACCAGTTGGAAAGAGGGAAAAAAAAGGGGGGGGGGAAGAAGGGGTATCTGGGTGAATGTTACCGTCATCGCTTTTTTAATGCATTTAAAAAAAAGTTTTAAGACTTGAATTCGAACTCATGGCAGAGGCCTCCTCAATGAGACTAGTTTAACTTATATTCCCACATCTGTCAAGTACAATTTCTTTTCCTTGACGATACCAAACAAAATAAATGATTACCAATAGTAAATTAACTACATCTCTTTTATTAATTTTTAAAATAGATTTTTGTTTTGTCATGTACAAGAAATAATTGTGTAACTATTTTTACCTTGACCCGAGATGAGTGTGGGAGAAATAATGTGTACAAACGTTTTGCCAGACAGACAAGCAGACACAATGAGTTGATTTAGGCTTTGTAAAATAATTTAACAATATAATATGAGCGTAAAACATAATACAGACTACAGAGACCAGTAATCTTTATGATATATTGAAGTAACGTCTGTATTATATAAGATAAGATATAATGAGAATTATAAAGGTATGAACGTAATTTGAAAGTATAAATTAAGTTGATGTAAAAAAACAGATCTAAATCTCTAATGTAAATTGTATGTTTCTGTAGACATTGGAACATGTCATTTAGATACAAGAGTTATAGTTCTGCAGTAGTAATAGTTCACAAATTTTACCTAACATTTAAGACTAGTGCCTACAGACGTGCCATATGTGAAAGTGTGATAGAATTTCACACTTATCTCTTAGTCTGTTGGACCGTTGGGGCACCACACAAGATCTGTCAACCGTCTTTCTCCATTACTCTCTGTCCTTTGCCTTGGATAAAATTGCATTCATTGACAAGCCTGTCCTTTTTTGATGTTGTCTTCCCATCGTTTTCTCTGTCTTCCTCTTCTTCTTCTCCCTGGCACTACGCCACACAGCAGAGTTCCTTACCAGTGCAGTACGGGAGACTTTGTCACCAATGGATCTCATTCACCAATCGTAAACAAACAACATTTAGCCACGTGATAATATTGATAAAACAATGAAAATTACGTGACAGCCTTTATGGATTGCGTAATTTGTATAGACGATATAGAGAACCACTTGGCAAAATGTTGTTTGTTTACGATTGGTGAATGAGGTCCATTGGAGTTCATCTCAGGTACAGCTCCCTGAAGAAAAGTGTTTACGATGACCTTGTGATGTGGCAAAGAGAATTTCATGTATTCTAATTTCAAGATTTTAGTTTATAAAAAAAAATGTTTATTTTCTATTTTTGACATTTTCTAGTCACTCTAGTGCGTCTCAATGCTACTTTTGATACTCAGTGTGTTTTGGTCAAAATCCTAGTTTCTGAAGATGTGGCAGAAGGATGTATATACAAAAATGTTTCCCTGCTGCCTTGAGGCACACAGAGTTAAATCTTGGCATGATTCATTCTAACCTCCATAGGGATTCGAACCCTTGTCACTTTCTGTTCAGTATAAAATGTATGCAAATCACTATTTATTTAGCTAAGACTTCTAAAGAATAAAAAGAAATGTTTCGCTAGACTGTCTATTAATTGTATTTTAGTCTGCTATTATTTTAGTCATCTTATTGGACAGCAGAACTGACAGCTTATTGGACTACTTGTTGGACAGCTTATTGGACAGCTTGTTGGACTACTTGTTGGACAGCTTATTGTGAGTTGTCCATTTTTTTTTTTGGAATCATGCCAACTCCCTGACTTATGGAAGGATAAGTTAAACCCTGCCTAAATAAAGGGTGTTGTAACTGATTGGTAAAGCGCTTGACTTCCGAACCGAGGATCACGGGTTCAAATCTCGCTGAAGAATTTCTAAATTCTGTATTTTTCAGGACGCCATTGAGTCTTCCTTAATCGTTGGTCACATAAACGGATAAACCCTACATCGTCTGCCCAGTAGATCGCAAGGTCTAAAATGATTATTTTTACTTTTTTTTTCTAGACCACGTCTGCTAGAGTACGTCTGCTAGAGCAAGTATGCTAGGACAGTGGTTCTCAAACTGTGGTCCGCGGAGCATGTGTGCTAGAGTAAATCTGTTAAAGTAAGTCTGCTAGAGTATATCTACCTCGTGATAAGGAGTCTCGAGAAAGAATTTAGTAAACTTTTATTCTTTCAATTATAAGAAACAGATTTTCTAGAAGATCTTAGGAGTAAAAGTTTCTTTGAAAATTTTTAGGAAATTAAATCTAACTTTAAATAAGTTGTTCAGTATTAGATAAAATAAAAATAGGGAAGAAATATTTTTTAGGAAATAACACTCAATGGGGAAAATAATATGGTTGGAAACAAAAATGAAAATTCAACTCATTTTTTTTTTAATTTGGCGGGAATTTGCCTAATGAGCAGAAGTCATTCTGGCGGATTGCAGACGATAACCACGACAACAATTCCGTTTTTTTTTTAGATGGATTTCTTTTTCTATTTTTTTTTCTTGAAGGACTTTAAGGAAAACAAAGAAAAATGAAAAGTAAAAAAAGAAAAAGGAAGGGATTTTTTTACGAAAGAATTAATTTCTGTCTGTAAGGGATGAGGAAGAAGCGTTAACAATAAAGATTAATCTGAGCATTGATTTCTCGGTCTGGAGATGCTTTATTCTTGATTACCTCTGTAAAGAAGTAAATTGCCTATTTACATTCGGTTGGTAATTGGTAATCATCAATACCAAGAGGTAATTGGTAATCAGCAATACTATAGGAGATGTGTGAGGACGCTTAGCTGACTTGAAGACGGGTCGACAGGGGCGGGATATGGGGGTGGTGGGGTGGTGGAGGGGGACAAAGTTGGTATTGAAAAAAAAAAGGTGGGGAGAGGGGAGGTGATAAAAACGAGATAATTGTAAAATTAGCAGAAGATCGAAGTGTCAGGTTAAAAAAAATGAAGGAAGTTCAACTAGAGATAAGTTGATACATAGGAAGGAAAGGATGTCTTTGAGTACAGACTTTCTATATTCATCGACACTGGAGAAGTGCCTGAAGAGTTTACAATGCATCAATCCAACATGATTCCGTTATGTTCTTAATGAGAAAATAAAAACTAAAAGAAACATTATTTTTAAAAGTATAATTTAGCTTTATTCATATTGTCTGGTATATTTTTTTTTCACTTGAAAATTAATCTAGGCGATTGAACTGAGACCCCGACAGAACAATACCATATACACCATAACATTGAATAGCAAGTATCAACTAAATAAAATTTTTAATGTGATATTAATTTCATTTAATGTTATAATTAATATTAATACAAAACTGATTGTGCATCGAAACGCTTCGTCAAACGACCACACCTCACCATCACAGAGGTGAACAAACTATAATCCGCTGGGCTGGCTGGACTCAGCACTAGTCTCTAGCTGCAGCTCAGCTCTATCTCACCTCGTTCCAAGTAGCGTCTACTAACAATAACCTTGAGGCGACACTCCACAGAATTTCAAAGGCGTCACGAAATAACAAACGATGGAGACTAATGAACGACCTACTTTTGAAAAAACAAGGGGGTAAAAGGGGTAAGAGGATATCGCAAAGAGTAAGCCAGTGTTTTCTAAAATAGAATAGGCGTATCCCCAGGAAGACTTTGGAGGGGGTACGCGTTGCATCTCATTTACAGTGCTGATGTTTTAAATACCCATTTATTATGTTATGTTAATCAATTCAATTAAAATGGGGGTGGGTGGGTGGCGAGAGGTAGTCAGCATTTAAAAATTATAAAAGGGGCATGGGCGTAGCCAGGATTTTTTTTTTTGGGGGGGGGGGATTTGTACATTACTAATCTTTATTACACTCTGACCCTTCATTCTTTCGGAAGACGTTTATTGTGCCCTAGAATAGGTTCTTCCTTGAGTTAGTGGGAAAATTGTAGACTCCCCGCCCTTGCCGACACGCCTTATTTCTGGTATTGAAAACCAACAAAATGAGGTATTTCAAAAACCTATCTGCTATTCTTACTTATTTAGATCCTCCCGCGCCGTTCGGCGCCTTGGGCAGCAAGCTGCTTCCACAAAAATCTGTCACTGGCAACGCCTGAAGCCTCTTCCCACCTGCTCTGAGGACCTCCATGAAAGAGTGGCCCCAAGTTGTCCCTGTTTGCACTTTTCTCCTAATGGCCTCAATGTCATCGCAACTCTTATTATGCGTAATTCATTTTATCGGAGACCTCATGCGACACTCTGTCACAACCATACTAAGGGGTCGACTCCCAGTTCGGCATAGGATTTACTTGATTTAGACCCGTTATCTATAACTGACTCCTAAAATCTGTCTTAGCCATCTTTGTTGAGCCACATTTAGTGTTTTTCAATTTCGGCAAATGACTATTCACTGCACTTTATTAATGGAGTCCAGCCACTAGTAGAAATGTGTAACCTCTCTTGGCTACGCTCTTGGAATTAGGTGATTGTATTTTGCTTCAGATTTTATATCAAAAAGGGAAGTTTTATTGTCAAAATAATCTGTTGGGGGGTTTTAAACTAAAAAATCTCTGTGGATTTTTTTTTATATTCAAAACCCCATTTAGCAACGGTCATATAATTTGGTGACTGTAGTTTGCTTTAGAATAATATTGAAGAGAGAGATTTTCAACCTCAAAACGCCCTGTAGGGGGATTTTAAACTTTTAACCATCTGTAGGGCTTTTAAACTTTGAAAAAAAAAACATCTGGGGGAGGGAGGGGGGTTTAAACTCAAAACCCCCTTTGGCTACACTCATATAATTTTGAGTGTACAATTTTCTTTTTTTTTATATTGAAGAGGTATTTTTTAGCTTCAAACCCTGTTGGAGGGGGGTTTAAACTCAAAATCCATTTGGCTACGCTCATAACATTTTGAGTGTGTAATTTGCTTTTTTCATATTGAAGAGGGGGTTTATCGTAAATTTCGGAGGGGGTTTTAAAATCAAAATCTCCCATAGATTTGCTCTTTGAATTTGGGGATTCTCGTTTCCATTTTTTTTTGTTTTATAGAAGAGGAGGATTTAACTGCGAAACCCTCTGGTTGGGGGATTTTAAACTCAAAATACAAAGTTATGCAAAGATATGAAAACTATTTTTGTGATATTTTACAATTATTACATGCACATCTTTTCTCCTCACTTCTTTCTCATTCCATGGGATGTCACTCTTCCCCCTCCTCTAAAAAAAATTCTTTGCCGCCCCCCCCCTTTTAAGTCTTTCGTCTTTTCTCACTGTCCCTCCTGAACAGTGATTGTGTTAGTACACACTGCTTCTGGTGTAAAGAACTATTTGTGTCTGTGCGCGCGCGTGTGTTGGTCAAATATAATTGGAACATTGTCACGCGCCCTACTGTTCACCCTCCACCCCATCCTCATCCCAAAACTACATTTGTCCATAGCTGCCTCTTTGGCCCCCTTTCCTCCCCCCCCCCCCATGACTCTCGTTCTTGTATGAATCAATTAATTTACATAATAATCTCAGACGTGGACCTCATCACGAGCGAGTTGTCTGTTTGAGACTCGTTGCCGGCTTGAAATGTTACGTCCGTTTTGTACACTGGTCTGACTGTCTGTCTGTTAATATGTCGTTATAAGTCTGTCTTTTTTTCTGTCTGCCCGAAAGACATTACTTTGTCTGTTATTGATATATCTTGCATTAGTAACAAATGTCTTATAGTCGTCTTTCAATGTTTGGATTTTTATTTCGTGTGTCTGTGTTTGCGTGTGAGCCTGTGTGTTTCGACCCAGTGAATTAACGGGTCGTGTTGGATATTTACTTGAATCTCTAATGTAGCATTTAATAATAATAATTTAATTTATGAGCGATGTTAACAAACAAAATGTGGGCTTAATGCTCTGTGATAACATTAAAAGCATAAATACGAGAGCTAAAATGACAAACTAATCAAAAAAGTTTTAAACTGATAATGTTCTTCTTGAACGTAGTGTAGCATGTTGTCTGTCTGAGATCAAACCTTTGGTCCGTGAAAGGAAAAAAAAGTCCCCAGACCGTAGCTTTTGAAGGAGAAACGTGGCACACTAGAAGCGTTGAGTCCATTGAACGCAGGGCTCTCTGAGGGACATATGGAGTGATCAATTCGCTAAGGTACAAAGGCATTTCTTTATTATATTATTTAAATGCGAATTCTTGCTTTACTAGAAGGAGTCCGACTTGTTATGAATCCACCCGTCATTCAGCACTTGCAGTTCTACTGGGCACCTTAGTATAGCCTGAGCTAGCCAGAAAAACCAGTGACTTGGCAGAATTTAAGTCATTGGTTAACAGGAATGACTAGAAGCTTGACACACAAGACGTAATCATCTTCCTTTTTTGAAGTAACGTTTGTATTATATAAGATAAGATAAGGGTCAAAAGTTTAAGCTTTAAAAAAGAAGAGACAATTAGCGAATAATATGGAAAAATAAAAATAAAAAGATTCGTTTGAGTTAGTGGTGGGTTGCAGATATCTCCAATGATAAAAATAAAATTCCTGAAAAACTCTGAGGTAGTGTAATGAAGATGTGGTTTGAATCTTCAACAGAGAGGCAGGAAATAAAAGTGCTCAAATTCCTTCCATGACTTCTAGTTGTGAATCAAATGGTCATGTTGTTACCATCCGTCAACAAAAACTGTTCACATATCTAATGCTATCACCTACATCTTTGATTTCTAGAAGTATAACTTAAAAGAATAAAAAAGTAAGGTTATAAAGACAGTTTGTGTGGAAACACAAACTCAAAATCGGCCCCCGAAGTGGTCCACCTAGTCTTCATCAGGATTCGAACACGGAACTTTCGGTTCCACGTGCTTTACCCCTCAGCCACTGCATCTTCATATATTTATTTAGCGTACACTTTTATTTTGTTTAAATTAAATAATATTTATTAACCTTATATCCATACATTCAAAATTAATAACATGTTACATGTAATAAAGAGAAACTAAAAAAGATTTATCCTTCTAACAAAATTAGATAAATTGGCAACACGAAAAAAAAATTATTGACCTACTTTAAGCTACAATTGTGTACAACAAGACTTTCCCCTAGCAAATAAAAATTAATAACTCCATTGTCATTTGTCATACAAACTAGACATAGATCTAGCTAGATTCAAGATCTAAGTCTAGGTCTAGAACTAGTCTAAGTCTAAAATATCATGATGTCCGATTTTCATTTTCTCTTCTAGTTTCTGAGATCTAAACGGGACGGACGGACAGACAGGCCACACAAAATTAATAGCGTCTTTTCCCCTTTCGGGGGCCACTAAAAATGACACCCCTCCCTTTTTCTTTTCACTGCTTCCATTCCAAAATACCATTTAAAAAACGCAAGGGGGGGGGGGGAAGCAAAAATTTTTCAAGAAGGGGGGGGGGCATCTGAACATGTTATTAGCTAAAACTTTCTGGTTTCATAAACTATATATCACAAATACTGACACAGAAGTAGTGCAAAAACATACAAAAAAACAAACAAACAAACAAACAAAAAACATCGCGCATCTCTCGTTCAAAAGTCAATGATTTAATTACACCTACAATTTTTTACTTTACTATAATCAATGGTTACCATATCAGTACTGACCAACTGGACCTCCACCTAAGTTCCCAACGCCCTCCCAACCCCCATTCTTTCACTAAGGCGACTAACAACATCGACAATAACCCTAATGGAAATTTCCCCTCTGAATTTTTTCGCCCACCACACGCGGACCAAATCTCATTCAACGTTGGCTGTCATGTCCTCCACGGGCCGGACTCCGGACTCGGAGCCCGGGCAACTCGAGATGAATGCCTTAATTTTCCTAACTCATTTTTCTCCCTCGTCTCCGGCCCAAGCTTCTCGTCTCCTGCAAGTTGCAAGTCTGTGACAATTCTCTCATTAATGTCCCCTAAACCGTTTAATCTTCAATGTCTCATATTTATGCAAATGTCCAAAAAGAAAGTATTTATTTATGCATAACGATTGCTTCGCAGAGCATTATGTATTATAGGCACACTGGTTTCTTTATTAACCAGATATTTCCTCCATAATTCCCCACACTAACAAGTCTTTTATATTTTTTTTTACACTCGCTTCTTTTCCTTTATGCTGAAGAATGACCCATATTTTTTTAAGGGGGTGTAGCTCTTTTCAATAACGCTGATCACAAGTCTCAACAAATATGTATTTTAAAAAATCAACTCTTTTTCTGAATAAAAAAAATAATTTCAATTGTAATCTGTTCTCACTTGCACTATCACGTTTGCTTAAAAACTTTTTTTTTAATTTTCTGTCACCTTCTTTTTATTTTTATTCTTTAAGAAAAGACCAAGTTTTCTTTTAAAATATAGTAGCAAGGAAGTAACTTTTAAACTATATGAGACAATCATGCCAGGCCATTATTAGAATATCATTAGAATATATCAATATATATTTCAGCATATTTTAGGATAAAGACAAAGTTACCTTTTAGAGTATATTATGTCAAACTTTTAAGAATGTCTAGGAAATAATCCTTTTGTTCATGAGACGTTTAAAAATAAATAATTTGTGTAAGTACTCAGTTACTAGGATTAGATTCAGTGTATTCGAGGTCTACTTCACACTATTGAATGGCACTTTTTCATGTGACTTTAGACTCTATTAGTCACGTGGTTATGGTCTTACAAAGACTACAATGTCTTCCTTTATCTCCTGATGCTGTCTAAATTAAGTAATGTAACAAGTTAAATACAGAAAAATACTTTCTTTAATAAAGCTTATATTAGGAGTAGTTGTATCTATTAGTTTGGACCAGTAATGAAGTTAAACTTGTAATAGATCTAGACTATTCTAGACTAACAATAATAAATCTGTGCGATTAGAAATATTTTTACCAATTGTTTTTGTTTAGCGCAATGTCAATGCGCTATGATCTGATCACTTGTCTGGAGCAGTTTGAAAGTGGTGGGGGTAGAAAGAAGGAGGTATCTGGGTGATCGCTTTTTAAATGTAAAAAAAAAAGTTTTAACGACCGGAATTCAAACTAGTGGGATAAAGCCTTGTCAGGCTTCACAAGCCAACACGGTAACCACTCTGTTAGTGAAGAGCTTATGAACATGGAAGATTGTATAGTTATCTATTGATTCTATAGTCTCGTCCTTTTTCATGTTTGTGTTCACTAAGACCACGATCTATAAAGGGGATTAATTCAACGTATACCACCACTTCAGTCAAGTACAATTTCTTTCCCTTGTTCCAGATATCAAACAAAGTAATTAATTACCAATAGTTAATTTACTAATTAGTTCATTTTTTTAAATTGATTCTTTTGTTGTCAGGTAAAAGAAATAATAGTGCAAAACTTCAGCTTGATCCGAGATTGTGTGTTGGAAAAATAACGTGTACAAACTTTTAATCAAACGGTCAGAGTGAGCTGATATACACTTTGTATAAATGCTTAGTCTATACGGATTCTAGGTTATTAGTTTATAAATAAATCTTGACTAATTTTAGATGATCCATATCTAGATATAGCCTAAATCTACTAGAACAGCCAAAATCTCTAGTAGAGGTTACTAGAATAACGTAGCCTACTAGATAATTAGATGAAGATCTAGATCTATATCAAGAACAGATAAGCCTTGTCACTTGCAGGCAGTGCTAACTATTTCTTGGTGACTCTAATCTATAGATGGTTTTGCCTATAGGTAAATCTGGCCATGAACCTAGTTCCCCCCCCCCCACTCTCCCCGGATAATCATGCTTGAGATGGTTGAAGTATTGTTGCTAATGACGCCATCAAAAATGTCCTTCCGGTTACGTAATTTATTCAAGAAAAGTTAATCCCGAAAAGTTTCAGATTTATTCACGTTTGAGCGAGTCCAAAACTTCTTCTACCAATATAATACATGTTTTCCTTGATTTTTTCCTCTTTTCGATAAAGTAAAAAAAAAAAAAACCTGTTTCATCCAGTCGTCGTATGTGCTGCAAGCGTGTATGTAATGGCAAGGACATTTTCTTGGCGTAATTAGATGAAGTCAAATCTGAGGTAATTGAAGAGACAGGACGGTCTCAGGAACAAGAAGATTCTAATTGCCCAGGAACACGTAGGGCCGTGACCATCTACTGTAATTACTCTTTCATTTCAGGCACCGGAAATCACTTGAAAACAGACGACCAGTGGAGAATGGTTGCCTTGTCGTCTGCTAGCCGATACCACGAGCAAAATCTGAGGGCTTTTATTTTTAAATCATAATGAAAAAGAAAAAAAAAAGAATCTTAAAAACAAAGAAGTCGTCGGAGCTGCGGGGCGGGTGGACTTTAAGTCAGGAATGGGAGGGGAGGGGATAGAGATGGTAAGGACAAAAAAAAACGGGGGGGGGGGAGACAAGATGTCGATATAGTCATGTTTCTATGATGTGTAATTGTTCATGAAGAGGCATAGAGGATGAGGAAGCTTGAAATGGCGAAGAGGAACATTATAAGAGTAATTAGAGACACGGCCAAGGAGTACAAGCAAAGAGGAGGATAACTCTGACAAGTTTCTGGATGATAAAGGGAAAGAAAAGAGACTAATAGTAGAATTTTAAGTTGAAAAAGTCTTTACATTCAAGAGGGTGGTCGGAATACTTTCCCACCTAGCACTGTAACATGCACTTTCAAATAAATGTTATTTCTATACATAATCTCCTCCTTTTAGATCTACACAATAAATCCAAAACAGAAGATCTGCAGAGTGTCTTTCCCTAAGTAAAAGTTGCACTTGGAGGACAGAGGTTTATAGTTAAACCAAAAGAAGAGGCAGCGTAATGAAAATTCGTTGACCGCGAGCTGGATATCATCAGGGCCGCCTTTGGCCACCGCATCCTGTGCACTTTCATAGGCTCCGCACTAATTCTAGGTATAAATTATTAAATTAAACCGTTTGAACTTATCATAGGGTTCCCGTGTTCTCCTGATTTTCCAGGAACTCCTAAAATTATTAAAATCTCTCCTGAAAACTCATAAAAATGTCCTTAAAAATAGACAAAATGTTATTTTGGGGTGTCAATCAATATGGTAAACGTCAATCCTACGCTAAAAAAAAACGGCAATGTTAGCTTTCATTTAATAAAAATGTAATGAAAATAATATTTTTTTCTAATACAAAATCTTAATTTTCACTTATTATCCTTATCCTTACCCTGACTGGGCCGCGCGCGATCCATTTCGCTTAGGGCCCTGCAAATTATAGGGCCGGCTCTGGGTATCATGTTCAGTGTGTGCAAGTAAGGAGTAGAGAAGCTGTGTTATTTCCATGTTTTAGTTTGGGACAGTAGACCTCGAAGCTTCGAACACATTACAATAATTCACCAGCAAAATAACAACAAAGTACATCCAAATTATATAAGTGTAAACAATTTATAAAGCACTTAAAACACAATAACTAATCATAAATTGACAAATTTAATTTCACTATTTTTCTTCCATAGTTCCATAATAGATCATTCTACAATACGATGATGCGCAAATGTTTAATTAGGTCTATTGATTCATTAAAACTTGTTCTTGTTTGCAAAGAAATGTCTTAGTGTACTGCTCCAAGTCAGTGACGTAAGCAGTGTCAAGTCTTTTTCCTTTGACGTCATATGGAAAATTTTCATTCATAAAACATTCTAGCCAAAATTAATTTTAGATAATGAGACCTTTTTAAACCGATATAACGGTCGACCTTAAGTTTTCCCGATGTGGCCAATGAGTTGAGAATTTGTTTTCTCATTAATATACATATACCTTGAAATTTTAAAGAAAATCGTTATAGCCGTTTTCGAACTAAAATATATTATATATATATTATTATATATACTTTACTCTTACGCGGGCGATTCTTGTATGTATGAAATTTAATTTGTCCATGTATGATTAGTTATTGTGTTGTAAGTGCTTTATAAATTGTATACACTTTAATTGCGTAGAGCCGTGAAGTAGCTTTTACTTTACTTTTACTATGTGTTCAAGCTTCGAAGTCTACTATCTCGTACCAAAACAAAGGAAATGGTTATAACACAGTTTCTCTACGCCTTACTTGCTCACACTGAACATGATATCTAGCTCGCGGTCAACGAGTTTGTGTATGCTGCAGCCTCTTTCGATTTAACTATAAACCTCGGTAAAAAGCTTGGGGTTAGGGCGAGGAGACGGAAGGCCCAGGTGAGATCTGAATGAGGGATGTGTTGAAGCAGGCCATATTCCTCCATGGGCTGTAACACCACTGGGATGGATGGATGGCAAAAGCCGCTATGAGCCTTTTATGGTCCGACAGTCAGGCTGGGTAGGGCAAGTATCCAGTATGGGAGACGAACATATGCCAAAGGCACGGTGGTCGGTTTAATAGAGGTTTCTTTAGAAAATGATCGCAATGTTTTAAGTCTTTTAAGAACAAAATGCGCCATTTAACTTTGTTACAAAGTGCCTGTGAGCATATAGAGCATACACTAATTGTGCGTAATGTAAAATTGTATAATTGTTAGTAAACCGCAATAATTACACAGTTCTTACAATAGGGAAGTACTTTAAAACCCAATACCTCACTACGGTAAGATTTACAACTCTAAAGATCCAGTGTCGGAGAAATTTGTGGAAAAAAAAATATCAGTAAAATATGGATCCAATTTTTCACTCTGACCATTTAACAAAGGTCATACTGTCACTGACTGATCATACTCAATAGAAACGAATCATGAACCTTGACTCTAAGGTCACAGATTTCCTTGTATTTCTCTCAAATGGAAGCAACAAAAGAAACAGGAGCGACCCTTAACAATGCGAACGAAGGACATGCCAAAAAAATAGGCGTTGTCTAGAGTCTAGAACGCTGCGATGAAGAAGCGTGCTAACCACCAAAGCATTCAGAAGATGGAACCGCTCTCAACACATGCTGAAAAAGTAATGGCAAAGTCTTCGAGTCCTTGGATGAGTACAATGTTTCACAAGAAGTCCACATGTTTCGTCACATCTAAGTCGTTGTCCTCCAGGAATCTATTTCAGTTTGCCTTTCGTCTTCTGGGCTAGTCTTGGGCAAAGGCTTTTCTTGTGGGCCTTAATGTGTGTTCCCCAGGTCTAAGTGAGAGCTCTCCAACTGTTTCTTTCAAAGGCCCAACTGCTGCCAGCTATTTTCTCAGAAAGTCAGAAAAGTATTGCATATTTAAATCATAAAATAAATTATCTGTGTTGGGTGAAACCAAGGCGAAAAGAAAATAAAAACTTTGGGAGGGTGAAGGTATGAAAAAAAAACAGCCTAGGTATTACACACACACACACACACACACACTACTTAACAAAGAAAGATAAAATAGATTTTTATAAATGAATTTAAGTTTCCACATACAATTAACATTAATTACACTATCATCTTTAGATGCCATTAAATTCAGCTCCCCCCTCACTCCTCTCCTTTCTTGTAATCCAATGACCTTCTCGTAAGACACCCAAAGTACTACCGGAGCCTGGTACCACGACGTCAGCGAGGGGTCAATAATTACTCATTTGGCGAGAATAATTGACTGGTGTCTAAAACACACTGCGGATAATGGGAAGCCTTTTTCTTTCTCATCTAGATTCATTTCCTTTAGCTTTGTATTAGTTGAACTTTTGTGTCCACCATTAGAGGGCATCCCATCACTACTAGGTCACCATATGGTCTTGTGATTGTCTTTATAGTACAATCTATATCGTCAGCAAGATGGTTTATGTTCTAAATGTGTTGTAGAAATGTACACGAGCACTGATATACACTCATTTCGAAACTTAGACTCATACTGTCGTAGCTAATTGTCAGAGATATGGTAAGAGCAAAGGGGCGTAATGTATTCTCAAACATGTGACGTGGTGGGGACAAATGTAAAAAAAGTATGACGTCATGTAACTATGAGGCATGGAATAAACTCGTCAAGATTTATCTGGACTTCAAGAATCTATTCAAGATTGTTCTAATATGATTGTTGGCGATGTAAATTTAAGTATGGGAGAATAAAAGATCGCTAAATTAAATTGTCAACAAGAAAATAAAAAAAATACTTAAAGAAAAAAAACAAAGCTTATATTTGTATCAATTAGTTTGGATCAGTCGTGTAATTAAATTTGTAATAGATCTAGACTAACAATAAAAAAAAAGCATTGATTAAAAAAAATGGGAGAGCGGCCTGGGATTCGAACTCATGGCTCAAGCCTTCTCAAGGGGAGTAACTCAACTTATACCAGCTCATCTGTCAAGTACAATTTCTTTCCCTTGTTTGATACCAAACAAAACAATTAATTACCAATAGTTAATTAACTAGTTGGTTAATTTTCGTTTTTGATTCTTGTTTTGTCAGGTAAAAGAAATAATTGTGTTAAATTTCCCCATGACCTGAGATTACGAGTGGGAGAAATGAAGTGGACAAACATTTTACGAAACAGACAGACAGACAGATTGAATTCATAAAAGCTTTGTAAAAAAAACATCGTAGTTTCGTTTTCTTGTAGCTAAGAATTAACTTTCTGTTAGCTTTACTGGTAGAATGTAATAGTTACAAAAGGAAATAATTCTAGATTTAAAATTATTTCTTTTTGTCTCAGTTTCAATGACATTAACTGTCAGTAAATAATTGAAAACTATTGTTACACAGATTGCTTACAGCTTATTAATAATCTGAGAAAAGAAATACGTAGAAAAATTAGAGGTATCGTAATCAGAACAACGGGTATCAGTTTAGTAAGCAATTAAATTTTATAGGTATAATTGAATTTTTAGTGAGTTTTTTTTTTTTGTTGTTGTAGTTTTATTAACATTCTAGACGTGATATCGTCTTTTTATGAAATACAAACACTATATACCGCTATAAATCGTCAATAATAATATTTATTTAAAAAAAGAATGTACAAAAGTATTTTAACTTACAAAATAATTTTAAAAGAATAGAATTAGTAATGTTTCAGAACAGCTTGAATCTTGGTAATACCTTGTCCTGGAGATCTAGATTTCAACAGGTATTTTCTTTTCTTTGTCCTGCATATCATATCATCATCTATCATGATCTATCTTTTCTGTGATGATTTGCAGGTTTGCAGCAAGAAATCTCACTGACCAATTAGAATAGTTTTAGTTCAATTCAAGTTCTAAAGATATAAAATGTGTATTACTTAATAGGGCTTATTTCGTCCAAGATAATTGTATATTCCTTTAAATTTTCAGAAGTTTGGATGTTAATAAATTGTTTTGTTTAAATCATCTTTCCAGAAATATAATAGCATACTGGTACAGCCATAACACTTGTTATTGTTTATTTAGTAATAAAAAAAAAGATTTCTTAGACCGATGCATAAGTCTACTGTCTGTTTGGTAAACGCAATTACCTTTGTGGTGAATAATCGTAGCAAGACGACGGAATTATTTTACTACAAGAGAATTATTTCCATCCGATCTAATTGTATCAAGACTAGAATTCTCTACTATGCCATCAGCAGATCTTAGATCAGACCCCACTTGATCCCTTCCCAACTCTACTATGCGATCAGCAGATCTTGGATCAGACCCCACTTGATCCCTTCCCAACTCTACTATGCGATCAGCAGATCTTGGATCAGGCCCCACTTGATCCCTTCCCAACTCTACTATGCGATCAGCAGATCTTGGATCAGGCCCCACTTGATCCCTTCCCAACTCTACTATGCGATCAGCAGATCTTGGATCAGACCCCACTTGATCCCTTCCCAACTCTACTATGCGATCAGCAGATCTTGGATCAGGCCCCACTTGATCCCTTCCCAACTCTACTATGCGATCAGCAGATCTTGGATCAGGCCCCACTTGATCCCTTCCCAACTCTACTATGCGATCAGCAGATCTTGGATCAGACCCCACTTGATCCCTTCCCAACTCTACTATGCGATCAGCAGATCTTGGATCAGGCTCCACTTGATCCCTTCCCAACTCTACTATGCGATCAGCAGATCTTGGATCAGGCCCCACTTGATCCCTTCCCAACTCTACTTTTTAAAAGTTTCTGCTTCCATTATGTGGAGGCTGAGTGGTAATGCGCTTAATTTTAACTTTCTAACCGAGGTGTTTCGGGTTCGAATCTCAGTAAAGACTGGCGATTTAAATTTCGAACTTTTAAGGCAACCCTGAGTCCACACAACTAAATGGGTACCTGACATTAGTTAAGGAATAGTAATGGCGGTTGGACGTTGTGCTGGTCACATGAAACCCTCGTTAACCGTGGGCCACAGAAACAGATGACATTTACATCATCTGCTCCATATATCTGAAAGGGGTACTTTATTTTTTTTAATTGCTATATCAGTAACACTTCATCCTTTTTCTGAAAGTTAATAAAGTCTAACAAGAGCTAAGAGATCTAGAACTTCAATAACTCACTAAAAATGTGTCTATTTTGTTACAACTAAAAGATAATCCAGAAGGGATGCACAGAGATTTAAAGAAGAAACGCTCAAGAAGGATATCACGTGTGTGAGGATTTAACTGAGGCCAAACGTGTGTGAGGATTAAACTGAAGCCAAACGTGTGTGAGGATTTAACTGAGGCCAAACGTGTGTGAGGATTTAACTGAGGCCAAACGTGTGTGAGGATTTAACTGAGGCCAAACGTGTGTGAGGATTTAACTGAGGCCAAACGTGTGTGAGGATTTAACTGAGGCCAAACGTGTGTGAGGATTTAACTGGGGCCAAACGTGTGTGAGGATTTAACTGAGGCCAAACGTGTGTGAGGATTTAACTGAGGCCAAACGTGTGTGAGGATTTAACTGGGGCCAAACGTGTGTGAGGATTTAACTGGGGCCAAACGTGTGTGAGGATTTAACTGGGGCCAAACGTGTGTGAGGATTTAACTGAGGCCAAACGTGTGTGAGGATTTAACTGAGGCCAAACGTGTGTGAGGATTTAACTGGGGCCAAACGTGTGTGAGGATTTAACTGGGGCCAAACGTGTGTGAGGATTTAACTGGGGCCAAACGTGTGTGAGGATTTAACTGGGGCCAAACGTGTGTGAGGATTTAACTGAGGCCAAACGTGTGTGAGGATTTAACTGAGGCCAAACGTGTGTGAGGATTTAACTGGGGCCAAACGTGTGTGAGGATTTAACTGGGGCCAAACGTGTGTGAGGATTTAACTGAGGCCAAACGTGTGTGAGGATTTAACTGAGGCCAAACGTGTGTGAGGATTTAACTGGGGCCAAACGTGTGTGAGGATTTAACTGGGGCCAAACGTGTGTGAGGATTTAACTGAGGCCAAACGTGTGTGAGGATTTAACTGAGGCCAAACGTGTGTGGGGATTTAACTGGGGCCAAACGTGTGTGAGGATTTAACTGAGGCCAAACGTGTGTGAGGATTTAACTGAGGCCAGGACTCCCCCGCCACATCCCGACACATGAACAAGTCAAAAGTAGACAAAACGAATGATCAAGACTCCCCCCCCCCCAATCGTATAGTTATAATTACATTGTGTTGTTAGCAAAGAAAAGCCATTGTACATAATTCATTTTACAGCCGGTAATGGAGATATTAAACTTTAAACTCAATCTAAACCGCATTGTTGTTTTTTACTGTCAATTGTGTTGTTGTTTTTTTTATAAGCTACAAATAGATTAATCAGAGAATAAATCAGTTTACAAATAATACAAATGTTTTTGTTTTTCTTAGTCATGATAGAAGACAAACCGGGGGGGGGGGGGGGAGGACAAAGCTTAAATAAATTTGTGCGAAATAAATAAAGAAGTAATTTATGTTTACGAACAAGCAAAGATTAAATAATGAATTTAGTTAACAATAGTCTGTTAGTTGAATGGATATTTGTTTTCGCATGGCAACAACCAAAGGAGGTAGTTATGAGGACCAAAGAAACATGAAATTAGCACATGAAATCAAGAACAAGTGAAATGTAAAAAAAAAAATAATAATAATTTTTTTACACAAACAAAACTTACATTAGTTTAATTGTAAATATTTTGAATCAATCATGTAATTCATTGGCAATGGGTCTAGACTAACAATACTAAAGCAGTGTGGTTGGAAATATTTTTACCAATAGTTTTAGTTTAGCGCAATTTTATGCTTTAAGTATGTTTAATGCGCTATTGCCCAATCACTGGCTTGGACCAGTTGGGAAAGTGGGGGTGAAAGAAGGAGGGGGTATGTGGGAGAAGGTTTCTGTTATGGCTTTTTAAAGCTATTTTTCTTTAAAGTTGTTTGACTTGAATTTGAACTCGAGGGCTCAAGCCTCACCAGGCCGACGCACTAACCACCGAGTTAGCCAAGTGATGATGAAAATATAAGGTTTTAAAGTTATCTATTATTAGTTTCTAAACTTGTAGGCGATGACCTAATGCGCTACACAAAGCGTATCTCCCCTAGTCCTAGCTAGTCCTGTCTCTGTATAAAACACAATTAATTAATAACGACTAGCTGATGAAATAATTGGTCAATTTTGTTTATTGATTCTTGTCTTGTTAGGGGGCAATTAATAACCCTGAAAAGCTTCAACATTTTCTGAGAATGGGTAGCGGGAGATATAACGTGTACAAGATTTGTCCCAGACAGACAGAGTGTGTGGATATAAGCTTTGTTAAAATATGGAGAAATGGCTCAGTGATACGAAGATTAAATAAAATGCTTTACTTAAAATAGGTAAATAATATGAACAAGTCTTGAGAGAATTAAAAATAAATTTAGTTTCCGACATGCTCCGGTTTCAAGAGTTTCTTTAAAGATCTAAAATGTCAAACTTTAGATCTGCACCGAATGCTAAAACTATTGAATATATTGAAGTTAGGTCTTTGGAGAAATACGAAATCTTGAAATGTACGTGTGTGTGTGTGTGTGTGTGTGTGAGCGTATCATCTTTTACTTCTGCGCCCACTAAGTAAAGGCAACTATCCAGAGAGATGAAAGGTCCCCCCTCTACCATGTTTGTGCGCAGGGCTAACAACCCTATCATATATACACAAATATTGTCATGAAGGCGTTTACACATACGGAAAAACAGACAGATCAAAATGGAATTTGATTTACTCCTGAAAAAGAAAATGATTTTGTTTTAGTGATATGGAACGTGCTAAGCCTGTTTTAAAAAAAAAGGGGTCGTTAGGTCAACTTACCAAAATGTTTTAGAAATGCTCCATCATGGACATACGGTGGCAAGACTGCACTACAAACTACGATGTCCTTGCCAACGCCGGTATGGACAGTATGGAGGGACTTCGTATGGTCCGACAGTTACGCTGGGCAGGGCACATATCCCGTCTTTTTGGTGAGCTAAAAGGTGGTCGATGTAAGAGAGGCGTCCCACGGAAACGCTTCAAGGACCATAAGGACAAATTGCCTTAGCTGACATAGAAGAGAGCACCTGGTTGCATGCGGTCTCAGAACGAGACAACTGGAGGTCACTCAAAAAGGCCGCGGGGTACACATTTGAGACCAAAAGAAAATCCGCTGCTGAGAACAGACGCAGACAACGAAAAGAAAATCTTAATCGGCCACCTACGGACAATGGTTATGCTTGCTCTAAATGTGGCAAAATATGTAGGTCACAGCTGGGGCTACGCAGCCACGGGAAATACTGCGTTCCTTCCCCCTTCCCCCGCCCCCCCCCCCCCATTCTCAAATGGCCCAGACAAGTGATAGGGTTATATCGTATTGAGAAAGCTAACACTAAAAGCATGAACTAGCGATAAACAAAAACAATTGGTAAAGACTATTTCTAATCGCACAGATTTATTGCTGTTGGTCTAGAGTCTAAATCTGTTACAAATTTTTTACATGACTGATCCAAACTAACTTATACAACTATGCCTAATATAACCTTTTTTAAAAAAGTATTTTTATGTTTTTCTTGCTAAAGTTATTATGCTTCAAAAATTTGTTGTGAAAAAAACAACAACAAAAAAAAAACAGAAAAAAAAAAGAAAAAAACTAAATCAATTGGTTTGGCATATATCTGCATGTATTACCACCATTCCCTGTACTCACTGTTTTGATGACTCTGCATGATTAGCATCTCTTTATCTAATAACAGTCATTTATTTGACTTGTTAAGTCATTATCGATTTCATAATTTCAAGCGTTTTTATAGCTATTAATTTAATACAGCTTGAAATAGTAGTTCGAAAGTTTAGAGAAAAAAAAACTCCTAACTAGATGCAACAATTATAGTTGACAACCGAATGAGTGATATTGTTACCATAAATCGTAAAATTTAAACAAATTTCTTGAACCTTTTCTATATTAACATTTTAAATTTTATACTAATGAATTAAACTCATTATCTGTTGTTATCTACATGCAGTTAAATACAAATTTCAAATCATGAAGTGTGAGTAAGGCAAACTAAACAATCATACCTTTCTGTTCAATATTGTTTTAAACTTATTAAGCTAATTAATGTTTCATTTCAAACTTTCTTCTAGTCAATAATAAGAACGCTATAAGCTATAAGTTAATGTCTACTTCAACAATTATGTAAATAATTTTGTTTAGGAAAAGAAGATATTAATGCTCAAAACGTAGAATCTGCTCTTGTACAAGCAGATAATTGTATAATTGGACACGGGATATTTCTATAGAAGTACAGTAGAAATCTTTTGTTTGTTTTAAAACATTGTTTTCGGAGCCACAGAATCCAGATCCAAATTCAGCTCTTGAATTGGAGATTGCTGACAATCTTTTCAAATACTTTTGAGACTCAAAGACATAATGACGTTTTGTAGTTTGATACAACATTAAAAGATTCTCAATCAGACGAAATTTGATAGTTAAATCTTTAAAATAGTATTAAATAGGCATATATTTCTTCTCAATACTTGGCTTCTGCAAGTAACATAGGCCTATATTCCCCCCCCTCTTTCTCTCTCTCTGTATAGAAAAGCTATAGAAAATCCTACATCATGATATTTTAGACCTTTCAAAGTTCTGACGCAACGGCTACTTAATTATGCAAGCAGTTTTTTTCATAAAAATACATCATTTTTACAGCTATTCACTATTAATACATTATAAGTATATTTTTAAGACATTTATGCAAACAGCTTTACAATTTTTTACAACAATTTTTTTACAATTGTATTGCTAAGTTATACTAAATACTACAATTACCAAAAAAAAAAGATTACATTTTTTAAAGAGAAAAAAATGGATTTAACATGCATATAAGTCATATACTGTTGTTGTTTTTTTAAACAATAGCCGCCGATACTCAGTGATTAGGTGCCGGCACTCAGTAGTTGATTGCCTAACTTTTACTACTAAAAAATAATAATATACGTTAAAATACGAGAAAAGTAATACTTTTTTCAAAAAGGTTCTGGTAAGCTTCCCAAGTAGGTCCGGGTGAAGCCCCGACGCCAAAAGCGTTTTCTTGCATTCTTCACTGCAGAAACGCATTCTCCTGACACCTACAGCTCATTATTCATCCTATTAAAAAGGACCTTTTGAATAATATTTTACTTGCCCTTACTACATTGCAAATACAACCGATTTGTTCCTTGAAAATATAAGATACGCCAATATTTAGATTAAGGCTTTGAGCATCGCAGTCGAAAAATGAAAAATATTCGAAAAATAATATTTTAAAAAAATCTCATTTGTAAGTGGTACATTTTGTTCAAAAAGGTATGTTTGTAACTTTGTTTTGTTATATAACTATAATTCAAAGCTCTAAACAAAATATTTGGGAGGAGAAATTAAGTGGGCCAATTAGATTCTACTCTAATTTTTTGGCATTTTTAGGATTCAATTAGGCCTATATAATGTGAGTTATAGTCAAAAAAGTTTTTATACAATAGAAAAATATCATTTTGAGTAAAGGTTGGAAAAAGGTGACCATGAAAATAATATTTGGGTTCAGAACGCATCCCAATTGTTACTCTTATAATGAAAAATTTCGTATGAATTCTAAAAATAACTCAGATAAATTCTTATACAATTATATAAACTCTGTCGACATATTTGACTATTCTGTTTGAAAAGACAGGTGGTCTCAAGGAACTCAAACCATAGAAGACAGGTGGTCTCAAGGAATTCAGTCCATAGAAGACAGGTGGTATCAAGGAACTCAAACCAAAGAAGACAGATGGTCTCAAGGAATTCAGTCCATAGAAGACAGGTGGTCTCAAGGAACTCAAACCATAGAAGACAGGTTGTATCAAGGAACTCAAACCAAAGAAGACAGATGGTCTCAAGGAATTCAGTCCATAGAAGACAGATGGTCTCAAGGAATTCAGTCCATAGAAGACAGGTGGTCTTAAGGAACTCAGACCTTAGAAGACAGGTGGTCTCAAGGAACTCAGGCCATA
This sequence comes from Biomphalaria glabrata, assembly GCF_947242115.1. Lineage (NCBI taxonomy): Eukaryota > Metazoa > Mollusca > Gastropoda > Planorbidae > Biomphalaria > Biomphalaria glabrata. Next base: position 35,238,962 of record NC_074717.1, on the reverse strand, counting down.
GAAGACAGGTGGTCTCAATGAACTCAGACCTTAGAAAACAGGTTGTCTCAAGGAACTTAGGCCATAGAAGACTGCCAGTATCAAGGAATTCAGTCCATAGAAGAAAGGTGGTCTCAAGGAATTCAGACCATAGAAGACAGGTGGTCTCAAGGAATTGAAACCATAGAAGACAGGTGGTCACAAGGAATTCAGACCATAGAAGACAGGTCTTCAGCGAGATTCGAACCCAGGACCCCAGGTTCGGAAGTGCTTAACCACTCAGCCACCGCGTCCCCATGACCTTGTGAAATGGGAAGTTAACTACTGGAGGATGAAGAGTTGTAGATTGAAGTCCATAGGCTGAGGACATGGCGAGGAGTGAATTTGAATCATAAATAATATGTTCGTTAATGGGGGATCTTCAGATGTCTTGAATGGAAATCCTACTGAATTTGGTAGCAAGAATTGTTCACAATAAGAGATTCCATGTATTATACTTTTTTTCATTTAGTAACAGTACTAGTTTGATATTTTAAAAATCATTTAATAAATTATTCTTATACTAACTACTTTTGATACATCATTAAACTTTACACAATGATTTTGAAGTCAGGTATGATTGGACGTCCATCATGTGGCATACAATTTGTGGGCCGGATTGTATAGAAATGCCCGGGCCGGTCATGACACCCTGCTTATTGCATATAATAGTCTATTGAAAAATTGGGATTGAGAGATCAAAGTTTCATTACTCAAGAAGATTATTAGCTTTAGAATATATAATCGTGTCAAGGCATATATCTAGATCTATATCATATCAGTCCATTGATTCATTCATTAGTTGGGAGCCACACTATCAAACACCAACCATTCGTATTGCTGAGCCAGCATGATTAGCAATATTTAATATTAGACTACCACAATAGACGCTTCACTCAGCCATTGGACTGATGGTCTATGGCTAGCAATGTGAAAGGGGAGCAATTTTGTAAATCTCTCTTGCCATTACATAGCCTCTCCACAGCAAGTCCTGTGCAGTACCTCCTCGAGCTGGCAGATGGAAACTGAGGCTGCGAAGCCTCAGGCTAAACTGCAAGGGTCTCGGAGGAGGTTTGACCCCAAGATGTGAGGCAGGCATGGCCCGTCGGCGTGCGGACACGCCCTTTTGCCCACAAACCAAAACCCTAGCTATAGATCAATAGCCGCACTGCCTTGTGTGTATGTCCCTGTAAGGTCTAAGATTATGGGAGTAAACCCTAACAGAAAATCCGGCCCTGGAGCCCCGTAGGCGGGGGGACAGTAGTAAGACTACTGCTCTCTGCAAACTTCTGCAGCCACCTGTCCCCAAATTGTGATGGCTTGCCATCCCTTTGGATCCGATCAGTATCTAAGAGAGGCGTGTGCTGACGTGTGGGCAGCCCAGCACTCGCAAATTTACCGCCCAGGCTTTCCCCCAGCAATGAAGATGTCACTCCATCTCTGTACATCAAGGATTGGCCTCTTTAGTCACACAAGAATCTGCAAAGGGAAAAGATCGTCTCTCGAGACATAAAATGCCACAGAATATTATCGTCTTAAATAGTTTTTATCCTTGCTTAACAATGAAGCATAGAAAGCAATTTGAAACAAATAGTATTATAGAAAGCTGTAATTATTGGAACATTAAAATATAGACTAGATTATAATTATTAATTTATTATTTAAGCGAAATTGCAAATAAGTAAAAGGCGAAAACATAAATTAGCTTTTTGATAAATATGGCCGCTTGCTGTAGAAATCATTTTTCATAAAATTATAATCTACATTTTTTTTCTGCCAACGTATGCTGTTTTATTCAAAGACTGTTAAAAATTGATTAAACTGTTTAAAGTAAGTTATTGAAAGATTCTAGATTGTCTCTAGAGTCAGTCAGTAGTTATCATTATCTAGAAAGTAGATCTAGACTGGAGTGAGATGACTAAGACAAGACTCAGAGACTGTCTACTCTTACTCTAAGACTAAGTCACAGTAAGTGTTTTCTCTTAGTCAGACTTAGACTTAGTGATAGTGTCTAGTAGAACTTAGACTAAGAAGTAGATCTAGTCAATCTAGATCTAGAAGTCAGAGTCAGTGATTCCCAAAGCCAAATTGAAGTGGTCTATAAAAATTCTATATAGACCCCCAGGGCGGCCAGGGGTCTATGGTCTGACTTCCAAGTCAAGGGGTATACAAGAGTAAAAATAAATTGGGGGTCTGTAGACGAGATTTTATCGGGGGTCTACGATCTAGTCAAGTGAATCTCAACTAAGAAGATCGAGTCTCTAAATTTTATTTCCTATTACTATTAGATCTAGTATTAATTTTAAAATGAATTTCAACATTGTTTGAATTTTTAAATATTTTTATTTAGATCTATATATATTATATTTATGTTTTTTATTTCTTTAATATCACAATTAGATCTAGATATATCTAAAGTTTAGAATCTAAGACCTACAGGGGACAGAATCTTTGCTTTAACATAAGATATGACTATCTGTGACTGTCTTACACTATCTCTACCAATAGAAATCTGGAACACTGCACAATATAGGCAAACATTGAATTTGCTAGCCATTGAAGACAATTTAAGAATTCTTTACACAAACCTGCGTTTGATATCATTTATATAATACGAATACCTGTAAGCAGCTATACAAACATAGGCATAGTCAGTGGGGAATGATGTTTATGAGTTATGACATTGAAAGCTGGAAACAACATATATATTTCTCTATAAATCTAGTAAAGTTAACTTTACCTCGTTTATATTGTAAGTTGTAATGAAGCGTTATTATTGGCATATTTTAATTTTTTTGTAATTATCAAGAAATACACGAGGAACTGTACTTTGTCGAGAACTTTTTAAAATCAATTTCTATTTCCCACTGACGTTTGAATTTTGTGTATTTGGCTGCCTTTGTAAGTGACCTCCACCTTTCTCGTTTTGAAACTGCCTGCAACCAGGTGCTCTCTTCTATGTCAGTTAAAGCAAGATGGCTGGTGATGGCTTTAAAGCATTGCCATAGTGCACCTGTATTATGTCGACCAACTTTCAGCTCACCTAAATTGACTGCTTTTGTTTGTCCCACAAGCAGGTATATATAGACATGCCCTGCCCTGCCCAGCGTAACTGTCGGACCGTAAGAAGTCCCTCTAAACTGGCGTTCACAAGGGCATCACTGTTTGTATTGTGATCTTGCTAATGTATATCCATGATTTAGCACAAGCATCTTTGGTGAAAGCTTTCAAGAAGTCTTTGGTACTTTCTGTGTATAGTACCTATGTCTCAGATCCATATAGAAGGGAGGGTTGACACTGATTATAGACCTAATAATATTAAGAAAGTGTCAGTTGACTCAACTCAAGTCATTCGAGGATAAATCTGAATTGTGAAATTATCATTCAAGAGCGTAATGTCGCTGTCAGCATTCAGTCTCTTGTTCTGTGATTCCGAAATCACACTACCAGCATCTGATCACATTTTTCCTGTTTAGTCCTTTTTCTTTTCTAATCCACATTTTTAATCACTTTTTAATGGTTTATTGCAGGGGTGGGCAAATTACGGTACGCGGGCCACATGCGGCCTGCCGGAGTGTTTTATGCTGCCCGCCGACACCTACAGAAGTCAGGTGTGCCCACAGTATATAATATACTTATAAAAATGCAAATATATTAAAAATAATATAAATATAAATTATTGAAACTGTCATTATAAAAAGTTTCAAGCAAACGAAGACTATGCTTATTGGCTATACATCAATACACTCAATTCAAGACACAATCTCTGATCAGTATTTATTCAATGCTATGAAGAACTATATTAAATTTTGGGTATGCTTGGAAGAAGATGGCAAGGGTGACAACTGGTGGAGCTCGATCTTTGACTGAGTAAAATGGTGGGGTTTTTAAATACCTCAACCATAAACTTTAAACAGGAAAGTTTGCACAAAGCTTCATAAAATTTCTGCTACATGATAGTTTCATCATAATAGTAATCAAACTTATTAGAGCTAGGGTGTATTAACCACTGGTAGTCCCGGTTATGAACAAAATAATCCAATATTTCCTCTATCTTAACTTGGGCAAGGTAAACGAGAACACTATAAAATCTGAAGGAAGAAATTGTTCTGTTACTTGAAGGACATTGACTGTGACTTTGTTACAAATATTTCAAATGAAGAGTGGAAGACAGATTTCAGGTTTCATAATTACCATTGCAATGAGTTTTTTTTGCATATGAAATGTAAATGGATGTTAAATCTTTTCAAATAAGGCCTTCCCATTTCTACAAGCAAGCTAAAGAAAACAGGTTTTGTCATTTTCTTTTTCTGAAAGGTGAAATTATTTCTAGTGAAATGATTAAAAGTAGAACACTTATTTAGATTCCTTAAATTTGCAATTTATAAAAGCAAATTTTAAGACGTCAAGAACCAGTTTTCAATACCATTAGCTCACCATTTAGCGCAGAAGCAGATTTAGCTCCAGAGGACATAACTCCGAGCAAAGAGAGTTTCCAGTCAGTACTTCCACAGGAGTTCTATGGGTGCCAGAAGCTGTATGTCAACACTTTACAAAATGTGCTGCTGTTCACACTACTTGAGTACACATACAACAGTTCTTCTTGTTTGTTTTCATTTTACATGTTGGAGGGTTCAGAACAGTATCTAAGATGAACTGCGCAATGTTTTCTAGATACAGGCAGTTCTCCGAATAGTTTTGGTTCTATAGGAGGGCTTTGGGGCCAGAGTTCTATTCGGGTCTCTGATTTAGTATGCACCATTGAAGGACATGGTCAGCATTCTCTGGTAATGCTCCAAAAGGGCAAGTTTCCCTCGTCCCGACATTCAACTTCCGGAACATATATTGTCTCATCCAGTGAACAAGCATTATATTTTTGGTGGGGGGAAACTAAACAAGTATAATTACTGGTCGATTTCGACTGACTGTAATTTGACAGCAGTCACAAGGGTAACAACTAGTAAGCTAGTTCCACAGATCCAAACATTATGCACGAGTGTAAAAAGTAAAATACTGCACATTAAGTACAACTGTATATTAGTGGGGTTATTGTAATATAAAAAGACAACAGCAATTTAAAAAATGTATTAATTGATTAAAAAAATTGCTAACTCTTCTTGTAATTCCTTAACGTGGAGTGTGGAAAAAAAGAAATGTGAATATAATACAGTGTAACTATGAATTAAAAGTTAGCTAGAGTATCTTTCTAAGTTGTATATACATATGCGGCCCGCCATTCCAAAATTTAAAGAAATGCGGCCCTCGATCTAAAGAGGTTGCCCACCGCTGGTTTATTGGAATGCTAGAGTGGCCATTTTGAATTTTGTTTTGCTTCTGAAACATTGTGGATCTAGGCTGTTTTTATTATTCTAATTATTTTTTTAGCATAAGTGACTAGTGACTTTTTCTTTATTTGCAACATGGCTGACAAGCCTTCTTGTTCTTCGAGGCTCTAGCCTCCGAACTGTTTTATCTTATATAATACAGACGTTACTTTAAAAAAGAAGATGATTACATCCTACGCGTCATGCATTTAGTCATGCATATTAACCAATAACTTAAATTCTGCCAAGTCACTGGTTTTCCTGGTTAGCTCAGGCAACCCATTCCATGCTCTAATAGCACTAGGGAAGAAGGAATATTTGTAAAAAATTTTCCTAGCATATGGGACGAGGAATGTGCCATTATCTTTGTGTCTTTCAGAGTATTTTATTAAATTTTGTTTTTGTATTTGAAGATTATGGTTCAGTGTTTTATGTATAATTGCTACTTTACTTTTGAGTCTTCTATCCTGAAGGCTTTCTAAATTTAGTGATTTTACTAAGGGTGTTACTCTAGTCAAATGTGAATATTCATTTGTTATGAATCTCACTGCTCTATTTTGTGTATGTTCCAGTTTCTTAATGTCTTCTGGAGTTGAGGGGTCCCAAACGGAGGATGCATATTCTATTATTGGCCTAACCAAGGTTAAATAACAATTTAGTTTTATGTTCTCATTTGATTAATAGAAATTTCTTTTAATAAACCCTAATGCTTTGTTTGATTTTTTTATAGTTTCATCAATATGTGGATTCCATGACAGTTTTTACATTTATTATAACACCTAGGTATTTTGCGTTTTTAGTCTGTGTTACTGGTTTGCCATGAATAAGATAAGTGGAATTAATTTGTTTTAGTTTTTTTGTTACTCTTAACAACTGACATTTTTCTGGGTGGAAAGACATGCTCCAATTTGATTCCCATTTCTGTAATTCATCTAATTCTCTTTGTAAAATATCTGAGTCTTGTGTTGTTTTTATTGTTCTATATATTATGCAATCGTCTGCAAATAATCTGACTTTTGTTCCTGAAGTAATGCAATTTGGTAAATCATTTAAATGTCATTTAAAAATAGTAGTGGACCTAAGACAGTTCCTTGAGGTACACGTGAGTTTACTGTTATCGGTGTTGATTTACTGATTCTAATTCACTGATGCAATGGACCACTAATGCCGAAATATTTTAATTAGTTGTGTTTCACATGATCTATATTTCCTAAAGCCATGTTGATATGGGGTGAGGACATTATGTTTGTCTAAGTGGTTTATGTTTTACTACTGATCAGGCTCTAAATATATTATGACCAGTGTTTTTGTACAAAAATTGAGAATAGGCAGCAAGACAATACATCTTGTATGTATACAATTTATACAGCAATTATTTGTTTCTTAATAACTAATGAATGTTAGATTTAACAAAAATGGAACATTTTAATTCCTCCAAACCTGAATAAATCTTGGTTAAGCACATGTATAAATATAATATAATTCCAATGATTGGCTTTTAGATCTAGAGTAATCCAGACCTAGAAGAAGATGTGTAAAATGCTCCTGATCATTAATTTATTAAACTCTTGAAAAATATAATCGCTACATGTGCAAATACCCCAAGATGTGTGGTCCATTCTAAAGAAATATTTTCTCATTCTCTAGCCAAATTTAACTTTATGTCTTTTATTACTTTGAAAAATTATACCAGTCGAACTAGACTCTAGGGAGTTTTCCTGGTGTGACCAACAGCTAATATTTCTTTTCCCTTTGATAGTTAATTAACTATTGGTAATTAATTATTTTCTTTGGTATCAAACAAGGGAAAGAAATTGTACTTGAGAGAGGTGGCGGTATAAGTTAATTTAGTCCCCTTTTTACTTTGTGTTGAGAATTAGATCATTGCTTAAAAGTTTGAAACAAATAGTGGGTAGCTATCAAATCTTCTATTTTCTTAAGCACTTCCCTGGCACAGTGGTTAATGTACTTAATTTAGGAGGCTTCAGCCTTTAAGTCGAATTCAAGTCGTTCAACATTTTAATTTATAAATGCATTTAAAAAAGCTATCACTGAAATATTCACTCAGATACCTCCTTCTTTTTCTCTCTCTCTCCCCCCCCCCCCCCACCCCCTCCTTTTACAAACTGGTCAAGACAAGTGATAGCATTGAGAAAGCTAAAAGCATGAAATTGCGCTAAACAAAAAAAATTGGTAAAAATATTTCTAATCGCACAGATTTATTATTATTAGTCTAGATCTATTACAAATTTAATTACATGGCTGATCCAAACTAGTTGATACAATTACACGTAATATAAGCATTTTTTTAAAATAATTATTTTATATACTTTTTGTTATAATGTTTTTCTCAAATTTTTACTACCTTTCTTACATCTCACAGTTTTCTCAATACCTATTCTCTCTTCAAATAATTAAATAAACTAAAAGACTAATTGATATGATATGTTCAGTATGTATCCACATATGATATTTTGTAGGATACAGTCTTCATTGTCCAGTCCAGATATTTATTTGAGCTATATTTTAGTTTTAGTTCTATGCTGTACATTTTTTTTTTTTTTTTTTGGGTTTAACAAGGATTTTGTTGTTTTTTTGGTTTCTGCTATGTATGTCTATATATCTCTATCTGTCTGTTTGCCTGACTGATATATATATCTTCTTATCTTATATAATACAGACGTTACTTCAAAAAAGAAGATGATTACGTCCTATGTGTCATGCATTTAGTCATGCATATTAACCAATGACTTAAATTCTGCCAAGTCACTGGTTTTCCTGGCTAGCTCAGGCAACCCATTCCATGGCGTCACTAGAAGGGGGTGCGGTCCGCACTTGGTGTCAATTTAAAAAAATAAACGACAGTGGCTAAATATTGGAACATGTTATTCACAAAAATTAATAAATAGATTTTATATACTTTTTTTTCATTTTGGCTAAACATATTATTTTAATTGTTTAAAGAAATTCTATCAAAAGGTTTAAAATGCTATATCATACTATATCAAGGAAAACACGAAATCTTACTTTCAGATGTTTACCAGATGCATGTATGTATATGAACACTTCTTTGATTCAAAAAAATGTTTTAATTGAATCTATGGAATTTGTAGCTAGTACCGTAATATCAGGATGCCAACCAATAGTCACTGTTTAACAAATGAAGACATTCTTCAGGCATAAATATTACTGAAATCTCACTTGTAATTAATGCAAATTTTGTAGAATTGGAAAGTAAATAAGTGGCCATTGAGATTTCTGAAGATAATAATGTTATTTCATTTTCTGTAAAAGAAGCTGTAGCCAAGAGGAAGGCATTGTTACAATGTGTCAGTCGAATGATATACTTGAATATTGTAGAGACTTTTCATGGCTAGTGCCAAGAATGATTCTGATGCTTCCTAATGGGGACAATTTTGTCACTTAATAGTGTCAACTATTTTCAAATAATTGTATTGATATGAAATAGAAATTTTTAACTTCACTTAATGTGTGTTTGAAATTAAGTCGGATATTGGAATATCAAAATACGTAGGAGGAATTCATCTGAATTAGAAAATTGGAAAACAAGTGCATCCGGCTACAAACACAATTGACAAGGAAGTGGTTGCATTGTTGCAAATTAAAGTATAGATTAATGTCAATGTCTTCGATTCCATAGATTAAGGATGAGTGCAGTCTTTTACATCACTACGAAAACCCAGTGAACTGTAGATAAATTGTAATAAGCAACTGAATTTTTAAATTTAATAGACACTCATTTTATAGTAGAACAATCAAATAACGTATGGAATTATAAACTATATGTATTACAGCGCAACATACAATCGAAAAAAAAAGGATTTTTAAAAGGGGGGGGGGTGACACCCTGAGCTAACAGCAATGTGTGCCACCCACCCTAGTGACGCCACTGTATATATATATATATATATATATATATATATATATATATATATATATATATATATATATATATATATATATATATATATATATATATATATATATATATATATATATATATATATATGTATGTATGTATAGGAACTACCGTAAACATTAAAGTTCCCCCTTCAGACCTTGTGGTCTATAGGGCAGATGATGTAAAGGTCATCTGTTTCTGTGGCCTACGGTTAACGAGGGCGTCATGTGGCCAGCACAACAACCAATCGCCTTTGCTTTTCCCCATCTAATGTCAGGTAGCCATTAGAGGTGGGAGGCGCCCAAAGATCCCAGCATTAAAAATGCCAGTCTTCACTAGGATTCGTATATTATTTACATGAATATACATTGACAGCAGGTTGTTATGTTTCAAATGAAGTGTGTCTGACTATTTTATTTAATTGCCTATTCCAAATCAAATGTTAAATTATCCTCCTTAGATTAGAGAAGAAAAAAAGTATTCCACTTTGTCAAGTTCAGTTTTGTTATATAGGATAGAACAAGTCATGAGATACATTGAAAAGAGAAATCGAAATGTATTGGGATATTATTAATTAGAATTTAAAATGACAATGTCCAATGATTTGTTGTTTTTCTTTGAAAGAAGTTGTTTGGATTTATTTCCCCTCTTTCTGTCTGTTCAAGGGAAACTTTTGCCTCGGGCTGTGGAAGAATACATGTCAACAGAAAAGCTTAGATTTTTTAAAAAAAAAGCACCCTTCTGAATTTTTTGGCACGTGTGTCTATGTGTGCTGTGAGTGTGCCTGTTGGATTGGATGTTTTCTGTGCGAGTGAACGTTCATACTTGTGTACGTTTCATATGTAAGAATATTGTTATCGAGCTTAATAGACAATGAAGTGAGACTAGATCTAGTTGTCATGTTACTTGTCGTCAGTGTCGTGTGTCTTTCTTAAGCTGCCTGTTCTGTTAGAAAATATGTTCAATGCTTTTGATTGCCTAATGCTGTGGCGTAGCTAGAGATTTTGGGGCCCGGGAGGGGGGGGTGAACCTCTTTAGAGGCCCCTGCATTTTGACATTCTACATGATGACTTGAGATAATGGCAAAATATTTAATATTTACATTAATAACATATTTCGGACACTCATGTGGGGCCCCGATGGGAATTTTCAAATTTGGTCCCCAACCCTAGCTTTATGTGGTTCATTGCGTCCCAAAGAAAGTTCCTTCATGTATGATTTATCGCCATCACCTATCCCTTAGTCTGTTGAACCATAGGGGCACCACACATGATCTGTCGACCGTCGTTCTCCATGCCTCACTGTGTTTTGCCTTAAATTGAATCTCTTTCATTGACAGGTCCGTCCATTTGGCGTCCTATCGCTTTTTCTGTCTGCCTCTTTTTAGCGGCCCCCCGAAAGGGGAATAGACGCTGTTAGTTTTGTTTAGCTGTCTGTCCGTCCGTCCGTCCCATTTGGATCTCGTAAACTAGAAAAGATATTGAAAATCCGACAAATCATATTTTAGACCTTTCAAAGTTCTGATGCAACGGCTACTTTTAATTTTTAAAATCAACCATGCAAACAGTTTTTCATAATAATACACCATTTTTACAACTATTCACCATTAATAGTAACAAACACGGGGGGGGGGGAGGCTATTTAGTAAAAGAGATGACTTTTTACCATATTTTTAACACATTTATGCAAACGGTTTTAGATTTTTTAATTATTATTATTATTTTATTTTTACAATTGTATTGCTAAGTTAAATAGGTTTTTTCATACTAAGTACTATGCAGTGGCGTATAGAAAAAATCTATTTAGTATGCATATAAGTGAAATATAATTTAAAACAACAATTAATAAGTAGTTTTTCATATTATCGCGTGAACTGCAGTGCAGGAGTGTACCCCTGGAACACTCAGCTAAAGGAAAATAAGGATTTTTTTTTACGTAAATGTTTTGTTTTTCTTAAGTCTTTGAATAAAAGATTGACCCTTTACAAAACAATTAGATAATTTATATAATCATTTTATGACATCAGTTAGGCCAGGGTCGCATCTAGCTTCACATTCACTTTCACCTATCCCTTGGTCTGCTGGACACGTTGGGACACCACACAAGATCTGTAAACCTTCTTTCTCCATTCTTCTCTGTCATTTGCCTTTGATAAAATTTCATCCTGATATTCTTTTTGAAAATATTGAAACCTGCCTTTTTATCTGCCTTGGTGGACCACTTCGGGAGTCGATTTTGAATTTTTGTTTCCACACAAACTGTCTTTGTAACCTTGTTTTCCCTGGTACTGTTCCCCGCATTAAGGTCTTTGCGAGTCCCGAGGATCTTGTGATATGGCCTTAAAGTTAGCGTTTTTTTTTGTTTTTTTTACATAGTGTTCAGCAGGTTATTGTGATTCTCAGTTGTCAGTGTGATCCTATTTCGAATCTCCTTATTTGCGATGCTGTCTTGTAGGTCGTAGGTGATACCTAGGATACTTCTGTAACATCTGAATTCCATTGTTGGGATCTTCCTCTCAGTTGGGCAGTTAACATCCAAGATTCGCAAGCTAAAAGAAGACCATGACCTAGAAGCGCATCCTTCTGATTTTTGTGCCTAGGCCTCTGCTTTTGTTTTGATATATATAATTTATAGTAATAACATAAAATGGATTTTTTTTTGTTTACAACGTTGGTACAGTACTTAGCTTTTTTGAATACAATAACTTAGTATTTACATACATAATTTGGTTTGTCTTTAAATGGTAGATCTAAAAAAAAAAAAATTTTGTGTGAACTAATATAAAACTCTCATCACACATAGAAACAAAAACATTTTCAAAAATACACCTGTTTGTATTTGCTTTTATATTGTTCTTGTTATAGTAGTTATGCAGAGGTGGACAATAATAGTGAAACTGGCATTTCATTATAGACATAGAGCATTGAAAGCGAAAGGAAATCAACATACTTTTTTAGAGCATTACAAATAGATTCAAATGATACAAATTCAATTATGTAACACAAATTTTTTTTATTCATAATCTCAAAATTTAATTTACAATGTAGAAAAACAAAATATAAAAAAAAAATGTTACATGTTTGTAATAGATGTACATCACACTTATTTCACATTGAAAAATACACATGTCAAGATAAAGTTTTTCATATGAAACAAGCTTGTCAATGTCATTGGGTTGTTTGTATGTTAGCCAACTGTTGTTTTCCTCTGCGACTTGCTGAGTTTTGATCTAGTTTGACGAGGTAGATCTACAAGTTGATTGCATTGATAAGAGCTGATGCAGGCAGCGCCTCTAGGTGTAACTTAACTATAGAGATAAATAGATTTTATTTTAAACTCACAAGTTCATGGATTAGATAATGTGAGATTCACCGTGGCTTTTTAATTTATTTTGACCGATAACTCATCTAATTTAACAGTTAATATTTTGAGTACTTGTTCAAACAAATCTACGCGTCACTGGAAAACCTCTGATAATAAAAAAACAAAAAAAAAACTAATTTTTGAAGTAAAAGTTGCTAGTCGTTTTTCAAGAACCTGAAAAACATGAATTTCTTCAAAGTCGCTTCGTTTGATTGACTTTCTCGTGTCTTCGTGTGTTCATTAGGATCCTACATGGCGCCACGAGTACACATCTAACTGAACTGTAAAGTTGATACATTGAACTAATCAGTTGTGAATCTTTACATTGAACTAATCAGTAGTGAATCTTTAAACTGATATAATCAGTAGTGAACCTTTATTTTGACCTAATCGTAGTGATACTCGTGTACATCTACATTGAACTAATCAGAAGTGAATCTTGACATATCACACAGCCTAGTACAGCTAATGAATTTAAACAATGTGCGTGTTTTAATAAATTACATACTATTGATGTATTCAGAAGAGTAAGCGAGGGAAAAGAAATACTTAAAGTACTCTATCGTTAACTTTGTTGCTTCTGTTGCTGTGAATTCCTACAAGATCTAGTCACTAGAGATGTTGAGTCAATTATGCACAAGTTCAGTGTGTGTAATGACTCTAGTGACCACAGATCTCACATACTGAAACACAAACTGTGTGATACTGACTTCTAGACGGCGTTCGTGTCACCGAACTCAAAACACTGGGTGTCGATATAACATGAAATAAAAACTGAACATTTTTGACGCATTACACCTTTCATTTGATGTGTAATAATATACAAATAGATTAGCCATTCACTGTGTCCTTTAAAAAAATGTCTTCAGTTATATCAAATAAAAAAAGGTAATTTTCAGCATTGCTAATTATCTTGTATAGTGATTTTCTTGATTTCTCAACAGATGTTGTTTCTTCTCTTCTTTTTCTCTCCCCTTGCAGTTATAAGATAATTTGTTAATGTTTTTACTATCTTCTACGTCACTGAAAGTTGTTTGTTGTTGTTCTCGGGAATTCCCTGTTGTTGTTTCCCTCACCCTTGCTTCAACCTACACAAAAGTGTACTTAATGTTTTCAATTAAGATAAGAAGTGTTCCTTATTAGCGACCAATGTGTTTTCACTTCAAGAAATCACTGCCATGATGTGGAAACAAACCGGAAGGGGGGGGGCGCCATGGCTGGAGGAGAAGATAATAAGGGAGGAAAAAGAAAAGAAATTGTCATCGGTTGTCTTGAGAATCTTTCTTTTCTCCTCCCTTTTCTTTCTTAGTGTCCGACTGTTGCTCGATTGGTCAAGATTGTGGTGGTGCGTACCAATTAATCACCAGACAGGCTGGAATCTATAGGGACGTCCAGAAGAACAGGCCCCATCACAAGTGTCCTCCGCGCAAGACAAATATTCTTGATTGGACCTTCAGAACCCCCAAATTATGTTCGTAGAGCCCAATTTTGCGTTTGATGAATCCGGCAAATTGCTGATGTAAAGATACTGAGCGAAGTATCGCCAGGGGAGCTGGCTACTGCCGCACGAAATAAGGTGCATCCACATTTTGGGAAATTAGAAAAGTTATTGGATTTTCCTCCGCTTCTCTTTTTTCTTTCTTCGTGCCTCCTATTTTTTTCTTCACTTTCTCAATGTATTGGTTTATTAAAAAACAAAAGTGTTGGAAGTGGTTAGAAACAAAGTTCATTCATTAAATCCAATCTGTTTTATGATTCTTTTGTGTTTATGTAAACTCAAGGAACTCCTCAGCATTGGTATTATTTTTTAAAAAACTTGGAGCTACACTTGATGTTAAAAGTTTTCAGTAGTTGATCACAAGTTGCCCTTTACATCACATCTAAGCATTGAACACAAATCTCCTCTAACCCCCATAGAATTTTTAAAAGTGTAGTCAACTACAAAAAAAAAAAAGATCAGCTCCACTTTCTCCAATCGTCCTCTACTACCCCCCATTTTTTTTCTTTCTCCCCCGAACACATACAGACTCGCGTACCCCAGGTTTAGAAACGTTACCGTGATATGGGTATCAACAGCATAGTCTCTGACTTTTCAAACGTTAGAAGTCTTTTAGAAGAAGGAAAGTTAACGACAGTGCGGAGAATTCTTCGCATTGAAGGGCTTGCCATGTATTGGGACATTGGACATATTTGGCCCAACACCGTCATCGAGGTTTGGCAGCCCTCGCCGCATGTAAAATTATCTTTATGTTTCAAGTTTGCCGTGGGTGCCCCCCAAAAATTGTCCAGAGCGCAATTGACAGACTAAACCTGTTTGATGCTCACTGATGGTCTCAGTGTAACTCCATGTATCCGGTAACACCTAACTCCTAACCTCTCACCTCAAGCTTGGTAAAATAACCTGGTACTCATGGGTTAAAACAATGCGAGTCTTAGAGATGTTTTCTTATGGTCGTGGAGATGTCCTTTGGTTAAAAATATTTTTTTGGAAAATCTTGTAATTGATTTTTGCATACCATGAAAACTGTTTCTCTCATCAGCCATGACTACTGTGCTTGCAGAGCCCCAGACCTCTTTAAAGAGTGGCATAAGCAAGGCCAACACATTCTGTCTGTTATTAAATTGCAGTCTTTCTTATTTCGTTTGGAAACGTACGAGGTGCAAATCTGTAGAAGAGAGGGGGGGGGGTCACACGCAATTAAATGACAGCTTTACCTCAGCATCGACATTGGTGGTAGAAATGGATTTAGATTTTTTTTCACCCACGTTCTCTCTCTCTCTCTCTCTCTCTCTCTCCTCCCTCGAGTATACAAGAGGTTTACCCGTCACCCCATCATCACTTGATAAACCCGGCAACCAATTTTCTGCATGATTCATTAAATGCATTCACTCTCTTTCCCTCACCCCTCCCTTCTCTCTGACGACATCTACTCACTCTTATCACCACCTCGGTCATTCCCTCTTTCATTTCAATTTTACTGCCCTCCCTTACTTTTTTTCCCCTTTTCCTCCCAATTTTTTTGAAAATGACAAGACTTTTAAAAGCAATGGAAGACAGTGAATGCGGCGAGTATTTGAAATTGCTTGAACTTGGAAGAGATGGGTGCTGGGAAGACCAGAGATCGATGCGAGTTTATGATGGTTATCTTTCACTTTAAACCAATTCAATAATAACTCTTGTCACTGTCTCTCCCACCCCCCTTCTGCCCCACCCACTTTACTAGCACTGTCCCATCATTCATTTCGGTGTAAATTCTTGTAGGCCCCAGTTGAACAGCCAAAAGTTATTTAGATTTTGGGTCTTGATTAAAAGTAAATTTATGTCATTGGAATTAGTTGCCCCCCTGCCCTTCCCGCTTGTGTGAAGTAACTTGCCGTTGTGTGCCCCATGTGAATGAGTGGACGACCTCTGGCCCTCTCTGTCTAGTTGTTGATATACTTTTAAATAAATGAGTTCTACTGTAAATCAATTCAATTTTTTTTTTCTTTCTTTCATTTTGTGTTTCTATCAGTTTCATTTTGTTGTGTCAATTCGTCAAGTCAACCACACAGTGATTTAGTAGAAGCTTTTAATTCTTTGGGAAAACATTGGAAGCACTTTTGTGTCATCACTTTTGGCTGCTGTTGTTGACATGAACTTTTTGCTTAGTCTGTTGGGGCACCACAAATGTCGTACTGACTTTTTACCTCCCCCGATCGGACGTCCTTATAATTTCACTCAATTGAAAGTTTATTCTTTAATGTTTCTTAAACAATTTAAGAGTTATCTTTCATTTTCATAGATTTTGGTGCTTGCCGGAAAAATGAGGATGATCTTGCTATTTAGCTGTTCAACCTAAGGTTTTTAAAAACAATATCTGGAAAACCCTCATCAGGCTAAAAAGATCTCTCGATTCTGTCAGATACTTTGAGATATGGTCTCTGTTGGGAATATTTGTATATGCTATAATTATTAAGTTACTATATCGTCATCTCAGTGGCTTAGACCTGTCTTTCACTAACTTGCTGTTAGAGGGTCCATGATACATTAAATTTTGGTCATAACTAATGAGCGTACGTTAGCCTCTTTTCTTGTGCTTAGTCTATTATATTTTTGTCATTCAATCTTGAGGAATGAGAGAGCTACTGTGCCCTAGAAAGCAGAAAAGGCCTGGATCCGGATTCTTCTTTTGAGACGCTGTACCCAAACTTTTTTGGCACTTGTTAGCTTCTTGTCTGCTGTTGTCATCGTGTATGCCTTAAATTTTGCTGTCAATGACAGTGGTCCCTTTTGTATTATTTCTCCCATTTCCCATTCTTGGATCAAGTTACAACTGTACACAATTATTCATTGTCCCTAGCAAAACACGAATTTATCAAAAAAATTACCCCAAAATAATTAGTCAATTAATATGGCTCTTCATGTATCGGAAGACAATGGATGCGCCCAGTTGAGTTATTGGCTTTGGTTTTGTCTTGAGGCGGGGCAGAATCTGATGTGACAGATCAAGCCAATTCTAGAGCGGCAGACTTTGCCACAGTTCGTGCATGTATATGCATCTGTCCTAGGGCTAGTTGACAGGGCAGCTTTCTTCTTCTTTCTCTTGACTGATGCAGCTTCGTTTATTTTGCACTCGGCGAAGTTTGTACCAGCACGTACAGTCTGTCTCCATTCTGTCCGGTCTTGGGCTATCTCCTCCCACATACTTTTTTCGATGCCCGTGGTTCTCATGTCTCGCCTGCAGACATCTCTGTAGGTAAGTCTTGGGTGGCCCTTGGGTCTGACTCCCTCTACAAGCTCAGCGTATAGGATGTCTTTAGGGATTCTTCCATCTGGCATGCGAGTGACATGCCCGAGCCAGCGTAGTCTTCTCCGTATAAGAAAAGCATAGATGCTGTGCATACTGGCCCGTTTCAGAACGTATGGTTAGAGACATGATCCCTCCAGGAGATGCACATTATGCGTCACAGGCAGCGTAAGTGGAAGCTATTTAATCTGTGTTCTTGACGCATGTAAGTTACCCAGCTCTCACTGCCATAAAGAAGTGTGCTCAGAACGCAGGCATTGTAGACTAGGATTTTGGTTGCCGTAGTCAATTTGATATTCTCCCACACGCGCTTGGAGAGTTTGCCATTGCTGCAGAAGCCTTTCCTATTTTTTAGTCATCTCTATATACCAGTTAATTAGTGGTAATTAAATAATTATATTGATATCGAAATAAATCTTACAGTATGGAGAGATATGATTGTAAATGTGCAATTCTTGCACTTATAAAAGATTTTTTTTTTTTTTTTAAGTTTTTTTTAATAAATATTTTGCTTAAACATTCACTGATAAATGTTTTCTCTGTTTCACATCAGCACACAGAAAAGGGTATCATCCAAATTTTGTTCATGATAAGTCACATTTACACAAACTTGTTTTTTTTTCTAGTTATTTATTTTAACGTCCTGAAATAGTGTTTTGGCCTGTCGTTAACTATGTAATGTTTTGGTGTTTTTTTAGGCCTGTCGTTAATTTTGTAAAGTGTGCTTTGGCCTGGCGTTATTTATGTAAAGTGTGTTTTGGCTTTGTGTTAACTTTGTTAAGTCTGTTTTGGCCTATCGTACATTTTATTATCTTAACACGGGACAAATTAATATTTTTTATTAGGCACTCCTTTAAAATTCTGCTGAGATTTGGAATATTATCAGAATCATACTTTTAAACAAATGAATTCTGAAGCACACACAATGTCATAACAAATAAAAAAAAACATTTCCAAAAGAGGATTAATTTGAAAGAAAATGTTCAATCAGCATTCAATGTTGACTCTGAAAGAGATGCACTTCTTCTTGTTTGCATTGAGAAGGTCAGAGAGCCTCGTCTGACTAGCTCAGCACTTCCTTGTTGAGCAGTTCTCAAGTTGCATCTCAGTTGTGCTTCTTAGTCCCAGCTACACTTCTTAGAATCTTTGGTTAGCTTTGCAAAGGTGCGTAGAAAAAAAAAATTATTATACTATACTATCTGTCTACAATGATAGTAATTCTAAACGCTTGCGAATCTCGACAGTTGTGTGTGTAAGCAAGACTAGCTGTTCAGTGTACAAGTGAAGATCTTGAAGGCATCCTGCTAATTATTGGAGCTTGCTACACTTCAGAGGTAAGTAGCCTTCTTCTTTGTTCTCATTTTACATGTTGGAGGGTTCAGATCAGTAATACTATATCTGAGATTAACTGCGCAGTGGTTTCCACGTCAGGCAGTTCTCCGTATAGTTTTTGTTCTCTAGGAGGGCTTTGGGGCCAAAGTCTTGTTCGGGCCTCTTGATATAGTTTGCAGCTTTGAAGGACATGGTCAGCATTCTCTTGTGATGATCCACAAGGGCAGGTTTCGCTCGCCCCGACTTTAAGCTTCGGGAACATATGTTGGTAAGTAACCTGCTTGTGACTCCATGCTCAATGCCATGCTGTTCAGGGCCCTGTTCGCCTCTGGTTTAACTGTTGAATGGCAAACATGAAGCTTATTTTCATGGTCCTGAAGGAAAACTAAAACAACTGATGCAGTTTCGTTCTCATCCACACGCAGTTGATCTCGTCACATGTCTGCACGCACGCACACACACACCCTCTCACACACACACAGTACATCGTTAATGCTGTCCACACTGTCTTGTCTTGTTTTCAACCTTTCGGCTTTTATCGCCTTCCCCCCCCGGGCCTTTTAATTTCTTCCGTCTCCCAATACAATTTTGTTTTTCCTTGTTGTTTTTCTCCCACCCCTGTCCCTCCCACATACACTCTCTCTCCACCCTTGTGTTAATGCTCGCGTATTAATTTCTTAAGTCAGAGCCGAGCTGTCTGGACTTTTTACACATACTCGCTGGCGAGCAAGCAAAAGTTATTGATGAGCGGGGGGCACTTAAGGGCCCACGTCATGGGCCCAGGGCGGTCGGACTGAGGAGGGAGCGACGTTATCAGAGAATTGATAGCTCCGGCAGCTAAATTTCATTAACACCAGGCCGCGTCAGCTCGTCTGTTGCCCGATTCTTCATTTTGGAAATAAGTCATTAAACTCGACCCCTCCTATACATGATAAACGTATCGGCCGGGCAGCATCAGTGATTGAGATTGTCATCGAGCTGGAGATTATAAAAGAAGAAGAAGATGATAATCTCCGGGGAGGTTTTTGAGGCTGGAGAGAAAGAGAAAACAAGAAACTCGCAAGAACTGCAAAGTCAACAACAACAACGGTCATCATTAGAGCCCCCAAACTGGAACGAGATAAAGATGTACGCATTGTTTAATCGTGATGGACCAAACAAACAAAAAAATACGAATGTATATATCACATGGATTGCGTCCCTGCATGAAGCTTAGCTGTAAAACAAATGTCTGAAATACTAATGGAATCTGGATAGATGTCTTCTTAGGAATCCAGATTTTTTTTTTTCTTCTTCCCTTTTCTTCTTCAAATCTCATCAACTCATGAACCTCACCCCACAGTCCGAGTTTTTTTCTACTCATTTTTTTTTTTTTGTAATGATAGGAAAGAACATTGCCCTACCCCCCAAGACCCAGCAAGAAACCCCCCTCACCCCCTTTTTTCCCCTCCATCACCTCCTTCCATTTCCATGTCCTCCTTGAAGCATTCTTCCGTCCCCTTTCCCCTCTGTTTAACGACCGTTGATTATGGAAGTGCAAATTCGGGGCGAGAGATCCATGGGAATCCAAGTTGATCAATATCATTAAATTGCTGACCTCCGTTGGTTGGCGAGGGGAAAAATAGAGAGCGAAAAACAGAAATAATTCAAATCTCTCAACTATGAAATAGAAACGGGAAGTTGGGGGTTGGTTGGGAGTGGATGGGGAGAGAGACCAGGTCATGGAAGCAAGAGAAGAAAAAAAAAGAAAGCAAAAAAAAAATGCAATAAAAAGAGTGTCTTGTAATACAAGGGGAGATGATTTAAGTTCAATATGAAGGTAGATAACTGATGTGATGTGAGAAAGTTGAGATGATTTTGGGAAAAAAAAGGGGGGGGGGGGACTCCAAAAACTCGATCACAATAAAGGACAGGGTAGGTGAAACTGATTTTTTTTTTTTGGCCTGGGGATGGGGTAGAGGATGAATTAAAGTTTGTGGCTGTCATAGAGTTGGGGGAGGGGAGCGTGTGTGTAAAAGAGTGAGGGATGAGATGTGCAATTTTTTTTTTGGGGGGGGGGGAGGAGAGAGGGGGATGCCATGTTCTGTAGCCGGCGAAGACCGTGAAAAATGAAGTGATTACGAAAACCAATCACTGGTCGCCGGGATGCTTGTCTTGTCCGGCCTCGTCGCTGTCTTGTGACTAGGGGACTGAGAAATGCTGACCTTCGACCCAGGATTACAACTCATCAAGATTAACATTTCTAAAAAAATGAAGTCCTTCCCCCCCCCCCACCCGTCCTCTTCATGTCTCTTATGGTATTAAAACTAACAATCAAAGATTCTTTAAAAAAAAAAAGGGTACTCAAACAGGAGTCTTTTAATGGGAAACAGTTCCTCCTAGGAAGACATTGGAAATGTGATGGTGCTGTATGGAAATGTGAAATATGGATGGAGTTGGGTTGTTGTTTTTTTTCGCCTCTTTAATATGTTTGTCTCTTCCATACATTTGATTGAATGTCCAATTTTGTTTTGACAGTATTCTCTCCTACTATTACTGCATTACAATTCTAAATACTTCTGCAAGATATTAAACTACTCTGCTCAGTGATTGGTGCATTGGTGGAAGGTCGGCTGGGAAGACTCCCCGTAAGTCTGAAGACCGATCTCGAGAGAAACAAAAAAACAACACAAAACTAACTGGGTTTTTATTTTTGTGTGTTGTTGGACTTGAAAGACGAGCATGCTAATCACGTTTGCGCGGTGCGGACTAGAGACGGGGGGCTATTAGAACACAGCTACTTAGATTAGAACGTTGACAGATCGTTTGCGGACATGGCATAACACGGTCAGGTCATTGGGAGAGAAACAATGGTAGCGGGGGGGGGGGGAGGCTGGGGGGATCAGTGATGGAAGGGGGGAGGGGGGGAGCTCACACTGTCAGTGGGCTGGAGCTTGTTGCAATGTCAGTCTAAGGAAGTTACCTTGTTGCTCAGTTATTGAGGACTGGATTAAAGTGAACTTCAATGCCGGACCATCACTTCTTTTGAAAGCGTTATTGGATCAGGGGTGAGACTTTTGTTGCTCATTGTGTCAGCACTAGTGATGTGGATGCTTGTTCAGGCATGGGCTAATGCGTGGCCCGATGTTATCATGCCCATCACTGGACAGCCAAACCAGCCAGCGTTGACCAACCTTAATGAGCTATTGTTCTTATCTAAATCTGTCTTAATTCTTGCACCAGATTGGACTGGGAACATTTGCCAGACTAACCTCGAAGCTTTCATAATACAGTTACAATCTGAAAGCGTTGTTTTGTTTTTTTTTCTCTTCGAAATTTTATTGTTTCTTCATGCTTGTATTCTAGAGATCTATGCTATACATTTTTGTTTCTGCAAATACGACTTTATAAAACAAACAAAAAGAAGATAAAGCTAGATTGCTTGTTATATATTTTTTTTTTTCTTAGGAAATTTAATTTAGTGGAAATCATAAAAAGAAAAGAGAAGCTTCCTTGTGTTTCTAGAAGTTTTGATTATTTTAAAAATGCGTGTCTGACGAACTTCATTAAAACTGCTTTGTCTTAAATGGAGCAGATATTTTTTTAAATAGACATCTAAAAATTTTGATGGCATTATTTTTTTCTTGTTTGGTATTCCTTCAATTGTTCACTCTGCTTCTATTGTGCTCGCTCTTCTACCAACATTTGCAATCACACATGAACTTTAGGTTTGTACTCGTGGCATTTCTGAATTTATTTTCAAACACCTATTGAAATAATTTCATAGTTATTGAATGGTACATTTCACTGTCGACGTACACTTGCTGTCCTTTAGCTTGTTGTGTTGTAAAATTATGTTTGATATAAAACCATTTAGATCTATTGTACGGTAGTATTTATGAACGTCAAGTCGATTGAACAAAGAAAGCAGTCAAAGTTGCTAGTAAAACCAAATTTATAAAAGAACAAGGTTAAAAAGATAGTTTGTGTGGAAGCACAAACACACAATCGGCCCCGGAGGTGGTCCACCAAAGCAGATAAAGAGGCAGGTTTCGATATTTTCAGAAAGAATAACAGAATGAAATCAAACGCAAATGACAGAAGAATGGAGAAAGAAGGTTGACAGATCTTGTTTGATGCCCCAACGGTCCAGAAGACCAAGGGATAGGTGAAAGTGAAGGTGAAATTAGATGTGAGCCTGGCCCCAGCTAATGTCATGTAATGATTTTCTGGTTGATCTAATTGTTTTGTAAAGGGTCAATGACTTATTCAAAGCCTCAAGGAAAAAAGACTTTTTCTTAAAAAAAACAAAACAAAAACATTTTCCCCTTTAGTTTCGTGTTCCATGTTGTGGTGGCACTCAGCAGTTCACGCGATAATTTGTAAAACTACTTATTAATTGTTGTTTTAAATTATGTTCCACTAATATAATAAATAGATATTTTCTCTTTAAAAAAAGTAAACGTTTCTTTTGTAAAAGTAGTAGTTAGTATGATAGAACTTACTTAACTTTGCAATACAATTGTAAAAAAAAATAATTTTTTAACATCCTGTGTTTATAGTGAGTAGTTATAAAAATGGTCTATTTTTATGAAAGGAACTTCTTGCATAGTTGATTTTAAAAATTTGATTTTTCGGTTTCAGAAAAGAAAAAAGTAGCCGTTGCATCAGAACTTTGAAAGGTCTAAAATATATTTTCTAGTTTACGAGATCTAAACGGGACGGAGGGACAGACAGACCACACAAAACTAATATCGTCTATTCCCCTTTAAGGGGGCCGCTAATAATAAAAACAGTAAAATAAAATCAGTAAGTAAAAACATTAAGAATCTATTGTTGTATTTTCATGTCAATCGAACATGGAAAGAGTTGTCCACCCTTAGAAAAAAACCTAATAAATGAAAACAACTTTCTATTTCTCAAGAGCATGACGACTGGATGAGCACATGGCCTTGCACGGGACGTTCTAATAGAATCAGAATTATTTCTTTTTAAAGCCAACGTCTGCTATGCATAAGATCAGAAGATAAGTAACAATGATAATTTAATCATAATAAAAATTCAATTTCTATAGCGATTTTAAAAACAAACATTAGTTCAGCGTGCTTTTTTTTTTAAAAACATAATAAATACAAACCAGATCCAGAATGATGTCAATACACGGATATTGTTCAGCTAAGACCAGAACATACATATTGTTTAGCTTAGACCAGAACATACATATTATTCAGCTTAGGCCAGAACATACATACTGTTCAGCTTAGACCAGAACATACATATTATTCAGCTTAGTCCAGAACATACATATTATTCAGCTTAGACCAGAACATACATATTATTCAGCTTAGACCAGAACATACATATTATTCAGCTTAGACCAGAACATACATACTGTTCAGCTTAGACCAGAACATTTGAAGCAAAGGGCAATATGAACAAATAATAAAAAGATCCATATACTGGCAACCAACGTCCTTAGAGTTTAATATGTTTAATAAATAGATGTTGACGTTCTTATAGAGCCGACTGTAGTGAAGCATGTAGATTGTTCTGGATAGGATGGAATAGATTTGTTGAAATAAGAGTCTACCAGTAAAGTTGATCCGCCCTGTCGATGGGATTTTTGTGAAACATATAATGTGATCAATGCGCATAGATGGTCTATAACGAGATTATATATATATATATAGATCTGTATGTTTCCGCCATGCACTCAGCTATGTCGTCAGTGCAAGGTGCATGTACGCTCTAGATAGTGCTCTCATCGAAGCACATTTTGATTTACCTAGCAGTGGTACTCTTAATTGTATAGCTGCTGTTGTGAGACATACCAGCTGAGCAGTATTGCAGTAGTCAAGGCTTTTCTTTAGTTTTCTTAGCTGTAGATCGAGGCTCCTGCAGCATTGACTTAACGCGTCGTACCGGCAGAGCGGAAATCAAGAAAACACCGATATTCTAACAAATCTTACTTTTGGCACCTTGTGATTCGTTGTAATGAACAGGCCAAGAACCTTTCTGCTGATTCGAAGGACCTTGGATGCATTTTCATTTAATTTTATTTTCAACGTCCAACTGTAGAAATTGGCAACACTCTATAAACGTTGGTTGCCAATATTGAGATCTCTGCATTGGATACTTGTAACATTGTCAGCAAGGGATCTCATTGATACCCTATAGTTTAAAACCAAGCAACAATCAACACAATTGCCACGAACGTCTTGGTGAGGGATGTAAGAGCCGAGCCAGTACCAGAATAACGGAACGTGCCAGAGAAACTGGCTTTTTGAAACCTAAAATATGAGGACAAGTCAAGCAAAGGATGAACACGTGACCAGTTTCAGCCTTGAGAAAAAAAAAAGATAATTTAAAATGGATCTAGTACATGTGTCATAATTAAAGGATGGGTCCTTGAAAATGTGTCCTTATTGGATAGATTCTAGCAGGATTGAAGGATAGATTTTAGTAGAGGTGCCCTAATTGAAGACTAGATTTAAGTAGACGTGTCTTAATCGAAGGATAGATTTAAGTAGACGTGTCTTAATTGAAGGATAGATACATGTAGATGTGTCTTAATTGAAAAATTGAAAGATAGCTTCTAGTCGGTGTGTCTTAATAGAAAGATAGCTTCTAGTCGGTGTGTCTTCTTCCATATTGAAATTATTTGGCGCTACAAACAGAAGAGCTTGAAGCATGTCATTCTGTGGTGGATAACAAGCCCAAAACAAACACCACTAATATTGTCTCTACCTTGAGACTCTACAACTTGATTGTGATGAACTCTTCTCTACACCGGAGACATCAAAAAAAAAAAGCGAGCTATTTATGTCTGAAAATCTCCTATACTCATAACATGCACATATTTTAATCTAAAAATGGAACACGTTCTTATCCACTATTTGACATCACCGCCGTCCCTCAATCCCCAGCCCACCACTTTTTTGTTTCCCCATGCTGTCACTTGGTATTAAAAGATGGCTTGCTGTGTGACCACTTGAAATGGGATTAATACCCGCCCCAGACGACCTTTCATTGAGACTAAATGCATCTGACCTTCATTAGCACTCTTCTCCCTGGGAGCATGCCTCTACAGTCCATGATTTAAAACTTTTTTTTTTAACAATATCTTAAAATGAAGAGAAAAAAAAAGGGGGGGGGGATTCCAAGGAGTGGTGGGAGAGTGAAAGGAAAGAGTGTAAGAAGTTGGGAATTAAGATCATAGTTACTCTTTAGATAAATAAAACCTCATTTCATGTCAGTTTTTAAAATCTCCTAAGTTTTTTTTTTTAGATCCTCCTCCTCATTCGTGTTTTAGTTAAAAAAAATTCTCTGCTGAATTTAGACCCAGTCCCCATCTCTCTCTCTCTCTCTTTCTCTCTCTCTCTCTCTCTCTCTCTCTCTCTGACGTAACGTCGCAAGGGGCGTACATTAGGCCGATTGGAAGGATCTGATTAATCGGAGAAAATGTAGCCAGGCATACAGGGCCGAGCGTAAGTAAATATGACAGGGTGCGTCATTAAACTGGGATCCTAATGAATAATTTGGGAGCTTGTGTGCGTGTGTTGTGTAGCTCGACTAGGGGAGGAGGCGGGTGAGGAAAGGCTCCTCTACCCAACCCCCAAACCTATCATTATACAAATCTAAAGTTCGTCTACTCCTAGGAATGTTGATGGTACTAGAAAAAAAAAAGTGTTGGGAAGAAAAGAGGGAACGGGGAATTATCTTGGCTGTTTATGTGTTGATGTTGGTACATGAGAGTTTCTGTCTGGTGTGAGTACTGTAAGGGACATTTACTCATTTCCTTAGGTACTTGTGCTTCCCCCATAAAACAAAGAGGGATGTAATGACAAGGACTGGAGATAAACACACACGGTAGAAAGACACCATCGGAAGTGATGCTAGATCCGAGACTGGGGATCTTGTAGTTAAACATAGCAGGCTGCACACCAGTTTCAGACTTCGGGCAATTATAGTATCCATTGTCCAAAAGTAGTTTTACAATAATTATTCATAAACTTTATACATTTATATCCAATTACAATTTTAGAACTGGGATAACTAAACTCTGGAGCATGGAATCCCAGAAATAATATAAGAAAAGGAATGCCTGCTGTAAAAATAATGTGGTGAAATAAAGTCTTCAAAAATGTTTCATATGTTTTGAAGGATAAAAGTATTGTAAGAAAGGAGCATGAAATCGCTGTCTCAATGCAGACTATTACAAGACACATTGTGGAACTTTCTCCTGATGTAATTCTAGTGCATGCTCTTTCTTCTATTGCCCTTGGGCAAATCAGCTGACTTTCTGTTGTTGCCCAGTCAAGCATTTTGATAAGAGGAGTTTAGGATAACTACAAGAAGTTTGAGTCGCATCGAGTCACTCCATGGGTAAAACAAGAACAACATTTTTAAAAATATATATAAAAAAAAAAAGCTTATATTAAGTGTAATTGTATTAATTAGTTTGGATCAGTCATGTAATTATATGTATGATTGACCTAGACATAATAGTCTCTGTGAGATAGAAATATTTTTACCAATTGTTTTTGTCTAGCTTTTAGCTTTCTCAATGGGCTTTGATCCTATCTCTTGTCTGGACCAGTTGGGAAAGGGAAAGGGAAGATGGAGGTATCTTGGTGAATGTTTACGTGATCGTTTTTTTAAATGCACAAAAAATGTTCATCCAGGGCTTAATACGACCAATGTCATGTACGATTTCTTTCCCTTGTTCAAGATACCGTACCAAACAAAATAATACAAATACAACATTTTCTGATAACAAACGACAAAGCTATTGAAGCTTAATCATAACATGGTAGTGAAATATTAATGAACAAAATGAAGAATCCCATCGAAATGTGGAAAAAATAAAAACGGAGGGAAAGAGTTAAAAATGTAATTCTTTTTTATATAGCTCTATCTGTCTCGAAAGACAGTGGGTGTACTCAGTGGATCCTTGGTTTTGGTCTGTTTTTGGATATGTCTCCATGTTTGAAAATCAACAAGTATTCAGTTTCATTATTCCTCAGTCTTGTATGAAGCAACTCGCAAGCGTTAGTCTTTTGATTTGCTCTGCCCTCCTGATAGATGGCCTATAGATAATTCATACAGTCTGCAATGACTCATTGGAAAAGTAATTTTTTTCCCCTATGATCGTTTAGCTTTTGATGGTTTAACCCAAGTCTGCTGACCATCCCGGCCTTAACAGTAGACGGCTGTTACCTTCTTGACCACGGTCGCCTCTAGTACCATCAATCGCCGTCAAAGATCAACACTTACTCCATAATGCCATCATTGGCTGACCTGTGGTGACCCAACCTTCGGCGACCTTAGCTTGCGCTTCAAGGAAGAGGTTCCTGACCAGTGGACGGCCAATTAATTGGGGTGACCGGCAGTCGCCAGCGGGCCTGATGGATCTACTCATCAGCCGACGACGCCCGGTCAACAAGCAACCTCCTCCCCTCCCACCCTTTCCACTTCATTCTCTTACTGTCCACTTTCGTTTTGACCGGTTCTATCTTGCTGTATTCCGTCCCGTGTCGAGATGAAGAAATTAGAAGTTGGCATTTTTTAAGCTCTCTCATTTCTCTGTCTGGTCCCAACTGTGATAGATATTGTCTCCTTCGTTATCGCCTTCCCAGACATAACAGCTTATATCTATCTCAGCCGAGATATGACCGTTCACGTCCCCCCCGTGCAAGAGACATCCACTTGGTACTCCTTGAGATGATGCTTGTCTCTACTGCTTCATTGACTGGGGGGCGCCCACTTAGTGCAATCCTTTGGATTGATCAGGGCAGTGTCTTTTGTTGATCTTTTCAAGCCTAATGGAATTAAATAGTATTGGGCTAGTATGCTCAACCAAGTGAGGTCATGGGAAGTTGAGAACATGCAGCACGATGACTAGTCCAAATGTTGCTTGATTCAATAACTCTTTCTCGCGAAATGTAATTCATGTAATGTGGTTGACTAAATGAGTTCTTTAAATTTATTAAATTAACAAGCACGCTTTCTTTTCTGAATGAAATGGATTCCTAGATTGTATAAAATAATTCAAGTATTTGAAAACACTTCTTGCTCAAAAATTTTTAGAGAAAAATCGTATATTAGTATTCTATCGTAAAGAATCACAAAATGAACGAAATTAATTGAGTCATGAAAATATTCAATCCTACTTACGTCATAGTCATAGTCCAAAAAGTAAAAAAAAACAAACACAAATAATCAATGATCCATTAGCACTACTGTACATGATCCTATTGAGCTGAAATTTCGCACATACAGTCGTGCTGCGTGATAGGCACATTTTATTAAATTTGTTTGAAAAGTAACTTCATTAATTACTGACAGCATTTTTTTAAAGCTATGTGGTTGGAGCATTCATTTATATTTTATTTTAGATTTAGCTTATAGATAAATAATTTTTGTCCTTTTGTTAGTCAAGTTGTTTAGCTAAGGTGTCAGAGCGTCCTGCTAAGAACACCAATGTCGTTTGATCGATCTCCATACTTCTGTCTTGGTCAACATGCAACATGTTCGTTTAAAAGTACTCTAAGACTGATAACTTTCATTCCTGTTTGATTCTATGTGTATACTATCGAAGATCGAAGCTTTGGGGAAAAAACATATGTTATAATTAACTTAAAATGTTTTATATATTTACAAAATCTAGCGTCCTCCACATCATTTCTTTGTTTACAAAAAAAAACAGCTTCAGGTGCATTTGTAATCTGTGTACGTTTAATAGTTGTATAATGATTTCATACATTTTTTAGTGACGTCTTTGAGCTGCACATCTTTCAATTATTGCAATGGATGAAAGACTTTAATAGAGAAATTATCTTTAGGAAGAAAAAAAAAAAGCTCGCCAATTCTTTTTGTGCGCGCGCATGTCTGGGGCATATGTTTTCAAGTCATAAGACGTCAAATTGCATTGAACGTAATGTTAAATACGCTTGGGGCTAGAGATGTTAATTTCTGGTCTCATCATGGACATTATTATTGCATGTAATAAAACGTTTTGTTGAGGCACAAACTTGAAACATTTTAAGTGGCAAATGTTTGTTGGTTTTGTTTTTTTTTAGCTCAGGGGGAAAAACAATTTCAAGAGATCAGTTTACGTAATCAGCCATTTTTTTTTGTTTACCGATTTCTTTATGCTTTTAGATGACCACTGTAGTCTGCCAGACTGGGCATTTCTCTAATTAAAATAGAAGATGGTGGCTGTAAGGTAGAGCTACTGATCTTCCCAACAAGGATTCTAATGCTGGCCATATTAGATATCTGGTGATTTGTTATTTTGCATATAGAACTGGAGTTATACAACATCTGTATACTTATTGTACACAACATATATTGAATCTGGATCGTTTGAAGATTTTCAGACTTGTTAATTATTACAACATCAATTTCTTCCACCCCACCACACCCCAACTATCTTTCTCCCCCTCTCTCTCTCACATTTCCCTCTTTCTCTCTCTCCCCCCTTCCCCCCCCCCCCCCGCATTCTCTCTTATCAACCTCTTTCTTCCTCTCTCTGTTCCTCTCCATCTCTCAAAAATAAGTGTGTGTATGTCGAAATGTAAATGAAATTGAAAGCCAATTTTACAATGGGAAGAAAAAAAAAAAGACAACTTGAAATGTCATTTATTTAAGACTCCGTGGTTTAATGTATTAGTTTACAGTAGTTGGACATTAACAGCTCACTTTATGGACAAGCTAATGAACGGGGCTTATTTCCCAAGATACTTATAATTTACAAACAAATAACTTATTTTCTATGAAATCATATCAGCCCTTATGAGTGGACGCGCTGGGAATAACTCAATTGTATTTTTCGTGCTGTCCCAAATGGTCAACCCTAGCTGTTATTGTATCAATAGATTTGGTCCTCATATTCCCGGATGGTCATCCTGGAAGTGACCATTAGTACTCATGTCGCAGGAAATCACCATCATCCACTGGCGCCACGGCCTGTCTTAGTAATAGTTTATGCTGTTTAAGAAACGTCTATCTACACGACCTACTGATATCTTGTGGGTCTCATTCCAGGTATTAGTAATGTTAGATGAAGTATAACAATGTAATAGAAGGATGTCAAGCAGGAGTTGTAACGAGAGCTCTACGTGAAATACTCTCGAAAACACGAATTCTACCCTAGCAGTGGTAAATTGCTAAATTTGACATTTTGTTATCCCAACCCCATTAACACATTCTTTCCCCTCTCTCTCTCTCTCTTACACACATACACATTTTCAAGTCTTTTTTCCCCCTAAATACAAAGGAAAAGATATATTGCTTTGATATAGCTGGTAGATGTATGTGTTAAAGTAAATCTTTTGAACCGGTTTCATCTTTTGATTTTGCTAAAAGACTATTTAGGATCCCAAAGAGAATGTTTCCAGATGTACTGATTTCAATTATATTTTTTTAAACAAAAAAAAAGTTATAGGAAGAAAGAAGTCAAATAAAATAAATATGCAAATAAACAGTGGCTTAGAACGTTTGAAAACTATGCTCCCCGTATGGGATATGTTTGTTAAACATGAGCTCCAATGATGTAATTACGTATTCTGATCGGAAGGAACTTGGGTTAGTCATCTAGTCATGTCAGCTTGGTACTGCTGCAGATTGGACTCGGTGTCTGTCATCTTATTATCCTAATGTGACATTTATGAGGCTTGTATCGGTAGCACAGTACCAAAGTTTGTAATTTTTTTGAATTTAAAACAACTAATGGCAGCGTTGCAGTGAATGATAGCTGTAACTCAAATTTCTGCTAAGCTCAGTAGTGTCCAGTGTTTACTCTGCTAAGTATTTTGTTCTAGATCTGGGTATATCTGTAACACCTGGTATTATTTATTTCGAACAATTCATTTCAACGTTAGTAAACAAAGTAGTTCAGTATCTTGTTCAGAACTTATAGGGCAGATAATGTAAAGGTCATTTCAATATTGCTGTGCAAAATAAAATCTGGTAAAATGTAGACTTATTGTATGTTTTGTTATTTCGACGTCGTTACGGGCCTATTCACGTGTACATATTTGTGAGACATGTTTTTGTTTTGTTATTACTTTGATGAACAGTAAGTTGAATTGGTAGAGACCTCAATTTCTGTCCAAGAAGTAAAACAAACTTTTTGGAATAAAAAAAATATTTTAGCTACAAAAAAAACCCCTCTAGAAATGTAATAAGATTTTGTCATAAAAGTATAATCTAATATAAAACGCGAGGTACAAAAGAGCTATCATCTCTCTCAATATCAGCTCTTCTTGGTCTTGGTGTACTAGTCTCCTGATTGCTGGAAGTTGTGACAACGGCGAGCAACACTTTCCAAAAAGTTGTTGAAATGTTGTGCTACAATAAGCTGCTGTACATGGATGAGACGTCTAGTCCAGAGAAACAACGGGCTCAACATTCTACCTATCTCTGTATGCTACCACATAAATCATGTTCTTGGTGACCTTGCTGGGGTTATCTATCTGCCCCTTGCACGAACATCTATCTCCAGACTTACAATGATTTGAAAACTTAGAAAAAATTAATGACTATTCCATATGCTAGTACAAATTTGTATAAGTGTTAATTCTTCCCTATTGCCATTAGAGCATGGAACGGGTAGCCTGAATCAGCCAGGAAAACCAATGTCTAAGCAGAATTAAATAATGTCTTAGCAGAGTTCAAGTGTCTAATTAACATTCACGACTATACATGGAATCGAATAGGATGTAATTGTCTTCTCATTGAAGAAGTGTCTGTAATTTTTAAGATAACTCTATTACTAAAGCGTATCTCTAACTAGTATTAGTTGTTGGAGAAATTAGTCCCTACGTATCGCGAGTTTAACCAAGTGTGACATTTCCATCTACATCTGAATTCACAACAGAGTTTGGATTAAAAAAAAAACCGAATCTGGTTATTACTTTTGGTGTTTTTATACCTAGATTCTTGGTATTTTTCAAAAACCTGAGAGGAAGCCTCCGTGGTGAGGTATTCAAATGAGCGCGTGGACACAAATTGCTTATGATTACCGAAACAGAATAGCCGGCCGCTAGAGTAGATGGCCGGGTAATTGGGTCCCCGCAGTGACACTTTATGTTTTGATACCGACGGGGGATAATGCACTTATTAAGGTTGCCGGTCCTGCACGACTCACTTGTCCCCGGACGTCTTGTTAGAGAGACCGCCGAGTAAGTCCACGTATTAGGGACTCATCAAAATATGCAAATACAAACTATTATTGGATATAACCTCCGAGAGGGCGGGGAGGGGAAAAACTTGTGGACTAGGTTGGAAGATGATGCGGGATGTCAGACTATAGTTTCATGGCAGATCTGTGCTTTGATTATTATGTAGAGGTAGACCCCATTGATGTCTTAAAGTGTTAGTTCCAAGTAATTAACTACTTTCTCCTTTCTTGCAATATTTTTTTTATTTTTACACTCTGGTCTGTTATGATTCATTAGTATGAAAAGTAAAGTAGATGCGTCGAGTTTATACTGTAGCTATCAAGTTGGTAAAGTAGGTGCGTCAAGTTGATAACAGTAGCTATCAAGTTGGTCAATTTAAAGAATATTTGTTCCACTAGAATTCATTTTTGCACTCCATTTATTGTGAGGGTCTTTAATTAGAGATATTCACTTAAAGTATCCGATATTGTTGCTAATATTTTCAAATAACTAATATCTACCTATCATCAATCTGTTATCCATATGTTTAACTGTGTGTTTATCTATTCATCATATAATAAAATGTTACATACGTCACGGGTGGCCAACTTTTTTTCTTTCCATTTTTTGTTCACTTCTTGTTCAGTTATACCTCACAAACTTTTACCCACTTTCAGTCCTTTGAAATATGTTAATTTGGGATATAATCGTCAGTTATACACACCCTGTCAGTTATACATACCCTGTCAGTTATACATACACTGTCAGTTATACATGACCTGTCAGTTATACATGCCCTGCGTAATCTAGAAAATTATGTGAAATGTATTTAAGTTTCCAAAATCTTATGACGACATGAAAGCCAACTTCTCAATGAAAGATGAGATCACCCATATCCAAGAGTTGACAATCTTCTCTGAAGTCTCTTCTTATTCTCTTGCTCTAATTTTATAACTGGTGTCATAACATGCCGTTTCTCCACACAGGGACGCTTTTTTGTGTGTTCAATCCTATGATATTTAAGAACATGACGACCTAAAAAAAAAACATTAATATATTTTACAGTTCCAGCAATTCTACCTGTCAGCAGTTATTCTCCATCCGTTAAACTAAAATGTAATCTTAGACTCGACATCTGACCCTTTTTTCCCCATAGAATGACTCAAAGCAAAGAAGTTATTAAAAGATCTTTCAATTACCAATTCCTCTTATACAATTCTTCACTGCCAACATCATTTATAGCAGCAGATTCGTCCAAGGCTAATGAAAAGAACGAGCCTTCATGGACACGACTTTTCAGTTGCTCAGCTTCATCTTGAGAAACGTTCCTCAGTGCGCCTTGTAATTGTCTGCCTTGAGAGAGCAATGTAATGTTTTTTTTCGTTCCAAACGTTTATCACGAACACATGTCGCAAATATTTGAAGACATTAAAACTTCTGCTTTTGAGTCAAGACAATGACAATTTCTTGGATGCTTCAAGCAATGTCAAATTTTAATAACTTTTCAAAACAAAGAGATTCCGTCTCTTTTTATATCCTCTTTTTTTTTTTTTTTTTTTACACAATCTCTATTCAAGTCAGAGTTTAATGGAGGGTGGAGGAGCCTGGGTGGGTGGACGCGGATATCAAAAAATGTCTCTAACGATTTTTCTAGGAATTTAACAATTGATGTACATCGCTGAGAAAAGAATTACAAGCTCGTTGGCCACACGGGGAAAACTCTAGTTTGACCCTTATAGTTTTTCAAAGCAAACAAAAGAAACAAATTTAAATTTGGCTAGAGAACTAGGTCTAGATCTAGTTCCAATATCGGTTTTGAAAGGACTATCGTATTCTTGGAAGGACTATCGCGTTCGGGAATTTCCGAATGTAAGACATGACTGATTCAAGAGTCTGCGCATCATCATCTAAGTCTGGATGTAAAGGCCTATCATTGGTATATTATTAAGTGTAGTAGGATTCTTTCTCGTGGAGATGGGGGGAGGGGTAAAAATGTTCCATATTTTGTTTTTTTTAAACTAACATTTATTAGTTATTAAGAGAAAAACAATCGCTCTATAAGTTGTATCAAGGAGGTATTGTCTTTTTTTTTAAAGTATTTATGTTTTTTTTTTTTTTTTACCAGATTCTTTCCGTAACTCAGAGTCAGGTCCTAGCTTATAGTTTTCTTCTATTTGAACCTAATGATTCATATCATGTCTGTCTAAATCATTGTAGTGTAACTGATCTACGCGCTCTTTGCAAGATGGCTGCTCCCTGTTTACTGTTATAAGAGATGAGTTAAATTTTTCGTTTTGTTGTATTAAAATCAAACCAAATTCATTAAAAAAGCTATTTAACTAATAAACTAATATCTTTAAATTATATATTTAACTTAATTCAGCATTTTTTTTCCACTAATTAATTCAAATTAACAACTCTTAGCTTAGCCCTTAGGACTAGATCTAGACCTAGTCAAGTCAGTCTAGTCTAGTTTTAGTGTTAGACTTAGACTTTAATTAAGGCTTTAGATCTACTAATCATCTACTAATACTACTAATAATAACTAATAGTAATATTCTATATAGTTAATTATACACGTAAATATATTGATCTAGAATTAGATCTAGATCTAGTCTAGGTCCATATTTTGAATTTAATAAACCATTTCATTTGATTTAATTGTCATTGTTAGCTTTCAATTTAGATTTAGACATAAATTAGGCATTGTAAACCTTAAACTAGATTTAGACTAGACCCCTTTAAAAACTAAAATCAAAAACAGTCATCATGAAATTGCTCTGGCTATTTATCCTAATAATTACTAAATACATACTAGCTGAACACAGAACCAGATCTACCTTAGTCAACACTAAACTTAAAAAAGAAACAACAGTCATAATCAATCATCACACTTTAGATCAAAGCAACTTAAAAAATAACCTAACATACACATCCATAACACTAAAGAAGATTACCCATCACAAATGGAAGTTCTCAATCAGACACAGCAGAAATAAATACCTATCACTGTTAATATTAATAGCAGGAGATGTAGAGTCAAATCCAGGGCCTAGATCTAAAGATAGATGCAACATCTGCAAAAAAGTATGCACCATGAAACAGAAAGCCATTCAATGTGACACCTGCGATGAATGGTACCATGCATCATGTCTCCATATGAATACACCTGTGTATTATGCCTTAGGCAACAAAGATGCATCATGGCACTGTGTACCATGTGGGTTACCTCAGTTTACATCAGGACTGTTTGATTCCTTTGATGCAGACACTTCTAACCCATACAACATCCTAAACACCATCCCAAACCAAACTCACCAACCACTAGCCAGATCCACTCCTGTTAAACCTAAATCTACTAAAATTAATACAACAGCCTCACTAAACAAACCTACTAAAGAAGTAACACCAAAATACCTTAAAACCTTAGTAATAAATTTTCAAAGCATTAGGAACAAAACAGCAGACTTAGAAATTTTATTAGAATGTGAGAAACCAGACATAATTGCAGGCACAGAAACTTGGCTACATCCTGAAATTTATAATGCAGAAATTTTCAATAGTAATTATGAAATTTTTAGAAAAGATAGGGCTGATAATCATGGAGGAGTTCTTTTAGCAATAAAAAACACTCTTATAGCAGAAGAAATTACCTTACCTAACTCAAAAAATATAGAATCAACATTTTGTAAAATTAATACCACCTCAACATCCCTAATAATAGGCAGCATTTACAGACCACCAAATTCTAGTTTAGAATACATGCAGGAACTATGTAATCAGATTACGACACTTAAAGAGACAAATAAAAATGCAGTTTTTTGGATTATGGGTGATTTCAACCTACCTGATATAAATTGGAAAACACTAACCATAGATAAACACCAAAACCTTAAGGACATAAATGAGCTTTTCATAGAAACTTTACACAACCTAAGTTTAGATCAAATCATTAAAAAGCCAACTAGATTAAACAACACATTAGATCTCTTCTTAACCAACAGACCTGGATTAGTAGTTGATTATGATATTATCCCTGGTCTATCAGACCATGAGATCATAAAAATACACAGTCAGATAAAAGCAGTAGCCAATATAAAACCCAAAAGAAAAATCTTACTCTGGAATAAATGTAACCTAACACAACTACACCAAGCTGCATTAAACTTTCAACAAACATTCTTATTAGAAAAAGACATTAACCAACCAGTCGATGACCTCTGGAATTTCATTAAAAACCATCTTAAAAGCATTATAGAAAATCAAATACCAACTAAATACACATCAAACAAAATAAATAAATGCTGGTTTAATAATAGACTAAAGAAGCTTTGTAAACAGAAGGAAAACCTATATAGAAAATTTAAAGAAACTAATGCAGAAAGAGTTTACAAAAAGTATATAAAAATTAAACACTTAACCCAAAAAGTAAGCAGACAGCTGCAGAGTGAATACATAAACAATGTAATATCTAAAGACAACAACAAAAACCTATGGTCATACATTAAGTCTAAGAAAATGGAAACAACAGGCGTAGCGCCATTAAAAGATGAACATAACATAATACATAATGATAATGAAACTAAAGCAAACATTCTAAACAAATACTTTGCATCAGCATTCTCAGCCCCAGGAGACAAAGACATATTACTGAATTTGAACCAAGTAGACAACATAGAAGATATAGTAGTACAAGAAAATGGAATTCAAAAACTATTAGCCAACACCAAACCAAATAAAGCTTCTGGACCTGATGGTATTCCAGCTAGATTACTCAAAGAACTAAGTAATGAGCTAGCCCCAGTGTTCAAAATACTCTTTCAGGCTTCACTTAACCAGGGCAGAGTACCAAAGGACTGGAAAGAAGCTAATGTCACCCCCCTATTTAAAAAAGGAGAAAAATCTGACCCAGGAAACTACAGACCAGTATCACTTACCAGCATCACATGTAAAATCCTAGAACACATAATATGTAGCAACATCATAAACCACTTAGACAAACATAATGTCCTCACACCATACCAACATGGCTTTAGGAAATATAGATCATGTGAAACACAACTAATAGGACTAATTGATGATTTTTCAAAAGGTTTAGATAATAGTGAACAAATAGATGCTATCTTACTAGATTTTTCTAAGGCTTTTGACAAAGTTCACCACCATAGTTTGCTTAAAAAATTAAAATGTTTCGGCATTAATGGTCCACTGCATCAGTGGATTAAAGACTTTCTGATAGGGAGAGAACAAACTGTAATAATAAATGGCTCTAAATCAACACCGATAACAGTAAACTCAGGTGTACCTCAAGGAACAGTCTTGGGTCCACTACTATTTTTAATTTACATAAATGATTTACCAAATTGCATTACTTCAGGAACAAAAGTCAGATTATTTGCAGACGATTGCATAATATATAGAACAATAAAAACAACACAAGACACAGATATTTTACAAAGAGAATTAGATGAATTACAGAAATGGGAATCAAATTGGAGCATGTCTTTCCACCCAGAAAAATGTCAGTTGTTAAGAGTAACAAAAAAACTAAAACAAATTAGTTCCACTTATCTTATTCATGGCAAACCAGTAACACAGACTAAAAACGCAAAATACCTAGGTGTTATAATAAATGAAAAACTGTCATGGAATCCACATATTGATGAAACTACAAAAAAATCAAACAAAGCATTAGGATTTATTAAAAGAAATTTCTATAAATCAAATAAGAACATAAAACTAAAATGTTATTTAACCTTGGTTAGGCCAATAATAGAATATGCATCCTCTGTTTGGGACCCCTCAACTCAAGAAAACATTAAGAAACTAGAACAGACACAAAATAGAGCAGTGCGATTCATAACAAACGAATATTCACATTTGACTAGAGTAACACCTTTAGTAAAATCACTAAATTTAGAAAGCCTTCAGGACAGAAGGCTCAAAAGTAAAGTAGCAATAATACATAAAACACTGAACCATAATCTTCAAATACAAAAACAAAATTTAATAAAATACTCTGAAAGACACAAAGATAAAGGCACATTCCTCGTCCCATATGCTAGGACAAATTTGTACAAATACTCGTTCTTCCCTAGTGCTATTAGAGCATGGAATGGGTTGTCTGAGCTAGCCAGGAAAACCAGTGACTTGGCAGAATTTAAGTCATTGGTTAATATGCATGACTAAATGCATGACGCGTAGGACGTAATCATCTTCTTTTTTGAAGTAACGTCTGTATTATATAAGATAAGAAGATAAGATAAGTTGATCTTCTGCGTGCGTCCAGCGTGTCTGAAGGTCATGGCCATTGTTGTGTTTCATGTCCAGTGTGTGTGTGTGTGTATAGACTGCATCAGTGGTATGCTAGACGTGCTGGTTTCATTCACTGTTTACTGTAGTCTAATTTTGTCGAATAAAGCCATGTTATTGGTATTCTAGTCGTTATCATTTCATTACAATTTATTCGACAAAATTATGTATCTGGATTAGTGTTGGATTCCTTAATCTACAATGGATAAATTACTCAGACCGAAAGAGTTGGACATTGATCCTAATGCTCCTCTGGCCTCAGAAAAATGGACTCACTGGTATGACACATTTCAGAATTTTCTTTCATCGATCAAGGATATAAACGAAGACTTTAAACTAAAGTTGTTGAAGAATCACGTATCTGCTACGGTTTATATGCTCATCAGTGATGTATCGTCCTATTCGATGGCCATAGACACACTCAAGACTACTTATATTAAGGTAAAGTATGACATTTTTGCTAGACATTTGGTTGCTACATGTAAACAGCAGCCGGGCCAAACGGTAGAGTCCTTTATGCTAAAGTTGCGAAGCCTGGCCCGGGACTGTGACTTTAAAGAAGTAACTGCTGAACAGCACAGAGACATTTGCATTAGAGACGCCTTCATAACGGGTCTGGCATCCAACACTATTAGACAGCGGTTAATGGAAAAGACATCTATTACTCTACAAAGCGCTTTTGACGAAGCTAGAGTGTTAGAAACAGCCACAACGCATGCTCAGGCTTACAATTCAACGAACGAAATCTCCTGTGGGGCAATGAAAACACCAACTAGCTCCCATCTAGAAACATTCATTTCTAACGAAGACCAGGAATTAAATGCCATTAAGTCGTTATGCTACTTTTGTGGTAGGAGGAGACACTCTAGAACTGAATGCCCTGCTCGAAATGCATTATGTCATCAGTGCGGTAAAAAGGGACACTTCCAAACTGTTTGTAAATCAAGTAAAACAACAGCCAACAAAGCTGACAGCAAAATATCACTGACCAGTGTGATAACTCCATGTACCTTGTCATCAACGCATTTCTCTGGGCTTACACAGTCTACGGCACAAGTGAACGTCAACGGGTTGCTGTTGCAAGCTCTCATAGACACTGGCAGCTGTGAAAGCTACATATCAGAAGCCATCGTCAAGAGAAATAAATGGCCAGTACGTCCGTCTACAAACAGAATATTCATGGCCACTACACATCTTTCTGAAAAGACATTAGGACATACATTTGCCGATGTCCAGTACAAGGGAGAACACTACAAAAAGGTCAAACTTTCTCTACTTGCTGGATTGTGCTCGGATGTAATCCTTGGTGTAGACTTTATAAGTCTTCATAAGGAATTGACCATACCGTACGGAGGAAAACGCAATCCTCTATACATCTGTGGTCTTAAAGCAGCACGAGTCGAAACACCGAGCCTATTCAGTAATCTAACTTCTGACTGCAGACCAGTGGCTACTAAGTCCCGAAAGCACTCAATAGGTGATAACAAATTTATTGAGTCTGAAGTTAGAAACCTTCTCTCGGACAAAATCATTGAACCTTCAAAGTCTCCCTGGAGAGCACAGGTGCTTGTGACAACAAACGAGAGACATAAAAGAAGGATGGTCATTGATTACAGTCAAACAATAAATCGTTTCACCTTACTGGATGCATACCCAATGCCCCGAGTCGATGAACTGGTAGAACGGATATCCAACTATTCCGTTTTTAGTACTCTAGACCTCAAAAGTGCCTACCATCAAATACCAATCAAGACTGAGGAAAGACCGTTTACTGCATTTAAGGCATGTGGCAAACTCTACCAGTTCTGTCGCATCCCTTTCGGTGTTACCAACGGAGTTGCATGCTTCCAGAGAACAATAAATTTAATTATTGAGAATGAAAAGTTGCAGGACACCTTTGCATACGTGGACAATGTAACGGTATGTGGTCATGATCAAGAGTCGCACGATGAGAATATGCAAAGATTTCTAGATGCTTCTAGAAAGTATGGGATCACATTTAATGAAGACAAAAGTACGATAGCCACTGACAAAGTTTGCCTATTGGGATACGAAATTTCTAAAGGCCTTCTCAAGCCAGACCCTGAAAGATTCCAGGCTTTAAGAAACCTTCCTCCCCCTCATGATATGCGCTCACAAAAACGGATAGTGGGCATGTTGGCGTACTACTCACAGTGGATCCCAAATTTTTCTAACAAAATAAATGTTTTGGCAAATAACACGTCGTTCCCTCTTTCAGAAACAGTAAAGACAGCCCTTAACGAATTAAAGCAGGAGCTGGAGAAAGCTGCCATCTTCACCATCGACTATACTCGACCTCTGACGGTTGAAACAGACGCTTCGGATGTTGCAATAGCTGCCACCCTCAACCAGGATGGCCGCCCCGTGGCGTTCTTTTCAAGAACACTCTCGAAAAGTGAAAGGCGGCACTCAGCTATAGAAAAAGAAGCTTATGCCATTGTAGAATCTTTAAGGAAATGGCACCACTACTTAGTAGGAAATCGCTTTACCCTTGTCACGGATCAACGCTCTGTGGCCTTCATGTATGACAAACAGAGCAAAGGGAAAATAAAGAATGAGAAAATTCAAAGGTGGAGACTGGAACTGAGCTGTTTCCACTACGATGTCTTGTATAGACCAGGCAAACACAATGTAGCGGCTGATACGTTTTCTAGAAACGGGTGTGTGTCAGCTATGAGTCGAAATGAATTGAAACTGCTCCATGACTCTCTGTGTCATCCGGGAGTAACAAGACTATGGCATTTAGTGCGAGCGAAAAACTTACCTTTCTCTTGTGAAGATGTTAGGCTGGTTGTCAACCAGTGCAGAATCTGTGCCGAAGTAAAACCCAGATATTTCAGTAATTCTAATGGAACTCTAATTAAGGCGATGCAACCTTTCCAGAGACTAAGTATGGACTTCAAAGGACCGCTCCCTTCTACATCTCGGAACACATACCTGCTAACTATAGTTGACGAATTTTCAAGATTCCCGTTTGCATACGCCTGTTCTGATATGTCGGCTTCAACAGTAATCAGATGTCTAGATAATTTATTTGGACTATTCGGAATGCCTGACTATGTACACTCTGATAGAGGTACCTCATTCATGTCAAGAGAGGTGCAGGAATTTTTACACGAGAGAGGGGTGGCCACAAGCAGGACGACCCCTTATAATCCCAGAGGGAACTCTCAAGTAGAAAGGCTAAACGGGTCATTATGGAAAGCTATAACTCTGGCCTTAAAAACTCAAGGACTCCCGGTTTCCAAATGGGAGCAGGTGTTAAACCAAGCCCTGCACTCTCTTCGTTCTCTGCTCTGTACCGCTACAAACGAGACACCTCACGAGAGAATATTCAAGTTCTATCGCAGGTCCACCTTCGGCAAATCACTCCCGACATGGTTAGCTCAACCAGGAAAAGTGTTGTTAAAAAAGGGAGTCCGTGCATCAAAATATGACGATGGTACAATAGCTGTGGACTTAATTACATGCAACCCACAGTATGCCATTGTAAGACTTCCTGATGGAAGAGAAGAAACAGTGTCATTGCGACATTTGGCCCCCGTTCCAAGAGAGGGAGAATCAGAGGTGTATCAACATATGGAACATGAAGACTTTGAGCCGGAGACAAACCCTATAACACAGATGCAGGTGCCTACTGACCATGTGACTATAGAACCAATGGCTGCTCCTAACACATATGTACAACAAGGGGAAAATGGACATCAAGAAGAAGTAAATGCAGGGGCTGAGTCTCCTGTTAGAGAGCCGCCGATGTCACCAACTCCAAGCGACGGCAGTATTGGTCCTGGTAGATATA
Source organism: Biomphalaria glabrata (assembly GCF_947242115.1). Lineage (NCBI taxonomy): Eukaryota > Metazoa > Mollusca > Gastropoda > Planorbidae > Biomphalaria > Biomphalaria glabrata. Next base: position 35,195,940 of record NC_074717.1, on the reverse strand, counting down.
ACCTAAGACCAAGAACAAGCAGACCTAATTATAAGGTCTAACATTTATTTAATTATTTTTCCATATCACAAGTTCTAACTCAGTAATTGTAGGCTTAATATGACACACTTTGAACTGATCATTTTATAGTGTATAGCTTTTCTAGTTAGACTTTTTTGTATTGTATTGCTTATTACATTATTATTCAAGACAACTGGTCTTAATATTTGTATGCATAAGGGACTGATAATTTTATAGTGTATAACGTGTTTGTTGATAGTTATACAATGATTTTCAATAGAGTAAATCGGTAAGTATTCTGTAGGGATACTAAGGCCTCTTATATCGCTGTCCTTCACCATTATTTACATGTTTATGTTCCTATAACTTTTAGGCGGGGTGATTGTAGTGTAACTGAGTTGATCTTCTGCGTGCGTCCAGCGTGTCTGAAGGTCATGGCCATTGTTGTGTTTCATGTCCAGTGTGTGTGTGTGTGTGTATAGACTGCATCAGTGGTATGCTAGACGTGCTGGTTTCATTCACTGTTTACTGTAGTCTAATTTTGTCGAATAAAGCCATGTTATTGGTATTCTAGTCGTTATCATTTCATTACAATCATATATTTTGTTATCTGACAAAACAATACAAAGTAGTCATTGTAGGCTGTAGCTGTTGTACTTTTTTCTAGAAATCGGTTTGTTTTTTTTTTTGTTTTTTTTTCCGAGAAGGCATTTCTACAAAGCCTTTATCAACTTTCTGTGTCGGATAAAAATGGTGTGTCTATTCTCGGTTCAAGATAAAACTTTGCGCAATTATTCATTGGCGAAGGCAAGACATGAATCAATAAAAGAAAAATAACCAATAAGTCAATTAATTCATGGTAATTAATTGTTTGGTAACAACAAGGGAAATAATTCTTCTGTATTCACATATATGACTGTGGCGTTTGCTCCCATTAAATAATTGTACACGTTAATTCTCCTAAGATTAGCTTTTTTTTTTTTTGTCTTTTTTTTTTTTTTTGTTATGTCTTTTTATATTATGCTTGTTTCTTTGATTATCTCTGAAGTATAGTGCGCCAGTTTCACTAAATAATTATGGAATGAATTGACAAACTATATTTGCCTCTAAAGCACTATGTTACATTTCTAGGAGTCAGGAGAACTAGCAAATATATAGTATTTGTCTTATTGCTGAGTATCAATGGTATCCCTTTATATATGATCTCCCCAATGCAAAGGTGAGAAACAACTCTTTCGTTTAGTAATAGAATCATGAAGTTTAGACCCCCATCAGCGTCGTATGTTAGAGCAGAAAAAACTGCCGCACTACGTGGGGACATTATGTGAAGAGTACAATTGAAAATGCAAAGAAAAGAATTGCTCTCTATTTGTTTTTTACTTATGTGTGTCATGCTTCTTTTGGTCGATGTGTAGGTTAGACATGCATCAGACTTAATGTGTAAAGTAAATGTCCGCAGTCAGCATGTCGTCCCAGGCATCAGACTTGACCCAGTAGAGCGAGCGATCTGTTGACTTAGATGTTTGAATGCGTGCATTGTTTAAACAAGATAAGTGAAACCTGACTGTGTCAAATCAGATCACAGGGGGAGGTGAACTTTTTGTTAGCCGACTAGTTACTAAGACATGAAAGTAACAGTTCTCATTCTGGTCATAAAGTCTCTGCCCACAATTTTGTCTAGTTGAGGAATCTACTGACCGAGCCTGGTGCCCTGATCTAAGGTTGGACCTACCAAACACACTTCCAGATTTTCGGGGAAGGTAAAGAAATGTTGGGTCTCTGAAGTCCTAAAGCCTCTCGTGTTGCTCAATGTATAAGATTTGGAAAGATTCCTTTATCTTCACTTCATAGTGTGCTTACCAGAAGAAAGCAGCTCCTCAGGATTGGTTTTTATTAGCTCTACTGGACTCTAGAGGACTTATTTCAAACTACAATTTAAGATCCAAGAGCGATGAGTATTACTAACAATTTTTATATTGTTAATTTTTTTGTTGTCAAAAATTATACTTAAGGACATTGTTTTTATGGTGTAGATGTTTACATTTTTTTTAGGTTTGGTTACTGGGGACGTTTTGACTTCCATCATCAACACTCATTGAAACGGCTTCAATGTTTCTAGTCTATTTCATTAGTCACAACTGGATAGCCTTCAAAGTTGACTAATTAACATCAGAATCTGAAATAGGTCACTCATTTACAAACAACATGTGGTGTGATTTGTAAAGATTTATCAGAATTAACTTTAAAATTGGATACCCTATTTAGTTGTGAATTAATCTATAGACCCGCAATCATTGGACACAGTATTAATCTAGTTCTTGATTCACACTTTCGTGTCTTCATATTTTATTTTTCCCTTGCCAATCTTTTCGATTTTATGTGCGTATAATTTAAAGCTTTACCGACTCCAAACTGAACAGCTGTAGCTAGTGGGCTCAACTTTGGGTGTGACACCTTCATGCTACTCTGTCAATGTTGAGAATCGCTGATTCAGTGGGTTGTTTCAATAGCCCTCCTATATGGGGCGAGGATGACAGAGGAGCTGGGATACGTACTCCGTTTGACGTTCATGGCTAGCCAGTTATGATGTCAGTCGTGTGTTCTCTGTGTGTGTGTGTACTATCATTGGATTGAACTTGAAGCACACCTAACGCTCTGCAGTAGTAAGTGACTGATAGTGTTAGTAGGGTATAGACAAAACGATAGACTTCCACAGTTCCACAGAACTTTACGGAACAGCTGACTTCACAGAAAAGTGAACTTTCAATATAGTCACAGACTAGTTGACTGAAAACACACAAAATATTGGACTTTTACTTTTATCCATATGTTCTAGTGGATACTTAGTTAGAGTCCTGGTCAGTTTTCTAGTGTTACAATCTTGTTCACTAAGGAATAGTATTATTGACTTGTGTGCTACATTTAAACATCTTGCTAACACTCCGATACATAGTTCTGTAATACCAACTTGGACTGAAACAAATACCATCGAGTTTCACGGTGTTGACTAGAACAAGAGGGAACTATTCGATCTAGACAGGCATCCCTCTTGTGTTTCATAGTCACCTTTTGAATGAGAACCGTTATCACATACCTCGTTCTAAAACATTACCACATATGTTTTCCAAAACATTTTGTGTACAATTTGCTGTCCAAGAAAACTTGTGAATGAAATAAGAACTAAACTAAAGTGAGATCTTATCATTTTTTTTCTCCTTTTTTAAATAATAAGGCTAAAAACAACAACATTTATTGTTCCTTCTATTGAGTGTCTCAATAAATATTGATCTATGTAAGTGTCTTAGTGTCTTTCTTCTTAAGTTGGCCGTAAGGACTATTGATTGTAGTTGGTATTGAAGTATCCCGCAATGATCCTTCCTACTTTTATGTAGCGACGCCGAAACTAACATTCTTTTTTTGTGCGTGTTGGATGTCACAAATGTTTTGAGGTGCTAATCCGCTATCAAATCCTATTTCTCCCTGCCTCGGACTCGCCTCTCGTCCACTCTTCAACCCCGCCTCTGTTAACGAATTAGCCTTGTCCAAGCCGTCAGATCTGCATAAGCCATTAGTTTGAGCGGTGTTGACCTGTCTTTCACACTCCCGTCAAAGGCTCATGCATTCTTGGTATGCATTTGTTCTCGTGTTAGTGCCAAGCCCAGACCAAACGGTCGCTGTCCTAGAACCGTAAGCCTCTGGTCACTTTTTGTGGACTACTGTGTCCAGTTTCTACTGACCTCTTATAAACTAGTGGCCAAAAAAAAAATAATTTTAAAGTGAGTTGATTTTTTTTCCCTATCTGCTTGTGGGTGTGTATGAGAGGGTGTCCTAGAAGAGGCCATTTAGGGCATCAAATTGAGTGAAGGTCACGGTCGTGCCCTAATCTGGTTCTATTTTCACTCTGGTCGTCTTGAATGTCTGTTTGCCAATCTTGGCTTAATGGGGAAACGGGAGGGGGGACTAATGATGGATTAGACAAGAGGCAAGTTGGATTAGTTTTCCTCGGCGCTACACATGTTTGTGTTGGGGTGGGGGTGGGCTGAACGGGACAAGAAGAAAGAGGAATTAGAAAGAAGATAAGATAGGAAGATGTTGAAATAGCCTCGTTTAAACTGGAGTCATCTGGATCGAAGGACAACTTTAGGTATTTTGTAAAGCCGCTGATCACTCAAACAAAATCGGTTGATAGCAGTTTAAATATCACAACAAAAATAAAGATGGAAGATGAACTGTCCAATTTGTTATGCTCCTGTTTGGTACTGCAAGGATGGTAGCAATAATGACTCACTTTTATTCGCCGCTGCACTTTCTGGAGAGGCAATTATCAAAAACTAACAGACACCATACCCTGTTGTTGACCAGCGCTCTCGTTAAGGTCACTAAATGGTCACTTTTTGAGTTGGTCAAACGCGAATATGTCAAGTGTTTCCTTCTTTTTTTTTTTTTTTTTTTTAACGTGACTTTTGCCATGCGTGGCCCATGAGTTGTTGACCTCTTCATTCTGTAGTCCGCTCTGGCTGTGGGGCTAATTGCACCTTCATAGACTGCTTGCTAGTTGACCTTATCGCCGTTAGCGATTGGCTCAATACAGTTCGAGTTTTCAGGACATGCGCATTGCTTCTAATTGCTCTCTGCAATTAATTTTTGTTTATTTTTCTTGTAGTAAAGTGTCAAGTGCGCTTTTTAATGCCATTGTTTTTACAGCAGGTTCTGAATTCCCGCAAGAAATATTTAAAGCTCTGAATCACGGCCAGCCTCATAAATGCGGGGCCCAATTTAACGTATGCTTACGAGGCCCCTCATCTATATTTTTTAAAACTATAACTATTATTATTATTAATTATATCATTCTATCAACATTTATTTTACAACATGCATAGGAAGCAACAAACGCAATAGGCGTCAGTGGGTTAATTGATGACACGTCAATCGAATGATACATTAAATATGTTAACCCTTGAAGTTCAACATCTTAAAAGGCTGCGGCAAGAGCCATGACTGATAGTGATATGCTGAATGCAAATTGCGGGTCCCCTGCCAGGTGCTGGGCCCAATTTTACAGCAATCGGTAAAACTGGCCTAAAGCCGGCCCTGCTCTAAATTAATCTCGAATACTGTCACACATTTTGTTTTCCTTTTTTGTTGGCTGTTACAATGGAAATTGAATGATACATACATGTTCATATTTTCAGAAGTTAAATCTGTTGACCTGATGTCCACTTGTGTCCAGTTGTAGTGATCCTTGTTTCGGTTAAGAGAAACCCAGAATTCGAAGTAAAAATTTTGAATACATTGAATACATCCTTATAGCAAGCAAGTCTTAACATAAAGTTTGAAACTTAAGGACTAAATAGACTGAATTGTCGAGCCCGAAATAAGCTCGTGTCCTCTCCCCCCCCCCCCCCACCCTCTCTATCTATCTATAATATATATATCTATAGATAGATAGATAGATAGATAGATAGATAGACAGATAGATAGATAGGTAGATAGATAGATAGATAGACAGACAGACAGACAGACAGACAGATAGATAGATAGATAGATAGACAGACAGACAGATAGATAGATAGATAGATAGAGTTTTTGTATGAAATCGCTTTGAATCCTATCTACCTGTTTTGTTTTGAAACATTTTTTTTTAAATCTTTTTTTTCTTCTGTCTTTGCTTTCTTCTCTTGACACTTCAATTGCATCGGCTTTTGTTTTTCCCTCTAAAAAAAAATGGACCCTCCCGACTCCACTCTCCGCCGCCTTCCCTTCCTGCTGACGTACTGCCGCATGAGTGACTTTGTGTAGAGCCGTGTCTGTTATTATAGCTTGGATTTATTATCTGGAGTGAAACCAAAATGGCGTGAATAATTGGAAGTGTCTGGGCAAATGAGAGCGGTGCTGCTCTTAGAGAGGGCCGAGCCCGGTAAGGGACGCTGCGGTGTTAGCAATAGTGACAGATGCTGGTGATGCTAAGGGGACGGTGTGCTTTTGAAGTGCTCGCCCAAACCTGTTGCAGCAGTCAGTCCTCGATAGGATACACCACAGCATGCAAGAGCCGGATCGTCCGCCATTTTGCTTCTAAACGGAAGTACAGACCCCATCTAACTATCACGTGCTATTTTGATAGTTCCTGGCATCATGTAAATGAAAGGGAAACAAAAAGTATAAGACTCTATCACCGCGCATCTAGTTCTTTATTAGTACGTTAGTCAACTTCTACTTTTAAAGGAGAAAAGCAATGAACTGGAATTTCTGTCCTAGACCTCTATAGGCACATTGGACTCCCCGTCTTCTATAATGTATGAAAAGTAAAAAGGTTTATCACACAATAAAAGTGTTAAAATAGCCAAGACTATTTATTACTGTTTTTTAGGAGGACCCCTTGTTGCACTATTTCTTAGGAGGACCGCTTGTTGCATTGTACGTTCCTGTAGATTGCCGTTGAATAAGTGTGATCAGTGAGACATGGGTTAATGATGAAGTTGAGACATCTACTCTGATTATTATTCAAAGATTTTCAGCTAGACTATCACTCAAAAACACAAAACTGAACAAGCTAAATCAACCCCGAACTAGATGATCGATAAAGTAGAGCATTGATTGAAATAAATGAACAAAAAATAAAACAACTAGATTTAAATTTGTTTGCTTAGAATTCCAATAGTTCAACATACTATTTATTAGCAGCTTAAATTACATTTGACGTCTAGATTTGATCATAGTAAGTGAGTAACGGATTAATTACATTTAGGATTATACCTAGAGCAGTGTTAACCAAACTGTGAGGCCTGACTTGGTGTTCCACGAATTACTGGAATAATTAATTAGTGGGCACGCATGTGAATTAATCTCTCTAAAAACTAAAGTGTTTCGTTAAATACTCAGAATGTGCTAAGTTTTCCTTTTGAGAAAAAGTTTGGGAAACACTGATCTAGTTTCAAGAATTGAATGTAGACTTTTTTTTGTTGAACACGAGGCAAAAACGGAACATAATTCCGAACACTTCCATGTTTGAATATCTTGTGTATTGTTTGTTCGTTTGTGAGCTAGCCTTCTAGGTATGCTTAAAACATGTCACAACTTGATTGGTTTCAATTCACCTTTACACCCCTTTTTTTTTTGTAGATACCTTCAAACTGTCTCTGACATTTATGAATGTAAATATACATTCTACACATACAGAATCATTACACAGGTAGTGTGCACTTAATGATCTTTCTAAAATAATGGAAGTTTTCCAATAGACTGATTTCTTTGAAAACAAATAGGTAATGTTTTTAAATTCTACGAATAGTTATGTTGGTACTTAACACTGTTTATGAGCTTTTTATAGCAAAGAGAATTTACACAACCCAGCTTGGTCTACACACAGTTTGGTCTACACACATGTTAAAGACAATACGTTTTTTTTTTCCTTTTTTTTCTGTCATCTAGCTTCATAATAAATGTAGATCTAGGAAGTTATATATTTATAAATTTTTAAATTTGTCATCTTTTGTTGCTTGCAAAACTGGACATCGTCTGTGTACATGGATATTCAAACTAGAACAGCAATTAAACGAGTGCCTTTCTAAAAAAAAATACTTGACAAACTTTATTTTCTCTGCCATTGTTTGGAACAAAGCATTTTTTTTCTCTCTTTTTTTTTTTTTTTTTGCTTCTTCGGGCATTTATAGAATCATTACCATCTTTATCTCCTTTGCCATCATTCTTTTTTGTTTTCTTGTTCCCATAGAAACCAGATGCTGGCTAAAGCTCACTTGAGTTCGGCCATCTTCAACTTGCTAACATCATGCTTTTTCGCACTTGTCAGCAGCATCAACAAGCCTATCATCTGCCTTAAAGAGATGTCCACCACTTCGATATTCTTTTTTTTTTCTACCCCCCTCCCCTTTTTCTCTTTTTTTTTCTGTGTTCGCCCTCGTTTGTGCTTGAGCAAGAGTTATTGCCTCGTCACATTTGGTCTAAGGGCGACAAATCCAATAAATGAGTTTACCGTAGTCTTCTTGACAAAAAAAAAATATCGCTTTTTTTTTTCCTGGAAAGGATTTCTTCTTGAATGCCTCATATAGGGCGGCACTCAGTTTCTGCTGGGGTGGAAGACAGTGTGTGTGTGTGTGTGTCTGCAACTTCCAGGCTTTAATGAAAGTATGAGTCGCAGTAAATTATGGGAGGGCACACTGTACACTGGGAGCTTTTGTTTATTCTTGGGCCCAGGAAGCACCTTGAAATGATGTGTGCGGTTTAAATTTTCGACCTCTGTTCAATCCTCGATGTCACATTTCCTCCCCCCCCCTCCTCCAAGGCTTGTCCTCGATCCAGAATTACACCATCAAATTCAATGGACACAAATATTTCAATCTTGAAATTTTTTTAAATCCGATATTCCTCTCCCGCCCCCCCCCCCCTTTTTTTTTTTTTACCCCGGTTCTTTTTGTTAAGGAGATGTTTAAGTGTGATGGCAGCTCTAGTTTTTATGTTCTTCTCGATGTTGTAACATTTTATGTCATCTCTTTCATCGCTGTTGTGTAAGTCTTTTGGTAGCAGTTAGCTACAGTCGTGCAGTCTAAAGAAAACTAAACATAGAATGAGTACAGGGGAAACACTGCAGTGCAGATCAGGACGTTTTTGGAGACGTTTTTTTATAGTGGGAAGCGTGGTCGAGAGGCTAAGTGCGATTGGCTTCGCGACCTTGATCCAGCTACCCGAGGTTCGACACCCGACTCGGGCAGAGCTGTGTTTACTGAGCGCCTGAAGGCAGCACGGAAAAACCTACTCCTGGATACCCCCCCCCCCCCCACTGGTCCACAACTGAGATTGGACCAAAGCGCTCTGAGCATGCTATAAGCATGAAAGTAGCGCTATATAAAAGCCATAATTTAATTTAATTTAATTTAATTTTAGCAACTAGCATGCACGTGATTTTGAAACTTCACCACAAACCCCTCTAATTACTTATGGTCAGTTTATTAATACACGAAATGCTTGGATCTAAATACTGTCAGTGTTACCTACACTTGCTATTCAGACACTTTAGTAATGTGTCCTCCAATATGTCGAGAAGACAAACACATTAGACAGCTCACCAATAGACTTACTTTTGACTTTTTGTTTACGTCTCCTATGTTTCTCAAGAGTCAAGTCTGTCAAGTCTACACTTTCTCCGGGTTTTATAAAGCCAAACCGTATAACATTAGCTATAAATTTACCAAAGTGTTAAATATTTCATGCCACATTGTTGATAATTATTTTGAAAAGATTATTTCTGTCATTGTTACTCTGCATTGTTTCTTTGTTTCCAGATAAAGACACTATTTGGGGTACACTTGTTGGCAGTGGTTATGGCGTCCGAAGAAAATCAACTGCAATTTGTAGAGAGGTCGGAGAGTTTTCTGGAGACACCTCTGTCGCCCAGGGTTACCGTAGTCAGCAAAACAAGCAGCCAGACGAACTTCTCATTAGCTCTGACTGTAGTGGACACCGACCTGGTCAGCACTGCTTTCTCACATGAGATGATCAACACTGATTCCTCTAAGGAGTTAGCTAACTGTGATTCTTCCCAAGAGCTTGCCGATGCATCTTCTCAGGAGCCGACCAACCCTGCTTCCTCTTTAGAGTTGAACAGGTCAATCTCAATAGACAGCCAGAGATCAGAGGTCAATGTGGAAATTGATGGAATAAGAGAAACTTGCTTCTCACCTACCCAAAAAGTTATGTCCACTCGCGTAAGAACAGTGTACTCTAGATCCAGCAGTGGAGGCAACAGCGGCATGGAAGTAGATCAAGCAATAAGTGCTGCTAGTAATCCTTCAGACTCTGACTCGCCTTTTTCAGAGCAAGTTATTGAAGGAACTTTTGAAGAGAGCGGCCAGAGGGAAAGAAAGACATCAGACTCTTATTACATCAAACAGACTTATCAAATCAGTTCAACAGAGAGCACCTCACTTTCTGTGACTGCTATCAAAAATGTGACTTTCAAGAGCTCTAGAGATGTTGAGATTGGAAAGTCTGGAAACGAATCCAGCACGCGTACAGTCGAGAAAACTGGAGATTTTGTTGCAGAAGGAGCTCAGCATCTCGACTCTCCTAAGGACAAGCATGCGCATTTGGATTGGTTTGGGTCAGGTCAGGAAGTTGACCAAGGATTAAATAGATTGAAAACGGCAAGGGAGGATGTCCAGCAGTTGATACAGAGCACCTACATGGTGAGTGATATAACCAGTGTAATTGACAATGATAGTATGGGGCCAGATTCTCTGAAGGCAAAAGCACAAGAGTCTATGACAAATAACCTTTCTACATATGGATCTTCAGTAGATACTATCAGTGTTAATGCTAACTTCAATCAAAATAGTATTGTACATTATCCTGATAGTTTGTCCCTGAAAAAGGATGAGAGTGCCACTGAAAATACTGAATGTCCACCAAGGCTCACCTATTCGCCGGGCATCGCCATAAGGAGTTACGCTCTTGAAGAACTGGTGGATAAAAAGTCTAGGACCACCCCGGAAAGGTCAGACACTGTCGATTTAGAAGCTGCTGTGAGGTCAACAAGATTCGATGAAGAGTCCTCCCAAGTAGATCTGGACATCGGAAAATCTGTTGATGAGCTGCCCTCTGGGGAGGCTATTCCACATCTCAAGAAAGTAGATTTCTCACAGTTCAGAAAAACAAAAGAGCAAAGTGCAAGGTCAATCACAACTGAAGAAGTAAACATGTTCAAAGTGACTAAAATCCAGAAGGTTTCATTAGGTGACGAGGCTCACACCGCAGAGATCAAGAGTCCCACTGTGCATGAAAATAAAGAAGAAGAGGATGAACTCTTGGACCAGTTGGTAGACCTTGAGTCAATCCAAGTTGGCTACCGGTTCCACGATGTGGGGATGATGATTGGTGCCGGAGGTATCTGCAACATGGCATTTGATGACACTGATGACTCTGCATATGTCGCTGCACAACAGAATCCAAGCGCTCTTACTCAGCCTTCAGAGAGTTTTGACTCCTTGGAAACATCCAGTGGTCAGTCTACAGAATCTTTTTCATTGCTCAACCAGCCTAGTGGAAAGGAGTTACCTGGAAGCACTGAATCCTTAACCAGCTTTTTATGTGAAGAATCTTCATCATTAAATCAGAACAGTTCTGTTTTTTCTTCGACCACACTTCAAGATGGCGAAAGATTCAATCAGCTTGTTGAGAGTAGAACCAGCACTGAGTTCATTAGTAATGTATCTGATTCACATAGTCCAAGCACACTCGAATTAGGTAAAGTTGAAAATAAAATAGTAATGGAAAATAATGACTCTCAAGTAGTCGTTAAAGAATCAGAAAATACATACAAGTCAGAAGATATAAGTAATTCCACTGTAGCTAAAACCGAAACAGAAACTGCAATGAAGACTAAAGTTGAAAGTGTTGTCACTGTTTCCAAAAAGGAAACTGGAAATAAAAAGAAAAGCAAAACAAAGAAAGGAGGTAACATTGCTGCAGCCAAAAAAGAAACTGAAATGGCTAGCAAGACGTCAGAAGTTACTGACGCTACGATCAACAGTCCCAACATTAGTCCAGCAAGTCATTCCTATATCGAAAAGCTGGCACAAGAGGTATCTGCCGAAGTAAAGAAAGTGGTCAAGCAGGAGGCTGGAAATAAGAAAAACAAAGGTAAAAATCGATCATCTAAAGCAAAGAAAGATAAGGCAGCAAAGAACCAATCCAATGCTTCTGCTGAAGATGCATCTGCCTCTCTATGCCAACCGCAAGCGTCAGTTAACATACCAGATATTAAGGAGACAGACTTGTCAAAGATTAATGATGGTTGCAGCATCAACATACCATCTCAGACCGAACGTTCAGAAACTGAAATGGCAACCACAACACAGTCCAATGTCAGTGTGAATCAAGCTAACTTGAGCGACTCTGTATCGCTAGGATCTAGTGTCAAAACCTTATCTCAAACCGAACGTTCAGAAACTGAAGTTGCACCCACATCACAGTCCAATATCAATGTGAACCAGGCTAACCTGAGCGACTCTGTATCGCTAGGATCTAGAGTCAAAACCTTATCTCAAACCGAACGTTCAGAAACTGAAGTTGCACCCACATCACAGTCCAATATCAATGTGAACCAGGCTAACCTGAGCGACTCTGTATTGCTAGGATCTAGTGTCAAAACCTTATCTCAAACCGAACGTTCAGAAACTGAAGTTGCACCCACATCACAGTCCAATATCAATGTGAACCAGGCTAACCTGAGCGACTCTGTATCGTTAGGATCTAGTGTCAAAACCTTATCTCAAACCGAACGTTCAGAAACTGAAATGGAATCCACAACACAGTCCAATATGAATGTGAACCAGGCTAACTTGAGCGACTCTGTATCGTTAGGATCTAGTGTCAAAACCTTATCTCAAACCGAACGTTCAGAAACTGAAATGGAATCCACAACACAGTCCAATATGAATGTGAACCAGGCTAACTTGAGCGACTCTGTATCGTTAGGATCTAGTGTCAAAACCTTATCTCAAACCGAACGTTCAGAAACTGAAATGGAATCCACAACACAGTCCAATATGAATGTGAACCAGGCTAACTTGAGCGACTCTGTATCGTTAGGATCTAGTGTCAAAACCTTATCTCAAACCGAACGTTCAGAAACTGAAATGGAATCCACAACACAGTCCAATATGAATGTGAACCAGGCTAACTTGAGCGACTCTGTATCGTTAGGATCTAGTGTCAAAACCTTATCTCAAACCGAACGTTCAGAAACTGAAATGGCAACCACAACACAGTCCAATGTCAGTGTGAATCAAGCTAACTTGAGCGACTCTGTATCGCTAGGATCTAGTGTCAAAACCTTATCTCAAACAGAACTTTCAGAAACTGAAGTTGCACCCACATCACAGTCCAGTGTCATTGTCAATCAAGCTAACCTGAGCGACTCTGTATTGCTAGGATCCAATGTCAAAACCTTATCTCAAACAGAACGTTTAGAATCTGAAGTGGCATCCACAACACAGTCCAATATCAGTGTGAACCAGGCTAACCTGAGCGACTCTGTGTCGCTAGGATCTAGTGTCAAAACCTTATCTCAAACAGAACGTTTAGAATCTGAAGTGGCATCCACAACACAGTCCAATATCAGTGTGAACCAGGCTAACCTGAGCGACTCTGTGTCGCTAGGATCTAGTGTCAAAACCTTATCTCAAACAGAACGTTTAGAATCTGAAGTGGCATCCACAACACAGTCCAATATCAGTGTGAACCAGGCTAACCTGAGCGACTCTGTGTCGCTAGGATCTAGTGTCAAAACCTTATCTCAAACAGAACGTTTAGAATCTGAAGTGGCATCCACAACACAGTCCAATATCAGTGTGAACCAGGCTAACCTGAGCGACTCTGTGTCGCTAGGATCTAGTGTCAAAACCTTATCTCAAACAGAACGTTTAGAAACTGAAGTTGCACCCACATCACAGTCCAATATCAGTGTGAACCAGGCTAACCTGAGCGACTCTGTGTCGCTAGGATCTAGTGTCAAAACCTTATCTCAAACAGAACGTTTAGAATCTGAAGTGGCATCCACAACACAGTCCAATATCAGTGTGAACCAGGCTAACCTGAGCGACTCTGTGTCGCTAGGATCTAGTGTCAAAACCTTATCTCAAACAGAACGTTCAGAAACTGAAGTGTTATCCACTAAATCAATTATCAGTGTGAACCAAACCAACCAGAGCAGCTTGCTATCACAAGGATCCTCTGTCAGTATCACAAAGGAAGGTTCACTAAAAATCAATACGAAAGAGAAGGGAGCATCACTGTTAAAATTGACCGCAATGTCTAGACCTAGGCGGCCCATACCAGTCACAAGAAGGTTTAACGTCAACCAGAAGTTTGAGTCTTCACTCAAGTCTCTTGGGGGAATCCTCAAGTCTGAGTCCGTCTTTATCGACATTTACTTTGACACGCCCGACTTTGACTTGACGCTGGCTGACTGTTGGCTGAGAACCCACAACGGCCGTTGGCAGCTGCACGCCAACTTCTGCAAACTGCTGAATGATGAGACCAAACGAGAATACTTTGAGATCGAGAGCACCAACGTCATCCTGGAAACGCTGGAGCGCATCCTGAAGTCCAAGAACGCCAAGGCTACATCAGATGCTTCCGTGGCTCTTTTTGTTGTCAGGTCTGGTCTGAAAGAGTTTGTCAGGTACAGGACCACCAGGAAAACGTATGTCCTTCAAGACATGACCATAGACCTAGAGTTGCCAGAGTACGGCTTTTGGGTGGGCAGTGTGACATCTACTGGCAATGGTGGACGTAGACCTTGTGATGCACTGAATGAAATCTATGCTTTCTGGAAAAAGACTGGTAAGTAAATCTAAATTCCAATAGGATTAATAGCTAGTGGTTTTTTTTTCCATCAAGTTTTTAATACTTAGTACAGCTTCAAGCTTTTTTAAATTTAGAAATAGAGTCTTTTTTTTTACTCACTCTTGTTACACATTACATTTAAGTTGGCTTTATAAAGGGGGATGCGGGGAGTTACACACAAACTAAACTAATGAGCGACTCCCTGCCAAGTTCGTAGAACACATATTCAGGCCTAGGGTTCCGCGGAACACAGTTTGGGAAACACTGAACTAGAGGATCGTTGTTGTCTTTTTTGGACTGAATTATTATTATTTGTTTTTTTTTGTAATGTGTCCCGTGTGTCGGAAATGTACATTTCAGAAAGGGCTGGGCGCCATTGAACCAAGGAATACTAAATGCAGCCCAAGCTGATCTAATACAGCTTATGAGCTCTACAAACAACCTTTTCTACATTATTTCCACCTATACCGGTACCTTAGTCTGTTGGACCGTTGGGGCACCACACAAGATCTGTCAACCGTCCTTAGCCTTTTCTCTTTCTGTCCTTTACCTTTGATAGAATTTCATTCACTGACAGGCCTGCCCATTCTTCTTCCCATCGCTTGCTCTGTCTTCCTCTTCATCTTCTTCCTAGTACTGTTCCCTGAAGGAAGGTCTTTGCGAGCCTCGAAGACGTTGTAATATAGCCATAGAATTTTAGTTTTCGTTTTGTTTTTTTACACTAGTTATCAGGTCATCGTGGAGTCCAGTCGCTGTAGTAACGCTGTCTCTAATCTCTTCGTTTGGAATGCGGTCCTTTGTTTTACTCATGTTTTACATGTATATATTCTCTTATGCCCACATAGAAACTATACTGACTACAAAGAGTTACGATTTTAGAAGGCTAGTAGTTTGACCAGTTATATATTATATTCGGATCCTCCTTTCAGATCTATGAGGGACACACAAAGTTATTTACAGATCGATAGTGTAAGATAAAAAATAAATCCAGTAATACTGGATACCTTCAAGGCCCTTGGCATTCCTAGGGACATTCTTGTTGACTGTCAGAGGGCGGTACTACTGCAGACCTGCCACATCACCAGAAAATTCCTCGGTGGAACTGATAAAGGGATTAGGGTTAGGAATTTTGTTTCCCTTTAACGAAACTCGACCCTGGCTGCGCCAGAGAATGAATACTCGCTCTTTTCTAACATAATAATAATAATTATCATCCATTAGGAAATTTGCCTTACAATTTTGGCATTACACTAAACAAAACATGATAACTATTGAAAACCATAATATACATTCACACCAGACTCAATCAAAATTAACATGTGAAATGTTTCTATCAGATAGCCCAATTGTATATAATGATTTGATTGCCAGTGGAACAAAAGAGTTTTAGTGTCTGTTTTGTCTTTACTATTGGTGTCTTTTGTGATGATAAAACATCGCCAAGGCCTTTCACTAACATTAAATGAGGACATCTTTCTAAGTAATCGTAATCTTTGCTGCCCTTTTTTGCTGTTGTCATCAGTATTTGCAGTAAAATTTATTTTATTGTTTAAGGTAGTGCCAATGTATTTAAAAGTGTTGCACTATTTCAATGTTCTCTCCATCTACATTTGTCTGCATCAGATGTGGGAAAATATGTAGGTCGCAACTGGGTTTGCGTGGCCATGTGAAAAAAATGCACTCGTCCTTAATCTTCGGAATTGACATTGCCATTCAAGTTTTAGAACCGCTGTTTAAAAAAAAAAAAAGTTTTTAAGAGATTACAGAAGAAAAAAGATAATCTCAACAACATTCTAGACGCTAACTATGTGGGGCTAACCGTAATGAGCCAGTTCAATTATTTCGTGACATTTGATGAATGTAATCTGAGCACGAAAGACTACTTGTAGACCAAGTCCTTTAGATAAAAGGTATTTATTTACTCGCTCACGTTTAATCACAAGTCTGACATTAGAGACGAAAATTAGTCTTCTATTATTTAACACTGGAAGCTTCCCGCTCGATAGCTTATATTCATTAATGAAGGTAGATTTATATATATAAAGAAAATCTTTCTTTTTTGATTTGTTGATTAATATTTTATAGCGATAAGACTTTAAACTTTTAGATACAAAAATATGATTATTTAAAGATTTAATGGTCTCTGGTGCAGACCATGTTGAGTTGCCTATTTCTATGGGTACCAGTTTTCTATAATTTTGTGTGAATTAGACTTTTGTTTTATTTGAGTTGACTAATGGATGTCAGTAATCCAGCTATAATGAATTGGAAGCGGTAGTAGGTTGTTTAGCTATCTAGCTTTTTACCATAGAGCAACATTCCTCACACTTGTTGAGACCATAAAAGACTCTAACATTCCTCCCAAAAACACACATTTGTACCTTAAAATATCCGAGTTTGTACACTATGTATAGAGGTTACATCTTTAAATGTTTTCGTATTCTGTCACTATCTTCGACAATAGATCTCGGCGGATAACGACTTTTCTTTAGGTGAGTCAAAATATACAAGTCACAACTGGGTTCCTATAGTCATGTAAAACACTGCACTCATCCTTATTCTTCGGAATCGAAGACATTTCCATGACATCTTCACTAGATGAATGTGCCTCAATGATTGACGAATAAAGTATTATATTGAATGCCTTTGGCGGAGGCTTCAGATATTGCCAGAGACAGATCTTTGTGGAGACAGCTTGCCACCCAATGCGCCGAACGGCGCGGGAGGACCTAAGTCTAAGTAAGTCTTGTTTCAAAGAAAGCTTTATAAAAAGCTGAAGTCCCTTTGCAGTCTCTTGCGGAAGCTAGTTGCTGCCGTTGTCAGCCAAAATAGGATGGCCAGAGGGGCTCTTCTGGAGAACATTGATGCTAGACTTTTCACCAAATAGGATGGCCAGAGGGGCTCTTCTGGAGAACATTGATGCTAGACTTTTCACCAAATAGGATGGCCAGAGGGACTCTTCTGGAGAACATTGATGCTAGACTTTTCACCAAATAGGATGGCCAGAGGGGCTCTTCTGGAGAACATTGATGCTAGACTTTTCACCAAATAGGATGGCCAGAGGGACTCTTCTGGAGAACATTGATGCTAGACTTTTCACCAAATAGGATGGCCAGAGTGGCTCTTCTGGAGAACATTGATGCTAGACTTTTCACCAAATAGGATGGCCAGAGGGGCTCTTCTGGAGAACATTGATGCTAGACTTTTCACCAAATAGGATGGCCAGAGGGACTCTTCTGGAGAACATTGATGCTAGACTTTTCACCAAATAGGATGGCCAGAGGGGCTCTTCTGGAGAACATTGATGCTAGACTTTTCACCAAATAGGATGGCCAGAGGGGCTCTTCTGGAGAACATTGATGCTAGACTTTTCACCAAATAGGATGGCCAGAGGGACTCTTCTGGAGAACATTGATGCTAGACTTTTCACCAAATAGGATGGCCAGAGTGGCTCTTCTGGAGAACATTGATGCTAGACTTTTCACCAAATAGGATGGCCAGAGGGGCTCTTCTGGAGAACATTGATGCTAGACTTTTCACCAAATAGGATGGCCAGAGGGGCTCTTCTGGAGAACATTGATGCTAGACTTTTCACCCAATAGGATGGCCAGAGGGGCTCTTCTGGAGAACATTGATGCTAGACTTTTCACCAAATAGGATGGCCAGAGGGGCTCTTCTGGAGAACATTGATGCTAGACTTTTCACCAAATAGGATGGCCAGAGGGGCTCTTCTGGAGAACATTGATGCTAGACTTTTCACCAAATAGGATGGCCAGAGGGGCTCTTCTGGAGAACATTGATGCTAGACTTTTCACCAAATAGGATGGCCAGAGGGGCTCTTCTGGAGAACATTGATGCTAGACTTTTCACCAAATAGGATGGCCAGAGGGACTCTTCTGGAGAACATTGATGCTAGACTTTTCACCAAATAGGATACTTTTGGCTCCCCTGTCATGTTTCACATGGGAGAAATGCACCGCCACAAAAACATCGCTAAGAATAATTCCCTTTGTACTTTGTCGTTTCGCCTCAGTTAGTACATCTTTATCCATTGGGGCGTAGAAAATATCCATGGTTAAAAACTTGCCTCCTGGCAATATTTTCTAGACCGCAATGATCTGTATGGCTGTAACCATTGTGAAAATGGACGCTGTCGTCCATTCTCTAGTCACAATATTAAACTACTGGTGCTTAACAAACTGGTCAGCAACAACAACAACACAATATTATTTTTACGATTAACTTTCTAGGGCATTCACATAGTCTCTCCTTTACAATGGCTATAAATATGTACACATGTGTTCAGAAGAATAGGTTGAGAACCTTTAGATAGCTATTGATTTTTTCTCCATTCTGTATTGGACTTTTTTTTTTTGGATTGTTAGCAAATTAATATGACTTATGTGAAGAAGCTTTATATGTTGGCCTGGGCATACCAGTGTGTCAATACCTTTGGTAGAAAAGTAGTAAAAAAAATATATTTTTTTTTTGTATCTAGAAATTGAGCAAATGTCTTATTTGTTAGTCTTGTAAAGGGCGGCTCAGTAAGACTGGCTGGTCTATTAGCTTCATTAGAGGATGTAAGGGGAAGCACGCTCTCTCTGATTACGATAATAATACCATGTACAGCGGCCGGCTTGGTAGTTGATAATTACTTTCATTATCACTTTGCTTTGATCACTCAACCAGCCAGTCAAAAGACCATCAGTCTTTTCTCCTTCTGTGTTGTGGGGGGGGGGGGTGGGGGTGGGTAGCGATACTTAGGAAAGAAAAGAGACGTGACCATTTTGTGTTTTTTCCTTCTTGGCCTTGACAACGTGTCCTGGGAGTTTCAGAGATGGTTAAGGCGAGTAGAAATGATGGGCCAATTAGCCGGTGTAATGACAAGGTAGACCACATACATGTCAGTCAGGTGACAGCGCTCCCGAAAGTGCATGAATTGTAAAAAGTTGTCTATGACACGTCGAATTGCTCTTCTTTTAGAAATGCAGACAATGGCTGGATAGGATTGGATACAGCGAGCTGTTGCTCTGAAGAGACTCCCATTGTGTAATCTTGAAAGACTTGAGATACTTGGATTGGACTGGACTACTGCAAATTGCTTTATAATCACCATTCTCTCTCTCTCTCTCTCTCTCTCTCTCTCTCTCTCTCTCTGTTTTCTGTTTGTATCAACTTACACTTTTGGAATGTTTAAAATTGCAAGAAAAAAATATGTTCCAAATTTATAAGTAAAAAAAAAATGCCAAAAAAAAAAAAAAAAATTATGTACGAAAATTATATGTTAAAAAAAAAAAAAAGCTAACAAAATAATAAAAGAACCAAAATGTCATAAACTTTTATTTCGACTTAAATCCTTACTCCCTGTAAAACATGTGATTTGTTAGTGATGTTTTATTGAAAGGATGACTCTCCTCTAGTTCTCAGGTAGTCTCTCTTCTCACCTATCTCTTTGCTTTCGGTCGTGGTCTTTCTACTCTATAAGAATGTTTCTTGCTGCCGGCCGACTCCTAGACTAACTTAACCAACTGACAACCAACTTAGGGTGGGCGGGACTGGAGACGGAGGCAGGGAGGAAGTTTTCAATGAATGAAGAGGGAGGGAGGAGGGAGTTTCTAATTACGGCAGCTAGGAGATTAGCTTCAACTATGACGTCCACTAATGAGCTCAGTTGACGAATGATTAAAGAGAAATGTAAAAGATGGTGACCTCCCTTGTCTTCTCAGCTAGTTAGCCCGGCCTCAGGAATAGGCACTTGGACTTAGGGAAGAAAATAAGGGAATTGGAATTTATAAGAAACATTTTTTCACCTAATCTCTCTCTCTCTCTCTCTCTCTCTCTCTCTCTCTCTCTCTCTCTCTCTCTCTCTCAATGTTACTCTTAGTTCGTATT
Source organism: Biomphalaria glabrata (assembly GCF_947242115.1). Lineage (NCBI taxonomy): Eukaryota > Metazoa > Mollusca > Gastropoda > Planorbidae > Biomphalaria > Biomphalaria glabrata. The sequence goes on along the minus strand of NC_074717.1, from coordinate 35,175,687 downwards.
TGTTAAAATAATTAACAATGTACTTCTTTGAACACGGAGCACTAACATTGTTAGTATTTTCATTTTTCTAAGATTTAAAAAAACAACACCAAAGTATTTAGTTTGTATTAGTCTTGCCACTATGACTACAGTCAACAGTACATGGCGGTACTTTGTAATGATGTTTACAGTCATTAGACAAGTTGAGAGTAATTACTGTTGGATGTACAGCAGACACGCCGTCACAGGGATGTTCCCTCATTAGGGCTGCTGCTTCTGTCCGCCCTAAGCTGGGGGTCATTGACAAATACGGTGCCCAAAATAAAAAGTGTGTGCGCGCGCGTCTCGCCCGAGTGTTGATATGTCTGCTTTATGGCAGGGCTTAATTACAAATGACTCGCGCTGATAGTACTTCATGGTAGCCTGACTGACTGATCAATAAAAGATCTAAGAATTTTTTTTCCCTCATCCTCATGTTCCCAGATAATGTCGAATTCATTTTTTTTTTAAATTATTATTTGTAGAAAATCATGTGTTAATAGTAGTTATAGATCTATTCAAAAGAAGAAGAAATTAATCTGACACTATTTGGTTGTAATTTAGACGGTCTCGTCTAGTCGGAAGGTCATTTACTTACTTGAGCTATAGTAGGTACCCGAATGTACGCATCATTGTATTATACCCAATGAAGGAAGTAGTCACACATTTTGTGTGTACAAACCTAGACTTTCCATTTCTAAGTCGTTTATTCACAAAGTCCAATGGCGGGTGACACGATGTCATGTGACTGACAGGGGGGAGGGGGGGGGGGGAGTTCCTCACCACATTTTGATTGGACATTGAACGCATGTAATGAGAACATACGACAAAACGAATACAGCCCCATTTATAGCTTCATTGTCTTAGGTGGATGATTATTGTCAGTAGCTTCTCACGTACTTGTGTTCACTTGAACCTTCATTTTGTAACACTTATCATAAGTGTACAGTTATATTAAGACCACAAAATGTATATTTTATATGTATGTGTACAAATAATTTCAATGACAACAAGTAGCCCTAGTTTTTTTTCTCCCTCCCACCCCGCTCAATACAACACTGAAAAATATCTCATAGTGTGTTTTATGTTTATCAGGGATTGTTGGCTTACACTTGCTGGTACAGAATTATGTAACTTTTAGTGGGTGTCAACAGTTACTGCTAGTAAGAAACAACTAACAAAAAAAAACAACAACACTATTTTTGTTTCAGACTATTTCTCCTTTATGAAGCTTTTTGTAACTAATGAATGACAGAAATACAAATGAACATTTTTTACCCAACCCCGATCCCTAAATTCTAGTTTCATGATTTAAAGACAGTAGTCTAGACTAGAATACTGGATCTAGTTACAGATACGGTATAGAACTATAGATGTCATAGAAGATTCTAGTTTGGTGTTCTAAATTCACACTTAGAAAGAAACATAAAACAAGCAAAATATAAAGAAAAACTTTACAAAAAACAACAACAGAGCTTTTGTAAGAAAAACAACGCTTATATTGAACATAGTTCAATCTATTAGTTAGGATCAGTCATGTCATTAAATTTATAATAGATCTAGACTATATCTAGACCAACAACAATAAATTTTCGCGGTTAGGAAATTTTGACCAATTGTTTTTGTTTAGCGCTATTTCATGCTTTTAGCTTTCGCCAAACGCTATGCTTCTATCACTTGTCTGGTTTAGTTTGAGAAATATTGCGGGGGGGGGGGGGGGGAGAGAACGAAAGTGATAACCGAGTGGATTTTACCGTAATTGGTTATCAGACTTACCTTAAACCGGCGACCTACAAAGGGGACTAATTCATCTTCTATTACCCCTTCAGTCAAGTACAACTTCTTACCCAATCTTCAGTAGTTTATTAACGAATTGGTTCATTTTTGTTTCTATTGATTCTTGTATTGTTAGGTAAACGAAATAAGTGTGCACAATTTCAGCTTCAACAGATTTGGTGTGGAAGAAATAACGTGTAGAAACTCTTTACTAGACAGACAGACAGACAGAGTTGATATAAGCTTTGGATAAAGTGACAGGGACGTGCTAGGATGAAACGAAATAGAAGCAAACTTTAAGACCAAAAAAACACGAGAACCAGTTTTTTATTATCACATTTTGTCTGCAAAAGTTAATTTTTTTAAAGTATCCTTTCTTTTTCAAGTTAGTGTCATTGGAATAGTCTTTGAGAGTCAGCTGGCATTAGTAGAATCAAATTATTATGCAGATTTCCTTTACTGGTGGCTGGACCAACAAATGATCATCGCTTTGCATAATTCTTGACAATTTTCCCCGATGTTTGTTTCATGTGTTCAATCGGAGTAAGACTTGAAAGATTTGCCTTGCACTAGTCAGAGGCATACATTGCTTGCCGGTGCACTAGTCAGAGGCATACATTGCTTGGTCATCAGGCTAGCTAGAGTTTTGCAAATGTTTCTTTGCTAAATCATTCGTGGCGTTGAGAGAGATAGTAGCTAATAGGACCCCAGTTCTGATACTTGGGACGTCAGATAGTAGCTAATAGGACCCCAGTTCTAATACTTGTTACGTGAGATTGTAGCTAATAGGACCCTAGTTCTGATACTTGGGACGTCAGATAGTAGCTAATAGGACCCCAGTTCTGATACTTGGGACGTCAGATTGTAGCTAATAGGACCCCAGTTCTGATACTTGGGACGTCATATTGTAGCTAATAGGACCCCAGTTCGTCAGCTCTAATATATGGGACGTCGTTTCTGATACTTTAAAACCTCAGTTCTGACATTTGGGACCTCAGTTCTGATACTTGGGACCTCAGTCCTGATATTCGGGACCTCAGTTCTGATACTTGGGACCTCAATGATGATATTTGGGATCTCAGTTCTGATATTTGGAATCTCAGTTCTGATATTTGGGATCTCAGTTCTGATACTTGGAACCTCAATTACGATATTTGGGATCTCAGTTATGATACTTGGCATTTATTATGTACTGTTAGTCCTTAGTCCGTTAGACCTTTGGGGAACCACACAAGATCTGTTGGCCGTCTTGATCCGTTTCTCTCTTTTGGCTTGCATATAACTCATTTAACGGTAAGCCCGTCCATTCTTTAATGTTGTCTCTTTCACTTTAAACACATCGAAACGTTTCTGGTCTTTGAAATTGTAGCAGCACTTGATGTTTAGTGGGTTGTATTGTAGCAGGACTTGATGTTTAGTGGGTTGTACTGTAGCAGCACTTGATGTTTAGTGGGTTGTACTGTAGCAGAACTTGATGTTTAGTGGGTTGTATTGTAGCAGGACTTGATGTTTAGTGGGTTGTATTGTAGCAGGACTTGATGTTTAGTGGGTTGTATTGTAGCAGGACTTGATGTTTAGTGGGTTGTACTGTAGCAGAACTTGATGTTTAGTGGGTTGTACTGTAGCAGCACTTGATGTTTAGTGGGTTGTATTGTAGCAGGACTTGATGTTTAGTGGGTTGTATTGTAGCAGAACTTGATGTTTAGTGGGTTGTATTGTAGCAGAACTTGATGTTTAGTGGGTTGTATTGTAGCAGAACTTGATGTTTAGTGGGTTGTACTGTAGCAGAACTTGATGTTTAGTGGGTTGTACTGTAGCAGGACTTGATGTTTAGTGGGTTGTACTGTAGCAGCACTTGATGTTTAGTTGCACGTGTCCACCCTCCTATCTCCCCTTCACCATCACTGTTTCTGGAAAAAAACTATTTGAACTCCTTCGATTTCTTCTCTCGGGGACAGATTCGGGGAGGGCTTGCAACAAGTTGACTACTGCAGCATCCCAGGTCACTCCTCCTCTCCTCCCCCGTCTACAAAATTTATTTAATAATATGGTCGGCGCCTTGCAATCCTTTTCTGTCTTTGAAAAAAAAAAAACCTCCCTATTTAACCCTCCTCAGCTCCCTGTACAGTGTCAGTTTGTGCAGCGTCCACCCCACCCTCCTACGACTGCAACATCATCAACATTCCCCTTGACGCAAACCGGAATCAACATGGCCGACCTCTTGCAGCGCCCCCCCCTCTCTCTTTAATAACTCCTTTCCAAAAATATGGGCTCATTGATTTCCGTCCAGTAGTTTCCCCTCTTTCTCCTTCTCTTTACTTTCTCTGTCTCCCCTGTCTCCCAGTTCTTACTTCCATCCTTTGCTATGTTTCTTAACCCCTTGTAATTAGTCTGTCTTAAAGGGAAAAATCGCCAATTGATCATCTCCCCCTCCCTCCTGCTATATTCTCACTACAGTCACCCTTTTAACCTACCCAGAACCCTTTCCGCACATTCTTTTATTATCCCCTTTTTTAATATATATATATATATATATATATATATATATATATATATATATATATATATATATATATATATATATATATATATATACAAAATAAAAAAAAATCTTGCTATGCCCTCTCCTCTTTTCTCTCTTGTGTCGCGACTAGCCTGGCTTGCTTCCCCTTCATTCACAGTTGTGAGCGCATCAACCGTCTTGAACGATATATATTGTTATAATTACTGTGGCCTGGCCAGAAGATTATTGATGGTAGGGGCAAGATTTGGGAGGGGGGATGAGTTTGCTGGTTTGGAATGGGATGGGATGAGTTGGGAAAGGGGTGGGGGGCACACAAGGCAATGACGCAGTCCTGTGCTTGCATTCCTTGCAATCTCAGTTTGGCTAGCGCTGGATATTTTTTTTTAACCAAAGGAAACAAAAAAAAAAAAAAGCTGTGATGGGGAAAAAATGCATCTCACCCCTAGCTCTAAAAAAAAATATAAAAAATCACCCTTGTGAGGAAAAAATGGATAATGTGACCATGTAGGGACTTTTTTTTATCCAATGTTTTTTGGGAGGCGGAGTTAGTTGGCCGCAGGAGGGCGCGGGTATAGAGTGACAAGGTGAGTGCATGCACCAGGGCTGCACATTCTGGCCTGCAAGTCTGCTGGTAGGGCTCGATGTAGACACTTCTTATTTGACTTAGGTTGCTAAGGTTCAAACTCGTTGCAATGATATTACCTCTTTCTTATTTTGGCTGAGACTCTTTTTTTTTTTTTTGTTTTCTTTTCCTCAAATTTCGACATTTGAGTGCAGTGTTAAAAGAAAAAAAAAGAATTTGATTATTCCTGAATATTTTCTGTGCCAGGATTAATAATTGTTTTAAAAAAAATCACTGGTCGAAATTTTTTTTCTTCCACTTTTTTTGGGGGTCATAATATAAAATTTTATTTTAATGTGATTCCACATTTTTTTCTTCCTTGGAATGGCCTTTGCGTCTTGTGGTCCAAATTGTGTGTGTCATATTTCCTTAGTAATAGAAATTATTTCTGACTGAGGCCTCATCATAAGACGTTTTGTCTGCTGCTCAAGAAGACGAGACAAAGGATAGGGGCAGAGGTGGGGGGATACTGCAGTCAGTCGATACTAATTGTCCTCTCATGTAATGTCCAGAGTTCGACCAAGACTTAAAGAAAAAAAAAAGGGGGGGGGGCTTGGTCGTATCCATTTTTTTTTCCTGGTCTTCAGTGCCCAGTGCACCCAAACCATCGTTCTCCCTTTATCTCATTTTCTCTCTCTCTCTCTCTCTCTCTTTCTCTCTCTCTCTCTCTTTAGTTCTTGTCTTTCTATTGGATCTGCTTAAGCGAGAGTAAATCTGTGCTTTCCTTACGCGGGCGAGCAGTGTATAATGCTGGGGATGAGCCCGTCTTTTGGGCCCGGTAATTCTGGCCCGCATCTGCATAATTGAATGAAGTCAAATAAAACTGTGGGGCGTAATACACATTTTGGGGGGAATCTTGTTGGGGCTGCCGGAGTAATTATGATTGATTCTACTCTTTTCTTCATGTCTCGTCCACCCCCCACCCCTCTCGGTCGCACAGAAAATTTGTGGGAGGAGTGGGCGGGATATAGTAAGAGATGAGGGGGTGGGAGATCTATGTAGGTGGTATGAGGCGTGCTAAAATGGTGGGAGGGAGCGACTGATGTTTTCATTTGTATGCACCCTGCAAACACTGCTCGGAAGTGGAGCAACTGCTTAATTTTGCACACCATTTCCATATTATTGGGCGTACGAGCGAATTAAGCCCTATTCAACCCGGCGTGCAAGTCGTCCGTAATCTCTATCAATCGCATTACGACCACGTCATTATACGCGGCTGATGGAATTTGCATACTGATGCCCTACTAGTTTGTTTCCCCATTTCAGAGAGATCTTTTCATATTTAGCAGAAAGAACGACAACAGGAACGGGGGACTTTTTTTTCCCCTTTCTTCTGTTATCGACAAGATGGCGGGGGTGTTTGGAGAAGGGAAGTAAACTGTTACCCATTTCAACAAGTGTTGTCTGTTTGATGCACTCCCTTGCTGTACCTGCCTTGGTCACCAAACCTACCAAGTCATTGCCCGTGGCCTCTTTGAGGCTGTCAGAGTTGACATCTTTGTTTGTGCTAAGTTGGACGATGTCATGTGGACACAGCTCAACACATTTTAGTTACCTGTTGCTTTAGTGCCAATGTAAATGTGGCTAGAGATATAAATATTTGCGTGCTTTGTATTTGTTCCCATAAATAAATAAACATTAAAAAAACGTACTTTGTTCTAATCTAATTAGATTTTTTCAAATACTAATATATATATATAAATCTTGTTTGATGTCTTTTCTCCATTATGTTGGTGAATGTGAAGTGTTTTTTTCAAATAAGTTAGTAACTTGGCCCAAGTCATTCCAATAACTATATTAAAGAATATAAAAATACACAACCCATGTGCGCATTTTCTCCTCAAAACTTACGCTGTGGGTTCCTTTTCAGTACACGTAGCCAAGGTTTGGAACTCGCTTCTTCATTGAGCTCAGACAAACAACATGCTTCACCACTTTTTGGAAGCCATACTTGCTCAAATATTATTCAGATTATTTTGTATTTTATGTTCTCATAACAGCTTAGGCATTCGTGATGGTTGCAAACAACGCTTTGTAAATTATATTTAGGGGGCCTACTATTATAAGAAAAACATAAAACGTACTTTCAACGAAGTCTATTTGTATCAATTAGTTTAAATCAGTCATGTAATTAGGTTAGCAATAGATCTAGGGAAGAAATAAAGGGATATCTGGGTGAATTTTACCGTTTTTTTAAAGGATTTATAAAAAAAAGAAAAAAGAGGAAACGACCTGAATTTAAACTCATAACTCAAGCCGACATTCTAACCACTCGGCTAGTCAGGTGCGTATGAAAATAGAAGGTTGTATAGTTATCTATTGTTTGTTTCAAACATAATTTAAAGCGGCGATCTATAAAGGGGACTAATTCAGCTTATGCCACCACTACAGTCAAGTAAACTTACTTTTCCTTGTTCGAGATATCAAAAAAAAAATTTAATTAGTTAATTAACTAATTGTTTATTTTTTTAAATTGATATTTGCGTTGTCAGGTCAAAAAAAAAAGATTGCTCAAAATTTCAGCTTGATCCGAGATTGGATGTCGGAGAAATAGCGTGTACAAAATTTTTACCGCACAGACACACAGATAGAGTGATTTGATATAAACTTTGTAATAATTATTTCTTGTATTTGATTTAGCATCCCTTTGCTATCCAACAGTCCAAGTCTCTAAGTGGTCTTCTATCCTTGTGGTGAAGCTTTCTGGATTTTTTTTTTCTTGAAATGCAACAAAAACCTAGATCTAGATGGTCTAAAGGATAATTTTTTAGCCTAAAAGTTATTAGACATTGGCACGCGCCGATTAAATTTTTTTTTGTGTCGTTTTGAAGTGGATGTAACCGTCGAGGATTAAATCCAATTTCATTAGTTTCGTGAAAAGGATTTGGGGAATCGTGTCGAGGATGAGATATTGAAAACATGCTGACTTCAGTTGGGAGTACTGTCAGCGCACATTTTGATAGCAATGTCTTGATTAGTTGGTGGATTGTGGTCCTGCAGTCAGTCCGCGCTTAGTAATATGATATATTCGTTCATTGGTGGACTGTGGTCCTGATATTTAATTTTCAAAAATTCTAACTGAATCTCACAGAATAAATTATACTGTTTAATAATACATTAAATTTAATGTTTAATTCTCTCGAGGCAAACCTAGTCTTTGAAAAAGATCAGAAAGAGCATTCTAAAACATATACATTCCCAGGGTTCAGCTCTGCGTCTGCTAACAAACATTCGTTATGCTTAAAACATTTTTTTTTTGGTTGACCTTAAAAAAGGTTTTATTAAAAAATAATTATGATTAAGTTTTAGGGGGCTAATTTATGGATCCGATTTAAAAAAAAACAACAAACGTCCGCTTTGTAACTAAACATATGACAACGAGTAAGCTGTGAACGGGCAACATTTCAAAAGCTCTCTTGTACATAAAGATAGATAAATGACTCTAATCACTATTTAATAGGTTTTCTAACTTTCTATTCTAGACATCTTTACATTTGAAGCAGAGCTCGGTCCCCATGTCCACGAGCCACCCCTTGTGTATGTATGTAAATGTTATTTTACTGTCTAAGTTCTCTCCTGCCATTGATTAGTGTATGAAATATGCCCGTGGTTAAACCACTTTCCCCGGCTCTAAATGAAATCTACCACCAGGCAGACTGGAACCAGAGGAAGCTTTTTGCCACGCAATACTTGATCTCTCCAGAAGGGCGAATGACTTCCGGCCCCCCAGTCCTGATGTAATTTAACTCATGACGTTTTCTTGTTTTAAGCGCGGGGCTCAAATGAGGTCACATGACCCCTCTGCGCGCAACTCAATTATAGCGAAATGTTAGATTATTTCATTAGGCCCGCGCGAGTTAGGTGGAATATTGCCCGGGGCTAGCGCTAGAGTGAACACAAAAAGAAATCTCTAAGTGAAGGCTCGACAATAGGACAAAGCATTTTGGACATTGAACTTTTTTTTTTCTTGTTGCTTTATTTTTTTTTTGTATCCATGTATGTGTGACAAGAGAAAAAAAAAGAAGAAGCCAGCCACCTCTTAATGTATAAGAATGTAAGACGAACATTTATAATTAAATAGGCCCGGAGTAAGTGCACAGAGAGACACAAATACATTAGAGGAGAGTCAGGTTAGGCGGAACGATAAGGGGGGGTGGGGCGATCTGGGACTTTTTTCTGGGGGGGGGGGTGCGAGTATGAGATTTGGTAAAATTAAGATTTGTACTCTCAAGAGCGCCTCACTGTTTCTTGTAGTCAGTTTCTTAGTGGTTCAAACTGTGCGTTGCAGTCGTTAGGGTCTTAGGGAACACTTTATACTTTATTTTTTTAGGGCAGTGTCTTGGTAGTGAAACCTAGATCTAATTACTTCTCTCATGTCTGCCGCATTGGTTCTCCAACAAGCCAATGTTCAAACACTGCACTTAACACTCCTGGATCCACATTTCTGACAAGTTTTGACGGACTTTGCATTGCTGAATGCAATTCACATAGGGATATTGTTTTATTAGCCGTTATCCATTGGTATTTAACATTTTTTTTAGTTTGTGGTTGTTAGCGGCTCCCGAACATAATATAGAGATGGAAATGATAGAAGCAAAATACTTTTAAAAAAAACACCTCGATTATATTAAATGAAATTGCGTCAATTATTTTGAATCAATCATGTAATTAATTTTTCATGACTCAAAATTGAACCATAAACTTTCAATTTACATATTAGACTCTAAAGAGCTCTTTAACCTAATAAATATGAATGTGTGCATTCATTGGAGGGCATGTCTGGTGCCAGTTTTTTTTAAATTAAATTACTATTAAGGGAGGTTATAATGCTGTTTCAACCCTTAAAGAGTTTTTATGATTTGACTCCCTTTTTCATTAACAAAAGCCTATATAAAACAGAATTAATTAATTACAACTAATTGGTTAACTAATGGGCTAATTATTTTTACCGATTCCTATGTTGTCATCGACAATGAATAATTCAGCAAAGTTTCAACTTGACCCGAGAATGGGAAGTGGGAGTAATAACGTGTACACGATTTTCACCAGAATGAGAGACAGAGTGAGCTGGTATTAGCTTCATAAAAAAAAAGAGAAAATTAAAAGTGGGAGCATAAATTTAAATAAAACAAACAGATCCACCTTCACATACAATAAGCAACTGTCCTCCCCCCCCTTTCCCAAGTAAGATAATGTTATTGAAAGTTTACATCTGCCAAAGAATTATTATAGCCATCCATTCTTCAAAAATGGTTCATCACTAGATCAAAAAGTAGTTTGTCTCTAGTTTGTATTAACAGCTTAGATAAACTCTTCAGTAAATATTTCTGCCTTTTGTTTTGTTGTAGATTCAACTATAAAAGTATAGAGTTAAAACATTTTTCTTTTATTATTTTCTATTTATTGAAAGAAATTGTTTTCAAAATGTCACCTTCCAAGCTACTGCTTTGTGCAAGTCTATATAGATCTATAGATCTTCTAGTGGACGTGCCACGTATGCACAGCTTATCTTTACACATGACTGTGTTTAGTTCCAGACGGGCCGCCTGATGCCCTTCCAGTAGTCAGCCTAGCGTCTCAAACTTCAGCATATTCTAGACTACGCAGAACGATCAGCAGAAAGATCATTCATCATCCAGCCAGAGCTCTCCCCCTTTTTCTTTCTCAGCTGAACCACTTTTAGGACATATTGAAGTTTAGTAGAAAATTTTGGGTTGTTCCATTATAAATATTTTTTTCCAGTGCATTTTTTTTTTTTGGTCAGCGTTCCGTGTGCTTTGTTTATGTCTTTTAGTCACGTGATACGTTCTTGATTGGCTACTATGTTCTTCAAAATGAAATTAGTTCTTGTTAAATACCGTTACTAAATAGGGTACGAGACATGTAAGTATGTGGCCAATCGACTCAATATCTTTGTTAAACTTAGTACCAGCAGACCAGGTTCATTCAAATAGGCTGATTAGCCCTTCTCCTCCTTCAAAAGAACGACTCCGGCTCACATTTTTGCCAATTTTTTTTTTAATACGGCATCAATAGGAATCAGCCAGGAAAACCAACGACAGAGTGTAAGTCATTGACTTTTTTGAAGTAACGTCTGTAATATGTAAGATAAGAAGAAGACGCACAGAATACCGTGACCCAAGTAGCAGCAACAAGTAATACAAAAATAGGAAAAACACAAGATAATTGTTAGTTCCCACCAAGTCCTTTAGGTCGAGACCATTCGTAAAAGAAGGTCTGAACACTGACCTGCAACGTCACGACCTGTGGGCAGTCTAGCCCAATAGCTTGTTGCATAATTGAATTTCTCTTATGCCGAGGGGTAGCGATCGTGACGCGAAAGTGTTCATTGCGCCCGGGCCAACAATTAAAAGTGTCTCACAGAGGCCATTGAAATATGGGTGCTAATTTTTAAGAACATGCGCGGGCATTGAGTGTCATGACAGTATTTGTAAAAGGTGCTATGTACATGGAATGTCTTTTGTATTAATGTATTTAATGTGCAGATTGATTTCCTGAATTTTTGTTTTGATCTCAATGAACCTTCCATATTCTTGGAAAAGGGGCAGTCCCACCATCATGTTTTTGAACCCGTTCCTTGTTACGCCACTGCTCATATAGTATAACACATTTTGGGGAGGGATTAACTTCCATATGAAGCAGGCTTCTTTCCACTTCTTTTTTTTTTTTTAAATATATATTTGTTTTCCATATATATTTTCATTTTAAAAAATGACCATTCATTTTTTTCCATAATTATTTAAAATCAAATGGATAGTAAGATTGTATAGATTGGTGCCCCCCCCCCCCCCCCCCGTGTGGTTTATTGGTACAACTAAATCACTTTTATTAGTGCAAGACATGACGAAACAAAGATTCTAACCCTTCTAAAAATAGCCCAAACCAATATCGTGGTTCAGAGTGGTTGCACATTGTTTAAAATGCAACCAGGCACAAACAGAGATAGGGGGGCTGGCGCTAATGTGATGGAATGGAGGAGATGGGGAGTGGGGCGGGCTCCTACAGTCAGCTTCCAAGTCGCAGTATGTCACTCTATGGCACAGCACAGAACGACCATTCCTTTCCACAGGGCGCCACAGCAGAGGAGCACTGGGATGTCCAGATTTCTCAGTAGTGTAAGGGTGCCGTTGTATTGTAATTAAAATGAGGATGGAAGGCTGAGGGCGTTAAGAGGGTAAGGAATACGAGTTACAAAATGGCTGCCCTCCTACCCCCAACTCGCGAGTTCTTTTCCTCCTTGATTTTTTTTTACTTGGTTTAAGCCTCATATTGTATGTCTTTATTTCATCAATATCTTATTAAGATAGAAAAATCTCATCCGATACTAAGACTTTTTCCTTCCCGCCATTATCAAGACAGCTTCAAAAAGAAAAAAAAAATGGATGAAAAAAAAAATAAGAAGGGGACATAATAATAATTAAAGTTTTGTCCGTTGGCGCGAGGAAAATTTTAATTTCCTCCCCTTAATTTACTCAGCTTACACATTTTTTTTTATAATGTGGAGTCTTTGCTTTTTTTTCCCCTTCCTTTTATCAAGTTGTGACCTTTGAAACTATCCAGCGCCATCTTCTTCTTGCATTTGAAACTAATTATAAAAGCAACACTGTGGGTAATTGATACTTTTCTATTTGTCTCGTTGCATGGAGATGTGGGGAGGGGGGTGTAGTTCTGTAAGTGGTAAAGGGGAGGAGATATTGTATACGGAACCCGTGAACTTTTTCTTGATCTTCACACATTTCTTGGCAAGATTTTAATGATCGCCCTGGGATATGTGTGTGGATACCAGTCTGTGTGTGTGTGTGTGTGAAAGGGGAGGGGGAACCGTTGTCGCAACAATGAGCAGTTTACCATGAAGACTGATTGTTCTGTTTAGACTCAACTCAATCATTAGCTGTATATATAACGTATTAGAGCAAGACCAATCGTCGTAGAAGGCCTGAACACTGACCTGCAACGTCACAACCTGTGGGCAGTGGAAACCAATAGCTCGTTGCAACGTCAGAGGTCTGAACAACGTGTCAACGAACTATTATTGATCTCCATTGCCCACAGGTTGCCACGTCGCTGGTCATTGTTTAGGCCAATGGACCTCATTCACCAATCGTAAACAAACAACATTTAGTCACGTGATCTTATTGATAAAACAACGGAAAAAAAACTGTCACGTGACAACCATCATGAATTAAACATTAGATCGTAAATTATATAGAAGAGATAGAGCACCACGTGGCTAAATGTTGTTTGTTTACGATTGGTGAATGAGGTCCATTGAAGATTATTACACCATAGCCACAACCTTCCCAGAACGGAGGGGAATTCGGCGGACAGGGTTCAAGCCAGGTCCCTTAGAGACGACAGTCCATAGCACACGACAAGGCAGCCACCTAGAAAAGTCAATAGAGCGTCGCGCTAATAACGCGAACGTTGTGGATTCGAGCTCCATAAATGCCAATTTTTTTTTTTTTGCTCTTTATTTTTTGATGACAACTAAAGTATAAATGTTAAGTTTACAAAATTATTTGAACATAAAGTATTGTTTGTTTTTTTTAAATCTTCTGAGTTTCAAGCATTTATAATCACGTAAACAACATACATTTCAAGCATTCATTTCTTTTATTCTTTCTTTATTCCTAAATGTTATAGACTTGTAGATTATTATTTTTTACCCCCCCCCCCCCAATCATTTCCAGAACGTCTCTACTAACACTACTGCAGTTCGAAATAGTTTTGTTTACTGGCCCCCCTCTCGTGTTCCGATCAGCCTGGCGTCTCATTGTGTTTCTGACATCTACAATAGATTTGAATCTTCTCTAAGGCATTGTTTTATGTTTTAATGTCATAGTTCAGTTGACTTAAAGTCCCCGTTCTAAATGTGGTTTGTTCTATTTGCATGTGCTGTACTGAACGTTAGCACTCTAAACAATAGTAGCGAGATGTGTACCTAAGTATTAAAGACATATACGCAAGGCTTTACATTTTAGCATACATTCTTCCAGCAAATCTGGATTGGATCCTTACATTCCACTAGGTATCTTAACGCTACGTGCACCTCCCAATCTGTTTCGATATAATATCAATAATTACTAGTAGTTATAGTCATGGATATAGTCGAAATGTCAATGCTTTCGTAGGCTGTAAACGATGTTAAATTGGCGTAATTTGATTATCAAGAGTTAATGATAAAATGTGTATTGGAAATCATTGAATAGTTAATGGTTGTACATATGACATTAGTATTTATTCCACTTAAAGGAACACTTTGCCAGGAAATTTGTTTTTCTGGTATTGCGATTGGGAATCCCAAGCTGCTTCGTCACCGGGCTCGGCCGATTGGAACTCAGTTCATGTCCTTGTGAAATGTCGCTTTCTGTCAGACAGATCATTGACATGTCACGGAATGAATTGTCGTCATTTGGGTCTCATTATGTCTACAATCAGCCGTCTTCTCCTTCAAGATGAATACTCTGAGCATGATTATCAATAGATATATTCAGTCTATGTAATTATCTTGGTCCCGTTCATTCTATTGTTCATTTGTATTACATATGTAAGCGCCTAACTTAGACAAATCTAACATTTCTTCGAAGGTTACCAATAGGTGAATGTCTACTTGATTAAAATGAGCCAGTTTCTAAATGAGTGAATAGCTTGATTCAAAGTTCAATGCACCGCTATCATTCCCCTTTCTTCAGCCATCATCCCTATCTCGCTTTCTTCTCTCTCTCTCTTTTTCTTTTTCTTCGGTTTCCTCCATGTTTTAATTAACTACTCTTGTTAAAGTTTAAAAAAAAAACGAGAATCATAAAAGCTCTGACATCTAACGATAACCCCCCCCCCCCGGGCATCCCTTTTAAAATAGTAACTACGTTTACGTTTGGGACTTAGGAATTGTTTTACTTTTCACCCCCACCTATTGCGCCTGAATAGGCAAGTAAGTCACGCAGTGACCCGATATTCTTTTTGAGAGTATACAAAATGGGTCAAGAAAATGATTCAGCCAGTGTTTCCCAAATTGTCCATTAACGCAACACTCGAACATTCTGAGTATTTAGCGGAACACTTTGCTTTATTTTGTAGAGAGATTAATTCACATGATGGCCTACTAGTTAATTATTCCAGTAGTTTGTGGAACTCCTATTCAGACCTCTCGGAACACTAGGGTTCCACAGAACACAGTTTGGGAAACACTGAACTAAACAAATATATTTGAACTACAATTAACTTTAATAAACTGTTTACTTGTCCTGATTTTTAAAAATCGAATAGTACATTAATGTAGATATCTATATGCTGCTTGTACAGGTTATATTGCTTTTTTTTTTCTTTAATGATGCACTGTCCTGGATTTAACTCTTTGGTTTTCTTGTTCTCAGGCGTGGACGCCCTCAACCTCCTTCGTGACTGATGACCCTGCCAGGCCACGGTAAGTTGATTTGTACATCTCTGCGCACACCTTCGAGTGCGCGGTCACACACGAAATCTGACAAATTCACACACACTTTGACAAACAAGTCCTGCACGCCATGTTGTACCCCCCCCCCCCCCCCCCAAGCAGTGCAAGTGACAAACTTGCGACCCAATCAGTTGTGTGTGTAGCTGACAGTGAAAGAGGGTCACTATTGACACGTTTTCTTTTCATTACTTTGGATGTAGATTATTATTAACCAGAAAAGTGAAACATTGAAGCATTCTACATAGATCTTATAGTTATCTACTTATGGAATCTGATACGGCAATCAGAAGTTGTCCATCTCTTTAGGATATGAGATCCAGGTCTCTATAGAATAGGATGGCCATGTCTCTGTAGGATTGCCAGGTCGCTAAGGAATGGAAGTTCATGTTTCTCTAGGATGTTCAGGTGTCTTGACTATGCCCTTTCACTTAAACATGGCATTGGATATGTTTAGTCAATTATCTCAGATTTGAAAGAATCGATAGTTAACATATAAACAAGATCTTTCGGCTAGTCTTATAAAGAGTATAATATTCTTCTTCTTCTTCTAGCCAGCTTTATTGCTGCTGAGCTGTGAGCTCTTTTGCAGACTGTGCCAAGGAAAAAAAAGTGTGCTGTTTTCTTCAGTTGTTCAGCACTGCCGTACAGGGTGTTGGTTAAGTTGGGCCGTAGTGGAAGTAGGGTCTGCATAAGGTGGATTAGGGAGAGGCATTCAAAGAGGATATGGTTTACGGTTTCAAAGGGGTGGGCGCAGTGTCTGCAGAGGGGGAGTTGTGTGGAATTTATTTTGTTCAGGTGGTAATTTAAAAGTGGTGTGTGTCCTGTTCTTAGTTGGAAAATTGTGGATTGTTCTTTGGGGGGAGGAAGTTAATACTGTCCAGTTTGTTAGGTGTATTCATTTCTTTGTACATGGCTCTGCCTGTGTTTCCTGATGCCCATTGGTTGAGCCACTCCTCTTTGTGAGTATAATATAAATAATGTTGTCGCTGGCATTGCGTGGTTATGACAAATTGTTTTAATTCTAGACGTATATATCTTGTGACACAACGTCCAAGCGTGGACTGTAATTCGTAACATAGGATTTCGATAGTATATAACTATAGACCCAGATCAGGACATCGAAGAATTTAATATCACAAACTTGAATCATTGGATGAATATCATGTCCAATACTTCATTATAAAGACACAATATAAATGTAGTGAAGTACTAAACTTTACACCCAAAATATTCAAATAAAGCACAATGAAAATGTCTCTTTTCCCCCTTTTTATACTCGCGCTCGAAGTAGACATTTGGAAATATCTTTGTTTTTGCGAAGTCTAATTTTTTATCTCCCTTGGGCTTTGTTTACCTCTTCTCCACGCTTTCGAGGATAACTCTGTAGCAAAGCAACTTCTTTGGCGGACAAGTTTGGTCACGTGAACATAAGCGTAGAAAGAGAACAAAGCATGTCGCTGCGCCAGCTTATGTTTGTTGTTATCTTGAGACATTTTCAATTCAGTGTAGAGCAGAACATGATGAATGGACAATAACGTGCGCTTTTCTTCATTTACACGTAAATACTAAATCGACTCTAAGAAGAGGTTGGAAGACAATGTGCTTGGCGTTAATTGGATCCTGGCGACATTTTTTTTACTCGACGCACACACATACACTACACGCGCACACACACACATTTGTTCGACTTCTGAAATTTTTTTTTTTTTGTGTGGTCTCAGCCTTTCTTTATTTTCTTATTTAGCTAATAGGATTTAAATTGTTCTAAAGATACAAGTCTTTATGAAACATATCTTGGGGTAGATAAAGACAACATTGGAAAGAATCGTTGCGAAGGAAGACATTACACATGAATGTATATACTGACATCATGCACGTTGTTTTACTGAGAGAGAGAATGAGACAGAAGGAGAGAAAAGAGAGAGAGAAAGATACAGAAAGAGGTAGAGAGAGAGAAAGAGACTGAAAGAGAAAGAGACAGAGAGAAAGAGGTAGAGAGAAAAAGAGACAAAAAGAGAGAGAAAGATACAGAAAGAGAGAGAAATAGGTAGAAAGAGAGAAAGAGACAGAAAAAAGAGAGAGAAGAGAGAGAGAGAAAGAAAAGTTTTTAGCTTGAGTAATGAACTGGACCAGCTTGTTTCTTGCAACCCAACGTCTTACAGAGCTTTTCCTTTTATTTGGTGACCTATCAAGTTTGTGATATTTCATAGGATCACTTGACTTAAGAATATAATTACAATTTATATAGCGTTTCAAAAAGCACTAAGCATTGCGACAACGTAATGGAGCTACATCAGCTAAAATGGCATGCAAATATTTTATTTGCTCTACGCAAAATAGCAGGGCTTTTGCAAGAGAGGATTTGAACCTCTCAAGCCCTCACTCGAATGGAGTTTGATCATGCTGAGGATTAAATTTTGAAATGAGTTTTGTATAGGTCGTGTCTTTGTCAGTGCTTCATCTGGTCTATCTGAACGTCACTGAGAAACAGGTTCCACGTTCTTGCTCCTTGTTCTGAGAAGAATTCCAGACCCTACGTTTTTGAAGTTAGTTAAAGCAACGCCATTGTTGTTGTTTTATTCTTTTTTAAATATCTTTGTAAATTTGTATAGGCTTATATATACTTATAGGGGTGGAGAACGACGGTCGACAGATCGTTGGTGGTGCCCCTACGGTTCAACAGACTTAAAGAATCGTTGAAGGTGGTGTGCTTAGAATATAGTAATATCGTTATTAGTTATAAGTGGTAATAGATATAAGCACTCCACTACCTTTAACATGATTCCAATGGCATGCGTCTCAAAGAGCCTCTGACAACCAGTCCAACACTTGGCCCTTACGTGTGGTTCAGATATTGGGTCCGGCGGAACTGTTGTCACAAAAGAAAAAGGAGCAAAGGCGGCTGAATGGTGCCTAAACCATTAAGCTTCGAGCAGGAGGGGCTCGCTAACCTGGGCTGGCTACCCACCTAGAAGAATTCTAACCTCTGCTGCCTTTTAGCTATACCCAAACATGGAAAAGGCTCCGAGAGTCAACCCTGAGGAAAAATTAGGAGCCCTTGCTGTTCCTTTGGAGATATCAACTGTGTGGAGAAGGGGGAACTACTGTGTGGGTGACATCGTTTCGACCATATGTAATGCCCAGGCATTCTTCTCATTTCTATAAGATGATCCATAGTCGCTTCACGACTGAAGGGGTCCATAGTAATAGTAGTAGTATATACTGAGAGGGATGTGACAAAGAGAAAGAAAGATATATTGATTGATTGACAGACATACAAGAGTCTTAGATATACATCTATAGTAACATGGTATTATATTGCTGACTCCAGTCTGTTCAACTCAAACATTTCTTTTATTTTCATCTTATGTCTCGCCTATTTTTATTTTCAATATTCAAATCGTCTTAAAAATAAAAACAAAACAAAAAAATCTCTATTCGTTTTAATTTCACGATGTGTGCTGGGGTGGGGGTTGGGGAGTTGCTCCCTTTCCTTCCATCAAGACATCTAGGAGCTCACGTCTTATTCCAGCACAGCAACAGGTTGTAATTAACACATGGAGGTCTGCCCTGACAACTCCTTCCCTATCCCCACCCCCCTTTTCCCTTTTTTATGCCTGGCTGATATCGATCCTCTCTAATCCAGCCCAATTCAAATTAGAGGAGAAGGGATTGCGTGTGTATGTGTGGGTGTGAGAGGGGGGTGCTCGTACGGCCACACTGGTGGAGAGACAAGAGGCTGGAAAGAAAAGGGTTAAAAGAAAGGGGAACTAACCCCTCACATTAAAATGTGTCAGTAAAAAAAAAAAAAAATCCAGTTGTTGGGTTTATAAACTGATTTAAGCTTCACCAGTTTGGTAAGGCATTGTTTGTGTCAGCGTCTTCTGTCTCAAGTGTTACACTGTGAAAGTGCACCGTATATATCCATCGATTTGTTGATCTTTTTATCTGTCTTCTTTTATCCACTTTTTAAAATCTATTTTATCTATTGATGGTCAATGCACTATAACAGTGGTACATACATTATTGAAAAGAGCCTTAGCCCAGCTTTGTTTTTTACAAGAAGTGGCTAATTAAAAATTATTTTCTTATTTAATCATTATTTCTGTATCATTGAACATTTGATTGAAGACATCGGGTACCATAAAGAAGATCTCAGTCTTTAGTACCGTACAAAAACTCCCCTATACTCATCCATGCCAAAAACCGCCTATTGCTACGATGTTCATTTGTTCCCGCCACATGATGAACCGGAAGTAGTTTTGAAAGCACAAAGAAAGAAAACATGAAGTGCTTGAAAACAAGCCACGAAACAAAACAAAAAAAAATGGTGTCAAGGCTTTAAAAATGTGACGCATTCTTCCTCCTCTTCTCTATTGTTGATTACACCGCCACATGGAACAAATGATGACATGCCTGCTAGAGATTTTAGTTGAGCTGTTACGAGCTGAAAAAGAAAATATGGAAAAAAGTAGTTTACAACGCTTGTGAAGATTTTTTCCAAATAAATGATTTTCATTAGAACACAAGAGAGGCGACTTCCCTTGGATATTCGCACACAAAAAATGATTTGTTGTGTTAATGAAGTGAAAGAATCTGAAATCTGATGAACGGTTTACGGGGTTAAAAACAACACATAGGAAAGATACAATAAAAAAAAAATGATCGCTAGGGATTATGGGTCAGTGAAAATGGGTCATGACCTCTGCCACACTTTTAAGGGCCTTTATTCCTAAAGATATGTAATCAGTGGCGTAACTAGGATCGGTGCCACCGGGTGCGGTTAACTTAGAGTGTCTCCATTCCACCTCCCCAAATCACCCCCCCCCCAAAAAAAAAAATTAAATAAAAAAATATTTAGTTCGTTGTGATTTGGTGAATCATAATACATTGGCGTACATTAATTGATTGTTACACAACTGTAAAATTAGTGTCAATTTAATTTTATGACATTTCATTTTTGTTATTACATATTTAAATATAACATTATTAAAATTAGAACATACTTATCCCCAACTGAACATTTTTTTTATTACAGTTCAAAGATTTTTAGACTTTACGGAAAAAAATTACATTTTATTAGAGTTTCTCAAACTTTTACTAGATACACTAGAAACTTTTTAAAAAAGTATTTATTTTTTCCACTTGGATGTCACCCCCCTTTTGGGTTTCACCCGCGCGGCTCGCACCCCCTAGTGACGCCACTGTATATAATAGTGTGTTTTTTTTTAAATTGTGACTCCTTAGGGGACGTATGGAATTATTACACAGCTTTTTTTTAAATTGGCTTTTATGGAAAAATACTAAGCTACAGACCCAAAGAAGTTTAATACGCACGCACTAGTCGTGCATGTTAATCAGTAACTTCAAAAGTCATTGGTTGTCCTGACTGTTCAGCCAGACCCGTTCCATGCTCTATTAGCACTGATGAAGGAGCACTTGTGCGAATTGGTCCGAGGCCTATGAAATAAGAAATGTACCTATATCTTTGTGTCTGCCTGGGTATGTTCGAAGGTTGTCCTATGTAACCTAGTTACCAGGAATGAGTTTTGTTTGTTTTAAGTGAGCACAAAAGTTTTTCAGCACGTTAAAAATCAATGCAACTTGAAAGATGAAATAATCTGTGCTTGCAGCCTATCGATTCAGTCACTGCTCTAAGTTAGTACTATTAGACATACAAGAAACGATTTTTGTTTGTTAAAGAGATGGAGGCACTCCCCGTCCCCTCCCCAACACACACACATTCCCACTTCCTCTTCGCCCCCATCCCCCTTTCCCGCGTGTCTATCCAGAGATAATTACCTCTTCTAAGTTCATTATTCTTAAACCTTTACATTTTAGTCGGAGACGAGTGGTGACTTTGGCCAAGTCATTAGTTGTAATTTCTCTGGAAGTTGCAGCATCAGCGCATGTGATCACTGCTCCATGACTAAGTGCATCAATTGTGGAGTCGTGATCTCCATTACTTGCTGTGATCAGGATATGTCCACGACGACAAAACTCACACGCGCGCGCACACACACACATGTACGCATGCGCGCGCTTCGTTGGCTTTGCATCTGCATTAAATACACGTAGATCTACGTTGAAAGGGAGACAGCGGAAAACAATTTCCATGATTGACCTTAGTGTTTCTCTTCACATGCAGAGCCATTAAAAAAACTTAATACAATCAAACGAGGAAGAGAGAAAGACAGAAATATAGGCAGGGTTTTAAAAAATTAATCGGTGAAGCTAGAGGAAGGAATGGGACAGTTTGGCAAGAATAGAAACAGCTTTGGCCCGGAGACATTTTTTTCTTTCGTTTTATTCGATCTGTGTGTGTGTGTGTGTATTATAAATAAAGCTTTAAAAAATGAGATGAATGGATAGGCTAAAGG
Organism: Biomphalaria glabrata; assembly: GCF_947242115.1. Classification (NCBI taxonomy): domain Eukaryota; kingdom Metazoa; phylum Mollusca; class Gastropoda; family Planorbidae; genus Biomphalaria; species Biomphalaria glabrata. Next base: position 35,153,893 of record NC_074717.1, on the reverse strand, counting down.
CAGCAGCAATAGTTACACAACAAAAACAATTCTAATGGAATGATGGTGTGTTCATTTGTCAGGAGTGTTATTGTCGCCTAATGAAGCCAAAAGCCGTGTGTTGCTGTGGCAAAACCATACAAAGAAAAAAGTAAGACGCTACCACTAGAGTGGCCAACTGCATTTAAACTCTCAGATAGCAGGTACCATTTGCGGCATTGTCCCGAAATACAAGTTCTCGAACTCGAGACTTTCGGCTTGATAGTCCAGCGCTCTAACATTTAAAACCACCATAAGCTTTAGTCAGTACAAACCCTTGAGGACTTCTTGTACGAATGTCCTTCCGTCCGTCTGTCTGGATACAAGGTAGAATAACTGAACAGTTGAAATCATTTGTGTAGAGATAGGAATTTACTCAATGTACCCCTCCCCCCCCCCCCCGCGTCCTTTATTTTGTCTAAGCTGTAAACTTATGTCAATTTCACTACACCACTAAAACAATATTGAAAAATATTACGATTTTCTGGTGCAGGGGTGAGCAGCTGTGTAGAAGAATACAATAGACAAATATTTTGTAGCTGGCGAAGACCTCGAGGCCCAAACATCCTATGTTTTTACTTTGGTCCAGCCTTAAAATGATCTTATGTTTGTGTGTCTGGTGAGGGGAGATTACAAAGTGGTCTTTGAAGTATACAAATGTCTTGCTTGTTCTTTTTCTTATCATTTAGTACAGAACAGCATTTCGACATGTATCTTCGTTTCTTTCAATGTTTCCCAACCTTGGCTAATTGGGTTTAAATGCTTTCAATTTTCAAATGTTTCGGCTTCAGTGCGGGCCGAGATTTTGTCAGTGCCTCTGTGTTTGAATCTATGGACCAGCGTTTTTATGACATATTTCATAACCTCCTTTTTAGTTTTATTCTTTGAAGGCCACCAATTTTAAAACTGTGGAGTGCTTCCCTCTCCCTCTGGCGAAATTCTTGATCCCCCCTTACCCTCTCCCGTCCTCCTTCATCCTCAACAGTTCCCAGGTCCGCCCCGCACACGATTCACTAGATCCACTTTGTGGATTGTCCATGTTGGTATTAATAAGGCCCCGGCTTTCATTCATCAATACCAGTTCTCTTCTCTTACGTCTAACGGGACGACCTTTTTTTTTTCTTTTTCTTTCAGAAAACTGCGTTCACTATCGCTCTTCAGAGATTGATTAAGATTAGGGCCAAGAAAAGAATCAAGGAGATTGATCTGAAAAAATAACGTGCGGGCTTTGGTTGGTGTTGTGGGGGTGTGAGAGTGGGCTGTGTAGGTAAATGTCGACGTCAAAGATTTATCAACACATTACTTTGAAGGAAAACCACGTCAGTGTCGGACACATCGTGAAGGTGCCTAGACACAAATCTCTCGCAACCAAGAGGGTATTAGAAAACATGCCGTATCATCAAGACCGCTTTTATTCCATTCCAATGACTTGATACATGTTGAGCCTTGCTTGCTAAGTCTCGTGATGCTTCAAAAAAAAAAAAGTTGTTTGGGGGGGTATCATTACAAACGTTCATTGAATGTTTCCATTTAGTACTGTACTCTAACGATCAAAAGTAAAGGTCGGTTTTTAATTTGCTAGCAAAAAAGAAGGCACTTTTTTTGTTCGTTTTTGCCATTTTTTTGATGGACATATCTTACAGCCACCACAGCTACCTATAGCCACCAAACTCTTCCAGTTGATTCTAAGAACAAATTTTTTTATTTTGTCTCAATGGCAAAATATTTTTTTGTGTTTGCTTTTGAAGTTCTAGATTATAGATCTATTGACACATTATTTATGATTTGAATAGGAAAAAAAAAGGGCTATTGGTATTGTGTTGTTAGTCTCCTTGTCTTTCTGTCAGCTTAGGTGTGCAATACTAAAAACGCTAGTTATGGACGTTACATTTTGTACAACGGCTACTTTCGGTCTTCTGAAAGCGAACCTTTTTGTTTTCAAAAGTAAAATATGCAAGCCTTTTTTTTTTCTAATAGCCATATAGCATTATTAAAACACAATAAATCAATCTTATATACTATAGCTATCTTAAAATAGTTTCTCAATCAGCATTTGTTTTGTTTAGCATCTATGTCCTCCGAAGTTATTCAGTTCAATAATTGAAATGCTGTGTAGGAATATTTTGTGGACACACTTCAATACATTTCTAGAATATTTCAAAGGCAACTTTTTGTTGTTGTTGTTTGTTTTGTTTTTCAATTAGTATATTAGCACCACATCTATATTCGTAATGCAATGAGAAAATAGGACTAACCCTCCTGGGATCCCTTGAGTATCTAGATTGTTTTTACTCATTTAGTGTATTAAATGAAAAAAAACTTGTGTGAAGTTTGTTGTTTTTAAATATAATCTTGTCAAAACAAAATATTGTGTCATGGATTATGAACCTCCCTGTTTGTCCTTACAGTGCTCATTTCGTTTGTTCTAGGTGCTTCAATCCGATACTCTCTCCTACACGTCCCAGCTGCACACAGACTTGTCCCTAGTTCTCTCACAGAGTGGACTGTCCATCACTTTCTACCCCCTCCCGCTCCCCCCCCCCACTTCCTTCTCTGTGTACTACATCACCCGTCTCTCTGCCGAATTGTTGTATTGATTCCAAACTGTGGATAATTACTTCAGTTTTCATAAAGTCCTCGCGGTCCCCCTTGATGTCCAAGAAGGAAGGAAAAAAGGAAGATGTGTGTGTGTGTTTTGAGCAAGAGGGGTAACGTGATAGGGCACTGAGGCTGTTCTCTTCATAATGCCATTAATTATTTGCACCATTATGCCCTGGGGAGAGGGGGGCGACCCAACGCTCTCGTAATGTTTTGTTTACCTTGAGTTGTTGATGTAAGTTTTGAAGATTGTGTCAAAATTTTGGATCTCTGGATCTTACAGAACGAGGCTCTTGTCAGTCAGACAGCCATACGTCCGTGACATGCCGTCATTCATCCATCGTGTTTCTCTCTTCCAAGCTGCAGTGCGATTGTTGAATTTAAAACTCATAACAAAATTTGTAGGAAACAATATGAAGTTTGCTTTTCCCTTAACATGACATCGACTACTAGACTAGAACAAATTCGTACAAAATTTCTCCTTCTTCCCTAGAAGAATGGAATGGGTGGCTTGATTAGCAGAGTTAAAGTCATTAATAAACATGCATAACTAAACTGACACAGGAAATGCGTAGGACGTAATTATCTTTACATAAGATAAGATACTAGTTTGCATTAGTATCGGTTTCTCGTGTGATCAATGAAGACTTGGACACTGGTTTTTATATACTATTAAAGAGCCACATTATCACTCCCTCTCTTTACTGCTCCAGAGTTCCTAGTTAAATTATTAAGTCAACCAATGCAGTAATGCTGTAATTTAATTGTCATTTAGTCTGAACATTATGCTAAAGATGGGTTTAAAGAAATCAGTGTATATGAGTTGTTTAAAACTCTGAACCAGTGGATGGTAACTCACGATTAGCAAACTTTTCCCTAGGTGGCCTACCAAGCATTTGTTCGAGTCTTTCGTCCCTTTAATTTATATTGTATATAAAAACCTATATGTATATATATTGTATGTAGGTGTGGCGTGTCTTAAGAAACATTGGTAATCTCCGCAATCAACTATAATCTCAATGTAGAGTTTAATTCAAAGCCTTCGACTCCTCTCACTTTGATCATGTCCTTTATTTCCTTATTGCATAACTCTCTTTCTCTTGACTCTCACTTGGTGAATCTTGTTAAGAAAAAAAAAAACAACTACTCATACTCTCATCTGGATATTGAAATTAACGCAGGTGCAATATACTATCTAGAAAATAATATTTCCTCTACAAATATGAAACCGCCATTAAACAAGGACACTAAAACCTCTGATTGCCTCATTGTGGGGCAATTGGCCTCCTCAGAAAGAGATGCAGCGTGATCATGTGTCTCCATCACAAATAGACAAATAACACGGCCAAGTAATTTCCCTTGTTCTTAATTCCAGTTTTCCTTGCTCTCGTATTGTGCCTCTTTTTGTATTCTGTAATATCACCATCTGCTTACTTGGAGCTATTGTTTCCATTGTCTTTGATGTCTTCAGTTCGATTCATTTCTTTGTGACAGACTCGCGAACTTGTGGACGTGATATGAAAAACATGTTTTTATAAGTAGTAGTGGTAATAATAGAGGCCAATTTGTCTGAAATTAATTCAAGTGCTGGCCTGGTTGCTCAGAGGAGCTCGTTTAGTCTCAGTCTCGTGCTTCATTTTGCGTGCTTGAGAAATACATCGAATTAAAAAACCACAACACGTTTAGTCGTTATATCAATGCGAGGGATTCGTTCCATATAGGGGTTTGTCGGTGGTCTTCCCAACTCTGCGATATGATCAACTTTGTTCCATATAGGGGTGATAGGTGGTCTTCCCAACAGTGCGATATTACTAGCTTTGACCAATATAGGGGTGATAGGTGGTCTTTCCAACAGTGCGATATTACTAGCTTTGACCAATATACGGGTGATATGTTTGCTTGCCAATAGCCAACGGTGCAATATGACAAACTTATCACTTTATCTTTGGAGGCTGTAGAACTCCTCGTACACAATATCTTCTTGAACTTAGTGGGGGGTTGTAAAAGCTCATGCTGGAAGGGGGGTAGGCCGGAACATAAAACATGGCTAACTTTGTTTCAAAACATTTCCTAATGTTAGAGTCACATTTTTGTTTACCCCTACATTGTAATTCTTGACAATACTCCAAGAAGTAGAGATGCGAGCGTGGACCATTCCATTACTTTGTATATCAGTGGGAAGTTTCAAAGATCTGCAGCAATGGTCAGTATTGCAAACTGCAGTTTAAAACAAAACACAGTAACGCTTATTTGCATTAACTTTAAGATTTATCTCATATTTAAAAAAAAATGTTTTCCTTCTGTTTGTGTTTGTATTTTATTGACACTTGTAGTTCGTCTCTCGAGAGAGCCAACTTGTCTGTTCCCACTTTTGTGTTGGACTGAATGGCATGGCCTCAATGGTGATATGATCCAATCAGATGAGGCCATGCAAGGCGACTGTGTTATGTGACACTGGCTGGTGGACAATTTACATGATTGTGTTATGTTTGATTATCATGGTGATGAAGGCCTGGAGATAGTGTGTGAGTGACTTTGAGTGAATTGGGGAGTGGGGGTGGGTTGAAGAGTGAGGGGCTTGATGTTCTGCTGGTTGAACTGTATGGTATTAGTGTTGGAGTTATTTAGTCGCTATGTTCGTGTTGTTACGACATGAGAGTAGACTACGTGGAACTGTTACCTTGTCTTACGTAAGACTTGTTCGAACTTTGGTCCTAAGGCTTAGTGGTACTTCTATGAGAACCACGCTATCTGGGACGTCATTAATGTTTCTCTCTACACCCCCCTCCTGTCGATATATATTTATGTAAATGTTGTCTAAGGCATGATGTCTTGATGACTGGAATGTTACTTAGTCCCCTCGTGATGTCCGTCATGAGTTGTCCTCAGAATGCTTAGAGGTTAGAAATAACTAGGTTTGGCCATTGGCCGTAGTAAGCGTCTTCATCTGCATTCCAATCCAAACAAAGGTGGAGTAGTTTCTTTTTTAAACTGTTTTTTTTTTTACTAGATACTCCACTATCGCCTCACTAAAGATTCCTTTCGAGGTGTTCAGTCTAGCCTAAGGAGTCAAGACCTAGTGCTGTGCCCTTCAAACAGAATAGCGATGAACTGATTTATCGTTTGGGGGGTGATCAGTAACATCCTTCTGATTGTCAACAAGCTCAAAGTTTTGATTTACTTTTGTCACATTTCGTAACGTGGTAGAAAATGAAAGATGAATGCTAGAAGTGTGAGCACACGATTGGTATCATTTCTCTTTATAGGACAGTTTCTATTTTCTACCCCCTTTTTTTGGAACGCTGGTCTCGTAATTGTTGGTAGAAACATTTGCATAGCTTGCTTTAGGATAACTCAGTTTGAACTCGACAAGAAAAGAAACAAGGAAATATTTTAAACAATTCAATAAATGTTTGAATCTTGTAAACATTTTTTTTACGAAGCTTATATCAACTCAGTCTGTCTGTCTGGCCAAAAGTTTGTACAGTTATTTCTCCGACACCCGATCTCGAATCAAGCTGAAATTCAGCACAATTATCTTTTTACCTGACAACACAAGAATCAATAAAAAAAAAAATAACCAATTATTCAAATTAACTATTGGTAATAAATTACTTTGTTTGGTATTTCAAACCAGGGAAAAAAATAGTATTTGACTGAAGTGGTGATAAAAGCTGAATTAGTCCCCTTTATATTAGTCTGCCGTCTGAGGCTTAGTGAATACAAACATGAAATAGAAACAATACATAACTTTACAATCTTCCATGTTCATAAACTCTTTGCTAGCAGAGTAGTTCCCGCGTTGGCTTGAGAAGCCTGAGGAGGCTTTAGCCCACATGTTCGAATTCAGGTCGTTGCCTTTTTTTATTTTTATAAATACATTTAAAAAGCGATCACCCAGACACCCCTTTCTTTCTCCCCTTTTCCAACTGGTCCAGACAAGTGATAGGATCTTAGCGTACTGAGAACGCTAAAAGTATTTAATTGCATTAAACAAAAACGATTGGTAAAAAAAAGTATTTCTAATCGTACAGATCTATTATTGTTAGTCTAGATCTATTACAAATTTAACTACATGACTGATCCAAACTAATTGGTACACATTAATATAAGCTTTTTGCAAATATGTGTAAGTTTCCACTTGTTTTAAATATACCTGCAGCCCACCTTAAAATCGAAGACATCAATAGACAAAACGTGGTGCCAGTTTGACTTTGATAGTTTTGTGACTGTTATTATTTATTCTACACGTTTTTAAAGGGGGGGGAGGTGTCGTAGCGGATATGAGCAGACGATATTTGGTTGGGTGAACGGCTTGATAGAAAGGTTGAACCTTCTACATTATTATTGATCAAATGTTTTCTTAAAGCGTTCACTGTAGGCATCAACAAACAAACAAAAATGGGGCTAAGTTGTTTGTAAAACAGATTTCCAATGGAGTAGAGATGTATCAGGTGGAGAACGTAAACGTCCGATAGACAGTGACACGTGTCCAGTCAATATTAGTCATCAGAACCTACGCTATTGAAGGAAACGTGAGATATCTTTGACTCGAAGAGGCATGCAAGTGTGGGAGAGGGAAAGAGGGGTGTGTGTGTGGAAGGAGCTGTGTGTGAGACGTCCAGTTACTCTTGAAATTCCAGTCATAGTTTGTTCTTTTAAAGGACCCTAATGAACGAAGTTGGGTATAGCCCAGTGTAAATTAGGTCACATTCATTTTCACAGGCACCAGAGCGCGATGTGTTCGGTAATACGCGCCTCCCACCAGGGACACTGACTAAATGAGCTGGACCTGTGAGGCAAGCGGTCCCCATCCCCCCCCGCAGAAACCATGGCCGTACTGGAGACCAGTCTCCTCTTACCATGGAACGTCATTGGGCTAAAGAGATTAAGACTTTTTTTTTTTTTTTTTTACATTTTCTAGATTATTCAGTTGTGAGAAATCTCATTTGGTTCAGAAAACTAGGCAGGGTCGTTTTCTTGTCTTGCGTTCATACCTCGCTTCTCTCTCTCTCTCTTTCTCTCTCTCTTTCTCTCTCTCTCTCTCTCCCTTTCTTCACCTATTCTCCTTTAATCTCTTTTGAAATGATGTTTTTTGTTCTGAATGTGATATAGTCCACCTAAAAGGAAAATCAAGTCCGAGAACAAACTTGCATAACAAAAACGAATAGTTTAAGTATAGACAACGTTGTAAAATTATATCAACTTTGTATTTGGAGCGTATTTTCTTTCTGCTAAATGCTTTTCAATAGAACATCAAAATCTTGTTCCAAAGTGAAGCCTCCTTTAGAAATACATCAGAAAGTAACCTTTGACCCCCAGCTCTAAAAGTTTGATATTTTTTCCCCGTGGATAAACAGTGGGCCTACATGTTGCACTGAAAATAATTGTTTCTTTAAATTAGTAACAGTACGTCCATTTTGAGATCAACAAGAGTCAATTGAAATTTCTAAAAGACAATACTCCATTCATGTGTGTGTGTGTGTTTATACTTTAATGTACCATTAGTAGTCTGAATAGTTTCAAAGTCCTTTTCATTTTATTTTTCTAAATTATACCATTTATGTTAGTGCTAGGGTTTCTGCTTCCTTTCCTTTTTTTTGGAACAAAAAATTGAATGCAATACATTATTCATTTCATTAAGAAGGAGATGTCCCCCCCCTTCCCCCTCTTTATATATACATTCATTTTGTTTGTTGTTTTTTTTTTGCCTGATGGGGGGAGGAAGATTCTTTTAGCCTGGAATGAAAAATGTTTGGGTTGTTGCTAGGAAACAAGACTTTGCTTTTAGTGGTGGTAAGGAAAGGCCATGGAATTGTGGAACTCATCTACATCTTGACTTAGAGCATCTATTTATCATCTAGTCTTGGGGCATGTTCTGGCCTTGTGAACTACTCTGATTTTGTCACTAATTGATTTTATAGTCGAACTATGTTTTTGGAAAATGTCTTCAAATTTGTTTGGCTTATAGGCTTACTACTAATGCATTGAGAATTCACTGAACAAAACACATGTTCTTGTTGTTTTGGGATGTGCAATGAAAGGAAATCTCAATATTTATTGTTAACCCTTTCTGTCCTGAATAACACTGATGTGAGAAAAAATAAACAGATGACAGAAATAAATCAAATGAGTTTACTTCTGAATGATTACATTTGTCAAACCAATGTTGATTTATGAAAACAAAAACATGTAATCATCATTAATTTGAGTTGAAGTGAATTTGTTAAAACACTTTATATTTCTTTTTCTTTTTTCTTTCAGAGATCTGAATTTATCACCTGTGAGAGACTTGAACCCATACTGTTTGGGAAACATCTCCACATGAGGACATCATCCTGTACATCTCCAGTCTCATACAAGACTTTAGATGTCTCCTATGACATTGTCACCTTTATACATTCTGCTCATTTTTGTTTCCACGTTTTTGTTGAATGTATAGAACAAAGTAATCAACAAATATTATTTCTTTTTCATATGATTCTATTATAGTCATTTTTTCAGTTTCAAATAAGTTCCATTTGTTTTATATACCTACTAAATCATCTAAGTACAAAACAAAAGAATCTTTTCATATAAATGACCAAAACAAAATAATTTTCTTTTTGCATGACCTTTTGTATTCATTCAAATATATATATCTATCCAACAATCAAATTTTTTTTGCATTTATATATGTATGCAATATAGTATTATATAAAGGATCCAAAATAGCTGCTTAGTTTTTTCTCTTGAACCTAACAACTTACATGTCGCATCAAAGTCTCATCGCAAACAATTTAATTCATGAGAAATGAAAAATCTCTGAGCCTTTTGGTTTGAGAAAAGCTGCATTAGTTATAAATGTATACAGTCACTGACCACCACTCCTACCTAGATCATCAAATTGTAAGTATGATTCCCAGAGCCTGAAGTACCGGTAGCTGAATAAACAAAGCTCCTTGACAACTAGAATTAAAAATGTGTATATTTTGACTCTTGTTTGTGTATTGATTGCTTCAAAAAATACAAACTAATCAAACAGTTATTTTTTTTAGAAGTTTAGTATCAGTTTGAGGAAAGTGAAAAAAAAAGGGGGGGGCACAAAACTCAAAATTCATATTACAATAATAAAGTATAAAATTATCTATCTCCTTCCACCCCCCATCCCTGGTCAAACATCTAAAGCAATTTCTTTAAACTTGTCTGCTGTGCCAGAGACTTGGGTTTGAATATCTGACAACATTTGGGGCAAAGTGAAGGCTTTAAGTCATGTTATAGTAAGTTAGTATTCTCTGGAAACAATTGTAATGGCATCCTAGAGTTATGGTTCCTTCATGAACCTTATGCATTAGCAGCAGAATCTATTGGGTCAAATAAATTACTAGAGTTGAAAGACGCTCAATTTGTATTATGTGTCGACATTATATTGCAAAGAAACAATATCAACTACAGAAAATTCAGGCACATTCTTGATCAGTGGACATTATTCACCTAGTTTAGACTTGTACTATTTCTGTTGGCTTTATTAATTCTGTGATAATCAATTTTTTTTTTGTTCAGAATGTTTTTTGTCGAAAAGAAATCAACAGAACTGCAATGGAGGTAGTTATCAAATGTTTAGTTCAAACAAATTCTCTGTCACATATATCAGTTGGAATGTTTAGTAATGTGACTTTTCTTTTTTTTTTTGCACAAAGTTTTGACTCAATTTGTTTTTTGTCTATTGACTATGAACACTAAAAGTATCATTCTGATTTAACTTTTATATTATTTGACCTTTTTTTTTCTTTAAACTTATTTATTGGTTTTTCCATAATTTTTTTTTCAACAAAAACAATCATTACAGGGTGTCATTCTTATATTGTGTTGTATTTGCTCATGTTCTTATATTGTATTGCATTCTTAAACAAGTTGTTGAATGGAGAACAAAAACAGTTTTGTTTGTTTGTAACCATGACATTTCCGCTGACCAATAATCTTTCCCTGTTTTTCAAAACATGACCTATTTCTGTTCCATGCATGAACTGGTGTGAAAGGAAAGTAATTGTAAGATGTGCCTGGAGCAGATTTTGCTCTTCATGACACTTAGCAAAAAACCAAAAGATTATCCCAGACATATTAAGTCAATGTCTCAATTCTGTTTTATAATTTAACTTTTTACTTGAATCAAAGAATTTTTTTTCAAATTTTGATGTCATTGTGATTTTATTTAAACTGGTACTTTCTTAGCTTTTTTTTTTATTTAAAAAGTCATTAAATATTTCTGAGTTATTTTACTGTAACAATCTATAATTGGGGGTTCTGATTCTTGTATGTGATAAACTGATATTTTATTTTAAATGGTGCTGAACATTCTATATTATTGTGTTGCTTTTTTGTATTATTATTATTTGATTGTTATTATTATTATTATTTGCTTCAACCTTCCTTCCCACTGATCTCCACAGTATGTCTCTTGTACCTCCCAATACAATGTCATGATGATGTTGTTATTTGATCTTTCAGTCACATTTTCAAACTGGCATTTTCTCAAGATGGAACAACAAAAACACAAAGAATTAATATTAGACTGAAGTGCCCATGACCTTTTTTTTTTTTTTTTTTTGCCTTCATAACATTTTTGTCTGCAATGTATTTTTAACTTGATGGGATAGGATTATAATTGTCATAACTTGTGAAACAGAACTCTTCATTAGAGTCCATGTGTTCAGCTTACTTCATGCCCATGTGCTAACTAAAATAGGAAGACAATTGTTTCTACTACATGATAATCTGTCTAAAAACTATTTGGACTTTTTCTTTGTGGACCATATTTATTGGTTATAGTATAAGACTCTTTTCATATTTCAAAGACTAGTAAGAGGTCTGTATTTACTGAATGGTTTTTGTATAGATCATCTTTCATTCTCTAGCAGGCTCAGTTGGCTCAGGTACACAATCTCTTTAGTGGACCTGTGGCTGGAGTTGGGAGAAGGTCAGGGTGCTGAGTTTAGGTGCTCAACTAACACAATTCAGCTAGATGCTCACTTGAGCCTCCTTGATAGGTAACCCTTGATAGGTAGCCCTTGACAAGTGTTTTATGTCACATCTTTACAAATCTATCAAACAAATTCCAGAGTGTAAATTGATTTGCTAGATTATGTGTAAGTTGACTGATGTTACTCGTCTATCTGCAGTCTAACTTTTTCTGTTTATGATGATTAAAGGAAATTTAATGTTTATGTATCATTTTTTATCTGCAATAGGAATTCTTACAAAATTAATAATGTAGTGTGGACATTGTAATTATAGATCAGCATTATTGTCTTTCTCTTTGAAGTATTTGTTTATATTTAAGTTTATTAGATTATCTTTTGATTGTTTCATTATTACCAGCAGCTCAGACTTTTAAGTAACATTACATTCAGTTGTAGCCAGATAGTTGTAAGCTGCCTGTTTTTTTGTTTTTTGTATTTCATACAAATATCATTTAAAAACTAATTGAATTGCATAACAAACATCTCATTTTTGTGTGTTGACAAGAGTTATAGTTCTTCAATCAATTGATTTCATTTTTTTTTCATTGTGCTCACTCATTTTGTTTTTGTCTTCTTTTTTTTATATTTTCACCATGAGTTTAAAGCTGTCAAAAATTATTTTTGTTAGAAATAAGAGATAGAGATCTTCAAAAACTTTGATGGTACCTGGGAGAGTGACCCACGATGACTGTGCTTTGTCTAAGTTCTTTGGATGTCTTTTATCATTATGTAACTTGGACACATTTTTTTCCTAATACTTGAAAAAAAATGTATCAGTTCTTTTTTAATTTTTTTTTATTTCATACTTTCCATGGATATAGTGCATGAAATAGTTTAGTTTTATAGACTTTGATTTAGTGTTCATTCATATCTATAGGTACCAAATGTATCTGCAATGTCCTCTCCATTAGGTTGGTAAAAATAAATGTTCTTATAGTAGTGTAGATGGTGTAGATGTGAAGGCATGACCTAATCATTTCTATTAAGTACTTACTTCATTCCATACCTTTGGTCACAACGTCTGGTGGAGGCCTGAAGTGAGAGACACCCATTAGTTTTAAATAGAACTTTAGATGTACCACATTTTTTATAAGTAAACTTTAGCCACCACCCCCTTAAATATAGATATAATAAAAAAAACAAAACATTTTATTGAACTTATTGAAAACAAATCGCTTGTAGGCACACATCACAATGTGCTCAGAGAGTCATTTAATCCATTAGTTTTCTGGGTTAGGTTGTAGCTAATAGTTTGATAAACCATTCACTTTCTTGGATTTTACTTCCTGTAGCCACTGTAGTGTCAGTACATTTGGAACAAGAATAGAATCTGTCTCTTGGTGACTTGATGGCTTCATTTCTTTAGTGAGGCTAATCCAATGAAACTTGACTGCATCATGTTTAGTCCATTGGTATCTCTGTCAGTACAAACTAAATGTTCTATTGGCATACAAAGACTATTTTAAGTTTTGGCTAGTTTCTATGTTTGTGAAAAATCAGCAACCTGTAGTGTTTGTTGGTTTGATTAAGTCTTATAGTCAAGACTGTAATGCTACCCCTGATGAATCTACATCACATTTACCTAGCTACTCCATGATGAGCCTTCATCACATTTACCTAGCACTTTGCAGCTTCAGTGTAAGGCTGGAGACAATATCCCATCAACTTGATTTAGTGCTGGGGATTTCGCTCGGCAATTAACCACCTTTTTTTTTTAATTTGACCAATAGAGACATCAGTGCTTGTTTAGAGACATCACTGCTTGTTTAGAGACACCACACCAGTGCTTGTTTAGAGACACCAGCGCTTGTTTAGAGACACCAGCGCTTGTTTAGAGACACTCGCGCTTGTTTAGAGACACCAGCGCTTGTTTAGAGACACCAGCGCTTGTTTAGAGACACCAGCGCTTGTTTAGAGACACCAGCGCTTGTTTAGAGACACCAGCGCTTGTTTAGAGACATCACTGCTTGTTTAGAGACACCAGTGCTTGTTTAGAGACACCAGCGCTTGTTTAGAGACACCAGCGCTTGTTTAGAGACATCACTGCTTGTTTAGAGACACCAGCGCTTGTTTAGAGACATCACTGCTTGTTTAGAGACATCACTGCTTGTTTAGAGACACCAGCGCTTGTTTAGAGACACCAGCGCTTGTTTAGAGACACCAGCGCTTGTTTAGAGACACTCGCGCTTGTTTAGACACCCGCGCTTGTTTAGAGACACCAGCGCTTGTTTAGAGACATCACTGCTTGTTTAGAGACACCAGAGCTTGTTTAGAGACACCAGCGCTTGTTTAGAGACATCACTGCTTGTTTAGAGACACCAGTGCTTGTTTAGAGACACCAGCGCTTGTTTAGAGACACTCGCGCTTGTTTAGAGACACCAGTGCTTGTTTAGAGACACCAGCGCTTGTTTAGAGACATCACTGCTTGTTTAGAGACACCAGCGCTTGTTTAGAGACACCAGCGCTTGTTTAGAGACATCACTGCTTGTTTAGAGACACCAGCGCTTGTTTAGAGACATCACTGCTTGTTTAGAGACATCACTGCTTGTTTAGAGACACCAGCGCTTGTTTAGAGACACCAGCGCTTGTTTGACTGCAATCTGATGAGGAATTAGTGGTTTGGCTTGCTTCCCTTCCATTCGACAAAACACAGATCTATGTTGGCGAGATCAAACTGACATTACTCGATGTTGGAATAGTCAATCTCTTTAATTGAAGTATGCACCGTGTTCCCCCTCACTCCCCCCCCCCTCCATTTTTCTCCTCCAAAGCACAATGACCTCTGTGCAATGCACTTGTCATTTGAAACAAGTCTTAAAACTTTGTTTCCTGGGAGATAGCGAAATGGGAGACCAACACGGGCACTAACCCCTCCCGTTTTGCAAGCAATAGTCCATGATTGTTCTCTCCCCTTCAGCTTGTTGCCTTTCCCTATCATCTTCATCATCTTCCACATCCTCATGTTAGACACCTTATTTATATAGGTTAGTTATTTTAGTTATTTAGCGACGCACCATAGTAGACGCATATTGAACGGGACTAGTGACGTTTGGGATATGTTGGGTTAGAGACCGGAAAATCAGTTAGCGTTAGAACACTCCAGGGTAACGACGTGTTTAGTGACAGAGACTTCTACTGTGGCCTTTTATCATAATAAATATATATTAACTTGTTCATCATCGTTGACTACATCTCTTCACCTGTTACAATTGATGTGCCAGTTCTTGTTTGTGTTGTTGGTCAACTACACGTAATACACCCGAACAATTACACCCAAACGATTGCAGAGTAATTGGTTGACTTCAAGACAGCCTGAACTAGCAACATCACAGTGGCGACCCCCGACGCCCGAAGCCCGAACCTCGAAGCCCGACGAACATCGAACCGGACCTCGAAGCAGAACGTTTACTCAGGTGAGGGTCGTGCACTCGAAGTTATAAGATTTCATCGGAGTACGGCTGAACACAGCAGCATCGCAGAGTGACTTTGTTCTGGATCTACATACAGTCGTCGCCTGTTTGATCGCACGTTCAACGAGCCGTTAACTCAGGGTGACCTTCGTCAGGACCGTAATCATCGCAACGCCTGATCTTCATATGCTGAACCGACCTACAACCAGAGAAACCGTTCATTCATAACGGGTGAGAGATCGTTAGTGAACCTGTTGGACATATTTTTTCTTCGTCATAGGAGCCACATTGAGTATCAAGTTTTACCTCGTCAGTTTCGAGAAGGACAGTTTGCCCGCTGTCAGAAGTATTGTGAGTACTACAAGTTTGGTAGCTAACTAAATCGAAATCGCTCTGTCGTCTTACCCTTGGAGAGATTCTTGTGGAGCAGTTTGCTCATTGAACCGGTTGCTTGCCACGTTTATAACGGTCACTGTGTTTAACCTTTGGAAGGTTAGTGAAGTAATCTTTATCAGTACTGAACATTGATCTATCTAGTATTCGTCGGTCTAGACCATACCTAGACTTGTTAGCAGTGAAGTTGTGGAAACAGCTACATCCACTTAATTTCGTTGAAAACCGTTAGTCGTATAACGGAACGTCGTCGGAGGTGACCTTGGTCTTACCTAGTCTACATTGGACAGTTTGGTTTATTGAAGCAGAGTACAACAGCAAACTTCGTCGTACTACCAGAGTAGCAGCAGAAGCAGTGAACTATTTTAGAGAACCGTTATTCGTCAGCCCAGATCAAGTCATCGTCGAGAAAGTCGTTATTCGTCAGCCCAGATCAAGTCATCGTCAAGAAAGCCGTTATTCGTCAGCCCAGATCAAGTCATCGTCAAGAAATTCGTTATTCGTCAGTCGTCCAGATCAAGTTGCCGTCAAGAGACTGTTATTTGTCAGTAGTCGTCTACACAAGTCAAGTCATCGCCAGAAGAACCGTTAACCTATTCGTCAGTAACTGTGTACACAAAGTCGTCGGAACTACACATACGGTCATCAACAGTCGTCGAAGAAACTGGAACATTTTGCTGTGGCATATCAGGACATCTGTGGCATTACGTGGGATACTGGTAGCACCGGAGAACAGAGTCAGAACTGGAAGAGAGGCAGTGGAATTTGTTGTGATCTAACATATTCGGGAGTCCGAACAAAGGGATCTTTCTTATCAAAAGCTAAGTGCCATTTTTCTTATTAGTATATGTTTAGATTGCCCTTAGAAATAGATTTTGTCTAAATTTGGTACGTTAGCCTGAGTAAAATCAGGTGGTGCGCCTTAAAACCCGTCGGGGTAGAAGACGTAATTTAGATGAAAAGCTATATTATACGTTTAGGATTGTAATTTGTTTTGTTTGTGTAAACGTCATATCCGTTGTTGCCTGGTTACTTCGTGACGTTATCATTGTGTGCCATATTGTCACATCCCAACCCATAGTGATAGTCTCATTTAATTATTTCATTTGTTTATATTATTTTAAATTATTTATTTTTATTAATTTAATTAGATCTGTATTTTTTTTTCACTTAATGATAGAAAGTGCGGGTAGGATTCTTTCATTGTGAATCAGACTAAAATAATTTTAGTTTGAGCGGTTAAAATCAAATATGATTTTGCCATGAGAATAATGCCGAAACTGGCTATGTAGTCAAACACTATCGTCTGGCTAAATTTAGATCTGCAAATTGTTGTACATCTCTTTGGTACAATTTAATCATCTAGACTCTAATTTGAAATATTATTAATTGAAAGATGAATGAAGGTAGTACATTCTAGATATATATATCTTGTTGAAGATATATTTGACATTGTATACACATATTTGTTTCGTATGGTTAAATAGAACCATAATCTAATCTAGATCTAGACTCTAGACAGTCCTTGAATTTACTCTAGACACTTCACTGTGACTTCAGTCATACCGGATTTTAAAATTGATCATAGTTATTCATACTAGATCTAAAAGTCATAGTGCTCTTGATAACTATAGATCTAAATAGTATTATTATACATACTATAATATACTAGATTTAAATTTGTGTGTAATACTGGACCTAATATACAGATTTGAATATAACCATAATAACTCAGACTAGATTTACACATTTACTAAATCTATAGATAGAGACATAACACTTAAAACTGGTATAAAAGTGTGTAAAAACTTTTAAAGTATAGCCATAACCAATATAGGCTAAGTAAAAATATATATAAAATATAAAACACAATGGCTACATCATCATATGTGGACCTTAAGGAGGTTAAGGAAACAGCTATGCAGGATGGAAAGGCCATGGAGTTAAAAGGAAAAGACTTAGCCGCTTATGTACAGCAAGTTGTGAGGGAAGAAATGGAACGTCAAGATAAAATAAGAAGGGAAAAAGAAGAGATAGAAAGACAAGAAGAACATCAAAGACAAGAGATAGAGAGGCAAGAAAGGATCAGAAAGGAAGAATATGAAAAGCAAAAAGAAGACCAAGAAAGGCAGAGAGAGCATGAAGCTAAAATGGAGAAGATGAGATTGGACGCAGCACAAGCCAGAGCCCAAACTGAACAAAGAAATAACACAAATAACTCAAATAATTATACCACTCAAAGAGACAACCCTAATTCACAGACATGGCTAAAGAGAAAGATACAAAGTTTTGATGAACAGAAGGATGACATTGGTGATTTCCTGAAAAGATATGAGGCAAAAATGTCTACATTTAATATGCCTGAAGAAGAATGGTCTGAAATACTGATAGACTTTGTTCATGGTCAAGCTCTAACAATATGCCAAAATCATGACCATCATATTGATGATAGCTATCAGGTTTTAAAAAGAGAGTTATTAAATGCATATGGTCATAATGCTACAACTTTTAGAAAGAAATACTTTGACAATATACCATCATTAGGAATAGAACCCCAAACTACCATTAATATGGAAAAGGATTTTTTCAATAAGTGGGTAAAATTAGAAAAAGTGAATAACTCTTATGAAGGATTAAAAAATTTTATTCTAGTGGACAACTTTGTAAATAAATGTGATCCTCAGTTACAATCTTTTATTAGAGAAAGAAACCCAAAAACTATAGATGAAATAACAGAAATAATGAGAGTATACAAAAATGCCTATCCAAATAAACCATTTTCTGATAGGGATAAAAGCAAAGTAGATTTAATAGGATACACCAAAGAAAATGTTGATAGAAGTAGAAATAGAAACAGATCAAATAGTGGAAATAGAAAATATAGTGAAATAACCTGTTTTAAATGTCAAGGAAAAGGTCATATAGCAGCTAACTGTAGAAGAGGGAATAGCAGGTCTGGAAGTAGAAATAGATACAATGAACAAAATAACAGTAGATATAGGAGTAGAGATAGGAATGACAGGGGAAATTATAGAAATAGGAGTTACAGTAGGGAATACAAAAGTAAAGGTACAGATAGGATATATTTCATGGAAGGAAATAGGAACAATTTTGCAGTGTACCCAGGGTTTGTAGATAGAATTCCAGTGGAATTAATCAGGGATTCAGGTTGTAACACTTTGGCAGTAAAAACTAAATTTGTCAAACCTCATTGGTATAAAGGGTTTACTAAGAAAGTAGAATTAGCAGATGGCACTGTAAGGGAATTTAAAGCTATAAGGGTATACATTGAAACTCCATTTTTCACTGGTTATTGTGATGGCATTGCAATACCAGAAATGAGATATGATATGTTAGTAGGAAACATAAAAGGAGTTAAAGAATGTTCAAGAAAAGAATTAGAAGACTGGCAAAACAAATACAAAAACATAAGACAAAATCATGAAAACATAGAAACACAAAATATAACAAGTATGATAATAACAAGATCAATGGATAAACAAAGTAAGAAACAGGAAAATACAATAAATGTAATAAGTAATGATAAAGAAAAAGAAACCAGTAATGTAATACAAATAGAAAATACAGATGTTAAGGAAAGAGAGATAGAAAATGAAACACAAAATAGTCTTGAAACACAAATATCTCAAAGTGAAAAAGAAACAACACCCACATTTGCATTAGAACAAATGAATGACAATATTATTGGGAAAATTTATTCAAGAATATTAGATAAAAACAATAATAATCCAATGGAGAAATTTTGTATAGAGAATAAAATATTATTTAGACAAACAAGTAAGGATAACAAGAAAATAAAACAACTTGTCTTACCACAGAAATATTGGAAAGATGTTTTAATCATGACACATGATAATAATTTAGCAGCACATAGGGGAGTAAAGAAATGTTATAGGAATTTGTCAAAACAAGTATTTTGGCCCAAAATGAAAGCAACAATCAACAAATACATAAACTCATGTGACATATGTCAAAAGAGATCTAACAAAAGCCTAGTGAATAAAGCACCTATTCAAGAAATGGATGAACCTACAGCACCATTTCAGAAAGTATCTATTGATTTAATAGGTCCTTTAATTCAAACTGAAAATAATAACAAATACATTTTAACAGTAATAGACATGTTTAGTAGATACCCAGAGGCAATCCCATTATCAAATACAAGTGCAGAAAATATCATTAATGCCATAACTCAAAAAGTAATTACAAGACATGGTATACCTAAAATTATATTGAGTGATCAGGGATCTCAGTTTAAGTCAGAACAATTTAAGAAATGGACTAAACAATACAATATACAACACATATACTCTTCGGTTTACCACCCGGAGAGTAACGGTTTATGTGAACGATATGGTGGATCATTAAAAAGATCACTAACAAAGATAATTCAGAATAATCAGAACAAGTGGGATCATTACATTAACTATGTACTATTTGCTCATAGAAACAACATCCATGAAGCAACACAATTTTCACCATATGAAATAATACATGGAAGAAAACCCAGAGATGAATTAGATGTTTTTAAAGAAAATCTAATAGGCAATGAGAATAAATTAAATAATGACAGTGAAACAACAATCACAACAGAATTGAAAGAAATATGGACTCAAGCATATAACAACAATAAGAAGTACAAACAAAGTGCTCATGAGAATATAAATAAGAAAAGACAATTGAAAACACTAGAAGTAGGAAACAATGTATTAATATTGATAAATGACCTGAAAAATAAAATTGGTAAACAATGGAAAGGTCCATTTAAGGTGATAAAACAAATTAGTGATGTGAATTATCAAATTGAAATAAATGGGAAAATTAAAACATATCACATAAATAATTTGAAACTGTATCATGATAGAGAAGATGAGTTGATACAAAACATTCAGGAGGAAATAGAAAATAAATTTTCAGAAAGAGAAGAATGCTTGATGATAATAACAAATGAAAATCATAATGAAAATGATATTAAGGAAATACCTGTAATAGAAACAAAAGAGAATCAAACTTGGCAAAAGATTAATCTTAATAATCTAACTAAGGAAAAGTCAAAAGATATAACTAAAATAATACAGGAATACAAAGAAATTTTTTCCAGCATACCAGGAAAAACTAATATTATTAAACATGACATTAAAGTAACAGACTCAAAACCTATCAAGCTTAAGCCATATAGAATACCGCTACATTTACAAGACAAAGTAAAGAAAGAAATAGACAATTTACTAGAATCAGGTATAATTGAACCATCAACATCTCCTTATGCTTCACCAATTGTGATAGCCAAAAAGAAGAATGGAGATATAAGGTTATGTATTGATTATAGGAAACTTAACAACATCACAGAATTTGACCCATATCCAATGCCAAATATAGAGGATATTTTACATAAATTAAATGGAGCAAAATTTTTTACTAAATTAGATTTAACTAAAGGTTATTGGCAAATACCTTTAACAGAAAATGCAAAACCTTACACAGCATTTGTAACACCATATGGTATTTTTCAATGGAATTATATGAGTTTTGGATTAGTAAATGCACCTGCCACATTTAATAGAATGATGAACATGATAATTGGAAACAAAGAAAATGTTATTTGCTATTTAGATGACATATGTATTTTTAATAATAGTTGGGAGGAACATTTGGTAGATGTAAAAGAAGTGTTCAAAATAATAAAAGAAAGTGGACTTACAATTCAAGCAGAAAAAGTAGAAATAGGATTGGAGGAAATAATTTTCTTAGGACATAAAGTAAATAACAACATGATTAGCCCTATTGAAGATAACATAAAGAAAGTACTTAATATTGAAATACCTACAACAAAAAGACAAATTAAAAGCATATTAGGAATAGTAAATTATTACAGAAAGTTTATAAAAAAACTTAGCAGAAATAGTGAATCCACTAAATGACTTACTTAAAAAAGGAAAACCTCAAAAAGTAGTTTGTAATGAGGAATGTGTGAAAGCTATTGACAGAATTAAAGATGTTTTTAGTCATGAACTAATATTAAGACTACCTGATAAAGACAAAATATTTTATGTCACAACTGATGCATCTGGTAATGCTATTGGTGGTTGTTTAATGCAGAACTATGATAACTTACATCCTATATTATATGTAAGTAGAAAATTGTCAGAGGCAGAGAAAAAATATAGTGTCATTGAAAGAGAAGCCTTAGCTGTAATATGGGTAATTACTAAGCTAGAGAGTTATCTAATAGGAAGGAAATTCATATTATTAACTGATCATAAACCTATTCAATATATACAGCAAAAGAGCATGAAAAACAGTCGTGTTTATAGATGGTTCTTAGCACTACAGGAGTATAAATTTGAAGTGAAAGCTATTAGTGGATCTGTGAATATTGTAGCTGATTTATTGTCTAGAATGACATTGAAGTGAAACAGTTTTGTAAATAAACTATGATTATATTGATTATGTAATATATATTAATATATTGACACCATTTATATGTTATGAAAAGGGAGATAAGTAAAGTTGATGTTAAGCATTTAAAAGTAAGTATGGATATTTTTTTTTGTGTGAATCATTTCATATATCATTGACGAAAGTTAGTTCTATGGAAAAGGGTGAGTATAAAAGAAAAATGGACAAAAGCGTATAAAAGGGTGGTAAGAAAAAAATGTATTGAATGTGTAAATAAAGTCTGTAATTGTTTTTTGAAATATTGTATTTTATCAGATTACTGCCAGTAAAGAACATTTGAGATGTGTAGGACATGCCCATAAGATGCCACATTTTCCTCCATGATGAACTGTGTACCAATGAAGATGATTCTGGAATGTTATGAACTGTTATGAACATTGACATGAATATGAGGAACTGTCAAGATGAAGATGTCAAGATGAAGAGATCAAGATTTTATGTTTGTGGTCTTCCCCTTAAATTGAAAATGCCCTTGTAAGACTTGACAGTAGTGGAAAAATATTGACATATTTTTTTTTCAAGGGGGGGAGGAATCTGTTAGACACCTTATTTATATAGGTTAGTTATTTTAGTTATTTAGCGACGCACCATAGTAGACGCATATTGAACGGGACTAGTGACGTTTGGGATATGTTGGGTTAGAGACCGGAAAATCAGTTAGCGTTAGAACACTCCAGGGTAACGACGTGTTTAGTGACAGAGACTTCTACTGTGGCCTTTTATCATAATAAATATATATTAACTTGTTCATCATCGTTGACTACATCTCTTCACCTGTTACAATTGATGTGCCAGTTCTTGTTTGTGTTGTTGGTCAACTACACGTAATACACCCGAACAATTACACCCAAACGATTGCAGAGTAATTGGTTGACTTCAAGACAGCCTGAACTAGCAACATCACACTCATTAACATTAAAACTATTTCGGAAGTTTTCCACGTGGCGCTAATAACTTTTAAGTGCGCGAAGGGATTACAGCATCTGAAAGCGTCTAATGCAGAAAAAACACCGTGTCCTCGAGACCTACAGATACGGACGGATTGGCGATCATACGCGAACTGTTAATCTGCTAGGAGTGAGGGGGGTGGGGTGGAGAGAGAGAAGAATGGAATGGTTTTTGGCCCTAAGTTTGAAGTCATGGCTCTGTGGTAAAGTCCAGGGGATAGCAATAAAGCTTAGTGTTGTCGTTTGAGTTACGTGCTTGGTAAATTGTTGTCCTGACATGTCAAGTGAACTAGAATTAACTCTTTTAATGGCAGCTGTGTGTGCGGGTACCGTGGGGGAGTGAAAAAAAAAAGTTCTTTTTTTTTATATGCATTCTATGACTAAGGAATGTTCCATATTATCGACTATCCCTCTCTTCCTAATAGACCCGTTTCCATAGTGGTACGATAGGCCCTTTTATATGATTGTCGAAATCTGTGGAAGTTGAAATTCAGATCAGACCACGTGATTTCAGCTGGTATAATAAATAAACCATTTTTCCTTACAGCATTATGGTCCAACATGATCAACTTAATTGTAAAGAATTGACTGTTATAGTTGTGGTAGAACATTATTTAAACATCTTTCGAGCTTGAGTTATTGTCTAGTCATTCCTTTCTCACTTTACCTTTTGTTTACTGATCAAAACAAAGATGACAAGATAAGTCCAGTGCTCATTCCTTTTCCTTTGTTGTTTTTATTTGTCACGCAAACTGATTTCTTAGCAATATCCATAGACTGGCCAATGATAATGAAAAACACTATGGATTAGGTGAAGGTGAAATCACTCCTCCACAAAAGAAAAGAAAATGATCTTCATAACTAAATACAACACTTTAGGTGTACCCAGTACATTCACGATTTTACCTCGGTACATAAAGAAGATTTGTACATCTAAATTATCATTCAATACAGTTTATTAGGTAAATCCTTCAGAACAGTAGTATAGATTTAGATCCAGATACTGAAGGGATTTATTTTTTGTTTCCATAGACTAGATCTGAAGGGGGAAAATATTTTTAAACTTATCATTCCGCATTGCCGAAATTAGCGCTTGATACTATACAAGTCATGCTCAGTATATATGTATACACAGTCGGAATTGGTTTGACGGACCAGACGTTTATTCGGAATAAATCCTGAAGTACTGTAACAAATCATATTATACAGTCGAATCCGGTTAATTGTACCAGCCTGTTATTAGGACCCAATGTGACCCGATTAACCGTGTTCGACTGTTAACATCTGTGGCAGTGTCATACTTTGTGACATCACATGAACTGTGTGTGTGAGTTGATTGATGGGAGACACCAAAGTGGATATTTCTAGAAAGTCAACTCACTGCACGTTGTACAGTCACAAAACTCGAGTCTTTAAAGTGAGTCCTTTATTGGTTATAGTGAACTCATTCTTTGACCTGAGATTCCGACAAGTAATATGTACATTTGTTTTGTTATATTTTTGTCACATACCTGTATATTAGGTTTCAATTGTTCATGAACTTCTTGCTACTCTTTTTTTTTATTGAATTAAATAGTGTTTAAAGCGTTAACTAAGCATGCTCTCTACTAACCCTAAATTTGATATATATTTCTTTTTGTTAACACCATTGTCATTGAGTTCCTCACTTCATGTAGTCTTTGGCTGCCCAATAGACACGGCCTGTGTTTGTGGACTTCATGTCATTTTAACACAAAATGTTTATATTCGTTTTCCTAGTGTAAACAATGTCCAGTGTGTGGTCTTCAAGCCAAAGGTTCTCACCCAGTTATTAAAAGCAAACTTCTATATCAAGACTTTGTGTTTTGTTTGACATTGGTTTAGTTATGCAGAGAAGAGAAGTTTGGATCAGTAGGTGTTTAATTTTAAAATCCACTTGTAACAAGCAAAACATACAAAATCCGTTTTTTTTTTAAAAACAAAACAAGATAAACATGAAAAATACTTTTTAAAAAAAACAAAGCTTACACGAAGTGTAATTGTACAATTAGTTTTAACAGTCACGTAATTAAATTTGTAATAGATCTAGACTATTCTAGACCAACAATAAATCTGTGTGATTAATAATATTTTTACCTATTGTTTTTTTTTAGTGCTATTTCATGCATTTAACTTTCTCACTACGCTATGATCATTGGGGGGGGGGGGGGGGGGAGGTAAGAAAGAAAAAGGTATCGGGGCTTGCTGGATTCTACCGTAGGCCTAATTGGTTTTTAAAAGCATTTACCAAAAAAAAAAATTAAAAAGGGGAAAGACCTGAATTCATATTCGTGGCTCATGCCACCTCGGGCGGACGTCTACCCACTGTTTGAGAGGTACTTATGACGAGAAGATTGTGTAGTTATATACATATTGTTTGTTTCCATTTAGAGCGGCGACCTATAAAGGGGACTAATTCAGTTTATACAACCACTTCAGTCAAGTACAATATCTTTCCCTAGTTCGTGATACCCAAACAAAATAATTCATTTCCAATATCTGATGAACTAATTGGTTAATTATTTCTTTTTACAGGTAAAAGAAATAGCTGTGCGAAATTTCAGCTTTATCCAAGAGATAGGCTGTCAAAGAAATAATGTTTCAAATCTTTTTGACCAGTCAGAGTGAGTTGATATAAATAGTGTATACGTTTTATTAAAAGTGGACATCAGTGGACACACGTCTTGATATCGAATCCTCAAGGCCGTGTTTATATAGATGCATTTTTTTTTTCAAATGACTTTGTATAAAATGTCTAAAACTTCATTACGGTGTAGTGAGAAGGTGACTAGTCAATCAGCTTTTTTTTTTCTGAGTAAGCGATTGAAAAAATGCCGCTAACTGGAAGCATTTTGAATGTTTCCCAGAAAAAAAAAGTATACAGTAGTTTACAAAAATAATAAAGGAAAGAGAAATGTTTATTTAGATTTATGTCATTACACATAGACTAATGTCATACGTATAGACTTACATTATTCACATACAAATTGGCTAGGCTTGTATCGAACTTGAGCCAATGGATTGGATTTACTTGACACATATAGACTTCCCCTTTCGCCATTCGCAGACATATATAAATAGATTTGAATCATTCGCATTATAATTATATAGATAGAACATTATTAGTACACATGGATATATGATCTATATATTACACACATATACATAGACTAGCATACCGCCTAATCTTTTGGGGCCAGGGGGTTTGGCATGAAAATGTTCAACGCAAGTCTCGAGTCTCTGCATAAACCCATCGAGTCCAATGGAACCAAACATCTGTGGCTTCATCATGCTTACGTTCCAAGGGGCCGAATAGCACAGTATCTCGTGCTGGACCCGCGGGCCGTGGTTTGGGCATCACTGCTAGAATACTATAACGCATCAACATCTAAACTAGACTAGACAATATCAGACAAACTTTTATTGCTGATATATATATATATATAAGTATGGATCTATTTATTTTTCACTACGCAGCGAATGTTTGACAAATTTTGAGAGCTTCACCATTGCATTCTTACAGATTTTTATCTGAGCTCTCTTCGGAGAAAATGAAGATGTTAAAGACAATAACAAACTCTAAATGGGCATCTTGCATTGACCAGTTGAGTCAGAGCCGTGGACTGTCAAGAGGAGGTAATTAGCGTGATTTAGAAGATTTCTCTCCCGTGGCAGCGACCCATTGGCTCGCTCTGGTATGGACAGCTTTTAATTGCTGTGATGGTCGCTGGCATTACAGGGAATCAGGGTCAGTAGGTCAAGCGGTCAAACGTTTTAATTGAAGACAAATCTTTTTTTTTTTTAGCCGTATTGAAAATGTTAAGCGTAGATGTAATGTACTAATAATATTTGTTTTGAAGGAACGCTTAGAAGTCTATAACTTGTAAGATAAGCGATAAATATGAAACAATTGTTTCACTATCAGAATTATGATTTAATGACGATTTTAAGTTTTGTCAATGGCCTTAGAAGTCTATAACTTGTAAGATAAGCGATAAATATGAAACAATTGTTTCACTATCAGAAAGTATGATTTAATAACGATTTTAAGTTTTGTCAATGGCCTTCGACACTATCTTCTTGATCCCTAACTTCTGTTGTGTGTGTGTGTCAGTATCTGCATCGAAGTGCACTCAGCTATACCACAGTATTCGCATTAGTAAATCCTTACAACGGTCAAGACTGATCAATTAAACTGACTAGTCGTAATTTTCATAAATTAAGAATGTTGTCTGCGCCAAGTTCTGAAATGTTTGCGATGTTAAATCAGCAACTGCAACATCAAAAATCAAAATTTTGTCTGGTCATCATAATAGTAGGAGAGGTAAGAACAATAATTAATAGAGAGGTGGAGATAGATAGATAGATAGATAGATAGATAGATAGATAGATAGATAGATAGATAGATAGATAGACAGATAGATAGATAGATAGATAGATAGATAGATACAGAGGCGTAGCTAGGTTGGGGAAAGAATTTGAAATTCCTCAGGGGGGCCCAAATGAGTGTTTTTTACAATAAATATTAAATGTTACGCAAAATGCAGGAGCCCCCAAAGAGCTTATGATGGCCAATTCCTATCTACACCACTAGATAGATAGATAGAGAGAGAGAGAGAGAGAGGTAGGTAGATAAATAGATATAGAAAGAGGTAGATAGGTGGATTGATTGGTTCATCGATCGATCGATATGGTAACTTTTAAAATCGTGCTGAAGTTCCTTGCCCATAGTTTCAAGCTACTTGTTTACTTCTAATCATCAGACCTTCGGTAGACCTGCTTTGAAATGTGATCAGTTACTGAAGTTAATATTCACAAACTATTGATCTTTTAAAATCTGATATTTTCTCATTAGGCAAAGTTATTGTACAAACATCACAGCTACCTGGCAATTTGTTTCCTAGATCTATATTGTTGGGTTTTTCTTCTTGCTTTTAGATATTTTTTTTCTGTTCGGACTTTTCTTTTTGTTTTATATTTTTAAAAAATAGTAAGCTTTTTTTTTTTCATCACCTTATTAGCATGAGGTCGATGTTGGAAGAAGTTAATGAAGCAAGTCAGGGGAAGAAAATAATGCCACTTGTCTTATGGTATTATTAACACTGGAGTTCGCTCCCTTTTCTCCGTCCCCCCCCCCCCACTCGCATGTATTTTTTTCTTCTCTCTCTCCCATATTCCCCTCGCCTCAGCCTCCTGCCTTAATGAAGGACTGAAGTTATTTTCTCTGCTGCAACTTTCTTTGTCATTATCTTGTGAAGAGTTGAAAAAGGTATGCTGGGAAGACCAAATGAATGATGGGAAAGGGGGGGGGGGGACATTCAGTAAGAAACGAAACAAAAAAAAATGTGCGTGTCATAAATTTAGGTATTTCGTTTCAGTACGCATTTATTTTTAATCTGCACAAAATTGGTCATCTATGAAATTCGGATTGGAAAACAAAAAAAAAAGAAAGAAAAAGAGGCTCATGAGAAAATTAGTTTAATGGTTGACATCCGGCTCAAAAAGAAGAGAGAGAAAAAAAATGACGAAATAATTACTATGGTCTTGTTGAAGAAATGGGGTTGGGTGGGGAACGCATGTAATAGGTAAATAATGAAATGAGAAAATGAATTGAAGTAGAAATATCAAATTGAAGATGAGACGAAGCGAAATAATGGAAGTAGACATTGCATGGTCTTAACTCATAATTATTAAGAAAATAGGTCTTTTTTTTTTTTTTTTTTTTTTTTGTTTTGTTCTAAATTTAAACTCGACTACTTTGTACTTGGACTGAACTTTGTTTCCTATTGGGTATCTCTTTTTAGCATAAGCACTATGTCAGTTTACAAAATTACATATGTGTACATTTATAGAAAGAGTGAAAAAAAAAGGGGGGGGGGGAGAGAAAGTATTACTTCTTGGAAAAGGAAAAAAAATCATTAAGATGTTATACAGAAGAAACAATTGACCATTA
Organism: Biomphalaria glabrata; assembly: GCF_947242115.1. NCBI lineage: Eukaryota > Metazoa > Mollusca > Gastropoda > Planorbidae > Biomphalaria > Biomphalaria glabrata. The sequence continues at coordinate 35,125,077 of NC_074717.1, read as the reverse complement.
AGAACATTAAATATATTTGAAATACAAAATGTATGTATTGTTTTTATTATTTAATTATTTAATGAATTAATTTGTATAAGAATTAAAGAAGATACATTTTTTGGTGTTCGTGAAAATGTGTCTAGATCTTGCTAGTTCATATCAGTGCAATTACATGAACTGAAGACATTCCGAATAATTCCTAACCTTGGTTAGGCCAATAATGGAATATGCATCCTCTGTTTGGGACCCACCTCAACTAAAGAAAACATTAAGAAACTGGAATAAACACAAAATAGAGCAGTGAGATTCATAACAAACGAATATTCACATTTGACTAGAGTAACACCTTTAGTAAAATCACTAAATGTAGAAAGCCTTCAGGATAGAAGACTTAAAAGTAAAGTAGCAATTATAAATAAAACACTGAACCATAATCTTTAAATACAAAAACTAATGTTAATAAAATACTCAGAAAGACACAAAGATAAAGGCACATTCCTCGTCCCATATGCTAGGACAAATTTGTACAAATACTCCTTCTTCCCTAGTGCTATTAGAGCATGGAATGGGTTGCCTGAGCTAGCCAGGAAAACCAGTTAAAAAATCCAGAATTTTGGTCATTGGTTAATATGCATGACTAAATGCATGATGCGTAGGACGTAATGATCTTCTTTTTTGAAGTAGCGTCTGTATTATATAAGATAAGATAATTCCAATGCAGTTTAATAACGATAAGTACAAGATGGTTGCTAAATAACATTACGTCAGAATTCGTTACATTTCACTTTTTCAAAAGAAATGTTTATGTTTTTTTACGTTGTTTTTCTTTCAATGGATCTCTGTGGATCTCTATTAGTTATGGGCTGACGCATGTAGCCCCTTAGCGCCATGGTTACAACGCCAATAATATAAATAATGTTTAAGTAGGTGCTAAATGAATGAAATAAAGCAGTACACATGGACAACAGCTGGCCATCGTCTTCAGAAGGTATCCGATCTTGTGTACACAAACATTGTTCTAAGAATTACTAGATAAAGATTGTCAGGTCAGAACAACAGCTGCACGGTCTAGGTTTTATAGAGACATAGAGAAACATATATGTGAAGACGCTACAAATAATGATGTGAATACATTCTGACCTACAATAACAATTCTACCACAAGCATCTAAGTAGTTTTAAAGCAAGTTCTAATATGATTAATGGACCTTTCACCAATCGTAAACAAACAACATTTAGCCACGTGATAATATTGATAAAACAACGGAAAAAAAACTGTCACATAACAGCCTGTGTGTATTACGTAATTTGTATAGAAGAGATAGAGAATCACTTGACTAAATGTTGTTTGTTTACGATTGGTGAATGAGGTCCATTATGTTGCCCAGTGTTGTAGATTTGTGTTTAATGGATGATTACGAGCGACAAGTATGGGACTTCTAGCTAAAGAGTTTTGTAAGCGGTCCCTGTGGGTATTTACTTGTTTTCGTATCATAACAAAATATTAATACGTAACGAAAATTGGTTTGGGGGGGGGGGGGTGGAATGTAATTGTAAAGTTAAAATAATTCAAATGAAAGTTTAGGAGTGATAGGCTTGTCTCTGAAAATGTCCCAATATATTATTTTATTTTCAACTTGATACTTTTATTTTAATCATTGAAGTACTAATAGTGTACTTCAACAATTGCGCGCATACAATATTGGTAACCTGCGTGTGACACTGTAGTGTTTTACTCTGTTATATTAACAAGGTCATCGTGACCAATACTTCTGGAAGTAATCATTAGCGTGCGCCATGACACAGGACAGACACAATTGTCATTGATTACTTCCGTATTAACTTCATGTGACTCTACTAAACATACTTTTATGTCGGAACACACAGTTACTTGTTATAAGGATCTTTAAAGTTTTCGATACTAGATAGAGCTCAGAGTTCAGGCTACACTGCATGGGCGTAGCCGGAGGGGGGAGGGGGCTCAAATCCCCCCCGCAAAGGTGATCGGAATTTAGTGACTGATTTTTTGCTTTGATTCTATTTATTTTAGGTGATATTTTAATACTAAACCATCACTTGCCCCAGCGCAGCTAAGGGGGTTTTGAGTTTAAAACCCCTTACCAGGGAGGTTCGCAGTCAAATCCCCCTCTTCTATAAAACAAAACAAAAAAAAAAATAATGCAAACGACAATCCCCAAATTCCAAGAGCATAGCCAAAGTTGATTTTAAAAGCAAACTACAGTATCAAATTATATGATCGTAGCTATTTGGGTTTTGAATTTAAAAAATAAAAAAATCTCCACAGATTTTTTAGTTTAAAACCCCTCAAAAAATGATTTTGACGATAAACTTATCTTTTCAATATAAAATCTAAAGCAAACTACAGTCACCTAATTCCAAGAGCGTATCCAAGAGAGGTTACAAATTTCTACCAGTGGCTGGGCTCCATTAATAAAGTGCAGTAAATAGTCATCTGCCGAAATTGAAACAGTCTAAATGTGGCTCAACAAAGATGGCTAAGACAGATTTTAGGAGTCAGTTATAGAGATCGGGTCTCAATCAAGGAAATCCTATGCTGAACTGGGAATGGACCCCTTAGTAAGGTTGTGACAGAGCATCGCATGAGGTTTGCGGGACATGTTCTCCGACAAAATGAATTACGCACAAGAAGAGTTGCGATGACATCGAGGTCATTACGAGGAAAGCGCAAACAAGGTCATCCTAGTACAACTTGGCGCCACACTTTCATGGAGGTCCTCAGTGCAGGTGGGAAGAGGCTTCAGACATTGCCAGTGACAGATTTTTGTGGAAGCAGCTTGCCGCCCAATGCGCCGAACGACTCGGGGAGTTAAGTCAGTAAGAATAGTACATAAGGTTTTTTAAATAAAACTTTTTAATAGCAGGTAATGCAATGTAGATACCTCAGAATATGCATTTTGTTGGCTTTCAATACCGGAAATACTGCTTGGCGGCGTTCCCCAAGACCCCCTTGCTGGGAGTCTACAGTTTTTCCACTAACTCCAGGAAGAAACTGTTCTAGGGTACAATAAACGTCTTCCGAAAGAATGAAGGATCAAAATGTAATAAAGATTTATTATGTACACACACACACACACACATATTTTTTTGGGCGGGCGGGGGGGGGGGAAGAAAAATTCCCTCCCAACCCCCCCCCCCCCACCCCCGAAAAAAAAAACTTGATGGGCGACAGTATAAACATTTATTGAATTAAGATTATGATTTCTTTAAATAAAATAAAGCATAAAATAATATTAATTAGAAACACATAACATAAACACATTAACATGGTTGACTTGCTTGACATTTCTTTTGACTCCCAGTAGAGCACGGTCTGCAACAGCACTTCGCCGTCGCACTCTGTTCTGGGCAATTCCCATTAGCTGTGTCCATCCTGCCGTCTTTGCATCTTGGTCTACCGATCTTCATGTTTGCCTTTGGTCTTCCGACCTGTCTCTTCCCCTGTGGGTTCTAGTCTAGGGCCTGTTTCGCAATGCATTCTGTTGTTTTGTGTGAAGAATTTAACCTCTCCACCTCTACTACCAAGTAGGCTAAAAATGGGTGCATGACTTTTGGCTTCAATACAGTTTCCAGATTCGGTTTAGTTTGACCTTATTGTTGATTGCTACAATTGACGTAATTTTCTAAGGTAATTGAATTTTGTTATTGCTGTTGACAATATTTACATGCTAGCAACAATCTCTAGCACACTGTAGAGGATAGATCTCTATGCTAGCAACAATCTCTAGCACACTGTAGAGGATAGATCTCTATGCTAGCAACAATCTCTAGCACACTGTAGAGGATAGATCTCTATGCTAGCAACAATCTCTAGCACACTGTAGAGGATGGATCTCTATGCTAGCAACAATCTCTAGCACACTGTAGAGGATAGATCTATATGCTAGCAACAATCTCTAGCACATTGTAGAGGATAGATCTCTATGCTAGCTACAATCTCTAGCACATGGTATTGATGACAATATTGTAATAACTTAAGTGAGGCAACTCAACGAGGCACATATATGTTTATTTACACGACATCACAAGTACACAAAACAACATCTATCTTAGGCACAGTCTTTTCACTTCTATTACCGAGTGGTCATCCAAGAACCAACAAATATATTTACTCAAACCGAAATAAGAAATCTTTTATATTTGTCACATGCTCATTTGTATTACGATTCATCAGAAAGCTACAACTTTTAATAATACCAAATTATTGTGTCTGGATTTAAAGCTTTATCAGACTTGCCACTTTGTCCGTCTATTGACTGCTAAATGTCCAGCAGCTCAGCAGCATTAAAAAAAAAAAAAAGCAGACAAAATCTTTAATGTGTTTATCTTTTCTTCTGAACTTTTTTTGGTTTATTTCAATTTGGCCTGTTCAGTTCTCCCGCAGAAGAGGAGGAGAGGCCCAGGCACTAGCGCCACAACATGTTTTGTTGAGACTTGGGCTCGGCCCGAAGATTCACTTGTATTATTACAGTCTACAAAATATGAGAGTCACACACTGAGCAGTTAGGCCAAACAATTTATGAAATAAACCTACACGACTCCTAGTTTTCTAATATTCTAAATTGGCCATAAATTGTGATTTTCTCCTGGCGAAATAATATTTTCTGGTGTTGATTTATGACTTGGCTTAACAAGTTCATAAAGCATATATAGCCAAGCAAATGTATAGCTACGCTCTCTAAGTGTATCATCAGTCGTAAGATTATGTACAAAATTCTTAATTCACCTACAAATCAGCGGTAAAAGTAGGCAGTTTAAAAAATTAATTGGGAAAAAAGAAGTATTTGTTTTGGTTTATCAGACATTCCTTCGGAAATGAAGAAAATTACATCCTAGTTCAAACCTCTGGCAGGACAGAAGCGGCACGGTTCGAACCCAGGACCTTCATGACTATAGTCTGAAGGCGATTCTACAGGACCAGACAGCCTTTGATACAGGCTTAGACAAAACGATCTCAATGAATTATTGTAAGCAAAAGATAATGACACCGCTTGGGATCAGCGGCGTCGGTTAAGCACTAAGTACTGTAAACTCTACAAAGGGTCACCGCCTACTGATTTTTTTTCCTTAGGGTTGACTGCCGTAGCCTTTTTCTTGTTTGGGCTTAGCCGCAAGGTAGCAGAGGTTTCATTTCAGCTCTGTGAAGAGAAGGGGAATCGCTGTGTGAGTGACATTCTTCCATTTGTAGGAGACGAACCCTAGTCGCTCGGCAACTGAAGGGGACGAACAACAAATATCACGTCCAAACGAATTCACTAGAAAAATGTTATTAGTGTTTAAATTATTTTTGTGAACTAGTTGCTAAAGATGTAGTTAAAGCCACCAAAGTGAATGAGTTCTAGACAAAATGTTGAACAGACAATGATGTATAGATGTGACGTTGAACTCTTAGGCTTACAGTGTTAGCATGTGCAACATCAAAACAACGTTTAGCGTCCAAAAAAAAAGAAAAGCAATTCTTCTGTCTGCCACTGCCAGTTAATTTTGCCTGATTTCTTATTTTCCTTTCAGTATTAATGCGTTTGGTTCCAATGTCGTCTGCTACGTAACTTATATGTCTCCACATTTTTTTTTAGCTTCCCCTTACACGCACCGTCACCCACCCCATCATCTTGTGCGTCAGACTGTACGTATATTGAAAAAAAAAACACTTTTTTTTTCATTTTGGCCTCGCACACACAAAAAATTGCCCCTCCATCAAATGGACTCCTCCCCCCCCCCCCCCCCCCCCCCGCCATCCAACCACGCACTTTCTCTCTTATTTTCTGTTTCTGCAGCATGCTATTCAGACGACATTACACGTTAGCAAACGGAGGAGGGGGGGATGGAAGAACAAGAGGGCGGGGGGGGGCATATAATTTACTTTCTGTCGACGTTGCCAGGGAGGAGTGCAGAAATCATTCCCTTTCTATCTCGGACATAAATTTCTCCTATTTGATATTAAACAGACAAAAGTCATCAAAAAATCCTGACGAATTTTTCTTCCCCCCCCCCCCCCCCGACTTTTTCCCTCCTTCTATCTTTCTCTTCATTTCTTCTTTCACTTTCCATTTTATTATCTACTTCCGGTTGGCTGGTTGACAGAGAGTGAAGAGTCCCCCAAGATTTTTTCTCAGTCTAGGTTTGAAAATGTTTTTTGTGCTGCTTTGTTGATGTTTTTTTTTTTCTATTTATTTATTCCAATGATGATCTAATAGACTTGCGTTATGTGTTATTGTTATAATGAGACTGCCAGAAAAAAAATATGTTTTAAATAACTTGAATGACGTCACGTAACTGATATTAGTATTGTTTTTTATCACACACATTCACATACAACCACATAGACACGGCACGTCTTATCAATTATGGACGTTCTTACAAAAAAAATAAAAATAAATAAAGATGATTATGTCACACGAGTATTTAAATTTCATCATGTTCTATAGAGACTTAAACTTGACTAAGTCATTGGTCTTTCTGGCCAACTGATTCCATGCTGTAAAAGCACTGAGAAAGAAAGATCACTGATACGAATGTTATAGGGATGAAGAGGCTATCTCTATGTCTCTCTCTATGTCTCTCTCTATGTCTCTCTCTATGTCTCTCTCTATGTCTCTCTCTATGTCTATCTCTATGTCTCTCTCTATGTCTCTCTCTATGTCTATCTCTATGTCTCTCTCTATGTCTCTCTCTATGTCTCTCTCTATGTCTCTCTCTATGTCTATCTCTATGTCTCTCTCTATGTCTATCTCTATGTCTCTCTCTATGTCTCTCTCTATGTCTCTCTCTATGTCTCTCTCTATGTCTATCTCTATGTCTCTCTCTATGTCTATCTCTATGTCTCTCTCTATGTCTATCTCTATGTCTCTCTCTATGTCTCTCTCTATGTCTATCTCTATGTCTCTCTCTATGTCTCTCTCTATGTCTCTCTCTATGTCTCTCTCTATGTCTCTCTCTATGTCTATCTCTATGTCTCTCTCTATGTCTCTCTCTATGTCTATCTCTATGTCTCTCTCTATGTCTCTCTCTATGTCTATCTCTATGTCTCTCTCTATGTCTCTCTCTATGTCTCTCTCTATGTCTCTCTCTATGTCTATCTCTATGTCTCTCTCTATGTCTCTCTCTATGTCTATCTCTATGTCTCTCTCTATGTCTCTCTCTATGTCTATCTCTATGTCTATCTCTATGTCTCTCTCTATGTCTCTCTCTATGTCTCTCTCTATGTCTATCTCTATGTCTCTCTCTATGTCTCTCTCTATGTCTATCTCTATGTCTCTCTCTATGTCTCTCTCTATGTCTATCTCTATGTCTCTCTCTATGTCTCTCTCTATGTCTATCTCTATGTCTCTCTCTATGTCTATCTCTATGTCTCTCTCTATGTCTCTCTCTATGTCTCTCTCTATGTCTCTCTCTATGTCTATCTCTATGTCTCTCTCTATGTCTCTCTCTATGTCTCTCTCTATGTCTCTCTCTATGTCTATCTCTATGTCTCTCTCTATGTCTATCTCTATGTCTCTCTCTATGTCTCTCTCTATGTCTCTCTCTATGTCTATCTCTATGTCTCTCTCTATGTCTCTCTCTATGTCTCTCTCTATGTCTCTCTCTATGTCTATCTCTATGTCTCTCTCTATGTCTCTCTCTATGTCTCTCTCTATGTCTCTCTCTATGTCTCTCTCTATGTCTCTCTCTATGTCTCTCTCTATGTCTATCTCTATGTCTCTCTCTATGTCTATCTCTATGTCTCTCTCTATGTCTCTCTCTATGTCTCTCTCTATGTCTCTCTCTATGTCTCTCTCTATGTCTCTCTCTATGTCTCTCTCTATGTCTATCTCTATGTCTCTCTCTATGTCTCTCTCTATGTCTCTCTCTATGTCTCTCTCTATGTCTCTCTCTATGTCTCTCTCTATGTCTCTCTCTATGTCTATCTCTATGTCTCTCTGTTATCACAGGTTTTCGACATGTAGCACCAACTACTGCTGATAGACAACTAAACCGTTGTAGGCATAATGTATCTTATTAACTAATTAAACTTTAAATAACTTGGATAACTTCCTTTTGTGAACTAATAGAACTTGATTTATAATATAGGCCAAATCAATTTCATATAAGATCAAATAAATGTACTAGACAAAACCTAATTCACTACAATAACACAACGTTTCTGTCTCACGTTCTGGAGTCTCCTCTAACTAACAGCAAACGACGACATTGCCACCTATGTTGCATCATTCACAACCAATCGCTAACCTCTTTCCACCGTCACCATAGAAACACACACACACTCCATAACATCCTCTCAGTATCTTGTTAGGCTGCTGTTGTTTTTTTTTGCATGCATGTATACATACGTCTACTTGTAATAAAGCCTGAGACGCTTCGGTCTTTGTAATTTAAAATTTTAGAATTTTATTTGGTCTTTGTCTTTTATTTAAATTTTCTACATTTAGCAAGTCGATAGTTCTCATAAGCTTTGAGCTATATAATGAGTACTTAGTACTACTTCAATATATGTCTGTATCTGGAGCAAAACTTTTCCCGGTGTCCTGAGAATGCTTCCCTGTGTCCTGAGAATGTTTCCCTGTATACACTAAATGCTTGTCGCAAAGAGAACTCTACAGAAACAAAATTGCGAAGCTGGCGAAAACAGGGCCTCTCAAGTTGCAATCTTCTGAGTCTTAGCAACGAGTCTGTGTTGCACAATCATTCTTAAACTTCCTTCCTTTTCCCTTTATTTTATTTAATGCATTCTTTAATCCGATTACCTTATAAGATTAGGCGATTAAGTTTATTTCGACAAAAAATTTATAGAAATCCATACAAAAAATTATATATATTTAATTTCTCTCAATTTTCACTGTAAATTCTGTTAGTTCCTCAACACTATGTATCGATATTTTTTTGTTTGTTTTTTGTATTTACAAAGCTTATATCAACCTTGTCTGTCTGTCTGGCCAAAAGTTTGTACAAGTTTGTACAGGTTATTTCTCCGACACCCAATGTCGGATCAAGCTGAAATTTTTGCACAATTATTTCTTTTACCTGAAAAACAAGAATTAATTTTAAACAAGATTACAAAGAGAGTTTGTGTTACACAAACTCAGAGGCGGCCCCCGTCGAGGTCGGATCCCTGTCGGATCTGCATATTCGCAAATCGGTACGTGACGTTTTGGCGACGCCGTTTTGGCACCGCCGTTTTGGCGACGGGACGTTTTGGCGCGAGCCGTTTTGGCGACGGGACGTTTTGGCGCGAGATATCATTTGACGATAATTTAATAAGCACGTAGCTTTTATAACAATGTTTATTTCACTCTACCATAATATTGTATGTACAGTATGAATTCTAACACTGTTCAGCGAATTGTTTTTTTTTTTTAATTATTAAGGTTATGCTTCATGAATATAGGCCTATAATAAGTCAAATTCCTGAATGGTAATGACATGCTATATGTGAGTTCTGCTAATCGCACTGGATGACATTTTTGGATTTCTTTCCAAAAGATTTTTTTTTTATTTGACATTAGTGTAATATACGAACTAGCTAAGTGTCACACTTTAATATAACAAAAACCATGTTAACATCTAAAGCTCTATTACGCTGAATGACGACAATAACTCCACACATAGTAAAGATCAAGACACGGAATGTGGTCAGTACAAACTCTAACGTGAATCCACAAATATAAACAAACACTATGGGCGACAATAGATAGAAACAAATTCACGACACTAAGATACTTTGAAAAGATATATTTTGAGAAATTGGGTAGGGGTGATTTGGGTGACACATCTCGCAGTGACGCAGGTAGAGTTAAACAAATGAAGACAAGACCAGCACCGAGCACTGGTCGTTGGCGTTATGCGTCTGGCGATCTTCTCCTTGGGAAATGATGTGAAAAACAAACACACATTTACATTTAGTACGTGAAAAATATGTCTTAACACAAACACTCATGCAAAACATAGATATGAATAATTCTTTTAAAAGAAATAATACAATAAATGTACATAATGTATTTCGCGCCAAAACGTCCCGTCGCCAAAACGGCTCGCGCCAAAACGACCTTCGCGCCAAAACGGCGTGGCCAAAACGGCGGCGCCAAAACGGCGGCGCCAAAACGTCCTGCTTCGTTCGCAAATAATATTCAAGAGGTGATTTAATTTTAATGTAAAATGTTTTACATGTTTCGGATGTTCCTTCAGAGTTGAAGATAATTACTTCCTAGTCCAAACCTCCCGCAGGACGACGGGGGATGGGAGCGGGCAGGGTTTGAACCCTGGACCATCCCTAAATCTGAACGACAGTCCAGCGCGAAAACTGCACGACCAGGCAGCCATCCGATGGTCAAAAGTAATAATGTTTCAAAGATTCATTTGCCGTAAATTTAAATTTAAATTAAATAAAAAATAGTAGATTAGTTTTAGTATATTAAAACATTACAATCTTGATCAAAACGTTTGGAAATGAAAATCTACATTTTTTTTTTACACTTTAAGTTTAGAAATTGAAATTCTACATCTTAATCTAGTCTATTTTAGTCTAAACTAGATCTAGAAATTATAGATATAGACTCTAAAATAATTTTAATTAGAATATAAATCCAGATCTAGATATACTGTAATAAAAATCTAGATCTAGTTTTAAAAATCTAGATTAGATCTAAATCAAGATATCATTCCTTTTTTAAACGCGAGTCACATAACGTGGCTCAATAAACATTACTATACCGAGTTCTTTTTTCATTTCATTTGAAGAATTAATTCCATATAACGTCAAAGGAAAAAAAAAACACTACGTCACACGGCCTAGCTAGACTAAAAATCGCCTTCATCGATACGAGCTATTTATCGAGTGTTCATTGAATTTGGTGCACCGAGTGCGTTCTTTAAGCATTTCATTTAAAGAATTCATTCCATATGACGTCAAAGGAAAAAAAAACACTACGTCACACGGCCTAGCTAGACTAAAAATCGCCTTCATCGATACGAGCTATTTATCGAGTGTTCATTGAATTTGGTGCACCGAGTGCGTTCTTTAAGCATTTCATTTAAAGAATTCATTCCATATGACGTCAAAGGAAAAAAAAACACTACGTCACACGGCCTAGCTAGAATAAAAATCGCCTTCATCATTACGAGCCATTTATCTAGTGTTCATAGACATTGGTGCACCGAGTGCGTTCTTTTAGCATTTCATTTAAAGAATTCATTTCATATGACGTCAAAGGAAAAAAACAACACTACGTCACACGGCTTAGTTAGACTAAAATATGTTTTCATTATTACAAGCAATTTTTCGAGGGTTAATAGACATTGGTGCACCGAGTGCGTTCTTTTAACATTAGGCCTACATTTAAAGAGTCCATTCATATGATGTCAAAGAAAAAAAATTCCATTACCTCACAATAGGCTAGTACCGGTACCAAAAAAAAAATGTCTTTATTTACACGAGATATTTAACGAGGGTTCATAGACATTGGTGCACTGAGTTCTAATAGAATTTATTTAAAAAGGATCAAAGCCGCATTGTTTTTGCGTTTTGTCTGTCAGTCGGTCTGTCCGTCATCTTGATATAAAAAAAAACTACAACTAAAAGCTATTAAAAATTGATTAACCTTTATTCTACGTTTCAAAACATCGCAATAATTTTTAGGTATGAACATAATTGAAAAGTTTATATAATAGATTGTTCCGGATATTGTATAAATAGTAAAAAAAAAAAGAGAATTTCAGATAAATGAAATACCGTTAATTAAATTTTTTGGATGGTCTCGTAAAAAAATTAGATGTACTACAGCCATGTGGAGAGATTTTCATACCTTACTTTGGTGTTTGGATTCTGTTTTCCTTAAAAATCGGAACATAATATTAACGATAATTAGATTTTTTAATGTTTTAGGTAGAAAGTTAAATGTACTGTAAGAGAGTAGTGAGTTAAAATATTTTTCATAAAAATCCGTAAAAACATTATTTCGTAAATGAGAAGATTATTTGTTTATTAATTAGAAGAGGGCGTTCAAACAATTATTTGGCGTTAGTAGATTTTTAAATAAATTCGGAAATTTCTGGCGACGATTTGTAAGAAACAAAATCCGGAACTTTCTTTATCAATTACAAAACTTCTATGTTATGTTTTAGCAAAAAAAGTAAATGTCTAAAAAGTAATTTTCAGTAATCAATTCTAGTAAATTACTTTTTTTCTAAAGCCCTGAACAACCTATTGTCGATATTTTTAAAATTTGTTTAAAGATGAAAATACGGAACAATTTGATATTGATAACCAAATTATAGTGACGCATTGTCAAATAATATAAGTGTAATATTAGTAAATTATGCGATTTCAAACAATCATCAGGCATAATTCATGTTTTATAAAACAATATCCGGAACATTTTTACACTTAATGAAATATAAGTCAGTATAGAGATTTTGATTTAGCATTAATATGCTATTTACATAAAAAAATGGAACAACATATTATTGATAATGTGTTTTTGCAACGTTTAAGCATGAAAATTGAATGTAATATAAATTAGAAGAGCAAACAAACATTTGTTGGGGTTGATTAGTTTTGCACAAAAAAATCCGGAACAATCAATTTTTAGATACTTAAAACTATTGACATGTTACGGGAGGAACATTAAAGTGTAAATCAGATTTTCAATAGCTTTTAGAGTTCTAGTTTTTTTAATCTAATCGTGACAGACCGACCAACAGACAAAACGCACAAAAATAATCTTCTTTTATTCGGATGGGGGCACTAAACAAAAAATAAATAAAATCTGATTTTTTAAAAAAGTTTAAGGAATTGGTTTAGCACCTGGTCATGTAGCGACGTTACGCTACTGCACGAAAATCGCTGCATAAAAAGTCCATTAAAAAAAATGTGCGTGATATTTACATACAAAATGCATTATTAGCCTTTATAAACAAACAGAAATGTTTTCTTTTAATTTTAGCAGCTAGTTGACCAGAAAAAACATCTTTAACTATTATTTATATTTGTTGTAAACATTTCCTGTACATTTTAAAAATATATTTGACTTAATGATACTGAAAATACACAAAAATTGTCCATCTTTGTTAGCATATTGTAACATTGCCTCCCTTACATTTACGTAATTGTTTTAGAATTGGTGTATTGTTATGAAAAAATCGCTTGCATAATTAATTTTATAAATTAAACGGTTTGCTTTTAGAAAACCAAAAGTAGCCGTAGCACCAAAACTTTTCAAGCCGCATTTAATGATGAAATAATATTTTTCATATCTCTTCTAGTTTTCGAGATCTGAGTGTGACAGACGGACAGACGGACAGACGGACATTTTGCACAAACCTAATAGCGGCTTTTTCCCCTTACGGGGGCCGCTAAAAAATTACTTTGTTTGGTATCTTAAACAAGGGGAAGAAATTGTACTTGACTGAAGTGGAGGTGTAAGCTGAGTTAGTCCCCTTTATAAATTGTCATCTGAGGCTTAGTGAACACAAACATGAAATAGAAACAATAGATAACTACAACATCTTCCATGCTCATAGACTCTTTGCTAGTAGTTTCCGCTTTGCTTGAGAAGTATGAGAAGACTTTCGCCCACAAGTTCGAATTCAGGTCGTTGCCTTTTTTTATTTAAATACATTTAAAAAGCAATCACCCAGATACTCCGTTCTTTTTCCTACCCTTTCCAACTGGTCCAGACAAGTGATAGGATCATAGCGTATTGAGAAAGCTAAAAGCATGAAATTGTGCTAAGCAAAAACAATTGGTAAAAAGATATTTCTAATCACTAATCACACAAATTTGTTATTGTTAGTTAAGAGCTATTACAAATTCAATTGCATTGATTTATTTAATATAAGCTTTGTTGTTGTTGTTTTTTAAGTATATTTTTTTTATTTTGTTGGCACAACCACAGAAATGTCTTTTTTTTTTTTTTTTGAGGATTTGAATAAGAGATTGACCCTTTACTAGACAATTAGATCAATTAGATATTCATTATAAGACATCAGTTAGTCCAGATTCACATCTAACTTCACATTCACTTTCACCTATCCTTGGTTCTGCTGCAGCGCTGGGGCACCACACAAGATCTGTCAACCCTCTTTCTCCATTCTTCTCTGTTATTTGTCTTTGATAGAATTTCATTCTGATGTTCTTTCTGAAAATATTGAAACCTGACTTTTTACCTGCCTGGGTGGACCACTTCGGGGGCCGATTTTGAGATTGTGTTTCCACACAAACTCTCTTTGTAACCTTGTTACCACTCAGAATTGTGTATGGAAAAAAATAATATCAATGTATAGTCAGCATGAAATTAGAGATGAAATGATGTGATACTAGATCTGTATGTCTCACGTTCACATTGAACTAGCCCTAACTCTGTTGAACCGTTGAGACACCACACTTAATCCATTCCCCTCTGTCTTCTGCCTTGAATATCTCTGAATGACAGCCAGACCGTTCTTTAATGCTGTCTTCCTATCACCAAAGTCAAATTGTTTCGTTTTATGAAGTCAATGTCTATAAAATAAGAGGTCAATGTATATACCTAAAATTTATATAGTTATTGAGACGAGGAGACGAAGAAGGATAAAACATGTCATAGTAATAGTTGTATGTGGTATATGTTATCAGGACCTGATTTATACTTGGCAAGGCTCTAGGCTATGTGAGATATGGGGGTCACTAGAAATCAACATAAAGCCATTTATTCCTCTGCTTCATCCTTAAAGTTGCATATGTTGTCTGCGAACTCTATGCTTTTGCTTATGTTTTGCATTGTATGTTTAAATGCAGTGTGATATATGGACGGCCGAAAACACAACTAATTAATTATTTAAATCTCTGGCATTCTCAAATATATTTTGTAATTGATTTAAAATAAAACTGCGCAAACTGTACACCTAAATACAAACATTATAAATTAATTATAGTATGTATGCGTATAACATTGCATTTTCAAACTTTATCATATAATATGGGTGCTGAACTCTGCATATTTTAACATAAAGCCACCATTGTTGTTTATACTCTTGGAGGGTTTTTTTCTTTAGTAGAATATTGCATTTCAAAAGTCTTAATGAATGTGGCATTATACCCATACAATGAATTTTTTTTAAAGGACCGTTAAATTTTAAAATATTGTTAGTAAAAATATGTCTCTAGTCATAAAAATTAAAATGTATCAAAAAGTGTGCAAGTCAAAGGGAAGCAATCGTGTTATTTTTTTTTCACACAGGGTCTATTTTATTTACTAATCATAATCAAATGGAATAAACGTTTAAAAAATCAGTGACGAAATAAATAAAACCAATGACCAGTTCAGTGTGGTAAAGAATGGGGGGGGGGGGTCTTAGTTGATATTTTACGCTAGTCTTTCAATCATTAATTATTTTGTTTTGCTTTTCAAAGGAAAACAATTTATATAGCGTTTATCTTCAAGATTATTTTTCTGTACCACAAGCCTCTTGTTTTACTGGGAGTAAGTTCCCCTTTAGAAAGAAACTAAGTATAGAAACTCTGAAAGTAGCTCAATAAATTAGAAGTGTTCCTTTCAAATTTCTGAAAATAATTTATTCACGCCAAGGGTGTGGCTAGGACTTTGATATCATTTGAGGCCTTGACCTCTTTGGGGGGCCCTGCATTTTGCTTAATATTTAATATTTAATGTAAAAAGCACTCATTTTGGGGCCCCCTCAAGTGGGTGCCCTGGGGATTTCAAATTCCCCCCTCCCCCACCTTAGGTACGCCACCGATTCACGCAGCAAGCGGAGATCTATCCAAGTCGTATCACGACCAATCTCTCTCTCTCTTTCTCTCTCTCTCTCTTTCTCTCTCTGTTATTAAGTGCTGTAAAAACTCTCTAAGCGTCTTTAATCTTCGTCATAACTAATGCATTATGGGATTAGAAATTACTGTCCTCCTAAGTACACAGAAATGCTTGTCATAGTCTGTACGATGTGGTGTACATTTGAGTGTGTACACATGAAGTGTACGCACTGGATGTCGCTTGGACAAAGTGGTAGTTAACAAAGCGTCACCGGTGACGTAGGAAATGTGACAACAGCGTTACTGGGAAAACACTTTGATGGAAACAGGAGGGGAGGAAGTCATTGGGACAGGGATGGGACACTAATTGAGGGGAGGGGGGGAGTGTGAGTGAGAGAGATAAGAAAGTGAGAGCCAATGAAAGAGAGTAAGAGAGCGAGCGAGAGAAGAAATAGATATAGTGAGAGAGAGAGAGAAAGGGAGATAGTAACAGAGAGAGAGACAGACAGACAGAGAGAATGAAAGATAGAAAGAGAAACTAAAAGAGAACAATTAAGAGAATAATTGAAATAGCGAGAGAAAGAGAGAGGAATAGAGAGACAGAGAGTGAAAAGATAGAGAGAAGAATAGAGAAACAGAGTGAACAGATAGACTTAGTGATCAACAGAAAGATTAAGTGGGAGAGATAAAGACTGTTGTGTAACGGAAGATATTGACTTAAAAAACAAAAAACAATGACAGAAAAAAGGGGGTTGGGGGGTTCAAAACATGAGTTGGGTGGGAAACCACCTGGCGATGCCTGAACGCGAGCCTATAAGTAGCCTAACAAGTCTAATCACGAACATTGGCGGTATCGATGAGATGTTTCTAAGTATCGCTCTCCCAGTGAGTAGTCTCAGTTGAATTTCCCTTCCTCTTGTGATTAACTTGTATTAATTGACAACTCAACCAAAAAACTAGGGCACTGACGAAAGAGGATACAAATCCGGACGAGCTTTATCAAGCTTCGATTTACTCATTTCAACCTGAATGGACTTTTATTTAAATTCGCAGCATTCACATTTTTTTTTTTAATTTGTATTTTCGATTTTTTCAAATGAAGTTGAACGTGTCGCTTATCTTGTAATTTGACGTCTTTGATGACTAGAGACTAAACCACGTGATTGATGAGTCCAATGCTGGGCCACTATTAAACAGATTATTTTTTATTTAACAAACCTCAATTTAGTTGAAAATAGTCGCTTTTTTAATTTGCTGATTTGTTCGAATGCATATATAATTAATTACCTTATGCCTTGTGCCGATTTTAAAGTTTTACTTCTGCCAAGTGCATTATAAATTGTGTTTGAAAGGTGGTGGGGGGGTATACACATTTTTGTGATTTGTTAATTGTGTGTCAGTGGTGTGGTGGTAAAGACCTTGGCCTCCGAAACGAGGAGTCTCTTGTTCGAATCCTGGTGAAGACTGATATATTGAATTTCGGAATTCTTAGCATGCTCCTTATTTCACGCCACTCCAACAGGTACCTGGCATTAGTTAGATAAAGAAAAGGAGGATGGTCGTTGTACTGGCCGAATGACATCCTTTTTAAAAAAGAAACAGGTGACATTACATAAAAGAAAAGGAGGATGGTCGTTGTACTGGCCGAATGACATCCTTTTTAACAAAGAAACAGGTGACATTACATAGAATCTCTCCGACTAGGGCACATGTTGTGTGTCAAATATGTTTATACCATCTGGACTCCTGGAGCCCTTGTCCGTAAATCATCTATTTATAGTTTTATGCTTTCCTTTGAAATAGTTCACGGCATGTTTGACCTTGACCCTATTGATAATCAACAGTAAGCATTACAATTTTACTCTCGTATTAAATATTTATTTTAAAAGCTGCAGGTATAGTGATCACTAAAGAAAGGCAAACCTCGATACGTTTGTTTTGGGTGACGTTGCTTGTTGGAATAGCTTTTGTTATCCGATTGTTAGTATTTTCCCTGTGGCGCTGTCAGCGGGGCCAGCCTTAGGAATAGGCAAACTAGGCAGCCACCTAGGGCCTCCGAGTGGTGGGGGCCTTGCATAGGACTCAAAACAATTTTTTCTAAGAAATCGCAAAACTTGGGCCCAGTGCTATTGTTGAAGTAGGGCCTACACTACGTTTTAAATAAATTGTGTGATTTTATTATTTAGGCCGGCTATGCTGTCAGGATTGAAATTTATTAATGATACTGTCACTTGTAAGTTTGGATATGTCAATCTAGGAAGTATCTGAAAATAAATCATGTATGTAGCGGGTTTTTTTCCCGCCTAGAAAATTTATGTATTTATGAGGCCTGTATCTTACGCTTTTTTCTTCTTCATAATTCTCTTAAAGATATCGTGATTCATTCCAAGGGAGCTCATCTACTCTTTTTTAACACTACATTAAACTTTTTCTTTGTAAAACCTGTTAAGATTACTTCCCTTCGAAAAATAAAAACTAATATAATCTTTGAACATGAAATAAACAGTGAGAAAATCCTTTTTTTAATAACTAAAACCTGAGAGTTATACCAACTTAATCACATGCATTTAGAACTTATAATCATCTTCAACTGACCACCAATATAGGTGATGACCAGTAATTCATCTATCCTGATGACACCACAGACCATGGAAGGTTCTGGCCTGCTTCAACAAATCCTTCCATTCAGATATCTCCTGGGCCCCTCGTCTCCACGCCCTATCCTCAAGCTGCTTCAGATCTGCTTCCACATCATCAATCCATCGCTTTCGGGGTCTGCCTTTGGGTCGCCTGCTTTTTAGTTTTTGTCTGTATACAATTTTCGCTCCTCTGTTGTCTGACATTCTTTCAAGGTGACCTGCCCAACGTAGTCTGTTCTTTTTTGTTTCCGTCACTATTGGTGGGTCTTCATACAATTGATATATCTCATGGTTAGTGCGTGTCCTCCACCCTGTTTCATCCTGTATGGCACCATAGATTTTCCTAAGAATTTTTCTTTCCCAAGTATTAAGTAAATTTTTAGATGTCTTAGTCGTTACCCAGGTCTCACTTCTATACATTGCTGCTGGCCCTATTATGGTTTTGTATATTATTTTCTTGGTTTTCCTTGAAATCGTTTTGCTCTTAAGTAAATGGTGGGTGCTATAAAATGCCCTGTTGCCTCCTGCTATTCTTTCCTTTATTTCTGTTAGTAGGTCATTTTTGAAATTAATAGTACTTCCTAGATATTTGAAAGTTTGGACGTTTTCAAATTCGTGGTGTTTGATTTTGATATATTGTCCCTCTGTTTGATTGTCTCTTGTCATTGTGATGTACTTGGTTTTACTGTCATTGACCTCAAGTCCTGCTGGTCGAGATGCTTCTTCTAGTTGTGTGAAGGCTCTAGCGATGTCAGAGGTTTCTTTACCCAATAAGGCAATGTCATCGGCATAAGCAAGGTATTGTAGAGGTTGGCTGTATATCGTCCCTGTTGGTTGTGGACCCGTGTTTTCTCTCCTGAAGTAGTTAGTGATAGTGAGTATAGCGTATGAATCTCATAATTCTCTTCGCGACGTCTCTCATATAAAATCGATTATGTAACTGAAACTAAGTATTTAAATGACTGAACCAATGTCGATGGACTAAATAGAATGAATAAAAAGGGGCCAATAACACAATGACCAACCAGATTTTAAAAGTCTCCAGACGTCCCAGCTGGTGAACCAGAGAAAAAAAAGGGGGGTGGGGCATCTTGTTAAAGGGAAAGAATCATTTCTAAGAACTAGACTGTAGTAAACACTTTATATTCCTTCTTTTTTTCCTCCATGGGTCAAAGAAAAAAAAAGACATTTAAAAAAAAAAAAGGTTGCTAAGAGGAGCAAAGAGGTAAGAAAGAATCTAATAGCGTTAGAGAAAATAATAACGGTTGCGTCCCCTTGGATTTCTGGGGAAATTGATAAAAATGACGGGGGTTCCAAATGAAATTAAAAAACGCAATCTCTCTGAACACTAACTTGGGCTAAGGTCTGTGATTGGTATTCTGCCTGATTAAACACTGCTTGATGGTAGAACGATGGACTCTTGGGCGCTTTTTTGGTTTCTGACCTGCCTCGTTTTGTTTTGTTTTGTTTTTTTCCTTTTTTTCTTTCTGTGTTGTTTTTTTCTTTGGAATGGGGGGTACGGGTCGTGTCTAATGTGGTAATACCGTTGAGGGCTAGCTGAACCAAGTTTTTTTATGTGTTGTGTGTTTTTGTGGTTGCTGAGGAGTGCTAGAGATATGTGTTTTTTTGAGATCACGCTGCGGGGTACTTCGTTGGCCGGCATAGTCAAATAAAGTCATGCTGCGTTGAAGAATAGCCACTTAGTCAAAATGCTCAATAAAAGACACCCGAACTCTTACAGGTTCTAGGAAAATAACATAAAAAAAAAACAAAGGAAAGTAAATGTATGGATGTTTCCAACAAGTTGGTTCTCCAAGAAAAAGAGTCATTATGTATGCAAAAACATTAAAACTAAAACCATTACATAATTACCTCCTTAAAAAAAACAATTGTTGCATTCGTTGAGGGAGTATATATCATAAAGGAAGACCCAGTGATCGTCAAGTTTGGACAGTTTATGAACAATTTTAACGTGAACTGTTGTGTAAACCGTAAACTTATGTAAGTGTCTTATGTGTTGTTGGCGATGTAATCTCTTCAGTACATAATAAAAAAAAAATATTTACTCTAGAAAACTACCTTCAACATGGGATCATCACTGACTCTAGGTAGTACTTTCTTGGTTGTGATATGTGTAGGTAGGTCTGCATTTACGAATTTATTAACTTACAATGCTAAATAAATAAATCATTATCTAATGATCACATTTTCAGAGATATTTCTTTGTTTTCAATATTATTTTGGAAAGATTTAATTAAATAGGCACAAAGTTAGAGGCTTGCATTTGTTTAAATGAACGATTTTTATACCTGATGAGTATCAGAAATTTTCGAAGAGCATTCTTTTCAAATTGAATTAGATTTATATCCAGTTAATATTTGTCACAAGGCAGAGCATGTACCACGTATTCCTGAATGGGGATAAAAGTATACAGTCTTTTCTTTTGGTGAGCTGAAAGGAATCGCTTTAAAGACCAGCTTAGGCACCAACTTGCTGTAATTGTCAGAGAAGAAAGAATCTGTCTTCAGGCGGCCTCCGAACGAGACAGCTGGAGATCACTTACAAAGGCCGCGAGACTTTTGAGACCAAAAGAAAATGTATAAAAATATAATGGTGTCGATTAATAAGAACATTTTGTTATCAAATAAATAGACAAAAAACGCAAAAATCTGCGATCAGTTCTGTCCCCAAATAAAAAAAAGTAGATCTAGATCTCGTTTTCGAAGTTAATAGTCTTGATTTAGACTTGTGCTAAGCTCCTACTCATAGATTATGCTCCTACTCGTTGAGACAGTGGCGTAGCTAGGAGAGGGCGTCCAAACTCGAAAGCCCCCCCCCTTGGTACCCACTTGAGGTGCCCTTAAATGAATGTCGTAAATATTTTTCAATATTAAATATTACGCCATGGCCATGTAATTTTGCTATTCACCTAGAGTCAAAAATATTAGACACCATTGATCTAGATAATGTTATAGATGCCTTTGCTGCACAGAAAGCACGACTCGAGGCGATACGAATTAAGATTTGTCAATTGTGCATTATCTAGCCAATAAAAGAGTCTTAATGATTATGTTTTTTTTTTAATTTTACTTATATACTGTATCAATTAGAATTTAGACATATATTTATTAATTCATGTTATGATATCGAATGTCAAAATGCAGGGGCCCCTAATAAGGTCAATCCCCCCAGCCCCCAAAATCCCTGGCTATGCAGTTACGCCACTGCGTTAAGGTATTATTGTCTGTGAGTATCATGTATTATTGTTATACCATAGTCTTGGTTTAGTTTTCTAGAACGGCTTTTTTTTAGAAATGCAGAATTTCAATCTCTCTCTCTCCCTCCCTGTCTCTCTCTCCCTTTCTCCCCCCCCCCCTCTCTCTCTCTCTCGCTCTCTCTCCCTCTCTGTCTGTCTCTCTCTCTCTACGATTATGCTCCAAATTATTTAAGGTCTTTACTTGAAAAGGAACAAAACTTAAATACAATGTGCGTTACATTCAACGGAAAACCAATTTAAAACCTAGTCATAAGGAAACAATAGTATGCATTTTATATAATCTTATATAAAGGTCTCATTGTAAAGTGCATACTTTAGCGACCAGAGTATTTCCATGCAAATTATCAATAACATACAGATCTACAGCTTAACTCCATAATGAGACCATTTAAATAATAAAATGAGACATTTAGATTCCATTTTTATGCCTCTTTTAACCATCCCATTACCTCCTAAAAATTCACACTTTTTTTAAATTCGTTTTCTTTATTTAAAAACAACACATTAGTGCTTATAATTTTCTTGATGTACGTTTCCCACAATTCCAAGCATACTCCTGGCTCCTTCCTTCCCGTCGTTACTGACTCCTCTCAGCCCCCATCCTTGGTGCTTGCAGTTAAACTCAATTTAATTAAATTCCTTCCATTTTAGCACGTTCTACTGTGGCAGTGCCGAGGACACGAGGGGAGTGAATTGAAAAACAGCAGAAATGAGACTGGGGGGAGGGAGGGGCTGGACGAGAAGCAGAATTGGGGGGAGAGGGGAAGGTGCTGGGCTGGAATGTGACCTGCAAGGGAGCTACAAGGGAGGTGACATCTTTGTATTTTTTTTTCTTATGTCCTCCTCCGCATCCCCCCCCCTCCAACACAAATTCCACCGCACCACCGACATGTCCTGGTGCTGCTGTCTGCCCTGCCTCTGGGACGTACGCTGGGAAGAGGGGCAGAGTGTTCTATTTTTTTTGTCTTCATTATTATTATGTTTTTTTTCTTCTTTTTTTTTTTGGAGGGGGGCTTCCCATTTCGGGCGAGAGGGAGTATTAGAAATGGGATTATATCTGGTTGGAAGGTCTCTATCGATCGAGCGCCCCCTGGGCCATTCATCTTTCATTAACGTTGACACGGCTTAATCAGAGGCTTTGGGTCCTGCGCGAATGGAATAAAACTTCATAATAGAGCGGCACCTTCTTTTTTTTTATATTCTTTACTCCCCTCCCTCTTCTCTGTCCAGCTCCCTCCTCCCCAACATATATCTAAAAGAGAGGCTATTGCAGATTTTTTTTTTCAAGAACGGCCCTCTCGCTTTCCATTGTTCTAAAACTCGGATGATTGCTTGTGTTGGAATGATGGACCGACGTCCACATTATCTTGTGTAATGATTTAATTTAGAAAAGGGGTTTGATTTATTCTGGGTTTAATATTGTGGTGATAGATTTGGGGAAGAAGAGGGGTGGTTGGCCTCGTGAAGGAAAAAAAAGGGTGGAAATAGGCCAAGATGTGTAAGTAAATTATGTCGACTCTCTGCTCATCCTAAACGTTGTTTGGAAACAGGGGATTTTGGGATCTGGGTTTACTTTGTAGCATGTTGGGTTTTAGTTGTATGATATACTGTTTACTACCATTTAAAACGCAACTTATTACACTGGATTTGGGTTTTAAATGCTGCCCAATTGAGTATGAAGTGAATAGATAACTATCAACTGTTTGTTATTAATAGGTTTTCTCTTAGTAGCTTTCAAGTGTGTGTAATAATACTTAGTACAATATAAAGGTATTAGAGCCTTTTATTGGTATTATGTGGCCTATGTAAAATTCCTTGCACACCTAAAACGAATTAGCTATGGCGACACTTTAGTTTTTATTTTTGAGAATTAGATTTATAGTATTATAATAACAATTATTATCATTATTTCTATTATGTTAGAAACGAACTACATTCATTCCCTGGCACTGTCAGGGTCGAGCTTCGCTAGAGAGAAAAAAATGCATATAACAGTGTCCACTGAGAAATTTTCTGGTGATGTGGCAGCTCTGCAGCAGTGCCGCCCCTGACAGGTAACGAGAATCTTCTCAGGGATGTTTAGGGCCTTGAAGGTATCTGTGGGGTCAGTTGTCATTATCCCCTCGGTTGATATAACAGTAGGGTATAGACATATTTTTATTTTAGAAAACTTCCATAAACGTTTAATCTCTAAGCTAATGTTCCCATGTTTTCTTTGTTTATCCATTTCAGTTTTCCTGATATTATGGGATAGTGGTATGGCGATGTCAATGATGATAGCGGATTTATTTTTTTTTTACATTTTTGTCAAGAAACAGTAAATCAGTGCGATTAAAATCCACAGTTTTGTCAGTCAAAATAGGCATATCCCAGTATAATAGGTAATCGGCTGACTCAAGGACCTCTTTTGGTGTGTATAAATGTTTGAAAGTCGGAATATGTGCCAAGGCCAGGTTTTTAATGCATTAATTTTGCAACTTGGTTATGGTGACCTAGGTAGGCAGATTCTGATAAAACTGAACATCCTGACGTTATGTGTTCAATTGACTTGCGTTTCCACACTTTCGGAATTTGTCAACAAAATCGAGTTTTAGAATATGATTTTCATAATTTTTAGTTCTAATTACTCTGTCCTGTATTGCTGTATCAAAGTCTTCTGTTTCAGGGTAGAGATGTCCTGCTTTGAGCCATGTTAAGGAAGTAAGGAAGCAGCCCTGTCATCATGTAATTAATTAGGGAATTTTCCGAAGAGTGCTTTGTCTTCCCATTTTTGAATCTCTGCGTCGTCTAAACCAAAATTAACATCAGTGTTGTTCAGGTTCAGAGGATTTGCTCCGGGTAGTATTTGCTTAGGAAGAAAGATAGTTTATTGCTGGAGATGTGGAGTTCTGATCGTATTTTTAAAACTTGCATGTTACACAATTTGTAGATACTCTGCAGTCCACGGCCCCCATCCTTCCTGTGCAGGTGTAACCTTATGGTGGAGGACTTGGGGTGTAAACTGTAAACATCGAAATTGGGTTAGTAGTTTTCTCGTGGAACTGCCAATATCATGTAGGTCGGTGTCAGTCCATTTTATGACACCGAAAGTGTAAAGGAGTTCTGGGACGGCCCAGCAATTTATTGCAGTGATGAGGTTATCAGTTTAGTGTCAAGATTTTTATTTAACCTTTGCTCATTTTTACAAAGAAAGTCCTCTTTTAATTTTTTATGGTTTATCGTGGTATTCTGGTTTATTCCAAGATATTTACATATATAGAGAGAGGGAGTAGTTCAATTGTTCAATTACATGTGAAATTTAGATGAGAGGGTTGGATTTTATTCAATGATCTTTTGGATAAGGGACCAAACAGTTCTTGTGTCTGTTTTTGTGACCGGAATCTTGTATCTTTTCTGTGATAGTAACATTAAAATCCTGACGCAGAGAGTATCTTTTTATTCTTAAAGCTTTAAACTTTCTTAACAATGTTTTTTCTTGAATAAGTATCCAAGTGCGCTTTCATTTTGTTTCTAATCTTACTAGCAGCATTTGTTGTTTTGTAAAGTTTATTTTATTTACTGTGTCAAGCTTTTTTATCACAAGAACTGCATGCAAGTCTATATTAAAGCTTCTTCATAATTCTCTGTAACAACAGCACATTTCTCATTCCATATTCCAGGACGGATTCATACGAGCGCTAATTCTTCCCGAGTGCCATTAGAGCATGGAGCGGGTTGTCTGAATCAGCCAGAAAAAACAATGACTAAGCAGAGTTTAAGTCTCTCATTAACATACATGACTAGATTAACACATGGAAATGCATAATTTTCTCTCTTTTGAAGGGACTTCTGTAATTAATAGCAGTACCTCCATTCAGACCTTGCAATCTATAGGGCAGATAATGTTTAGGCCATCTGTTTTAGTTTTATGTTCTTATTTGATTTATAGAAATTTCTTGTAATAAATCCTAATGCTTTGTTTGATTTTTTGATAGTTTCATCAACATGGGGATTCCATGACAGTTTTTCATTTATTATAACACCTAGGTATTTTGCGTTTTTAGTCTGTGTTACTGGTTTGCCATGAATAAGCTAGGTTTTAGTGTTTTTTTTGTTACTCTTAATAACTGGCATTTTTCTGGGTGGAAAGACATGCTCCAATTTGATTCACATTTCTATAATTCATCTAATTCTTTTTGTAAAATTTCTTTATCTTGTGTTGTTTTTATTGTTCAATATATTATGCAATCGTCTGTAAATAATCTGACTTTTGTAAGTGTAGGTTATATATGCCATACCACAACGCTTCTGGGCTTGCCCGCCTCTAGTGCTGTACAGGTATGCCTTATTATTGTTATATGTACTTAATGCTTTATGCAGGTAACATTGGTCACTTAATTGGTCACCTAATTACGTTAGATTTGTTCTTGTTCTCGTGTTGATGTAATGGCCTTTAACCAACTTAATGAAAAAAAAATATTTTCATGGAATATCAACTTCAATTAGGAAGACATTTCAACACAGAGAATGTACAATGTGTAGTCCGTATATTTCTATGAAAGGCTGACGGTGACAATAGAATTTCCCTATCGATGGCTTCCTTTAGGCGCTGGGGAGTATACTATACATGTACTATATTAGCTGTAAGACATGTGTGGGTTTGTATCTGTGTGTATGCGAGTTTTTATGATTGCTTGTGCGTGATAATAAGATTAAGCACAGCAGCCTACGCTTAAAGCAATTAGTTCAACATTATTTGATTTTTTGAACATTACAGATCAAAATTGATCACGTAGCCTAAAGATCTATTTATTCTGATATAAAAGTACGACATTTCAAATACGCAATACTTTTTTAGTTAAGTCTTTTCACCGAATATTTTGCTTTATTCCCCTTCCCTTTCTTTAAGGTTTATATTTTTTCATAACCAAATCTATTTTATTCTCTATTTCAATGTCGAAAAAAAAACACTAGTTAGGAGCTATAGCCAATAGGACTTTAAAAGGGACATCATTAATAGAGGTGAAAAGCTGACAAGTATCAGCAGTTTTAAATATCGTCTCAGATGAAGGAACCAAGCCTGAACTACTGGCCAGGATTGCACAGTCCACAGCAGCACTTGCAAAACTCGAAACCAACTGGAAAGACACAGGCATAGCCCTAGACAATACAATAAGACTGATGCGCTTCCTTGTCATGGCCACATTCTTAAATGCTTGCGAATCTAGGACGCTGAGTCCAGATCTAGAGCGGAGGATCCTAGGAATGGAATCGAGGTGCTACAGAAAGATCCTAGGCATCACATGCATTTTATATACCACTTCACAAACAAAGAGATTAGAAACAGAGTTAGAACAGCGATTGGAGTTGGACCCCACGATGACCTGCCAAGTTCTAACTACTTAAAAAAAAACGCAAGCTAAAACTCTATGGCTATATCACAATGTTCTCGGGGCTCACAAAGACCTCCCTTCATGGAACAGTACCAGGAAAAAGAAAAGGAGGCTGACAGAAAAAAGCAATGGGGAAGACAACTTAAAAGAAAGAAATTCTATCCAAGGCAAAAGACAAAGAAGAATGGAGAAGAAAAGTCAATAGATCTTGTGCAATGCCACAATGGTCTAACTATCTAAGGGATAGGTAAAGGATTTCATCAGTACCGATAGTCACTGCATCCCATGTCCTCTAAGATTCTAATGTTTCCTTTAGCGATAAAAATCGCCAGTGGTCAAGGCGGGCCAAATTTTCACAACGCATCGAAAACTGGGAAAAAGTTCAAGATTATTTAAATTTATATTGAAATTGAAGGGAGTCGCTGTGTGTCAACGGTGAAAGCAATGTCTTAATGCTGAAGTGGGTACGAGCTTCAGTGCAGGGTAGATAACTAAATATAAATGACATTACATATTGTTGTAACTCTCTAAGGCAGGCACTCAACGAAAGACAGGTTGGCAACAGTAAACGATGTATTTATTTAGTATAACTAGCACAAGCATCAACAAATAGTAATAGTTACTAGTTAGACTTGGACGTCTGCTATAAAGTCACAGGGAGTAATATGTCTTAAGTTCTAAGAGTCCTACTTCATACCAGAACACAGAACAGACCACCGACACACTTCCCAGTGTCGCTCCAGGTCTCACACACAGTTTCCTAGTATCATACAGGATAGCACTCAGCACCAGACTGTTCAGACTCCCATGACTTTTAGCCGGCTCACAACAGTCCTTCTTCCTGTCTCCATATGTCGTTCACAAGTCGTGTTCAGTAGTGCTCAGATGCGCACCATTAGTGTAGCGCGGGAGCGGGGTTACAACAATATTAACATCCCTCCTTTCTCCTACAAAACAAGATAATACATTTGATCTCATATTCTATAAAATAAACCTACATATTTACATCTTCATATTTTACAAATAATAATTTTACATAAGCAACAATGACAGCGAAGCGGGTACGAGCTTCAGTGCAGGGTAGATAACTAGGTATACATGAATTAATTTTAATCCGTAAAAATTACTTCCCTTGCTTATTCTTCTTACATTATTATTCCTTAGCAATGTTGATGCGTCGAACGGTGATAAATAACGAAGAAATCTATTAAAATAGTTGCATTTATTTATATTGTGTCATGTATCTTAGCTATTCGTTTGTTCTGTTTATACCACAATTCAATTATGTGCAATTAATCAAACAATACGCGTAGGTATTATTAGGTATATCCTTCATTAGAGTTATGTTCTTTAATGCTAATGTTATTCCAACAGACTCGTGTTACTCTCGCGTTTATATAGGTACTAGTGACTTTAGAATCACTACTACGTACAACAACACAACACTAGACTCATAAAGACGACCTTGCGGATGAAGCACGGAAGGGGGCCTGTGGCGGCCATGCCATGCATTATAATACTAAAATATACATTGATAGTCTCAGTTGGGCTTACTATAGTATAGAGACTGGTTCGTTGAGAACAATACCGCAATTCAAGAACTGATAAAGAATAAGCACAAATACTATCGCTCTGTTCTTGCGAACCCTAATGACAATGCAGCCAGATCTCTCAATAAAGCTTCTTGTCACACTCTGCAGACAAAGGTCAGGGAACTAAAAAAAAAATTGGTGGCTTGAGCTGTCCGTAAACATGCAGAGACATGCTAACACTGGTGACACACGCTCTTTCTATGAGTCTCTCCGATTTGCCTATGGCGCAACTTACCAGACTACAGCGCGCTAAGATCCTCCGATGGCTCTACCCTATTAACTTGCAAGGCGGACATACTTAATCGCTGGTCACAAAACTACAGCCTGCTATTTGGTGATAAAAGGCACCTATCAGAGGAATCGCTGGCAAATGTCCCTCAGGAAATTATGAGGGAGGAGCTCGACGACCCACCGATATTTGAGGAAGTTAAAACAGCAATTCATAAGCTCAAAAAACACAAAGCACCTGACTCTGATGATTCTACCGGCTGAAATATATAAAATGGGTTGTGTCGCCCTAACCGAGAGGTTAACAGACTTCGATCTATGCTGGGAGAAGTGCATGGTACCACCTGAACTTCGAGATTCCGTAATCATTTTCCTATACAAAAAGGGTGACAAGTCTAACTGCTCCAACTATCGAGGCATCACACTTCTGTCAGTAGCAGGAAAGATCTTTGCTCGAGTATTGCTCGACCGAATAACCCACTCTTTAGTAAACGAAGTGTTATCTGAGAGCCAATGTGGCTTCAGAGCCGGTAGAGGTACATCAGACATGATATTTGTTCTGCTACAACTACAAGAAAAATGCAAAGAGCAGAACATAAACATATACGCTGCCTTTGTGGACCTCATCAAGGCTTTCGACACGGTCAGTCGCGATGGTTTGTGGAGGATTTTGGCCAGGCTGGGATGCCTACCTACGTTCCTATCCATTCTCACGTGGGACAAAAAGGACAGATCAGACACAATGGTGACCTGTCTGATCACTTCCCAATAGAAAATGGCGTGAAGCAGGGCTGTGTACTTGCTCCTACTCCATTCGCTATCTTCTTTGGCGTAATGCTGGGTCAAATGAGGCAGCGATTGCATGAAGGCATCTACATTCGGTTTCGTTCAGACGGCAATGTTTTCAATCTTCGACGTCTACTATCCCATACAAAAACAAAGGAGATGGTCATAACGATACTTCTCTATGCCGATGATTGCGCCCTGCTAGCTCACAATGAACATGATCTCCAGAACGCAGTAAACGAATTTGCATGCGCTGCAGCCTCTTTCGGTTTATTTATAAACCTCGGGAAAACAGGAGTCATGTTCCAATCCCAAAGATCACCGTAAATGGACATCCCCTTAACGTGGTGGACCACTTCACAAATCTGTGTAGTATGGTATCAAAAGACGCCTCACTTTCAAGGGAAGTTGATAACCATCTGGCCAGGGCCAGTGGCGCTTTTGGACGCCTTCAGGCGAGAGTTTGGCAGAATAAATCGCTCCGCCTGCCTACAAAAATCAATGTCTACCAGGTGGTGGTTCTCTCAATCCTATTATATGGACACTATACAGAAAACACCCAAGACTACTTAAGCGCTTTCACCAAAGGTGCTTGCGCTCCATCATGAACATACGGTGTCAAGACCGCACTACAGTATAGAGGGACTTCTATTGTTACGCTGGGCAGGGCATGTATCCCGTATGGGAGACGGACGTATACGTATACGTCTTTTTTTGGTGAGCTAAAAGGTGGTCGACGTAACAGAGGTGCCCCACGGAAACGCTTCAAAGACCAGCTTTGGCGCCAACTTGCCTTACCTGACATAGAAGAGAGCACTTGGTTGCATGCGGCCTCAGAACGAGACAGCTGGAGGTCACTCACAAAGGCCGCGGGATACACATTTTAGACCAAAAGAAAATCCGCTGCCGAGGACAGACGCAGACGGCGAAAAGAAAATCGAAATCGACCACCTGCGGACAATGGTTATGCTTGCCCTGTGTTTGGCAAAAAATGTAGGTCACTTTTGGGGCTGCGCAGCCAGCGGAAATACTGCATTCCTCATTGATCTTCGGACTCGAAGACAAGCCTTATTATTATACATACCATTTATAGATAGATAAGATATATATAAAAAGATATAGATCTAGATCTAGAAATAGGTTTGTAAATTTACCGTTTTTATTCATTAATTAATGTGTCCGAAAGCAAGACGAAGTATTCCAAACCAGTTTTCTAAAATTAGATCAGCGAAGGGAGACTACTATTTGCTTTTTTCCCCCTTCATTCCGATATTTTATAAACTAGATTGAAGATTCTAGGGTACGGAAGTTTTACCGATTCTAGATCTATCTAGATCTAGACCTATCTTTACATTTACCGCGGTAGTACAATATCTAGATTAGATCTAGACTCTATAAAACACAAGTAAAATAAAAACAACTTTGGGTTCAACTTGGTTATTTATACCAGTGCAGTGAGTTCAAAGAGTTTTTCTTTAATACCGTCGTAGAGACGGTCACTGTAGAGTGGCGTAGAGTAGACTCTTATTTAACTTATTATTTATTATTATAAATAGAGTTAGACTCTAGTCAGTCTAGTCTATACTATAGATTATGGTAATAGGCGATTCATATTAGAATGCTAAGAATCTAGATATTCTAGATCTAGTATCCTTTTATAGTACTTGTTTAGACTTATTAGTGTCGTAGTGATCCAGATTTCGCAATAGTTGGTTGTGAAAAGAATAGTGACCTACACTGGCTACACTCCACACTTGTCACTATAAATAGTCTAATCCACACTAACAAAGTACCGGTATTTCAAAACCCTTCCCTTTTGCGTCATTACTTTTAAGCAATCTTTTTTTTTTTAGAATCTAATCTAGATCTAGTCCTAGTCTTAAAAAGTTAATTTTAAAATTGTAGAATAGATTATAAAGTCAGTTAGTGGATTTAATTTATTTTAGCTAGATCTTAAAGATCTAGATGATTAGATCTATAAGTAGGCCTATAATCTATAATAATTAATATCTGATTATTTAGGTCTACTAGTTTGTCTAGATTCTAGATCTATAATATTTTAATACTGTTACTGTTAGAGTCTAGATCTAGATCTAGATCTACATAATAAAAAAGGTAATCAAAATTTCTTTTTTTTTAAATTAGAATCTAGAAGTCTAGATATATAATATATGATTATATTTTGATACAACTTCCACGACTCCACATAGGGTCATTTGTTGATTGAAAATAGACCATCTGTCCAGTTCATCGCTGACTCAAATTTTGTCCTTTTATCATAAGATGTTTTTATGCTCATCGAATGTTTTTTTTTCATTCTCATAGTGTTCTCTTGACATGTAGAAATCCTAATGTTTTTCTCTATTTCTTTGCGAAGCAATCTTGGTATAATTATTTGCTCTCCTTTTAATATGAGCCCATCCTCATATGTTAACATGTCTCTAAGTAAAAAATACTCCTTCAATTATTGTAGACTGTTATGCTTGTGAACAATTTTTCTCCTTTTAAAATACTGAAATTGAATAGATCATAGCGATATAGATGCATCATGATCAGACGGGCACTTCTCTTTATTTCATATTAGAGTCTAGTAGTCTTTGTGTTGCCTTTTCTGATTCTTACTGAAGAATTTCACCTGTATGGTATTTACATCAGCTTCACTATCCATTTGAAACCTTACACTGGGACCATTTGCTGTCATTCTTCCTGTTTTGGGGTTTTCTAAGGACATCAACCATTTGTTTTTGATCATCATGACTTCAGCTACTGTGTCCGAATATGGATCATTTAATTATCAGACATATTCTCTGACACCTGCTGAATTTTCTTTTTGCAATTGCAACAAAATGATGTTTCCCTTTACACACTAGGCACATTTTACCCCATGCAGGGCACTTTTCTTTAATGTATTCATGTAATGTTCCACAGAACCTACATTTACCTTTCTATGTGTTTGTTCTTGAGGGTGTGCTACTTTCTCAATGATACATATCATTCTTAACTGTTTGTTGGCTGTCTTATAGGCTCTACAAATGTCTCTGTACCTTTCCAATGTTAGATTACTTTCTTGTAATAATTTCAATTTGAGGCATTTGTGTTTTACACTTTAATTAAGCTATCTTCTAGGTGTTCAAACCTACACATTTTTGCTAGTCTTTCTCAGATTAGTAATGTACTTTTCAATGTTCCTGTCTTCTTGCAATTCATGAGTAGTAAGTTTCATTTGTTTTTCTGATGTAAAAACCTTCAAATTTGTTCAATATTTCTTCCATTTTTCTTTCTTTTCCTTTCTCAATTTCAAGACCTTCATATATGTCAATTGCTTTAGTCTCTGACCTCATCTAATTCTTATGCCAATTTTGTGGCTTACTCAGAGTTTCGCCAGCTCCGGAGAAACTTTTACCAATTTGTGGCCAGATTATCTTCTACCTCGAGGGACTCAGGTACAGGAAGGAAATTTATAACCATCATTGTAAGGCATAGCACTGTAATTGTTGTCTATTTTTGCCAACAATAAATCTTTAACTACCGATTAATGATTACCTCTGCTCATTAATATACCACTGCGACCATGTTTATTAAGATCTATGGTCACAGTCAGCTATAAGCAAGCAACTACAATTTAATTTTACAATGTTAGCCAATGTCACTAAAACTGTTCTTCAATGATATTATATATTACAAACTTTAACAAATTTTTAAAAAGACCATCTTTGACAATGAGCCCCTTTAATATAGCAGGTTCAAAACTTTGGTTGAATTAAACTTTGCAATTGTGTTGTTTTTTCAATTTCAGACATCTAGACATCATGTCTCAGTATGGACATCCTGCTTACCCACAGGCTTCTGGACCAACAAATCAGTTCCCACAGAAAGGTCAGGATATATATTAACATACCATTTTTTGCTTTGGTAGAGCATTCCTATGCAGCATCATATCAAGCGATGGTGATGCCTATTATTACAAAGCTTGCCTAATAGGAAAGCCAGAGACCATTTCCAAAAAATTAAAGCCTATTTGGACAAACCAAGCTATTGGTCTTGAGACAAATCCACCATATTGTTATAACTCTGCCGTGCGCACCGCCATCCAGACTAGTGCTAGAAGGTGCACACTGTGATAGACTAGACCTAAAAGGATGTCAACATTAGAGAAGAATGATTTCCGCCCAAAGTAGAGAGCCAATATGGAGAAACTGTGCCTAAGATAGATGTTGTTTTATATACCTGTGATGTCGTGTAAATAAACGTCTATGTCTCGTTGAGTTGCCTCACTTAAGTTATTACAATATTTAACACAACAGTGAATATGCATGCAAGTCATGGATGGAATTCAGCTGCAAAAATCTAAAGGAGGCTAAATGTGGCTGAGCATCAATGGCTAATAGAAATTGTTAGACTCTTTTACAGAGATTGGATTCTATTCCGAACAGGCACTCAACCACTTGGCAAGGATGTGACCAAGCATCACATGAAGTTTGTGGGTCGGTCATTTTCTCAGACAGAATGAATTGCGTGCCCCAAATATAACAATAATATGGAGGCCAATTCAAGGAGAGAGAGAGTTCCAAGCTTTTGGTCCGTGTACTGGAAAGCCCCTCATGTCATAAGTTTTGAGGGGAAAACACGGCACGGCTGGAAGAAATGAGACCAAGTAGGATAGGGATCTCAGAGGGACACATGGAGTGATCAGTTCACTGTGACACAGTTATAGATCTTTATAAATTTATTGATGCAGTGTGTTTGTGCATCTGAAAAAGTAATTTTGTAGTTTGTTTTTTTACAGCTTTTATTCATTTGTTTTAATGTGTGTACATGCTTGTTACATATATGTGTGCATTTATGTGTGTATTTTATTGAACTCCAGACTGAGGAGGATGCTGTTTGTTTTCTTTTGTTTTCTTCTCTGTTTTGTGTGTTTCTCAAGTTTGTTCTTGTTATGTTTTCAGTCTTCTATTAGTCATCTATTCATGTTAATAAAAGATGAAGTCATATTTGAAACCTCTGTGTTTGTAATGAAATGATTAGTGATTATATAACAATGCTATTTTTGTTTTCAAGGTGCTCTGCCATATGGACAAGGAAGTGCTCCACCATATCCTCAGTCAGGTACTTCTCCTTATCCTCCCTCTGGTGCTCCACCGTATCCTCAAGCATCACATTCTCAAGGGGGTGCTACAGCATATCCACCTGGAAATGCTCCACCATACACTTCAGGAGGAGCACCACCATATTCTCAAGGTAGTGCTCCATCACACCTACCAGGAGGAGCACCACCCTATCCTCAAGGGGTCACTCCATCATATTCTCAAGCTGGTGCGCCACCCTATCCCCAACAAGGAGTCCCTTCACTGCACCCTCCAGGTGGTGCTCCACCCTATCCACAAACTGGCACAGCTCCCTCTCATCAGCCTCCTTATCCTGGGCAAGATGTAAACGCTCAAACAAGACCCACTGCACCTCCTCGAGGCCCCAGCCCTGCTCCTCCAGGACAAAATCCTTATCCACAAGGTACTGCCCCATACCAACCAACAGGTAACTATATCTAAATTAGTCTTTTTAGCATGCCCTAAATCATAGTTCAATTTATCATTTAATCAATTTATTGTAATAGAATAATTAATAACAAAAAAAAATAGGAAAAGTTTTGAATCAATTCTTTTTTTATCTTTTAAATTGCTATTCTAGGTCAGTCTCCATATCCCCCACTAGCTCAAGGAGCACCTCATCAACAAGGTGCTGCTCAGGCTCCTTATAACCAAGGTCAAGCTCCATACCCTGGTGCACCACCATACCCAGGACAAGCAGCAAATCGGGCTCCTTATCAGGCTCAAGGGTCAGGTTACCCAGGTCAAAACATGCCTCCAACCGGTCCTTCAGCAGGTAAATTTTTTTGTTCTTTCAAGAAATGATAAAGGAATTATTAAATTCTACAGTCACATTTTAGATGAGTTTCAGTTATAATGCCATTATTTTTAAATCTATAGTAATATTCTTTTCAGCTTACTCTAATTGTGGTTTATTAATATAATATTTTTTTTTTTTTATATTTGATTTAAATTGCTATTATGTAGCACATCTTTCATGCTTATAGCAGGCTTTGTGCACTATGGTCCAATCTCTTTTTGTAGACCAGTAGGGTGAGGGAGAAAGTTTCCATGCTACATTTAGGTGCTCGGCAAACACAACTCTTCTCTAGTTGGGATTCTAACTCAAGCCCCTTGTTAGGGGGGCCAAGCCATAACCAAGTGGTTTTTGCTTCTAATCCACACATCCCACATTAGCGTGGGAGTCAAAGAAATTTTACAAATTTATCTTCCACTACGTTAGAGTAAATGGCTTAGTACCAATAATAATCCAACATACATGTATTTGTTTTGTAAAGAAAGGGTGGGTCTCTTAAAGAACATAACATTTATCAGCTTTATGAAATCAAACTCTGACTAGGTACATCATCTGTGCAGCTAGATATTTAAAAGTTGGTTTTAAATAAACTTTTCATGAATTAATGTAAGTTCAAGATACATGGGTTTCTAATAAAAATGATTTTTTTTTTTTTTAAATTAAAATGGCCCGCCAGCCAAATAAGGTATCACTGCCTTAATATAATATTTAATACCATTTTTTTTATAGTATTTTATTCAACTATTTATAGATTATACCTATCTTTACACAAATAGTATTTATTGATAGATTATAACTAGATTATTAATATTTTAACCCATATGTTCGTTATGTTCAAAAATGTACAATTTTACACACTTTCTTTCTTCATCATTAGCCAAAGTTTGATGTTGCATAATTACCAATTACATTATAAATGATTTGTGATTCTCTCTTTATGAAAACATCACAGTTGGCGGAGACAGAGTTGTCAGGCCTGGCACAGACCAGTTCAAAACACGAGTAGAAATCACTTTGGAGTGTAGAAACCTCCTAAACAAAGACATCCTATCCAAGTCTGACCCTTGTGCAGTTCTGTACATGATCCAGCAAGGAAGATGGTATGAGGTAAGGAACATGTACAATTACTATTATTTTTTTAACTAATTAACTATTTACCTTCATTAACCTTATATTGTATTATTCTTATTTGGTGTGATATAACAACATGCCAAAAGTGATCTTTTTGAAAAGAGGAGGGCATAACAGACACGCACAACCCTCCCCAGACAATTGCAGAGTTCTTACACATTTGAGACCAAAAGAAAGGCGAAGGAGATGAAAAGAAAACTTAAACAGACTCCAGTGGCAAAATATGTAGGTCACAACTGGGTCTACATAGTGATGTGAAATTCTGTGATTATCCATACTCTTCAGAATCAAAGACAATGCATATATATATTAAAAATCAAATAGGAGTATTTGTCTGCAGAAGTTAAGCAGTTGTTTTTTTTAAAGAAATGTTTCTGTTATCTCAAAGCCTGGCCAGTAAACTTTGTGTTGTTTTTTTTTTACAGGTGGGAAGAACGGAAAATGTTAAGAACAATCTGAATCCTAAATTCTCCAAGACCTTTGTAATCAACTATTTTTTTGAAGAAGTGCAGAAGATTCTTATATCTGTCTACGACATTGACAATGTGACCCCACAGTTGACAGATGATGACTTTCTGGGTCAAGTGGAGACAACGCTTGGCCAGGTGATGAACTTGAAAATCTATTGTTTAACACTTATGTGAAATTTTATCATATTTGATTGAAAGAAAGTAAACTAACCAAAATAGAGGCTTCATTTTTTTTAAAGCTGCATTTTAATCATTGTAGTGAAAATAATTAAAGTTGATAATTTTTTTAAATACACATGTAATACTGTTCGAATCCGTTGACTCAAATAGACTGTATTTAATTATATGTACATCACATTTCACAAATTTTAACCTTCATATAAAGGTATTTATCAAAACCTCTTAACTTGCTAATATCTTGAACAAGCACAAAAAGGTTACAATAAAAAAAAATATTAACATTCAGAAAATGATAAACTAATTAAATAAAAAAAAAAGCATTTATTGTGCATTTCACTTTAGCACATACTAAACATCCCTTTTTTAGAGGCTCCCGAAAGGGGAAAAGACGCTATTAGTTTTGTGCGAAATGTCTGTCCGTCCGTCCCGTTTAGATCTCGTAAACTAGAAGAGATATTGAAAATCCGACTTCACAATATTTTAGACCATTCAAAGTTCTGATGCAACGGCTACTTTTTTTTTTCCTGAAAGCGAAAATTCTAATTTTTTAAATCAATTATGCAAGCAGTTTTTTATAAGAAAAAGCTAATTAGTATGCATTATATGTTAGACCTAATTTAAGACGAATAGTAATCTTATAAACATCATTTTCGTGAACATTTTTTCTATATAGCGGAAATTTTTATTTTTTTTTATTTTTGAGGATTCGATTATGAGATTGAGCCTTTTCAAAACAAATAACTTATTTAGTTCGAACCGAGGGTCCTGGGTTCGAATCCTGGTGAAGACTGGGATTTTCAACTTCTGAGTATACCCAGCTCTAATGGGTACCTGACTTTAGTTGGGAAAAGCAAAGGCGGTTGGTCGTTGTGCTGGCAACATGACACCCTCGTTAACCGTAGGCCACAAAAACATCATCTGCCCTATAGACCACAAACTAGTTAGGCCAGGTTCGCATCTAACTTTACATTCACTTTCACGTATCCTTTGATCTGCGGGATGGTTGGGGCACTACATAAGATCTGTTAACCTTCTTTCTCCATTCTTATCTCTCATTTGTCTTTGATATAATTTCATTCGGATGTTCTTTCTGAAAATATTGAAGCCTACCTGGGTGGACCACTGGTCGTGCGGTTTGCGCGCTGGACTGTCGTTTGGATTTATTGACGATCGAAGGTTCAAACCCTGCCTGCTCCCATCCCCCATCGTCCTGCGGGAGGTTTGGACTAGGAAGTAAACTATCTTCAACTCTGAAGGATTATCCGAATTACGTAAAACATTTTACTTCGGGGGCCGATTTTGAGTTTGTGTTTCCACACAAACTGTCTTTTGTAACCTTGTTTTTTTTTGTATTTTATTTTTATTTTATTTTTTTACTTTTGAGTGTGTTTTAACATAAGCCTTTTTTTTAACTGTTTCTTTTACAACATAATTAGCACTCACTAAATTGTAGTGTTCTTAAATCCATTCAACAAAAATTGCTAGTTAGCTTACATCATGCTGTGTTTTTGATTCCTCAGATTGTGTCTAACTCTCCTTTTACTTCTCCACTTTTGCTGAAGAATGGAATGAAGGCTGGCCAGGGAGTGATCATTGTAAGTATATATTTGTGCTGGCTGTGGAGTTTGTTTGAATCATTTCTGACACATAGAACATTTGGCAAAGTGTCCCAAGACCTTATAACGTCTGTTGTGGCTCACAGCTTTAAGTGCTCTTATCCATACATATTTTCTTATACCCTGTGTGTAATTTATGTGATCATTAGTGACAATAGACTACTAATGTAGGTGAATTAACTCCACCTGACTGCTGTACCTAGTTTTCTGTATTTTTCAAATTAGCACTATGCTGCTGTACCTATTTTTCAATATTTGACATTACATGAAAAAATGCATCAAAATAAAAAAATTGACAACCAATTTTAAATAAATCACATGTTTAGCCATTGCAAATGTTTACCCTAATTTTTTTACACTGAATTTC
Source organism: Biomphalaria glabrata (assembly GCF_947242115.1). Taxonomy (NCBI): domain Eukaryota; kingdom Metazoa; phylum Mollusca; class Gastropoda; family Planorbidae; genus Biomphalaria; species Biomphalaria glabrata. Next base: position 35,085,753 of record NC_074717.1, on the reverse strand, counting down.
TGGTTTTACGTGAACATTTTCTAAAAATTTGTAATAAGAATAAAACAGGTATGTAGTTAAGCTGGTCAATACTTGGTTGATTTAGACTCAAAAGCTCAGGCATAGGAGACAGTTGGGTTTAGATGCTGATAGAGCTTTCTAGTTAGTTCCCCTTTCAGACCTTATGGTCTATAGGGCAGATGATGTAAACGTCATCTGTTTCTGTGGCCTAAGGTTAACGAAGGTGTCATGTGGCCAGCATAACGACCAACCGCCTTTACTTTTCCCCAACAAATGTCAGGTACCCATTGGAGTTGGGTGGACTCAGAGGCGCCCAAAAATCCCGAAATTAAAATTCCCTGTCTTCACCAGGGTTTGAACCCCAGTCCCCGGTTCAGAAGCTAAGTGCTTTATCACTCAGCCACCGTGCCTCGTGCTTTCTAGTTAAGTATATCAATATTGATCTAATGATTAGGAAGAGTGGGAGCAGCTACTGTTTTAAGTATTTCTTACTGTTTAGCCTGACAAAGTCTAGGGCAAGGTAAGTAATAGTTAAGTGTATGGATGCTGAAGCAATTCCTCTGACTTAAACAATGTCCCCGAGTCCACTCTGCTCAAATGGGTAGTTGACATTTGTTTGATGAAGCTAAAGTAGTACACTGACAGTCTCATTTACTGTTTGTCACAGGGACACTTCTACATTGCACTCTGTTTCGTGGATTTTTTAAAATTTGTATTGCTAAGCTATGTCTTGGTTTTATTGTTTTTATAAATTAATATTTGTATTTTAATCAGATTAAGACTGAGGAGATAAAAGAAGGTTGTGAAACAGCTCTGTTGACATTCAGGGCTACCAAACTGGACAAGAAGGTAAGAAATATTTATATTTATCAATGCCTGGCCATATCCAGGCATTTTATCTTGTTATGAATTGACTAATACATATACTTGACTGGTTTTCTTTTTTGTATTCATGTTAATTTTTCGGTTACCAATTAAATATATTTTTTGTGCACACATGATAGACTTAATCAATATTCTTTGTTTAGGATTTCTTTGGAAAGTCTGACCCATATCTAGAAATTCAAAGAGCATCAGCTGATGGGAGTTGGCAAGTTGTTCATAGAACAGAGGTGAGTATATAATAGTAAGTCCACATAGATATTTAAATGAATGGAAATTTTTTTGTATGAATTTATTTTATGTTAATTTTATGTTAATTCTTCTTTGGGGATATAAGAAAATACTTTCAGAAAGCAAATACATGGATGAGATCAGTTGTGGAAATTTTTTTCAAGTATGAAAAAATAACTATACTCTTGGATGATTACAATCAAAAATGGAAATGTGTATTTCCAGACCTTATAAACTTTATTTGATGGTACAAATGTGTAATGTTAATTGAATCAAATAGCTAAAAGATCCATTATAGTGTCTTAAACCAAGCTAAATAAAAGCCTGTGAACTGCATTGAAAAGTGTTAGTGTCACTTTTATTTATTTTCATTTTCAGGCTATTGACTAGTGAGATTTAGCTCAACAAAATCTCTGCTTCTTCTCCCTTATCATAAAAAAAATCTAATAAGAATTGAATAGTTAAAAAAAATGTAATATTGATGTAGCTTTTATTTGCAGTTTTATTTATGAATGTTAAATAAAAAAGGGAAAAAAATTAAAGCTGCATCACATTTCCTGACCAAAGTTTTAAGATTTCTTCACAAGTATGACTACCTTATATTGGTTTGGGGACATTAAGAGCATTACTAGTTTGGAAAATGGTTAACCCATCTCACCAGCTTATCTGTAAAAGATTTTGTGTAATGCACTTTTGTGGACGAATCTGCATTGTTTCGCCCATGTTTGGGTTGTAGAAAAAAAACATTTTAAATCAAGTTCCCCTTTCACACCTTGTGATCTGTAGGGCAGATGATAAGGTCATCTGTTTCTGTGGCCCACAGTTAACAAGCAGGGTGTCATGTGACCAGCACAACGACCAACCCCTTTACTTTCCCCAACTAAAGTCAGCTACCCATTAGAGTGGACATAAGGGTGCTCTAAAAATTCTGAAATTCAAAATCCCAGTCTTCACCAAGATTCAAACCCAGGACCCCAGGTTCGGAAGCCAAGCGCGTCTCCCATTTTAAATTAAGCTTTCAACATTTGAACTTAACTGGAATGTTTTGTTTCTTGTCTAGGTTGTAAAAAACAATTTAAACCCAAGCTGGAGACCCTTTGAACTATCAGTACAAAAGTTGTGTGGTGGAAATAAGCAACAAAATATTAAGGTTGGTGGCTAAATACAAAATGATGTTTATTTGGGTCAGTGCAATGGCTTAGCATACAGATATTTATAATCTTCCAAAGATTGTTTTTTTTTTTTTATAAATTTGGTTTTTATTTTATACATAATTCAATGAAACCATACATCCATTGGGTCAAAAATACAGCTGTCATATTGTTACCATCCTGTTTCAAACTCTTATCATTAAAAATACTATTCATCATTCAATCTTTTTCATCAGTGTTAAACAATATACTTTTATTCAATAAATATTGATGGTTTTGTTGGAACTAACGTCATCTGAATTGCTTTAGATTGACTGCTATGACTGGGACAGTGACGGCTCTCATGACTACATCGGTGGATTTGTCACAACATTCAATGACATGGCTAAAGCTGTGCAACAAGAGGTAAGTAACTAAACAAACACACGCAAGTTTTATAAAACTTAACCTAAAAATGATCTCCCAGCAATGTAGTCATAATGCATGAATTGGTTTCATAAAGATTACTTCCAGTATTATAAAAGTGGTGGTAAACTTTGTGCATTCAAATGCTGACATGTCCTACTTCTCCTTATGTATATTCTTAGACATCATTTAAGACTTGGTGTGTTTTAGGTTTCATGGCCATGTGTGAATCAAGCAACAAAGGCCAAAAAGAAAAGCTACACTAATTCTGGGACTATTTTACTGACTTCCTGTAAAGTGAGTAGAACAGATCTTGACATTTTTTACAAAGCTTATATCAACTCATGTCATTTCTCCCACACCCAATCTCAATTTCTTTTACCTGACAACCTTAGAATCAATAAAAAAGAATTAACCAATTAGTTAATTAACTATTGGTAATGGATTATTTTGTTTGGTATCATGAACAAGGGAAAGAAATTTTACTTGACAGATGTGGTAGTTTAAGTTGAATTAGTCCCTTTGAGAAGCCTTGAGTCCCGAGTGAACATTTTTTTATGCATTGAAAAAAGATCATGTAAACATTCACCACAGTTACCCTTCTTCCCTCCCACTTTTCCAATTGGTCTAAGTAAGTGATAGGATCATAGCCCATTGAGAAAGCTAAACAAAAACAATTGGTAAAAATATTTCTCTGTCAATCATAAGTTTAATTACATGACTGATTCAAATTAATTTATACAATAACACTTAATATAAGTTGTTTTTTTTTAAAGTATTTTGTATGTTTCTCTTGTTCTAACATTAATTCTTGGGGGAAATAATTCACTTGATCTTGGATAAGTGTAAGGACAAGTTTCTATTCAACACAGATTGGTCCAACTGAGAACAAATGTTAATTTCACCGGTAAAATATTCTAGCCATTCACAGTAAACCACATTTTTTAACAACAATATCAAGATATATATATATTAGAATTGAGTGGACTTAGATTTCAATCGTACACTCCTATTTGCCTCTTTCTTACTATATTTTGCCCCCTATTAGACTTTGTTTTAACATTAAGCGTTTGATTAAATATATTTCAGATTATAAAAGAGTATTCTTTCTTGGACTTTATCCAAGGTGGAACTCAAATTAATTTCACAGTAAGTTTGTGCACATAGTTGCCATTTTTAAAAATACTTTAAATTTTTAAATTAAAATGTTTTGCTTTTTTTTTTCTTATATTAATTTATTAATTTTTGTTTATAGGTAGGCATAGATTTCACAGCATCTAATGGCAACCCCTCCCAGTCCTCATCTCTCCATTACATTAATCCATATCAGCCAAATGAGTACATGGCTGCCATCAAGGCTGTGGGTGAGGTCTGTCAGGATTATGACAGGTAAAGATCTCACTATCTTTATCTTAATGGTAAGTCACTTGTTTAATCTGGAGTGGAAAGTTGTTCAGGCAACCTGTTTACATCCCTTGTAAGGATGAGATTTTGATGCATTAGTCCTTGTATGGAACTGCTTTATTATAACAGAGTGGTATAATATGCTTGAAGCGTGGTTGAGAGGCCAAGTGCGCTTGAACTTGGCTTGGCTTGGCTACCTAGAAGGGAGCTCGAGGTTCGACACCCGACTCGGGCAGAGTTGTGTTTACTGAGCGCCTAAAGGCAGCACGGAAAACCAACTCCTAGATACCCCCTCCCCCCCACTGGTCCACAAATGAGATTGGACCAAAAGCGCTCTGAGCATGCTATAAGCATGAAAGTAGTGCTATATAAAAGCTATAATAATAATAATATGCTTGTACAAATTTATACAAGTGCTCTTTCTTCCCTAGTGCCATTAGATAATGAAATGGGTTCCCTTAATCAGCCAGGAAAACCAATGACTTAGCAAAGTCACTGATTAACATATGTTATTAGATTTACACATGAAATGCATAGGAGGTAGTTATCTTCTATTTTTTTGTTAATGTCTATAATTTATAAAATAATTGAATATTTGTAATTTAGTGAACTACTTTAAATCTGAATTGGTTTTACCACATACCAGATAAAATCTTAAACATGCCAGACAGAAGGTCGTAACTACCATGGGCTGGACATGTAGTCCATATGCCTGACAATTGCCTCCCCAAATGACCTTGTATTGGTAAGCACTCCCAGGGAGGTCAAAACAAGAGACATAAAGATACTCTCAAGAGCTTCATAAAAAAATGTGGAATTGACACTCATGACAGCCACTACTTATGGCATGGAACCGTAAATGCTTGTCTTTTGAGCTATACTAAATAGTCGTCAACTTTTGTGTTTAAATCCTCATTATTACTGTCGCTTTTCTCTGTGCACTTCTCTATTCATGCATTAGTATTACTGACTGATACCTGGCATCAATTGGCTTCTAGGAGAGACAATGAAAGAATTATTCAAAATCACTGCACCTACATGTGAGACTCTACTGCTGAACACAAGCTCAGATGACTCATATAAAACTAAAAGACAATAGTCTTAATTTTCTTACATCAAGACACCTCATTAACATTGCTTTATAATTTTGTTCAGCATTGATCTATGATCTATTTCTTAAAAATAGTTAATGTGAAATGTTTTCAAACAGTAGGTGTTAGCCTAACTATTCATTTGACCAAATAATTTCATTAAAAAAAGCTTTCATTTGGGAAAAAAAATTTTTTTTTGTTTTTAAGCTTTTTGTAAGGTTTTTTTAGGGAAAAAAATAGTTATAAAACATTTTGCTTTCCACTTTTAAATTAGAACTGGAAAGTTAATTTAAAAAGAAAAGAATGAATGAAATGGGAAATTTTAATCTAAAACATTCTTTTTTTTTTTTTAGAGAAAATGGAAGGGGGTAGAGGGGTGGTCAGTTAATTAATTGAATGAATATTATTATACAGGGTGGACAAGATAAAAGAGGCCAGGTATGATTACAAATACATACAGAAAAGTAAAATACAATATATTATAATTTTTATTTAAAAAGATAGTAAAAACAAAATGTTATTAGTAACAACATACTAAGCATTTCACAGTTCACATTTGTTGAAAGTGTGCACCAGGAACAAATTACAAATTAGCATGTCTCCATGTGTTTTAGAAAACTTTTGTTCATTTGGTGTAATTTCCTCAATAGTATTGCGAATATTCATTTTTAACTCTTCAGTTATATGCAGATTATAACTGTATATTTTACCCTTTAAGTAATCTCACAAATAAAAATCGCATGCAGTTAAATCTTGCGATCTAGGAAGCCATAAAATCTAAGCATCCTTTATTTTCCCACCCTGTACTATAAAATGCTCTTTTATTGTCTGATACTTTCGAGTATTTAAAAAAATCTTCATTGTATATTTCAGTGACAAACTTTTTCCAGTTCTGGGTTTTGGTGCCAGGATCCCACCAAAAATGGAAATTTCCCATGAGTTTGCTGTCAACTTCAACCCACAAAATCCTTATTGCTCTGGTAAATAAATTTTTCAAACATTTTAAGTTACATTGATCTTAACCAGGGTTGAAATATGATTCCTAAATTTGTGGTCCAATATCTCCCTGTACCAGACTGAATCCTACAAAACTGGAACAAAGACTATTTCTATTATTTGATGTTTAGAGAAAAAAAAAATGAACATTGTCAATAAAAATTAAAAATGATTTTTTTTTGTTTACCTCTACCAGGCATAGATGGGATCTTACAAGCTTACTATAATTGTATACAACATGTTCAACTGTATGGCCCAACTAATGCTGCACCTATCATACAGCATGTGGCTAGATTTGCTCAGACAGCACAGATGGAAGAACCATCCAAAGGACCTCATGTAATTACTTAAAACAATTTCTTCAAAAAATCAGATTTGATAAATACGTTATCTTTCTTTTTTTCTATTAACTCCTAGATACAATTCTAAGAAACACTATGCACTCAAAATGTATAGCACATTCTTTCATTAGGACACATAAGTGTTTAAACTGGGAATTATTTTTTTTGGGGGGGGGGTAGCTTGATTCAATTATTTGAAGAAACAAAAAAAAATAGGCATATAACTGTAACAAAATATTTCTGTCCCTAAGTTCTTATTTCTGAAAATTTAAACTATGTTTGATGTATACAAATAAATTCCATCTAATGGCAACATTAAATGTGAATTATATAATGCAAGTAATTTTTTTTTTTCAATTAAAAAAAAAAAGACAGTTGTCCTATAACATTGTATATATAACAATGCTTTTTTTTTCTTTGAAGTAAGCTGCTTCTTTAACCATTTCACCTTGAAGCAGTTGTCAGAAACTATCTCCCTCATCCCTAAGAGAAGGGATATAACTCTGTATCAGTTACTTTTTAAAAAATTAGGGATAAGCATCAAGTTTGAAGTGATAAATAGGCCTATAGAGCTCAGAAACATTAAAATATCATGTCCTATTTAGTTACCTTCCTATCTCCCTTTGACTAGATCTAACATAATCAATACTGGATCTAGCATCAATTTTTTTTATTCCTTTTCACTACTATCGGTCTCAATTGGCTCTAAACCACTTACCCCAATCATTATATCCTTATTCTACAGCTGAAACATTAATATCCCCATTAGAACCTCATTCATTTAAAGCCTACACATAAGCCTAAATATGTTCCATTTTTGTAGGCTAGCAAAAAAAAACTTAATTTTCAAAAAATCATTAAAATCTATTTCAACATTCTGTGCAGATGCCAAATAAACACCTAAAATTAGTGACACTATCGCTCTTCTAGGTCAGAGTTTGTAAAGGTATTAATAGTTATTTAAAAACTAGCAGTACGTGCATAAATGAAACAACCCAAAATCAGGAATTGCTGACAACTCTAGTTGTCTACCAGTAGAGGCAACTCACTGCAATTCTAGTTGTGAAATGGTTAATCCTACACTATTCTTCACCATTATGGGGGGAAGATTATATATTACATAAAGCAGGCCATGATAAAATAAAGTTAATTTCTAGCTTATTCTCTCAAATGTATAGGTAATAATTTGGAAACTAAATATATACTTTGGTTGAGAACAACTTTAAATCTACATTGTTGAAATCAGTTATCTTTAAATTGATAATGATATTACAAGCAGTCAGACTTGATTTTATCCAAAATTCTTAATGCTACAGTTCAGTAAGATGCATTTTAAAGTAAATGTTATTTACTTAATGGTATTAGGTATATGATGTCGAAAGTGAAATTTGTGAATGCTAAAACAAATTTATGACTCTTGTGTTTCTCTCTCAAGGCTTACTTCATTTTACTCATGTTAACTGACGGCGTCCTCAGTGACATGTCCAACACTAGAACTGCTATAGTTGAAGCCAGTAAACTGCCCATGTCATTAATTATTGTTGGTGTTGGTCAAGCAGACTTCAACGACATGAACATCCTGGATGGTGACAATGGAGTATTGCGGTCAGCCAGTGGGGAGCCTGCTAAAAGAGATATAGTCCAGTTTGTCCCATTTAGGGATTTCAGAAATGTAGGTCATATTGTGCATTTAGACTTTGGTGAAACCTTGTCTATAAACTAATTAAAGTCTAAGACAACAAAAGTTATAATGTAATAGGAGCTTGTTTTATTGAATTCATCGAATTTGGATAGAGGGAGGGTGGTAATTCCCAGCAACACGAATAGGCCCCAACATGGGTAGGTTAATGTTCACCCGTTACTCTGATTAAAAATGTCCAACAGCGCTAAAAGATGTTCTCAAGGGGTTTAGAAATTAAACTGCTTATCTATTATCAAGTTTTTATTATTATATTAATATGATATGAATATGCTAAAAGATGACAATGTTCATAACCTTGGAATCTAATTTGTTTGAATTACAGAGTAGTCCTGTAGAATTGGCCAGACATGTGCTTGCTGAAGTGCCAAAACAAGTCACAGACTACTACAAGATGAGAGGTCTGCAACCAGTTAAGAAACCAGAAGTCTAATTAACATCACATTCATATGATATTTATAATTGAAATTAATACCAAATTCTCTAAAATGAAAATGTGTTTTAACTATTCTTAAAAATTTTTTTTTATAGAGATCTAATAATTTATCAAGTATCTTTTTTTTTTCAATATGTCAAGTATTTTTTTCTTGATTAATAAAAACAAAATGGAGATAATTTAATTTTGATACCTTTAAACTTTCTTGTACAAAAAATATTTTAATTTCAATATCTGTAATGAGTCATATTTTGTGTTTTTGTTCTTCAATATTCAACCTCATGTTTTCAAAGATAAATCAATATTTTTGACATCTATAATTTAGCTGTCTAAAATTTCTTTTCCATGTTGTACATCGTATAAAATACAGGCGTTACTAAGAAGATGAAGTAAAGTACATGTAGATGAAGTCAATTAATATATTCTTGTACCTTTCAGTTTTTTTTTTTTATTTTTAGTTCAGACACAATGTAATTATCATATGCTTCTGGAACACAAGAGAATTATCACTTACATCAGTTATAAGGTATTTAAAAAGAATAATCTCTGCCAAAAAAAAAAGAATGAAAAAGTTTTAAACTTCGTAGACTACTGCTTTAATATCAAGTTCTAGAAAAAGAAAAGTTATTTTTTTTTTTTTTTAGTTTTACATTTTAACTGTCAACAAAGTTGTTTTTTTATTACCATTGCTATGTTTTAACCAGCTCAATGCCAAACACATTTTAAATCTGTAATCCCATGAAGGCTATTGATGTCATTAAATAGTTTTGTGGATTATTGTATGATAGAATTACAAATGTAAGTAGGCTACATTATATTCTAATATTTAGATATATTATGAAGCTTTTAGGAAATGTAGCATATGAAATGAAAACATTGTTATTTCTGTTGTCATTGTTTAGAGTGAACCTTTTTTTTTCTGTAGTGTGTAGTGTGTTGAGAGACTTAAAATGATTGGAAACTCTTTATGTATATATATTTATATATATTTCTTTTAATCTGTTGTTTCTTATGCAGCTTATTTTTTTTTTATGTTCAATATTAAAACTGTTGTTTGTTTTTTAAATAACCTTATCAATGGGGGGAATAAATCTCTAAGGTAAGCAGACCTTAACTGGCCAATATTTGTGACAAGTTTCCAAGGTTAAAACAGCCACTGAATAAAAATCTAGAGTGGTAACCTTGCCGCAGTTGTATTTCTTTCAAATGAGTATCTTTTGTACTATCAGCAATTACTAAGAATGAAGTTTTAATGACCACAGAACTTTAAAGTTAGATGTACCAGATGTAAGAATCAATGAGATTTATTCAAGATGTACCTACGAAATAGGATACAGTGACTTCTTTTTCTGTTTTGGTGTGTTTTTAAATTTGTGATATTCATAGTTTTCTTATTACTTTTGCTGCTCAGTTCTTATACAATTTTTAGCATTCACTATAAAGAATTTGAAGTGCCTAGTTTTATTGATACATTTCTTTTTGTGAATCTATTTTTTTTTAAATATTTTTATAACTATGGTGGCTATGTGGATGAGTTATTGTGTGTGTGTGTAATTAACTAACAGATGATACAGGCCAGTGCTAGGCAAGTGGTTAACAGTGACAATGGGCAAGAGGGGGGACACAGCAGGAAAGATCTGTGTTCTGAACTCTTCTCTTGCAATTCATGGGTGATACAGTCATGAGATCACTCAGAAGGAACAGACAATGTTCTTTTGCTTTTTAGAAGGCCTTTCTCATGTACAAGACCATGTCAGCTTTTTGAATTTATTTAATAGATATGCAAACATATTTAATCTTTATTTATGCTGTCAAGTCCTGGAAATTTCTATTTTCATTGATAGATAGGATTTAAAATCCCAAGGATCAGATGTCCATTCATTATATGATTAAAATTATATACATATATATTAGAAACTGCTTTTAAAATGTTTTGAATTAAACGAACATAATTAGATAATGAAAATTAGTTTTATTTTAAACATTCATCAATCATGATTCAGAAAACTGAAAAAGTAGTCCTTTGAACAATTTGTTTTTATTTTTGTATAGATTGTGTTCTTCATATATCTTGTACAACAGGAATGTCTGTTTTTAGGTTATAAAATCTGTTTGTACATATTTTCTTATAATGTACAATGTTAGGATGACCAAATTATTTTATCTTTTTTTCATCTTGATATTGTATGTATTTTTATGATAGTAACTATCCTTGTGATGTATTATGACAATCTTTATCAGAATATTAAATGTATGTTGTCAAAGTTATATACTAGGAAACATGTTACTGATAAGGCTGCAGCATTATAATATACAGACACAGTAGCTACAAAGCCAGTTCTGTTGTAGGCTAGTTACTTAAGGCCTCTAGTTTTATATGATATGATAGTCTTTTATCAATGGCCTTTGACAAAATGCACTTTATTTTTTAATCTCACTTGTTTACTTTAAACATTCATGTACATAAGGATGTTATTTAATTTTTTTGAAGTAAAAGGCACATTTTTGTTTCAATATAGGCCTACTGCTCAAATATATGAGGATTACACATTGAAAACCAGTACACGTTTTGGATTTAAGAATTATTGTTTTGTAGTTAAGTGATGCTACTTTAAAAAAAAAGAACACTAGATATCTCAAATGTTTTTCTTTTTGGTGGGATTTTCAGGATAAATAAACAATGTCAAAGATGCTTAACTGAATTTCTGTTACCAACTAAATTTTTACCAAATCCATTTTGCTCATCTAAACCCTTCCTTTATTCATGTGATACACCAAATACTAGCTAAATATATAATTTTTTAAAATTTCTTTTTGGTTTGTCTGATGGTTTAACTATAAAAAGTTCTTAAAATTTGAACAATGGTTAATTGTTTTCTGTGTGTGTGTGTTTTCTTGCTTATAAAATTTTGTTTTAATGTGGATGCATTAATATCTTCAATAAATGTGTATGTACACACAAAAAATTCAACAAGAGATTTTTTGTTAGATTAGGAAAGTTTATAAAAGGCAAAAATGCTATTAGATCTCTCCTATTAGAAACTCTTATACACATCTAATGTCACTAACTGCTCTACATCCTCTGAGACTTGTTCCAGGATAACAGTTGATCCATTGAGTAGTAGATAATCTGTGCTCATGATATCCTGTATTGTCTCACTCGCAGGAAATTTCACTCCTGTATCACCATGAAACAAACATAACTTCTGCAACACAGAATGTAAAAGTAATAGATTTTAGATTTGTAAATAATAGGGGGGGGGGGGGGTTGTTGTTAAAAAATTAACTTTATAGCTTAAGCATAAAATTTTATTTTTTTTATTTACTCTTACTTTCTCTAATTTAATTTTAGTTTACTTCAAAACAAAAGCACTACAACTGAACAATACAAAGTCTGACACTATGAAAGAATTATGCCATTAAAAATACATCAAAGTGAATAAACAATATTTGTGTAGGATTTGCAAATATTAGGGAGTTTACATAACTATAGAGGATGATTTGAAGATTTTAGTCAAACTCTTTTATTGAAAAATAGCATTCTAAAATAGAAGTATTTCTGACCTTTTCTGCATTTGTGTTATTTTTATTCGTAATGAATGCTTGATCAGCAATAAAATCAATCACTCGACCAACCTTCCAGCTCTGCAAAGATAATTGAAGTTAAAATATTTACTTTTAAACTTCTTGATCCAAAAAGAATTACATTTTCCTTATAAAGCCCATAAACAAACCTGTGAGAAAAATAAGGCACATGGAGGTTTCTTGACATCTAGAGGCAGACAAACACTAAAGTAGATTCGTTCACTTTGTGGTATACCCTTGTCACCAGCAGCTTTGCCTTTGAGTTTCATTAAAGCAATTTTTGCATTCATTTGAATGGCTTTAGGATTTGTTGGTATTGGTCTAGGCTTAGGCTTGCTCTGAGCTGGAACAAAAGTACATTTTGTGTTACCGTACTTCTCAGACTTGTCAGAATATAATTTGAAGTATCATCTACAATACTTCTAAAATTCATTTACACTCATTCTGAGTGACTATGTTTCAAAAACTAACCTAACAACTGTTGAATGTGTTCAGCTGTTTTTGTTTTAGCACATTTCTCTGGCAGTTTAACACAGTTGTGGTCATTCTGGAGTCTATGACTGGCGAGAAATAAAAACAGATTGTTGTTTAACTGTAAATTCTTTCATATCATTCTATCAAAGAATAAGTTGAGGCACTAAATTTAGACTTAGTTTGAACGATTGAGACATTACATAACGTAGATGTGAGATAACTAGTTTAATGCAGATGTTAGCCAGAAAGAAACACTTCGTTTTTTTTATAATATATATTTCTGGTTGTAACTCAAGTGGTATTTAAAAATGATTAATGAAAAATGAAAACTTACCAACCTTAGACAAAAACAAAGTTCACAGTGTTGACAAAGAATAGGTGTCAGCTCTCGCCTCTGACATTCTTTGATGCTGCAGGCATAGGATTTCTCTCCCTTGAATTCCGGCAACTGAATTTCAGGCTGTCAAAGAAATTTTTTAAGGGCTACTCAATAAATTAATTTCAAATTTTGATCATTATTAATGGAACAACTATTTTACAAAAGATATTTATATAGGGTGTAAACATTTTGTTTGGAACTTAAAACTCTAATTGCACAGAGTAATGATTTTTTTTTAAAGACAATCTAGGCGAAAACAAAATCGTATATGTAGATTTAATGATAAATGGAAAAAGTTGTTATAATGCTTAGATTGAAAGGTGAAATGGAAAAATGCTGAGACATTAATTAAATGGGAATTCATTATAAAAAAATAAATCACTTAAATTATTTAATTTTATAAATTTAATAAAATCACTCACAGCTGTACAGTTGTGCTGGTCCCTTGATCTGTGATGTTGGCTGATGCATGAAATATTAAATTAGTTAGCAGGAAAAATAATTTTTCCAAAATCTATAAAGTTTATTTTAAAAATATGAAATCTAGTAAAAAGCAATTCATTTTCAATGCATATACAAACTGTATTTTATTTTCCAATGAATTGCCCTACGCTTTCTGCTACAGTCAATTTCTTTTTCAATATTCCCTTTTTTTTTTTTCAATTTAAAAAACAAAAACATGAAAACCTCACCAAAAGATTTTACCACATCCATCACATTGAAATGGAAGAAAGTCTGAGGATAAGAAACAGTTTTCAAAGGCTTAAAAAAAATTAGAGCATTTAATATAATTTACAGTAAAAAAATCATAGAAAACAGGTTATATTCTAATAAACCAGTTATATGCCTACTACTATCTTCTTCATCTGAAAATAAGTAACTAATGGCTGCCTGGTAATGAGGTATGTGCACTGGACTTTTATCTAGTTGTCTTGATGGTCCCCATTTCACATCCTGCATGTGGCCATCCCCCCATCGCCAAGCAGTAGGTTTGGACTAGGAAGTAGATTATTTTCAACTCTGATGCAACATCCAAATCATGTAAAACAAATAAAAAAGCCAAAAATTTTCAGTTCAATTATGTGATTTTAAAAATTGTTACTAGCTCACAGGACAAATAACTTCAAATAGCATTCTATGGATGCTAGGATAATGCATGGAAACAAGTTTTATCCAAATTCCTCATTTTTAACCTACCATAATTCATGTTTAAGAGACATGGCAATCCAATTAAATAGTGCAAAATCAAATGACCCATTACTCACTATAAAAAAAAGTATTATTGTACAGGGTACTTTTGGAAGATGACCACCGCAGTCAGGAAATGTGAGGACCGGACATAAAAAAAAGTGTTGTCTGGATAGAGAGCTTGAGATTTCTATTCAGTTTAAGTTGTACAGCTTGTGTATGCTAAGAATATAATAACATAACCTTACACCTAGATTATTATAGACTACTAGTCTTCTTATCTTATCTAGTAATAACACAAGATTTTCTGGGCATAAAGCTTTATTCATTAGAAGACGAAAATGTCTTTGTTTTAGTATGGCATTTTTTGGTATCCATTCAGTTATCTCTATTGTATTACTTTCATTTTTGTGAATGGACAAACAGTCAGACTCAACTGGAAAAATCATTGGCACCTAGCACATATGCATGCACTTCATCCTTGTCATTAATTGTAGCCAGTTATGTTCTGGACTCTACAAACTTCATCTTGACACATCATATGCAGAGGCTTTGTTAGGCTTGGTATCACCTGGTGCATATTACTGCTCTTGAAGAAAAAGTTTTTCTCCGCTTTGGTGTTATCCCCTGTTGGGTGTCATCTGGTGCAGTCAGCACCTCTCACAAATCTAAATTATTCCACTTTGAGATTACAGTCATCACTTGTGTCAAACTGGCTCTTCAGTTTGTGTTATTCTCATGTCTATTTTCTCAATGTTTTAGGTGTAAATGTAAGAGTAGTAAGGATCAACAAAGTTTGGTTCATGGGTACATATGGTATGGAAATTTATTCCATGACTGATTTGATAGGCTGTTTACCAATCTGAAATGGCAAAATATGTTCTGTAATATAATGTTTTCATTTTTGTACTTGTCTATCAACATTTCGACCAAAATTAACTGTCCAGGACCTTTCTTTATTCGTCCAAAGACCCAAAAGTCCCACTTGCCAAGCTAATACTTTCTATGAAAATATTTTGTTTCAATTATTTTTGTTGTGTTCCTTGATTCCATTTCTCACATTCTTTGCAAATAAAATAACACCAATCTGTGATGAATTTATTCACTTTTCATGCTTCTCAGATCTACTTATGTGTGGCCTGTCACAGGTCAAATAGTTTACAAAAATGACAATCTGTTTCATACTAAAGTGAATTTGGGGAAAAAACTAATCATGTCACACAAATTTGTGTGTTAAATGTGTTACATAGCAACCAGTGCTCTCTATACCTTCAATGTAGCGATTCAATGAGCTCTAGAGGTTATTTGCAGTGATGCATCATATTTCATTTTTAATTAACTTCCTTCTGGTGCATCACTAAAAACACCTAATTTTCATGTTCAGGAATTAACAAGTTTGAATTCCAGAGCTCATTTCTTGTTTCTTCTGTGCTCAGAATTTTAACTTGATTTACAATTAGTGTCCTTCTTTAAGCCATGCCATGGAATGATAAAGCAATTAAGAATCATCAAATTTGTTTTTTTAAAAAGCTAGATATTGGAATGAGAGAAATTGTTCAGTCCAGTGACTGATTCCTCATAGGGCACATAGGACATGAAGCTTTGATGTAGAAAATAGATCAATCTATTATATTTTCTGTATTTATGAATTTATGCACTACCTATCATCTTGTTATATCTATGCATTTATAACTAATTGACTACACTATGGTAACTATGTGTATCTAACATTATAATCATTATATGCAGAGATAGAAATATAGATGGCATCAAGTTGTAGGCCTATCAATCATACCTTAAATGGCTTAAACTCAATTTTATCTCTTTTTTTATTCTAGATCTAATCTAGAGAATGATCAAATTAAATCATTATATAAATAGATTTCTAATTGTATTGTATTCAATAATTATAATATTTTAATATAGATCTACTTATTAACTCTAAGACAAGTCAGTAAGTGATTAATGATCATAATTAATTTTACCTAGCTGGTTACAAGACTCTACATTGCAATTGGCACCCAGATGAGGCAACTCCATTAAAATCTTTTTTTGGTGTATTTATTTATGTAGGCCTACTCAGCAGATAGACTCAGGTCCAAATCTCATCTACACAAGATCTAATAATGGAGAGACCTTCTAAGTTCTTGGAACTTCTTCTTATTGATATATGTTATTTACATAGATCTACCAACAAAGCAGAGTAATCTCCCTTCTCAGAATCAGCCTTCTATTGATTTTTTTAAAGCAAGAGTTTCTCTGACGCACAGACCTATATATCTAATCTAGTAATCTAATGTGTTCAAAACCCCAGCCTTCACCGAGATTTGAGCCCAGGAAGCCAAGCGCGTGAGCACTCAGACTTCAATTTCCTATGTAAAAAAAAGTAAAGTTCCCCTTTCAGACCATGTGATATGTATGGCAGAGGATGTTAATGTCATCTGATTTTGTTGTTTGTTTGTTTTTTGGCCAACGGTTAATGAGCAGGGTATCATGTGGCCAACACAACCACCAACCACCTTTACTTTCCTCACTTATGTCAAGATAGCATAGCTATCATCGATCGTGCGCTACAAATGGAGTCATGGGTCAAACATTATGCAGATCGAAAAACGCTCTCTCACCAACCGCTTTGTCTTTTCAATACTTCCAGTTGTGAATTTTGGATGAATTAAATAAAATGCTCTCTAAAAAGGACCTGAACGCAGCCTTTGACAGGCTTGCACACGGGAAAGCACCCGAAGGGAATGGTATTCTTGCATGCTAGAAAAAGGGCCGGCTTTAGGCATAGGCAAGTAAGCAGCCGCTTCCAATTTGTGGGAGCCTCGTAGGCCTAAAGGACTAAAAAAAGTTTTTGCGAAACTTGAATTAAATTTACAAGATAGCAGAGCTCTGTGACTCAATGCCTAATAGCCTAGTTCCTTAGCTCTAAATCTCTACTAAGACTTAATATTTATTCACTTGTAAAACTATCTATGTTAGAAGATACTTGTTTAATAATGTCGAAACTTTATTTTGAGTCTGGTGCATCGAAATGTAAACGAAAGGTTTAGTAGTATATTCTTTCAACATAAAGGTGTGCAAAATTACATTTCTTTATTCGCCAATCGCATCCTCAAAAATAAATAAATAAATAATGAGGAATTCCAGGGCCGGTCCTAGCAATTGCGGGGCCCTATGCGAAACGGATTGCGCGGGGCATATTCTGGGTAGGGATAAGAATATAAGTGAAAATTAAGATTTTGTATTAAAAAATAAATTCGTATTTGCATTTTATACATTCTTAACAAAATTAACTTAGTACAAAATCACGATCAAATTAACTTTACTTTACGAGCCTTGTGTGTAGCGAAGTCATACAGTAGATCATCAAAATTCTGTTTCCTACATAGATCACGCTCAATAGCAAGAATTGCCACATTATTCAATCTCTCGTCATGAATTGTTGATCTTAAGTAATTTTTGATTAGTTTAAGACGCGAGAAACATCTTTCACAAAATACCACAGTTACAGTTCAAATCTCAGCTGCAAGGAGTAAATCGCAGTGTTCACAATTCTGTTGAAGCATTTTATCCTGTAGCCATCTTCAGCTTTTCGATGTGTGAAGTTTTCCAAAGATTTATCATACTGCCTTTTCCTTTGACTTTCGGTTGGAAAGATTGCAACAACATCCATGTTTCCAGCCAACTTCTTTGCTGTCACAAGAAGAAACAACAGGTAGAAACTTAAAACGTTCATACACAACCACAAGCTCTTTCACATTAACCCTTATCTGAGAGATACCGATAATATCTGCTCGTTGTGACTTATGGCTGGAATACAATCCAATATCATTGCATTCTTGATGTCTCGAAGGATAGAATTCACAACAGCATCAGCTACTACAGTAATGAGTTCGTTTTGAATCTTCTTTCCCAGGTAACGATCATGAATTTCTGCATTGGTAACACGTCGAAGTTGTTCCCCATTACTGGATCAAACTTTGCTAATAATTCTACTAGACCAGGAAATTCCCATTACTTGGTTCTTTAAGTCTTTCAATGGTCCCTCTGAAAGCTAAATTGCGCTTCGTTAGAAATCCTACAATTGCAACAAGTCCAACGTTTAGTTTCAGAATAAAGCATCTCTTGGTGAACTTTGTTAATGCCTGTTTTTTTTTACTTAGTCTTGCTCTAGCGTCACAGCAGCTGGTCATGGCATCTAAATGCCTTTGCGATTTTTCATGCTCTGCTAGCTTTGTAGTACAGCTTTGCCACTGTTGAAATCCTTCATTTAAAAAGGAACTTTTTTTATTTTTCCAGTAGACGACAGTAGAAACAATAAATCTTGTCTGCTGACACAGAATATATCAGCCAAGGACGCAAAACACTTTCACCATTACTCAGGTTTGGTTTGCAATGCACTTAAGAGAAATGTCTACCATCCTTATTTTTCGGAAAATTCTCCAAAGTAATCTCAGGTGGACCTTATTGTAATAAATAGTCAATACAAGATCTTTCCATTTTTTCTAGACACATGGCAGGATAATCCAGATTTCTCAATGAATCGACCACATTTAGCTCATTATAACTACATGTTGATCAGTTATTACATTATTGCCTAATTACGACATGGTGATCAGTTGTTAGTGTTACATCATTTTCTTCTTCTCTTAAGACATTCACCACTGCAGATTTTGCATTCTTCACAGAATCTGTTTCAGCTGTCTCACTACAAGGGATTATGTTCTCATGCTCGGGTTTTAATCGTTTTAAAAACGTATTCTAGTTTAATTGGATTTTTCGTTTCGGTTAAAATTCGCACTATAATTATATTTTTATTTAAATATGAAAGCTAACAATGCTTTTTTTATTCGCGTAAGATTTGTGTTTTCCATATAACAATTTTGTCTAATTTTCAGGAGATTTTAAAAATAATTTCCACGACTTTTTCATATATAATTATGATCTAGGTTCACAGTCAGCAATAAACAAACAACAACCATTAGTGTCCTGGCGGAGAATGATACTTTATTATATTGAACGCGTGCACCTTTGCGCACCATATCAACATCCCCTTTTCTTTAAAAAAAAAATTAAAAAAAATAAAACATTTCGGGGAGTATCATAGAAAAAAAATAAAACAACAACAACATAAACAACTAAACGTAACATACATGTATACGCTTCAATCAATATGAAACATATCACATTTAAAAATCAACATTCAATAGTTCATTAAGACACATAGTCATTGAATCTTGTCGGTTTCTTCAACTGATCCCTTGGTCGCAGGGAATGATGAGTTGATGAGTGGCGAACGTGTTGATCCTGAGTTCTATTGTCCTGTATGTTGTTATCAGTATCGGGAAATATATCTTCTTCTGTTTCTCTGTTCGGGTTAATATGCACTCTGTTTCTTTGGTACACTGCACCATTGTCACCTCGAATAATGTAAGCTCTCTGATTGACTTGAGACTGGATTCTTCCACGTCTCCATGTAGGGTCATTAGGAGATTGGAAATAGACCATCTGTCCAGTTTTCAGCTGACTTAAATTTCTTGACCTCTTATCATAAGATGTTTTTACACTCATTTGACGTTTTTCTTTCCTTCTCATAATGTTCTCTTGACATGTAGAAATCTTAATGTTACTCCTTTTGTTTGGTATCAGTGTTCGAGTCATCCGACCAAAAAACATCTGAACTGGGCTTAGATTTGTGTCTTGCCTTGGAGTATTTCTAAATTCCAGAAGAGCTTCATAAGCATCTGACTTTGATTCTCTAGATTTCTTCATTATGTTCTTCAAAATTTTAACCGCTGACTCAGCTTTTCCATTGGATTGATGGTGTCCTGGAGAAGATTTCAAATGAGTCACTCCCCATTCCATCATAAATTTGGAAAAATATTCCGATGTGAACTGAGGTCCGCTATCAGATATACAAACTTTGGGCACCCCATATCTTGCAAATAAAACTTTCAGTTTCTTTATAATTGCGTGTGTTGTTGTCAACTGCATGTTTTCTACCTCTATGAAATTTGAATAATAGTCCACTATGGCTAGATATTGTTGGTCACACATTTGAAATAAATCAATTCCAATCTTGTCCCACGGATTAGAACCTATTTCGTGATGTATTAATTCTTCTCTCTGGTTTGCTGGTTTATTTTTCTGACAAATGTAGCATGAGTTCGCTATTTCCTGTATTCGAGCTGATAATCCAGGCCAGAAAACTGTTTCTTTTGCTCTTCTTTTCATTGAGTCTACTCCCAGATGTGCTGCATGGAGTTTTTCTTCTATTTCCTTGCGAAGTGATATCGGTATGATTATTTGTTCTCCTTTCAACAGGAGTCCGTCTTCGTATGTTAACATGTCTCTTAGTGAAAAATATTGTTTGAGTTCAGGTAAACTATTATGTTTGTCTGGCCATCCATTTAGGATATACTGAATAAGTGTTTGCATTGTTCTATCTTTCTCTGTCTCGATTCTGACTTTCTCCAGCACTGCATCTGGTATTGCCAGTCCGACTGTATTGACACAAACATCAGGGATATCACTCTTTTCCTCTGATGGGTCTCTACTCAAAGTATCAGCTATGAACAAATTTTTGCCTTTGACATATTGAAACTGGATATCGTAACGATAAAGACGCATCATTAGACTTTGTAGCCTTCTCGGAGCAGAACTGAGTGGTTTTTGAAGGATGTTTTCCAGTGGTTTATGGTCATTCTTAACTATAACTGTCCTGCCATACGTATACTGGTCAAAACGTTCCAAACCAACCACCACTGCTAACAATTCTTTTTCAATCTGTGCCCATCTTTTCTGAGTATCAGTTAATGATCTAGAAGCATATGCTATTGGACTGCCATCTTGTAATAATGCTGCTCCTAACCCATTTTGGCTACTATCTGCTTGTAATGTAAGCTCTTTGTTAGGGTCAAAATATATCAATGTGCCATGAGTCGATATTTTCTGTTTTATCTTGTTGAAAGCTCGTGTGCATTGATCAGACCAAACAAATGGTGTGTTCTTTCTGATCAACTCTGTTATGGGCTGTAAATCTGTCGACAAATCTGGAACAAATCTTGCAAGATATTGAACCATGCCACAGAATCTTCGGACTGATGAAATATCTTTTGGAGCATTCAAACTCAAAATCGCAGATACTTTGTTCGGGTCTGGTTTTATTCCTGCTTCTGTAATAATATGATCCAAAAAATTAATCTCAGCTGTTCTAAAAACAGACTTTTCATGGTTCAGTTTAATCTTCTTTTCTTGACATCTCTTCATCAGCTCTCTTAGGTTAATATCATGATTTCTGAGTGCTTCTTCTTTCGTTCTTCCTCTTCCTACCACTATAATATCATCAACGTAATTGAAACAGCCTTTCAGTCCTTCTAGTGCTAGATTTAATCGTCTCTGAAAAATTTCTGAACTCACTTTCAGTCCAAATGGTAATCGTTTCCATTTGTATCTACCAAAAGGGGTTATCATTGCTGTCAAATTAGATGACGCTGTGTCTAGTCTGACATGCCAGAAAGCTTCTTGCACATCCAATTTGCTGAATATTTTGGCATCGTTCAAATCTGCCAATATGTCATCTAAAGTAGCAAGATTATAGAATTCCCTTAGTAAAACGTTATTCAGGGCTTGTGGATCTATGCAGATCCTAATTTTTCCATTAGCTTTTTCCACAATTGCCATCTGACTCACCCACTCTGTAGGCTCTATCACTGGTTCTATGATTCCTCTCTGCACTAGGGTCTTTAACTCCTCCTTAACTCTTTCTTGTAAAGCAATAGGGATCTTTCTACACGGCAGAACCTTGGGCTTAATGCTGCTATCAATCTTTAAAGACACTTCTCCTAAGTCACCCAAATCACCAGTAAACTTTGGACTATAGTCTTCTTCTTGGTTATTCACTACTGATGCTATGAACCTATCTTTATTGACTTTGATTAACTTCATTCTTGTTAAAGTTTCATGACCTAGAAGGCATGCTAGATTATTTGGTACAACTATATATTCCACCTCAAATGTTTCGTTAGTTTTCTCATTTCTCGTCGTTAGAGTGGCTTTCCCTATGGGTCTCATTTCAGTCTTATTCCACATTAGTAATCTTTGCGTTGCCTTTTCTATCTGATTCTTATTTACGTATTTTTCCTGGATGGTATTTACATCAGCTCCACTATCCATTTGAAACCTTACACGGTGACCATTTACTGTCATAACTGCTGTCATCCTTTTCGTTTTGTGGTTCTCCAAAGACATCACTCATTCATTTTTTACCATCATGACATCATCTCTTGTGTCCGACTGTAGCTGTCTTTCATCGTTAGACATATCATCTGACACCTGCTGAATTTTCTTTTTGCACATCACAGCAAAATGATGTCTCCCCTTGCATGCTAGGCACATTTTACCCCATGCAGGGCACTTTTCTTTAATGTATTCGTGAATCCTTCCACAATACCTGCATTTACCTTTCTGAATGTTTGTTCTTGAAGGTGTTGATACTTTCTCAATGATTGGAGGGTCGGCTTGTATTTGTCTCAGCTGTTTGTTGGCGGTCTCGTATGCTCTGCAAATATCTCTGCACCTTTCCAATGTGAGACTACTATCTTGTAGCAATTTCATTTTGAGGCATTCATGTCTAATACCAAGAACTACTCTGTCTCTAATCAAGCTATCTTCCAGGCGTTCAAAACTACACGTTTTTGCTGGTCTTCTCAGATTTGTTATGTACTTTTCAATGTCCTCGCCTTCTTGCTGTTCACGCGTATTGAACACATAGCGCTCATAAGTTTCATTCGTTTTTCCAATGCAAAAACTTTCAAATTTGTTCACTATTTCTTCCATCTTTCTTTCTTTTCCCTTCTCAATTTCAAGACCATCATATATGTCCATCGCTTTTGTTCCTATAATTGTTAGAAAGGTGGCCACTCTGACCTCCTCTGATTCTTCCGACAATTTAATGGCTAACTCATAGTTTCGCCAGCTCCGGTGAAACTTTTGCCAATTAGCGGCCATGTTTCCTTCTACCTCGAGCGGCTCGGGTACAGGAAGGAAATTTCTAGCTGCCATTGCACGGCGTAGCCTTGAATTGTTGTCTATTTATTATTGCAAACAATTAACCTTTATATACTGATTAATGATTACCTCTGATCATTAATATACCGCTGCCACCATGTTAATTATGATCTAGGTTCACAGTCAGCAATAAACAAACAACAACCATTAGTGTCCTGGCGGAGAATGATACTTTATTATATTGAACGCGTGCACCTTTGCGCACCATATCAACACAGGAGATTTTAAAAATAATTTCCACGACTTTTTCATATATTTTGCATCATTTTGCAATTACAGATATACTTAGCGCGGGGTCCACTGCGGCCGCATAGGTTGCAGTGGCTTAAGACCGGCCCTCAGGAATTCGATCAAAACGAATTTGACGAAAGGTTGTGCGGATTTCAATATTTTGCTCACTGTTGCATCTGATTAACATATTGAAGTATTTATGCAATGAATCGCAAATACCGTCTAATACAATTGATTAAAACAGAGAAGCTCGTTCTCATGTTAACAGTTACAGAAACATTTCACTGCTAAGCAACACGGAAGTTTTCCTTTCATCTCTTTCTTTGAGACCTAGACCTATAAAAGTTCACTTTGAGAAAATGATCAAAACTAAGAAAGAAGAAAGTGTTATTGCATTGGTATGACTGTTTTTGTTTCAGTATTTTAAAAACAAATGTAAAAACAATGTCTTGGTTGATGTCTTAAAAAACTTTTGATTGTGAGCCAATGATTAGATTGCAATCAATTAGTAGGTCAATAGACTATACCAAGACAGATATTAATTAAAAAAAAATGTAAACAGCTTTTGAAGATTCCTATCTATGGCTGAAAAACTAAATAGCTAATAGCTTTTTTTTTAAATCTGATGTACTGACTATAGGCAGGGTTGATACGCTATGTATTTAAAAAGGTAAAAGAGCATTGTTTCTTGCCATCTCGTCTAGAAGATATTACTAGAAATGAATTGGTAGCTAAAAGTATTTTGTTGGTACTCTGGTACATTTATTTTCGTCTTGACTAGAATCTCTTCCAGCGAGTCAATAAGCCTGTCCATTCCTTTGATAGTGTCTTCCCATGGCTCTATCTGCCTCTTCCTCCCCTTCAATAAGTCTTTGCGAGCCCTGGTGATCTCATGATAAAGCCATACAGTTTAAGTTTGATATGTCAGTAAGCCAATTGCTAATGTGATCCTGTTTCAAATTTCCTAATTTGTGATGAGGTCTTTGTAAGTGATACCTAGGATCTTTCTAAATTGTGATGAGGTCTTTGTAAGTGATACCTAGGATCTTTCTAAATTGTGATGAGGTCTTTGTAAGTGATACCTAGGATCTTCCTAAATTGTGATGAGGTCTTTGTAAGTGATACCTAGGATCTTTCTAAATTGTGATGAGGTCTTTGTAAGTGATACCTAGGATCTTCCTAAATTGTGATGAGGTCTTTGTAAGTGATACCTAGGATCTTTCTAAATTGTGATGAGGTCTTTGTAAGTGATACCTAGGATCTTCCTAAATTGTGATGAGGTCTTTGTAAGTGATACCTAGGATCTTCCTAAGTGATACCTAGGATCTTCCTAAATTGTGATGAGGTCTTTGTAAGTGATACCTAGGATCTTCCTAAATTGTGATGAGGTCTTTGTAAGTGATACCTAGGATCTTCCTAAATTGTGATGAGGTCTTTGTAAGTGATACCTAGGATCTTCCTAAATTGTGATGAGGTCTTTGTAAGTGATACCTAGGATCTTTCTAAATTGTGATGAGGTCTTTGTAAGTGATACCTAGGATCTTTCTAAATTGTGATGAGGTCTTTGTAAGTGATACCTAGGATCTTCCTAAATTGTGATGAGGTCTTTGTAAGTGATACCTAGGATCTTCCTAAATTGTGATGAGGTCTTTGTAAGTGATACCTAGGATCTTCCTAAATTGTGATGAGGTCTTTGTAAGTGATACCTAGGATCTTTCTAAATTGTGATGAGGTCTTTGTAAGTGATACCTAGGATCTTTCTAAATTGTGATGAGGTCTTTGTAAGTGATACCTAGGATCTTCCTAAATTGTGATGAGGTCTTTGTAAGTGATACCTAGGATCTTCCTAAATTGTGATGAGGTCTTTGTAAGTGATACCTAGGATCTTCCTAAATTGTGATGAGGTCTTTGTAAGTGATACCTAGGATCTTTCTAAATTGTGATCCTGTTTTGAATTTCCTCATTTGTGATGCGTCTTTGTAAGTTATAGAAAGGATCCATCTAAATTAAAATTTGTCTTAAAACTATTTGATCTCTAAACAAGTATCGCAACGTATAACATGTATTTTTTGGGCTATATAAGTCAAATGTGGGCTATTTTCATGAATGCCGAGTGTAATGGCGGTGCATCTCCCTAGAATGGGGCTTCCTTTTGTCACACCACACCCATTCTAGATTTTACTCTTTTTGCCTAACGTAATTATACTAGACATCAATGGGTTATTACACTTATTAATGAAATTAAGAGAAAAAAACACGACTATTTAATAGTGTTGGAAATAGTTTGCACTGCCCACTTTTTGTTACTGAGCTGACCAATCTATCTTTCTCTCTTGCAACCCTAACTAATATATCTTCTGCTGTTCAATAAAGTTGATTCGGATCTAATAGGTTTAAAGTGTCTGGTCGATAGCTTTATTCATGCCATTGAAAATGCCGCTGCTCTGAACCTGCTCCCAGAATGGTATCCTAGAAACGTAAGTCCTAACTCCTGGCGCCGATGTCTTAGGTACGCACGGCATGCTATCATCGAAAAGTCTGCAGACGATATTTCTAGTTGCTTGCTTTTCAATAGAGGCGTACACGCAATTCCTGTCCTTGCTGCACAGGCTAAAGCAGACAGATATGGAAAAGACATTCAAGTTGTTAATTGGTTTCTGAGTTGACAGCACATCTTTTTCTTTGAGCTTCCAACTTTGTTGGATGATTCGATCTGATTGGAGAGAAAAAAAAAATTCATGAAAATTTAGAGAATACAGATCTAATATATCTAGAAAAAATTTCATTAATTGTAGATATATATCTTATCTATATCAAATCATTATCTTATCTATCGTATCTATATCTTATCTAAATCTGTATATCTTATTAATTAGCTGTATATCTTATTAATTACAGATGTTCCTTTAAAAGAGAAGATAATTACATCCAATGCATATCCATATGTCGATTATTCAGAGGCGTAGCTAGGATTTTGTGATTTTACCATCACAAAAAAGATAGGCTACAAGACACCAATAGCAAAGATAAACAGACACAAAAAAAAAAACTTTTTTGTTTCCCCTGGCTATCAAATCATTGAATAGATACTGTCTGATATAAAATTTACGCATGTAAATTATGAGTGAGTCTGGTGTGAATGTACATTTTGGTTTTCCATAATTATATAGTTCGTCCATCGTGGTTCGATGATGACCACTTTGTCATCCAGGGTGCTGAGGGGTTTGCACTGCGGTTTTATGCCTCCTCATGTGGCTGGTGAGACCTATGTGAGCCCGGAATGTTCGGCCGCACACTGGGCAGGTTATTTCAGCTGGAGCTAGTGTCGTTTGCCTTGCTTTTCTTCTCTGGCGTTTTTCTTCTGCCAGCGTTGTTCTCTTTTCCTCAGCAACCTGTGCGCCAGCTTTCACAGCGCGACGCCATGATGCTCTGTCATGTGTCTCTGTCTCCCAGGTGCCTGGGTCTATGCTGAACGCCTTCAGAGAAGCTTTGAGGGTGTCCCTGAAGCGCTTTCTTTGACCACATTGCGAGCGCTTTCCATACAAGAGTCGTTTAGGGATGCGGTGGTCTTCCATCCTGCAGACGTGTCCTGCCCATCGCAGCTGGGACTGCATCAGGATTGTGTGGATGCTTTGCAGACACGCTCTTCGAAGGACTTCAGTATCTGGTATTTTGTCTTGCCATTTGACATTCAGTATTTTTCTCAGACATGTCATGTTTTGTTGGATGTAATGCACAAATTGTAAGACAAATTTCCTTAAATAAAGATTATTATTATTATTATTATTATTAATGTGCGGGTGGTATGGGCCGCATGGGATAACAAGTGGTGAGGGGTATAAAATTTCAGCTTCCTAGTTCCCTGAACTTTTCAGTAAAAACTACACACAGGACATAGATTATAAAAACACAATTTAAGCTGCTGTATTTGAAATATAAACTTAAGATTGTCTTCGAGTAGGAAACAGTATTGACAGCAAGGCTCAACGAGCAATTGGTCTCCACTGACCACAGGTCTCCACTGACCACAGGTCTCCACTGACCACAGGTTTCCACGTCACAGGTCCGTGTTCAGGCCTATTATAACGATTGGTTTCGGTCAAACAATACAATAGTATCGACACTATCCAAGGATTGCGGAAATGTGGTAGGATGGTTTTGTTCAGTACTTTATCTCTCACCTTTAAATGCCAAATTTGCTTCGTGCATCGCTATTGCGTCAGGAGTAGCCCAGTAAAATGTCTGAAAAACATATGCAAATATTATTATAGTATATATTTTTTTAAAGTTAATTTGCTATTTAAGAAAACAAGATGGCGAAACTTAATAATTTAATGTATACAGCGCTGTCCTCTATGGTCAACTCGCGACTGGCACAAGAAAAACTGTAATAAAACGTGACCTCAAATCAGTGAACATCAATACTGACAATTGGGAAGACATAGCTCTAGACCGCAACAGGTGGAGAGAGACAGTGACCAAGAAAGCTATGGACAGTGAAAGTACATGGGTCTCAGCCCAGGAAGAAAAACGCACAATCCGAAAAATGGCCAGCTCCTCTACCACCGAAGCAAAGGCCACCTTAACCTGCGCTATCTGTGGACGGGAGTGTCTCTCCAAAATAGGGCTCCACAGTCACACGAGGAAGTGTGCTCTGAGATGAACCATAGTCGTTCTACGACTGAAGGAGGCCAATGAGAGCGCTGTTTACAAACAAAATGTAGTCTCAAGGCGATGTGATAACATTGCAAACATAAACACGAGAGCTAAAATGACAAACTAATCTAAAAAGGTTTTAAACAAATAGGTCTTAATGTTATTCTCGAATGTAGTGTAGTATGTTGTTTGTCTGAGATGGGGAGTGAGTTCTAAACCTTTGGTCCGTGCACTGAAAAAGCCCGCAGACCTTATCTGGAAGCGTTGAGTCTATTAAACGCAGGGCTCTCTGAGGAACAGTTCGCGAAGGTACAAGGGCATTTTTGTTTATTATAGATACACTGATGACAAAGTGTAGCCACCTTGTAGTCGATTCTCGCTTTCACAGGAAGTCAATGGAGTGTTGGTAAGAGAGTAGTAGCAGAATCTCGTCTTGTTTTTCTTAGGACTATTCGTGCAGCGTTGTTCTGAATTTGTTGCAGCTTGGCGATTTTCCTTATATTAGTTGAAGAGAATATTCTTAACTAATCCAGTGATCCGGGATGAGGGAGAGGAAGTAGTACTTAATTGAAGCTACAACAGTTGGTGAAAATAATTCACCAGGGCCTAATAATTTAAATTATATGTGCTAGTCTTACTTAATGCCATTGACATTTCTACCAATGACTAACATATACCTATGCTGTGTCCCCCATCTAGAAATAGAAAAAAAAATGAGCAGGTGAAACAGGTCTAAAATGTGTAAAGAGACATTTACAACTGTAAAAAGGTGGAGACGAAGCAGTCCTACGTGTTTTAGCGTTATCCATTCTTCTAGATTCTAGAGCAATACACAGTTTGGGAAAGACTGTCCTACATAGTATATACCGCCGAAAGAACTAGATATGGATTAAGTTAAGTATTTGAGAGAAGTAAAGTTTGAAATGGCTGCCTGGTTATGTGGTTATGCGCTCTGCACTGTCGTTCGAGGTCTCGATGCTCCCAGCCATCTCCTGCAGTCCTAGGGAAGGTTTGGACTAGGATTTAATACTCATCACATTTGAAGCATCCGAAACATGAAGAACAAACAAAAACTCTTCAGTTTTGTTTGGGGCTATTTTTTTGTTTCAAGATGTGGATTGTCTCGCGTGCATTAAATAAGCGCTTTATCAGTTTGTTGAGTAATTTTTCGGCACAAAAATTTCTTTGATGGAACTCATGGGACAGTGTTTTTTTGTTTTTTTAGAGATAAATATTCATATTAGTTTGACTATTTAAAATTATTTTTTGGATCTGGTTATTATAATATTAGAATTGCTCAGTAAAAGGATGTAATATCTTTCAGAACTTACGATTTTTTAACGTAGAAATTAAGTGATTTTATAGCACAAATAAAATGGCTTAATGTTTAAAAATTTTGTATTTGAATTTTAAATGTTTATAATTAATGTGCTTTCTCATGACTAAATAAGTTACTTTACTTCAATTGGTCTGACTCCGTCTATGACCAGTGGTGCTGCATATGCGGTTAAGTCCCCTTTACCATAGACGTAACCACCAAAGGTCACTGCATCATTGGCAGTTTTAATGGTGTGAAATCCCGAGTTGTTTGGTGGGACATTGATGCTGACATAGTTGAAGCCCGTCGTCCCAAGCTTCTCCCAGCTCTTCCTGGAGACCCCAGTGGAGTTGACTGCAAGAAGAGATTGGAACATGATGAGGTTCTTGTGTGGACAGGGCTGGGGTTGCTGTTTGAATAATTTGTAGCGTTTTGGTGGGTCGTAGTAGAAAAAAAAGACATCAATAACAAACTCTACAAAGACTATTTTGTGAGACTTGTCTGATCTTTAAGTTAGCTTCTGATGTGATGTTCTCATGTCTCCTCACTCAAATGGAGTTTGATATGAAAACAACATAGGCCCATAAGCTAAGTGTCTTTCAAGGTATAAATATTAATATACCAATTACAAGAAAAATCTTATTCCCAAAGTTTATACAATTAGAGCTCATGTGTATTTCTAATGAATTTTATTTTTGAACACCTAATGTACGTTTTTTCCAAACCTATTACTCAACTGGTAATTGAGTTCGTGTTACATGTTTCAGTCAAGAGTCTGATACTGTTCTCCTGAAAAGATCCTGTCTCTATCATCACAGTTGGCACTTGGGCGGAACTCCCATAATGCTCCAGCGGCGTCACTAACAACATAAATGGTGGTCTTGGTGTGTATTGCATCACCTAACAACAAAATAAGAACAAAGAGAAACAAAAAGTTTTTTTTTAATGACGTAAGCTACTAGTCTATATGAAGTAAAGTAACTTGTCTAATGGGTGAAAATGAGTTGGGCAGTGTTTCTCAAACTTTTGTCGATGGCATCCTCCCACCAACGAGAAAAATTTCATTCACTCCTCCTTATATATATATCTAGCGGAGGATCCTTGGGGAGCGCTGTAGGCCAAAAAAATGGGGATGGTGAGGGATTTTAGAATGTAAAGGGAAAAACTTGCTAATCATAACACAATTTTCCAGTTTTATTGTTCATAAATATTAAAAATAAGTTACTTATCCAAATGTACGTATTAAATGTTTATTAAAGCTAGTCCGTTTAGTCTTTTTGTTCTTGGAAATAATGTTTTGTGGATCATTTGTTAATGGTTTGTTTACTTCTAGGTTCTTTCTTGAGATACAGAAGCTTTCCCTCCATCTAGCAAGGGATTCTGGGAGCACGCTTTTAGCTTCCTCAGTAGTGTTGTGACATTTTTGTTAAATGTAGGTACACCTCTTTAGAAGTTTGTTGGCCAACCTGTAAACGTCCTGACGCTTGGTACATCCTGAACTGACCATCTTCCAGATATTTGTCAATGTAATCTCCTGTTCGTTCTAGTTTGCTAGTCTTCATGTCAGAGGAATAGACAGTAATGTTGGGCTCGCCGGCCATGATGCGAATCAGATCACCTAGTAGGACAGATGGAGCAAAGATCACAGGTTATAGGTCAACAGAAACATTAATTTAGTTTAGAGACAAAAGTTTTAGCCAAAGTTTGGCAAGCTTTTAGAATTGGACTGCCAAGATAGTTTTCTAAAAATAAGTCATAGCCTCAAGCTAAAAAATATATTATGACTGATGTGCCGTTTGCTTATCAAAGACGATTCCGGAGTGTAAGATTTGAAGAAGCTACATCTTCATTCTTAGTGTCTAAAGCTGTGGGTCTTCAACGGAGGCGCTAACGCCCACCGGAGGGGCGATGAAATTGGGGGCGCTGGGAACCAAAGAGGCGGTAGGGGGGCGCTGGGCACAATGGTAGGCGGTAGGGGGAGCTGGGTATAAAAGGGGAATGTAAAGCCCCATTTTCTCTAGAAACTTTGGGAGGACGAAAACGTTTTGAGGAAGTTTCAAATGTGGAGATAATGTTGAAAACGTGGACTTCTGAATGCTGATGGGCACAAACTGTTCTGAAGAGAGTTCATTTGGCAAATCAAAAATTATTTAATACAGATTAAGACCTTTAATGGCGATAAGAACATTATTTTTGTGATTATAATTTTATTGACCAAAGGGAGACTTAGATTTATGACTAAAACTTAAATGATCAATGAATATGATATTCTTAAACTGATCGACGAAAATAATTTTAAGCTAATGTAAGACTTTGCCAATGCTAAATTTTATGAAATAGGTTTCCTTAGTCTGCAACGAAATCTTTGACACACGAGCACTGCGTTAATAAGGTCCTGGTTTTTATTTGATTTACTAGAACAAATTACAAAACTTTATGACTAGGGTTGCCAGACATCCGGAAAAACTAGGATATGTCCTCCTTTTGAATGTCACATCCTCCGTCCAGCAGGCATTAGTCTAAATTGTGAAAATGCCGCGGGTAAGTGGAGAAATAGGTTTACCATTGATTCATTGAAAGCCATTCTTCTCAAAAGACATTGTCGCTCCATATGTCTTTAGGAAAATAAACTCACCTCGTCTTTATGAAATGGTAACTTATAATATGTATAAGATGAGGGCAGTTACCATTTCCTACATTGCGATGTATATGGCAGATCTTTTTCTATGGCCGACGGTTAACTAGAGTGTCATGTAGGCAGCACAACGATCAACCGCCTTCACTTTCCCTAATATCTAATGTCTAATCCATTTAAAATTGTGTTATTTAGAAATACAAATCTACACATCATTCTTACTTAAATAAGGTTCTAGATCCCGGCATATGTCAAATAAAGTAAATGTTTACAAATACGTTTTTTACGCCATTTTGAAATGAGAAAGGTCAGACATAACTTTGTAACTATAACAAGACGGAACCAAAATGTATAACCTGCATTGGAGGTGTACACCACAAACGTCCTGCCCCAGAATGCCACTGGAATTATCTGCTCCACCAGCAGGTCCCCACCATCTCTGTCGGTGATGGGATTGCTAAGGGAGATTATGCTGAACACCGCCGCCGACTTATTGGTTTTGATTTTCGCCCCTGTCAAATCACATTTTTCGCAATTTGGGTTTTGTCGAATTTCAGCCACCTGGAACTTGTTGAGAGTAACCTATAAATAGTAACATTTATAATGTACCAGTAACTAAGTCAACATTGAGCAAAAGCTAAGTACATATCATTATAAAAGCCAATGGCTTACTAAAATCGAGACCTTCAGTTCACGTACTAAACAATTAACGGATCTACTAACCCTGACAACCATCTGCGGTGAATAAGTCTGTCCTTTGAATGTTGCTATTGGATCGTAAGTTGAAGGGGGAAGAGTCACTTCAACCCAAGTCTGGTCCTGGTATGCCACGATGCCAATGTATCCTTGACTTCGAGTACAGTTAATGAAAAGTTATACATTTCATGTCTCATTATAGTACTAGTATGCGATTTTACTACAAAAATTCATGCATTCAT
Organism: Biomphalaria glabrata; assembly: GCF_947242115.1. Classification (NCBI taxonomy): domain Eukaryota; kingdom Metazoa; phylum Mollusca; class Gastropoda; family Planorbidae; genus Biomphalaria; species Biomphalaria glabrata. Next base: position 35,052,641 of record NC_074717.1, on the reverse strand, counting down.
ATCAATAGATAGAAAGACAGATAGACCCAGATAGAGATAGATAACAGAAAGACAGACACATAGATAAATAAATAAATAAATAGATAGATAGATAGATAAATAGATAGATAGATAGATAGATAGATAGATAGATAGATAGATAGATAGATAGATGGATGGATGGATGGATGGATGGATAGATAGATAGATAGATAGATAGATAGATAGATAGATAGATAGATAGATAGATAGATAGATAGATAGATGGATGGATGGATGGATGGATAAATAGATTGATAGATAGGCATAGATAGATAGATAGATAGATAGATAGATAGATAGATAGATAGATAGATAGATAGATAGATAGATAGATAGATAGGTAGGTAGATAGATAGATAGATGGATGGATGGATGGATGGATAAATAGATTGATAGATAGGCATAGATAGATAGATAGATAGATAGATAGATAGATAGATAGATAGATAGATAGATAGATAGATAGATAGATAGATAGATAGATAGATAGATAGATAGATAGAACTTATTAAATATACGAATTAATAAATAACTTAACGCCAAGGTACACGTTGTTAACCTCTTGGTTTTAACAAAAATCTTTTCAAAGCGACCAAACTTGAACAAATAATTTTACCTACAAAATTAAGGGCAAGTCTCTCTGCAGGCAACTCTGTTCATGATATCCGTTTACTCATTTGCTTATGAGTTATGACTACAATTTTAACAAATATAGATCGATAGGTCTAAACAACTCTACAATGTAGCCACTTGTTGTAACATGATTGTAACTGAACCAGCTGCTCACCTGGGTAGGTTGAAAGTAAAGCTTGGGAAGATGTACTCCATCCCGAGTGATGCCTCTGACAGAACAGAACACAGGGCTGCCTGGTTTTTACTCGGGTTCATGGCGAACACAGAGATAGGCGCACTGGCTTCCACCAGCACCCCTTTGTTTTCACTACCCAGTTCCGTAGTCCTCAGTTCCGCCGGCAGCGTCACGATTTTTGGTGTCAGGAGCGTCACAGTGGCAGTCTCGTTGATCTTGGGGGCCTCGGTCCAGGCTGGAGCAGTTATTTGGACCGAAACCCCCAAGCGTGAGCTGGTGGATATGTAAAGATGCACGGGTCTGGCAGGGAACACCTGGTGCTGGCTGCTCTCAGTGAAGTAAAGGATAAACTTTGTACCAACTGTACTGACTGATGTCTGCGGAAGGGGGTGGGGAATAGTGAACGAGAGGGGGGGGGGAGGGAGGAGAGTGAGAGAAAGAAGATGAAGAAATATTTTTTTAAACGGTACACTGTAAGATACTTATTGGTCTCTTTATAAGCCAAACCTTTTTTAAAAAGCATATATAACCAAAGTATATATCTAATGTATATATTCCAAAGTATATATCTGATGTAAATCTAAAGCATATATCTAACGTAGGCTATATCTAAAGTATATATCTAATGTATATCCAAAGTATATATCTAAAGTATATATCTAAATTATATGTCTAATGGTAAATGGTACTAAACAGTCTTTCTCAAACTATGGCAGCTCCCACCTAGATAAATGATGTCCTGACCAATGGAGGTGGGGGCGAAAAGAAGATCTATTTATTTTTAAAGGGTACAAAAATGTATTTTCATTGCAGTTATAAAGTCATGCTTCAATAAAAACAAAGTAAAATGACATTATTAGCGAAATTTCAAAAAAATTAGGCCTAATATTTTAAGTAAGAGACGTTGTTTCGTCATCTAAGTAGGACCATTGAAAATGTGACAATTTTCTCGAAGGTGTCTGCAACAACAAGATCTTTGAAGAAGTCATTTCATAATGTCCCAGCTAGTTATTATTTTAGACTTTCTCCTGTCCGAGTGATGGAATATCTTCCGACTGTCGTAAATTGTTATGTTAGTGACTTTTGTGTCGTCATCATCATCTTTCCTTTGCGTTCCTCGTGGAACATAGAGCCTCAGTAAAAACACACCACACTCCACGGTCTCTTGTAGTTTTTAAATGGCTTCCCAGCTCTTTCCTGTCCTCTCGGCTTCATTTAGTTTACTGCGTCGCCCTGTTCTTTTTGGTCTTCCACTACGTCTTGTGTCATGGGGGTTCCACTCTAAGACCGTCAAGCTCTGTTTTTGTTATCTTTTCTCAGGGTGTGACCAATCCACCTCCACTTTCTAAGATCTGCACCTCTATATTTCTCTGTCCACCAATCTCCCACAGTTTGATGTTTTCTATTTTGTTATACCAGTGTATTTTTCAGATATTTCTCAGACATCTGTTGATGAAAGTTTGTACTTATTGTTGTAGTTGCTTCACTTGTTCTCCGTGTTTCAGAAACTTACAGTAGGACAGCCTTGACATTAGAGTTTTTGTTTGTTTGTAAAATGTTTTACGTGTTTCGGATGTTCCTTCAGAGTTGAAGATAATTACTTCCTGGTCCAAATCTCCCGAAGGACGTCGGGGGATGGGAGCGGGCAGGGTTTGAACCCGGGACTATCGATAAGTCCGAACGACAGTCCAGCGCACAAATCACACGACCAGGAGTTAAAGATTCTTGTCAGAGATGTTGGGAGATTTCCAGGTTGGCTTTAGGTGTGTATAAGAATAAGGATAATAATAAATAATAAGATGTTTTTTGTCTGACAAAAAAAAATATATACGCGTCAAGACGTCTCGCTTAATAAGAAGATGATCTACGACAATCATGTCCACTAAATACGTACGTAGGCCTATGTTTTATGTTGGTCTACCATCGCAAAACTTCGAGCCCGTGCTGTCGCCTTTTTTATTAGACTTAATTTGACCTGCGTATTTTTTTCTTTAATAGGATAATTATTGAGCCCTAGACGCCAGGAGAATGCATTTCTTGGCTCTGATTGCAAGAAAACACTTCCAAGGGGGGGGGGCGAAATTTTGTTCGTCTAGGGGGAGCCACTAATAAAAGTTTGAGAACTGCTGTGTTAAAGTAAGAAAGAAGAAGAATTACCGTCTTTGGTATTGCATCTTTGACTGCTACACTGACACATACGAGCAACTGTTGCAAAAATTGCAAAAATTACATTTTGGTCCTACTTGGTATTAGGCATATACACTTTAAATAAACATTTTTAAAATTGACATGTATTCTCACCAATGCTGTTCATTCCCTATGCACATATCACTCCCTTACTGTTTCTCTCTCTTTTTCTCTCTCTCTCTCTCTCTCTCTCCGTGTGTATGTGTATGTATGTGCATTGACGGCACTTTCAATAGTATGGTTATTTGAATCAATTTTTCCCTTGAAAATTAAACTTTATCTCTTTTTTAAACGTTCTTAGTGTGAGTTTAGTTAAGCATTTTAATGTAAACCTGTGTTTAACTTAAGCTAATCTATTCTATAAATCTAGGCCTATAGGTCCACTTAAAAAAAAAGAAGCCTAATACTATTTACAAATTTTAACAATACTCTGTATCTTTGAAAAAAACTAATTTTTAATAATATTTTAGTTTTTGTAACAGGATTGAATCTAAATATATGATCTTATTTTATTAAATGTAGTAGGTCGTTTGGTATACAATATACAAATATTGTTTTTTGGTTTATTTTGTTTTACATGTTTTGGAGATCCCTTCAGATTTTAAGATTGAGACCGACATCCTAACTTAAACATCCCGCAGTGCAGGGTTCAAACCCTGGACCATCAAGCCCATCGAAAGAGAGTGCAGAGCGCATACCACATGAACAGGCAGCCATTGTTCAATGCTTTACGTATGGCTACGTAAATAATTTTCATTTAATAAAGCTCTATAGACCTTCTAAGTAAATACAAAATTCCGACTGTGTTTTATATGAAGATCTTATATTAATTATTCAACTTATGAGTCTACAAAAAACAGTTAGGCCTACACTAACTTTACCGTTTCATCTAAAGTTTGGCGTTACTTTGAAAAAAAAATGTTCCTAATAATAATAAATACAATGAGATTACTTACAAAAGTTAAATCCATTTACTGGAAAGATGGAAATAATGATAAGTGAATACTAAACTCTAAATTAATAGTAGGCCTAATTCATCTTTAAAATACACCAACTCAAGACCAACGCTGGCGCGAGTGGCCTTCGCAATTTTTTTTGTAGTGAGTAGACAGGTTGTTTTTTTTAATGTTTATTTATTTATCTTGTGACATCCAGAAATTAACCCAGTGTTCGCTGTCAGAAGCCGGAGAGTCCTGTAATTAAATCAATATCGGAGTAGTGACATTCAGTTTCGACACATTCATCATAAATTACCTCCCCTCACCAACCCTTCACAACAGCCAAAATTGTTTTGTATTGGCACAAACGAGAGACAGGCAGAGAAAGAGAGACAGACAGATAGAAACAGAGACACACAGACAGAGAAAGAGATAAAGAAAGACAGATAGAAACAGAGACACACAGACAGAGAAAGAGATAAAGAAAGACAGATAGAAACAGAGACACACAGACAGAGAAAGAGATAAAGAAAGACAGATAGAAACAGAGACACACAGACAGAGAAAGAGATAAAGAAAGACAGATAGAAACAGAGACACACAGATGGAGAAAGAGAGACAGACAGACAGATAGAAACAGAGACACACAGATGGAGAAAGAGAGAAAGAAAGACAGATAGAAACAGAGACACACAGACAGAGAAAGAGATAAAGAAAGACAGATAGAAACAGAGACACACAGATGGAGAAAGAGAGAAAGAAAGACAGATAGAAACAGAGACACACAGACAGAGAAAGAGAGAAAGAAAGACAGATAGAAACAGAGACACACAGACAGAGAAAGAGAGAAAGAAAGACAGAAACAGAGACACACAGATGGAGAAAGAGAGAAAGAAAGACAGATAGAAACAGAGACACATAGACAGAGAAAGAGAGAAAGAAAGACAGAAACAGAGACACACAGATGGAGAAAGGGGGGGGGAAGAGAGAAACAGAGTCATAAGGACAAAGAGATAAAGACAGAGAAAGAGAGAGTAACAAATGATGACATGTATAATAATGAAAATGTCAATTAGAATACATATTTGTAACATACTCAATATGATTTATTAACACTGAGCATCTTTTAAAAAAAATACACAACATTTAGAAACAACTACAATCAACATCCAGTTAGTAATTAAAACCAAGAAATTTAGTGTTTGCATGAAATCCAACCAAAAGATAACATTTTATGGTTTAACTATTAAAATTATGAAGATTCTTTTTGTGAAAACAATTTTCTTATTTACAAACCTTATATCAACTATTCTGTCTGTCAGTCTAGTGAAATGTTTGTTCGTGTTATTTCTTCCACACCCAAATGACGGATCATGTTAAAATTTATTTTGCACATATAATTTAGGCTATTGTACCTGACAAAACAAGAATTAATAAAAACATTATTAGTTAATTAACTAATGGTAATTAATTATTTTGTTTTGGTATCGAACAAGGGAAAGACATTGCACTTGACATTATTATCCCCCATGGGCGTAGCCAGGATACGGGAAAAAATTATATGTATATATATATATGTGTGTACATAATTAATCTTTATTACATTCTGACCCTTTCGGAAGACGTTTATTGTTTATTGTAGACTCCCCGCCCTTGCTAGCAAGGGGGTCTGGGGGAGTTCGAGCAGTATTTCTGGTATTGAAAGCCAACAAACTGCATATTCTGAGGTATAGACAGTGCATTATCTTGCTATTAAAAAGTTTTATTTCAAAAACCTAATGTGCTATTTTTACTGACTTAGACCCTCTCGCGCCGTTCGCGCATTTTCCGGCAAGCTGTTTCCGCAACTCTTATTGTGCGTAATTCATTTTGTCGGAGAACATGTCCCGCAAAACCTCATGCGACGCTCTGTCACAATCTTACTAAGGGTTCGACTCCCAGTTCGGCATAGGATTTCTTTGATTTAGACCCGATCTCTATGACTGACTCCTACAATCTGTCTTTGTCATCTTTGTTGAGACACATTTAATGATTTTCAATTTCGGCAGAAGACTATTCACACTTTATTAATGGAGCCCAAGCCAATGGTAGAAATTTGTAACCTTTCTTGACTATGCTTTTGGAATTACATGCCTGTATTTCGCTTTAGATTTTATATCGAAAAGGAAAGTTTTTTCGTCAAATCATCTGTTGAGGGGTTTTAAACTAAGAAATCTCTGGAGTTTTTTTGTTTTGTTTTTAATTCAAAACCCCATTTAGCTACGATCTTAGAATTTGGTGACTGTAATTTGCTTTAAAATAATATTGAAGAGTGAGGTTTTCAACTCTATACGTTCTGTATGGGAATTTTAAACTCAAAACCATCTGGAGGGGGTTTTAAACTTTAAAGAAAAAGCCATCTGGAGGAGGGGGATTTAAACTCAAAACCCCTTTGGCTACGCTCATAGATTTTATAGTGTGTAATTTTTTTTTTTTTTATTGAAGAGGTACTTTTTAGCTTCAAATCCCAACTGGAGAGGGGGGGGGTTAAACTCAAAACCCCATTGGCTACGCTCATAGAATTTTGAGTGTGTAATTTGCTTTTTTTATATTGAAGATGGGGTTTATCGTAAATTTTGAAGGGGATTTTAAAATCAAAATCTTCCTCAACTGTGCAGTTGGAATTTGGGGATTGTTGTTTGCATTTTTTTTATTCTGTTTTATAGAAGAGGGGGATTTAACTGCAAAAACCTCTGGTAGGGGGTTTACAATTCAAAACCCCCTGGTAGAGGGATTTGTATCTCAAAACCCCCTGATAGGGGTTTTTTAAATCTTAAAACCCCCTGGTAGGGGGATTTAAACTCAAAACCCCCTGGTAGAGGGTTTTTAACTCAAAACTGCATCGGCTGTGCTGTGGTAGGTGATGATTTAGCATTAAAATCTCACCTAAAATAAAAAAAATTAAATGAAAAATCAGTCACTTAATTCCGTTCACCCCCCCCCCCTGCGGGGGGGGGGATTTCATTTCGGGGGGGTGGGGGTTCGAACCCCAAGAACCCCCCCCTGGCTACGCCCATGTTATCCCCTAAGTTGATATAACAACAGGATATATTGTTATTCTAGACAACTTTCTTAACCGCTTGATATCTAATTTAAGCTTAGGTTCCCATATTTTTTTTTTGTTTTTGTTTTTGCATTTCGGTTTTCCTTATATTATGGGATATTGGATCATATTGGTACGGCGATGTCAATAATTGTAGCGTTCTTTTGGTGTAAATAAATACAGATCAGGCGATTAAAAGCCACCGTTTTGTCAGTTAAAATAGGCTTTTCCCAGTAGGCCTATTCAATTCTAAGTGATCGGTTGACTCGATAACCTCTTGTGGCGAGTATTTGTAATTAGGAAGATAGTATCCTGATTAATTAATCAAATTAAGTGCCAAAGCCAGGTGTTGGAGTAGGCCTATTACTTTTGCAACTTGGTTATAGCGATCTTGGTAGGCAGATTCTAATAAAGCTAAGCATCCTGCCATTATGTGTTCAATAGACTCACCCACATTTCTGCACTTTCGGTATTTGTCAACAACATTGAGTTGAGGATATGCTTCTCCGGCTTCTCGTAGTTTTTTGTCCTAATTACTCTGTCCTGTATTGCTGTAACAAAGCCTTCTGTTTCAGGGTAGAGATTACCTGCTGCTTTGAGCCATGCTAAGAACGCAGCATTGTCAGTGTTTTTACCATGTAATAAAGCCGGGAATTTTCTGTGGAGTGTTTTTTCCTCCCATCTCATGTCCTGTGTCGTCTAAACCAATATTAACATGTCTTGTATAGGTTCAGAGGAGTTGCTTTGGAGTCGTATTTGCTCAGGAAAGAAACTAGTTCATTGCTGGAAGCAGGCAGTTTTGATCGTATCTAACACAATTTGTAGATGCTCTGCAGTCCACGCCTCGACATCATTCCTGGGCAGGTATAACCTTATGATAATATATATAGTTCAGTGCTCAATGGGGAGATAATTTGGTTTATTCTGCTAGAGTCGAAAGTCTATTTTTCGGTACCAATTTTGTTAACGATACGATGCTTTCGTGAAAGGTAAACTAGATTTATATTGAATATTGTTCTAGAGTCTAGATAGACCCATATAAATTTAGAATTATATAGATCCCCTATATAGATCTAGACATAGAACTATATAGATCTAGAATCTAGATATAATCTATATGTAGGTGTGTTGTTGTTTTTTTGTTGACAAACTTTTAAAGTAACAAAAAGTTTGAAAAAGGTAATTTTAAAAATTGAACAAGTCTTAAGTTAGTCTAAACTACTAAAGTCAGTAAAGTCAAAGTGACTAAAGTGTCTAAAGTCACTTAAAAGTCTAATATTTAGATATAGATAACTAACAAGATAAGATTACAAGTCGTAACACTAACAAGTAGACTAGCTTAGCTAGCTAGACAGTCACAGAGTCACTAGAGTCTAACTGGACTTTTATAATTTTAATGACCATAATATATTGATAAATAATGATAATCATCATATAGATCTATATATAATAATATGATATATGATCATGTCATAATGATAGAGTTCTGACTAATTATATTATAATATAATTAATGATCATTTTTATTCTCTTCGACTCTTGGCTTGCAGATAATTTTATATTACATTCTAGACTTCTAGATCTAGTTTATATATTAATATACTATAATAATTAAATAATAAACAATGTAATATCTAAAGATAACAACAAAAACCTAAGGTCATACATTAAGTCTAAGAAAATGGAAACAACAGGCATAGCACCATTAAAAGATGAACATAACATAATACATAATGATAATGGAACTAAAACAAACATCCTAAACAAATACTTTGCATCAGCATTCTCAGCCCCAGGAGACAAAGACATATTACTTAATTTGAACCAAGTAGACAACATAGAAGATATAGTAGTAGAAGAAAATGGAATCCAAAAACTATTAGCCAACACCAAACCAAATAAAGCGTCTGGACCTGATGGTATTCCAGCTAGATTACTCAAAGAACTAAACAATGAGCTAGCCACAGTGTTCAAAATACTCTTTTAGGCATCACTTAACCAGGGCAGAGTACCAAAGGACTGGAAAGAAGCTAATGTCACCCCCCTATTTAAAAAAGGAGAAAAATCAGACCCAGGAAACTACAGACCAGTATCACTTACCAGCATCACATGTAAAATCCTAGAACACATTATACTATGTAGCAACATCATAAACCACTTAGACAAACATAATGTCCTCACCCCATACCAACATGGCTTTAGGAAATATAGATCATGTGAAACACAACTAATAGGACTAATTGATGATTTTTCAAAAGGTTTAGATAATAGTGAACAAATAGATGCTATCTTACTAGATTTTTCCAAGGCTTTTGACAAAGTTCACCACCATAGCTTGCTTAAAAAATTAAAATATTTCGGCATTAGTGGTCCTTTGCATCAGTGGATTAGAGATTTTCTGATAGGGAGAGAACAAACTGTAATAATAAATGGTTCTAAATCAACACTGATAACAGTAAACTCAGGTGTATCACTAACCAGCATCACATGTAAAATCCTAGAACACATAATATGTAGCAACATAATAAACCACCTAGACAAATATAATGTCCCTTACTCCATACCAACATAGCTTTAGGAAATATAGATCATGTGAAACACAACTAATAAGGACTAACTGATGATTTTTCAAAAGATTTAGATAATAGTGAACAAATAGATGCTATCTTATATTATTAGATTTTTCCAAGGCTTTTGACAAAATTCACCACCATAGTTTGCTTAAAAAATTAAAATATTTTGGCATTGATGGTCCATTTCATCAGTGGATTAAGGATTTTCTGACAGGGAGAGAACAAACTGTAATAAAAAATGGCTCTAAATCAACATCTATAACAGTAAACTCAGGTGTACCTCAAGGAACAGTCTTAGGTCCACTAATATTTTTAATTTACATAAGTGATTTACCAAATTGCATTACTTCAGGAACAAAAATCAGATTATTCGCAGACGATTGCGTAATATATAGAACAATAAAAACAACACAAGATACAGACATTTTACAAAGAGAATTAGATGAATTACAGAAATGGGAAATGCTGATGCAAAGTATTTATTTGGGATGTTAGCTTTAGTTTCATTATCATTATGTGTTATCTTCTCCTTTTAATGGCGCTATGCCTGTTGTTTCCATTTTCTTATGACCATAGGTTTTTGTTGTTATCTTTAGATATTACATTGTTTATGTATTCACTCTGCAGCTGTCTGCTTATTTTTGGGTTAGGTCTTTAATTTTTATATACTTTTTGTAAACTCTTTCTGCCTTAGTTTCTTTAAATTTTCTATATAGGTTTTCCTTCTGTTTACAAAGCCTCTTTGAATATTCACATTTGACTAGAGTAACACCTTTAGTAAAATCACTAAATTTAGAAAGCCTTCAGGGTAGAAGACTCAAAAGTAAAGTAGCAATTATACATAAAACACTGAACCATAATCTTCAAATACAAAAACAAAATTTAATAAAATACTCATTGGTTAATATGCATGAAAAAAGAAAATGTATGATCATCTTCTTGTTTTGAAATCTATGGCCTCCTTCAGTTGCAAAGCGACTATGGATCATCTCATGCAAATGAGATGAATGCCTGAGCATTAGCTGTGGTCGGAATGATGTCGCCCACACATCAGTTCCCCCCTCTCCACGCAGCTGATTTATCCAAAGGAACGGCAGTGCTAATACAGTTTGGGGTCAGTGGCGTCGCAGGTTCTGCCAGAGTGTAGCACTGGGTGCTGCAAACTGCCTTAGGGTCGCCAGCTCCTGATTTTTCCTCAGGGTTGACTCCTGAAGCCTTTCCCATGATTGCAAGGCAACAGAGGTTTGAATTCAGAGTTTTCCTTCTCTTAGGTGGGTAGCCAGCCATGGCTAACGAGCCCCTCCTGCCCGAAGCTTACTGGTTAAGGCGCCAGTTACTCGCCTTTGCCCCTTCTCCTGTTAGTGAGAACAGTTCCGCCGGACTCAATATCTGAGCCACACGTGAAGGCCAGGAGTTGGACTGGTTGTCAGAGGCTTACATCCATTACCACTTCCGGCAATAACAAACTTGCGGAACCAAGTATCATCTGTATTATATAAGATAAAAGATAAGATAGAATCTAAGTAGTAGGATAGTAGATCTAGATCTTTTCATTGTCTCATACTAGATTAGATCAAAATCTAGTATTAATAGATCTTTATTAGATCTACAATAATCTACATCATCTATAGAATCTAATAATAGAATCTATTAGTACTATTAGAAAAATCTAGAGTCTAGACTAGTCAAGTAACCAAGCCTAATAAATCTAGTAAATCTATAATAGTAAATAGATTAGTTTTGTTATTTGTTACTTCTAGATGTATACAAACTTCAAAATGAGCATATGGGCATGTGCATAATTAAGATAGCATTATGATATGGACATAGCCTATGCAATGTAACCTTAGACTTCAGATTGACATCTAGAGACTTCAGATTGACATCTAGCCTTCTGTAGCAGAGAGCTTTCCAATGATAATATCAAGTTTATATAGATTTTATAAATTCAATAATTGTGAGGTTTTTACAATTTTAGATGTAAAAAATTAGCTTCCTTTAGCCCTTAGAAAAAAATGTTTCAAAAAAAAATATATGAACTTTAAATTACTTAATTATAAAAACTCTATAAATGATATGGTGTTGAAACTTCACATAGTTTTTTTATTTATTTATGTCTATTCTGTTTTAATGTAATAGAAAAACTAAGACTCAACAAAAAAAAGTCTTTTATTATTATTTAAAAAATATTTTTTTTCCTTGAAATTATGTACAATCGAATCAATCTCATTATTTTTACAATATATAAACAATTAATTATTGTTGTATACCTTGAAAATGGATTAATTGTGAATAATTAATATACTTAACTAAATTACTGTAGTTAGTATTATTAATACTATTGGTTATTATTGCAGTGGTACTCCTGAAAATGAAATCAGCATTGGTCATAGGGGCTACAAGAGGCATAGGGAAACAGATTGCTTTAAAATTTGCTGAAAATGGATACAAAGTTTGTGTTGCTGCCAAAACTACAGAACATAGTGACAAACTACCTGGTAAGTGCTTCAAAAATGGCACTTATAAGTGCTTAGTAAGTGCTACACAAACTGCCTGGTAAGTGCTACACAAACTGCTTGGTAAGTGCTACATAAAAAGTGTATAAGTGGCAGGATAAATGATTGTTGTCAATTATTGTAAGTAACTTAAAACTTTATAATAATATAATTAATGTGTTCCATTTCCTTGTAACTAATTGAATAATTTTGTAACCAGGTATTAAGTTTTACAACCAAATTTACTGTTTAATTTAGAGAAAAATATTATTTTTCTATTGAAAAGGTACAATCTTTGATGTTGCAAAGGAAATCAAAGACAAAGGTGGTGATGCCAAACCCGTCAAATGTAATGTGCGTAAAGAAGATGACATTGCCAGCACAGTCCAAGAATGCATTGATACATATGGATCTCTTGATGTAGCTGTTTATAATGCTGGTTTGTCTTCTTGTAGTTACTGGTTATAATGTATGATTATTATGATTATCATTATGATTTTGAAGGACAAAGACAAAGCCTATCCACTTCAAAATATGTCATCAGGCTAAGGTCACTTGAGCACAGGTGTAAAAAGTTAGCAACCAATTATAAAGGATGACAATTTATAACAGTCCTGATTAACATAAATCCCTTAAAAACCTATAACTATACTTTGAAATAAAATCTAAAATTCCAGTTATCAAAAGAAAAGAATAAGTTTAATATCTAAAACAAAGCAACAGTAAAGTGCGTCTTTTTTTTTTTCATTCATCAGGAAACCAAATAACTTACAAAATACTCCTTGTCATACTGAACATTCAAAACATTCAGACCACATACTCATACTCCGGTAATACAAAAACACAAGAATGTAACTTTTTCATACCTAAATATATATATATAGCTCCTCCTTCGTGATTGAAGATGAGTACATTTCTCATTTCCTATGGGCTCGAATGTGACTGTAAAGTCCAATCTTCACTTTAAAAAGCTGGCTGCATACCTAAATAACAGCATAAATAATACATTCATTCTGTGGTATTGTTATTATGGCTAAATCTCTTTTCTGCATACAGGAGCTGTGCTATGGAACAGTGTCATTGAAACTCCACTCAAGCGCTGGGATTTGATGAATGAAGTGAATGCTCGTGGAGCTTTTTGTATGGTACAGAACATTTTGCCACACATGTTGGAGAGAAAGAAGGGACGCTTGATTCTTGTAGCACCTCCAATTTATAATAGGTGTCTCTGAAGAAAGGCATTCTATTTTTTTTTTGTAATTAAAAAAAATGATCTTTTATTGTATTTTGTGTAATCTTTAAAAACGTTATACTATGTAATTTAGATGCACTTAAAACACTCTTTTATTATCTGTTTAGTTTTGTTATTTAATACACTTTTAATTATAGATAGAACTAATATTATTTATGTTTTTGTGCTTGTAAAAAGTTGTAATATTTTCTTATCATTTTCAGATTTTTTAAAGGTAAAACCCCATATTCCATGACAAAAGTAGCAATGACTGTCTTAGTTCATGGGTTAGCTAATGAACTAACTGGCACAGGTAAATACAGTTTCTTTTTTCTATTTTCTTCAGATCAATCTTCGGCCTTCAAAAGCCTTCAAAAGTTTATTTTTTTTAAACATGTCACCTTAATATCCTAAATTGCTTTTGTCTTTTTCCATTTTTGTTTAATCTTAATAAAGCAAGTTTTCTTTATAAATTTTTTTGTTTAGAGCTTGAAAATATTGTGTCGAACCTTTTAGTTTTTTTTTAAATATCAACAAAAAATCACTTTCCTGTAATTTGAATTATTGTTTTTCTCAGGAGTTTCAATCAGTGCATTGTGGCCAGCAACAGTTATTGAAAGTCATGTCACACAAGTTCGTAACTTGGCCCCTGCTTATATGAGAAAGCCTACAATATTTGCTGATGCCTGTTTTCAGATAGCAGAAGAGACAACAGAAAAGTATGTAGCTACAATATTGTCAGGACTTTGATTATTTAATTACTAATTATTAAGTTGTCTAGGTATTAAAAATGTCATTTGGATTGCAATATGCCTGTGTGTTATAATTAATTTATAATTTCTTATTACTTAATAAATATATCAGTCCCAAGGTTCAGCCTAACAGACACACCATACACATCCAGTTGTATATAAATTATAAACAATGTGTATGATGATTTACAATTAAACTATAAATTTAATACAATGAGATTTATACAATGAAATGTCATATGACTAATGGGAATGAAAATTGAATACAAGTACATATAGCATGATGTGAAAATTAATAACTCATAGTACAGTTCAATTAAATACTTAAATAGTATTTCAAACAGAATAACCACCTTTTAGTATGATTTCCAATAATATTGACCTCAACAATATTTCATTTCAAGACAAAGATTCTGTAATCAGGTTCAGTTCACTTCATACACAAATGTTCATGGCAACACAAGTATCTTTTAGCCAAGATGAATGTTCACCAACAATGAAGATACAAAGTTAAGGGTAGCAGCAAAACTCACAAAGTGACAATGCAACCCCAAGACTGAACACTGAAATCTGGAATCCAGAACTTGAAACCCCTAAACAGATGTCAAATAGTCCTTCAAAAATATAATCAAGACAAACACTAAGGCTGTCCAGTAACGTAAAATGCATGGAAAATTCAGGAACTCAAGATACAGCTCTGTTGAGCAATATGGCGTGAATGCACCAAATGTACAAGAAAAAAAAAATGACATCATATGAAAAATTATGACGAAGCTACAAGGGGAGAAAAAAATACTGCACAAAATAAGATAGCATAAATGACGTCATTGCCTATTGAAGAAAGCGGCGCTATTAGATTGTGTACATTTTTAATACAAAACTAACTAGCTACGACAAATATTTTGATTCGATGTGATATGCTAAACTGAGCAACTTTTTTTTAACAAAACAGGTAAATATGAAAATAATTGTGTACCAACTGTTCAGCTAATGCCATTAGGACATTGACTTTTCTTTCTTCACTTCTAGACAATCAAGAAACACTATGTAGTTGTGTAAAAACTCTCACCATGTCATTGATATCTTTCTGCTACAAAACAAATTTCATTTATATATGTGAGGTACTGTTTTGGTTGACTATTATAGCCACTGTTAGTTAAAGACCTTTGTTTTCTCTCCTTAAGTAGATTGTAATTGCTCCTCTTCTGGGGCCATCTACTTTTGTGTTAATTCTTGTCAACTTGTGAAGTAGACATAATGGTGAGACTCCACCCTCATTTCATCATAGGTTCCTGTGAGAGTTGTTTAACATAATGTGTGATAATATGTTTTGATTGTTTGATGTTTGGGTTGATTTAGTGCCTCCATACAAATATTTCTGTTTACATGTAATTGATGGATTAAAGTACTGTATTCATAATCTTCAACAAAACGGTGTACCCGGTATATTAACAGACTTATTGTTTTGCTTTTTTAAAAAATGTATTCTTAGTAATGTTCTAATTATTCTATATGTGTCACTGACTGCACTTATCAATACACATTTTTCAATGGCCTTTAGAAAAAAAAATTCTTAATAATTCTTTTTCCCTTAAGAAATGTAAATTTCGAACTGTTTTTAATTCAAATTATTTGTCTTATAATATAATTTACAGAAGATTCTTACAGACATCCATACATTGAATAGTTTAAGTTAATGAATTAGATTGTACCAAACCTTTAATTTTCATGGTTAATGGAGACAACATATGTTAAGCCTAATTAACACTTCTAAAGAAATAGTTTTTATATATATGTTTGATTTCAGGACTTTGTATGAATAACTGTCCATAATCATTACACTAAAAAGTAACTTTCAATAGTTAATTTAAGAAGCTGATTTGAAAAGTTGTCTTTTATTTTAGACTCAACGGACTGGCTCTTATTGATGAAGATTACTTAAGATCAGAAGGAGTGACAGACTTCACAAAGTATCGTTGTGACCCACAGCAGGAGCCTGATCGTATGATGCCCATAAAATTCCCCACTTTGTTGGTCCAAGAGGAGATGAATGACCCGCCAGTCACGTCCAAGTTGTGAAATAAGATTTTAGAGACTTGTTGTTTTGTAATAAATTTTAGTTTTACTCTGGCCTTACTTCTTGTTTGTAACACTTATGATAGAAGTGACTGAGTAGCTTGATGGAGTGAATATATGGGGGTTCTTTTGGCTAGTGATCAACTCAATAAAAAAAATATGATGGCTAACAGGGTAAACCAAGAAAAAGGCATTTCATGTGTTTGTCTAAAATTTAAATATTATATGCTTCATTCAAGCTAGATTTGAAGTGATACATAAGCTAGTGTGAAATACTTGGTTACTTAATGCAGCTAGAGAGCCTTATGTTAGTTACTTACATAGGCATTTCTTCTTCAATTAGACTGCTTTCAGCTCTTTTTAATCTGTGCTAAGGAAAAGCACTGCGATGTAGAGTGTTGGCTATGCTGGGTTCCTATGGCAATAGGGTCAATCATGGATTGGGTAAAAATTGACTATTTTGTAAGGGTATCACAGTGTCTACAGCGGGGTGGTTGTTAGAGGTTTATGCTGTTAAAGGGGAAAAAAAATTGATATAACACCCTTTATTAATGATAAAATTAGTATTTTGTACTAGAAGCCTTCTTGGACTATAATGCAGAAATACACATACATCATTATCTTCTTCCTTGAGGAATGTCTGTAATTTAAAAGATAAGGTTTTAAGATAAAAGGAATATGAATGTCTGCATGAAATATTAAAAACATTTTGTATTATGCTCTTGAATATTTGATTGTTATGTTCATGCCAAAGACAGTTTAGTGATTTATATATCTGATAAATAAAAAAACAAAGAATCAAAAATGTGTTATAACTTCTTTTAATTAATTATTTCAAAATCCTAATATCAAACTTCATTACACAGTTTACTAGAAAAAGAGATAGTAATACTTTTAAACTATCAATGGTTTATGATTACCAAATATATGAGGCTTAAAAAAGGAATACAAAGTTCCAGTGCTTAACTGAAATTTCATTGGGCTCAAGAACAAATATATGAAACAAAAGCTCTTGATAATCATCTAAAATTTTCAAATTACTCCTTAAATTAAAAGTAAAAATAAAATGGTAAACTTCTGAATAGCTACTGTGGCTAAGTTGTACTCTATAGCTACATTATAATAATAATCGAAGATGAGCACATTTCCTATGAACTCAAAGATGGCAATAGAATCCTATTTTCACCTCAAAAAGCCAACTGTGCACAAGGCATAGGAATGCTGGATCTGTTGCAAAGTTACCTGGTTGGATTCTCAGCTTTTTTTTTTTTATGATCTGCTTTCTTCGCTGTTGGCTAATCTTCTCATTTCACATTACGTACCAATATCACATCTAAATCACCTTTTCAAAAGTAACTTGAAGCAATGAGTTTCATTATTATCATTAACAGAAATATTTAAAAAAAAAGATATTTGTTTTTGTCTTTCATAATCTTTTCTTTTGTTCTATTTGACTTTATAACTTGATCTATGTGACTATTAAATAACATGCTGTTTGTTTCTAGAATACATTGAAAAAAATTGGTAAAATAATAAGTAGGCTATATTTATTTTTAAAAATAAAAGGGTATAATTCACCAATGAACATTATTAATATTGTAATAAACCTGGTGGTGGCACATGGGGGTAGTGGTGTGTGTGTAGTCAGTCGACGCAAATCGCCCCAGGCCAGCGCTAGACGAGCGGTCAACCGTGATGAGTTATGACGGTCAGCCAAGACAAGTGTCAACATGACAGTTCGGGAACAGAACTCAGGAGCGTCACGAGGGATGTCATCATGATTACCAGAAGGGTCGAGTGATGTTCTGTCCGGTTCTAGAAGGCCAGCAGGGGTCCTATATAAAGAGCGGAGGTATGACGGCTCAGTACAAGTCCGAGACAAGACGGAGAGACCAGTGCAAGAGTTGATACGTCCATACGGTTATTAACGGAGAGTACAGTCTGTGTTGCATGTTGCCAATTGTACAGTATTGGCTGTTATTTATTGACATTAAACTATTACGTTACTTGGAGCCCTGAGTTGTCAAGTTCTTTCAGTTGGTGGTGTCGTGTGGTGCAGTTTGCTGAGAGCCTGGATAGTGAGATTCACTACAATATGTTAATGATAGTAAAATCAGATTTATAGTAAGGCTTGGCTTCAAGTCTGAAGATAAAGGAGGAGTTTAGAATGCAGTCCTAGCTGTGATCTTCATATTTTGCCACATCCTGGGCAGGCATAAAACAATGTCTGCTGGTGGTTGGGTTAGGTTCGCTTTTTGCAATCTATGTCTTTCCTCTGTTCTTTTTGGTCTCAAATGTAAATCCTGAAGCCTTTGTACAAAATCTCCACTGCCTAGTTCAGAAGTCACCTGCTACCAGGTGCTCTCTTCTATGACTGATGACTGAGCTCAATCAAATCAGACTCATTCCATCAATTTTCCTCATTGCTTGGTTCCATTTCAATGCTGACACAGAATGTTTTCTGTTTTAAAAATAAAATGCCTTAACCCACCTGTTTTCACCCATTGTTTGGCAGCAGCACAAATCCCAATTTTTTTTAGGTTTCAAGTATTTAATTTTTGAAACATTATTAATGACAATGGAGAAATGAGTTTTAATGTCTCAGATAGCACAAAATATATTAAAAGTAACCCTTGGCTATATTATAAAGACTAAATCAGCCAAACTTTGTTATCTGGTAACTAAAAGTATATACTGGTATGTTCTACTTTCTATTAAAACATTCGTTAACTTATATTTCAAAGCCTCTACTCCTTCCCAAATCTTGAGTACTAATTTTAATTATTTTTTTTTGGGTTAGAAAGTAAGATAATAAAATTGTTAATTATTTCTTGGTCTATATTTATAAATAGATGTTAATTTGAGAATCTAAAAAACAAAAAACCAATAACAATGTAATTGTTAGCTATAAGTTTTTATTTCATTGATAATAATAGCTACAAATATCTCAAAATCTCATTAAATATAAAGTGATCTGTACAGTAACCAGTACAATTACATTTCTATACAACGACGAGGATATTTCAACAAAGGTTCTGAACACACAATGTTGAAGCTTTACTTTATGGTTCATAATATTATTGACTTAAAATAATAAGTTTCTGTTAATAATGCTCTAGGAATGTTTTCTAAAAGTGAACACAACAATTAATTATCTTCTTGCCCAAAATGGGGGCAGGAGATATTAATAAGCAGGATTCCAACCCCAGAAAAGCAAGTACTTTCCAGAGTGCACACCAAACAGCCATTCAGCTATCCAGAAAGTACACACTGAAAGTTTTTTTAATGATTGTTTGGGAATGTCCAAAGTACATTCTTTAAAATAGACTACAAATTATACAAAATTAATGTCTGCTCAATTGATCTAAAAGTTTACAACCTTTTTTTTGTTTTAATATATTACAAAATCCACACATAATAATTAAATATAAAGACATAAATAATGAATATGACTTTGATTATTCTATATTACACAAATATCACAAATATAAACATAAATCTATTCAAACTACAACGCAAGCAGCAAATATTTTTAATGTTGAAATCATTTGCAGCCAATTGAATTCTTGATAGAACTTAGAACAAATATACTAGTGAACAAGTTGGGCATGCATTCCTCTTGCTAGTATGACTTTCAGGTGTTTTGGCCAACATTATTAAGACTTGGTGACCACATTTCAGGAAATTCTGATGCTTGCCTAACCCTAAGCTTAGACATTAGGAATAAGATGAAAGCTGGGATAAGAGGAAGAAGAGCCAGTCAAGAAAGGGAGTGAACACATGACTAGCTCTGTTCTACGGCTAAACAATGGATCTAGATTCTGAAAACACAATACAATACATAACGCAGTAATGTAATGCCACCAACAACATGGAGCCACAATAAAGTTTCCAGTGATCAAGTGAAACTATATACACAAGATACATGTCTAGTGCATTATGTCAAATGTTTTTTTTGTTGACATCAACACTTGGGTTATACATTTTGGCAACTGCACTCAGTACTAACAAGTGAGCCATTCATTGACAAGAAGAGAACAAGCAAAGTATGTATCAGCTAGCACTGTTTAGGCTGGCTTAGACTAACCTTAGCTCAACAACACATTTGAACAAAAGACTGTTTTGTTCCAGGGGATTAGATTCTATTTATAGAGATAGTGTTACAATAATAAATAAACAATGACGACAAAACATAATTTTTGAAAGACCAAAATAAAAATTTGATAACAAAATTCAACAAACACACCAAATAATATTCCATGTCTTAACTTTAACAAGCTAAAATTATAATGTCTATGCTTTGTCCTCTGTTTACCAAAGTAGTTAAGTAAATACCAGTACACAAACAGACAAAGATTTTTTTTTTTAATTTATCATAAGTAAATCTGAACATTTTATGACACCATGTATTGTTTCTTTAATAATCAATTTGATATTTTATGCAGTTAAGTATTTTTCAACTAAAAAAATATATTGAACAAACCAAGTGTTGATAAAACAAATTCATAAAATGATTTACTTGAAAAATCAATTTTGCAGTTTGAACATGAGGCTTCACTTTATTTTTGTTACTTATTCTTTGTGAAAGTCTAATAACCATATGACTATCATGCATTCTTGAAAAATATTAAATTAAAAATCAAGACCTATAAGCTTTCTAAAGAAGTTTTAAACAAATTAACTAAACTTAATATCACCAAGATTGAAAATGTTAAATTAGCACAGGCATTTTTTTTTATTAATCACACCTTGCAAGATAACACTGATATCAACTCTAATGCTCACTTGCAAGATAACACTGAACTCTAATGTTCACACTTAAGGATCAGACTGTGTACTTCAGCTCCTGACCATCAACTGTCAAAAGGAAAATGGAGGTTTTATCCACCCAGACCAGTCTGACCAGCTTCAAAATGTTGCTGACAGATGAAGCTGCAATGGGTGGGGTTGCATAGGTGCGTAGGTGTTTAGTCTGCTGGGAACCAATGCCAAACAATGTACTTGATGGAGTCTGGAGAACAAAGGACATTGTTAGCTGCATATGTTCAAATACATTCAAAACAAAACAATAAATACAAAAGCTGTTTCATTTTAAAGCCTAACAATTCTAAGGCCAGCAGTGTGGCATTATGTTTTATATGACATAACAAATCAAATATTTTATTTTCTATTGTCTAATACTTGCTAAGGCAGTTATATTCTCAGATTCTATGTAAAAATCTTGTCAGTTACCAGGCTTTGAATCCAAGACCATTGGCTCTGTAGCTAAAAGCTAATTAGTCCTACCCATTCTAATGTCCTGGTCTGAACAGAACTTAAACTTCAGATGATTCACTTCTAATAAGTAGACCACCATGCCCATAAGTAACATTTTTTTAAAATAAAAAACTTTTATTAATGTTTTGACATTGTGGTTACTGTGTATTTAAAATAAGCTATAAATAAATTTCAGAAAAGTGAATGCAAAAAGAGTTAACTCAAACATATTCAAATGTAGTTCATAAATCATCTGATAATAATAGGTTGTATTGATTCCTTCTGAAGTAAGAAATAAACTTAACCAGTATATATTAGACATATATAAAACATCTACTGACCTGCCAAAACTTGAGCTTGTTATCCACATGGGAGAAAGTTGCCAGGTACTTGCCATCTGAGTTGACAGCAACAGCAGTTATGGCCCCTTGGTGAGCAGTGATCAGCTAAAAGACAGGAGATGTAAAATATCAGTTTTAATTAGATAGTGGCAAATAATAATTATTAACAAAACATGTTGGTTCTTACTGAATAAAAACAAGTTTAAAAGTGTTTTTCTCCCATTCAAAAGTAAGCTGAAGCAAAAAGATTAGAATAACTAAAAAGTAATGTTCATTATATGGTAGTGGATGGAGGGAGACAAAACACTAAAAAAATAACACCAAACTGATTAAAATCATAAAGCAATATTCTTATTGCATTACTAGGTTTAGCATCAATCTAGCCATTAATGTAATTCTAGCCTTAATACTAACCATAAACTAAACTCAACTGCAGTATAATTATCATAAAATAAAGTGACTTTAATTCTAAGCTACTAATTTCACTTTTTCAGTACAGTGAGTCCTAACTTAACGACAGGTCTGTTTAACACAGACTCAAACTTATGACAGACTTTCACGATATATTATCAAATTTCAATGATATGATGGATGACAGAGCAATATCTTTAAACTTCATCCACTGAGCGGAACAGTGGCAGCACTAAGTGTGGGTGTATGATAAGCTGGGCTGAGACAGTTCATCTTGGCAATGTGATTGCTCTTTTCACACATTTTTAGTTTGTTGTTGTTTAAATTGTACTACCAAGCACATGCCACCAACAGGGGAGATAAAAGGAAGAGTAAATGTATGTGGTTAGGATTTAAACTATAAAGATGAAAGATGTTAAAGATGAAAGATGTTAGAATATGTACGACTAAAGTGTATATAGTGTTGTATCAAAAGAAAAAAGTTACTACATACTCTACTATTAAAGAATGATAAATAGCTAAACCAAAGCTAAGGTCACTCTTAACAATAAAACATGCTTAATGACAGACAAATCCTGTTGCTAAGCAGGGACTCATTGTACTTTGAAATTAAACCAATCACTATAATATACAATATGAAAGCAATAGTTTCTAAAGTAATCTCTTTTTAAGACTATGAAGTTGTAAGCAGAGGTAGAGTTTTTTGCCCAATTGTCTACAAGAATAGCATGTAGCCAGTTCAATGAAGTGCCTTTATATAAATGATGTATGTCCTAAAAAAAAGTATGCAGGATGGAGTAATTTAAATACTTTAATTCAAGGCAAAATCCTAATACATATAACAAAGTATAAAACATAAACTTTTTCTTTAGCAGCTATTGTGTTATAATGCAAAGGGAAAGAATCCTAAAGAGTAAAAAAAAAGTTTAAAGGGACAACAAAAAATGCAAATTGTAAAATTCATTATTACTTGACAGCGAGAGTGCTGTTTCATTTCATACAGTGCAAGGCAGCCATTTCTAGCTCCAACCCAAACCCGTTTAGTTGACTGGCAGTAGGCAACCATGCTAAATCTGGGAATACAAGAGAACATCTTTTGGAATGGAATGAACAAAACAAAACTCATAATGGATTTCAATAAATAGTAATTTTTTTTTTAAATTTAGGCTTAGAGCAAATTAATAAAATATAAAAAAAAAAAAACAGAGGCAAGATTATTTTACCTGCAAATAGCTGGAAAGAGCTCTGGTAAGCCTTTGGCTTTCAGAGTGTTGAGGTCTAAACAAAACATTGTCACATCCATTGCCTGTGGAGAAAAACAAATGTGAATATTTCTGGATATTAACCTCATGATAACTGTTCAACCAAATAGATAATGATAAAGCAGCAATGCTAACTTATCCAGCTTTATTATATTCGTTATAAAATTAAATATGAAAAAACGTTATTGTAGTCAGAATTGTGTTAGTTTAAATTGCATATAGAAAAAAGTGGAAAAACTAAAAGGCCTAAGCTAAAATGAATTTAATAATAAAAAATAATCACACTATATTTGAACTTTATAAACAGACCTTGGAAAAAAAAAAAAAAACATTTGAATTTTGAATAAAGATTAATAGATAGTTTTATTTTAACTATAAATTAGAGTGTGCTGTTAAAATTATATGCACACATATCACCAAACTCTTGCTTTGAATGAATTTGTATAGACTTCATAAACAAAAACACATAAGCCACATTTTAATATAGAAATATCTCTATATATTCCTTATTAACAAAAAGCTATCAAACTGAAAAGTAGAAGATTAGAGAGATATTTCAAAAAAAGAATTCAGTGATAAATACTGTTTATTTTAATTTATAACATTTTTAATGTAAGTAATAAATTATAACACAAATAAAGCCATGAAGCAGAAAATAAATCTTTCATACGATCTATAAATATATATATATATATAATAAAATAATTGTAATATTTTGAAAATAAAATCTACTTGCCTCAACAATAAGATCTGCCACATCATTTGGTATCTTCTCTACTAGCAGCTCAATTATGTGTAGAATCTCAGCCGATGCTCTGGCCAGAGTGTGGTTCTGTGCATGGGCATTCTGATGCTGGGCATTCTGAGCAAGGGCATTGTAACGGGCCACCTCTTTGGCCATGGTGATGACAAATGCCGGTGGCCTGGCAGTTGCTATGAGCGACAAGGCGTGTCTAGCTGAGCGGCAGGTGTCAGCCATGGGAGACAGTGGAAGGCCATATGTGGTGCTAGAATTGTAATTATAAAGAAACTTGGATTACACAACTGAACAAGCAATTATTCTAAGAAAGGAAATTAACAAACAAGATAAGAATTTACTTTTAGGCCAAAAATTCTCTGACCTTCTATACAATAAGTATTTAGTTTGAAGCAGATAATGTCATTGTAATGAAATGTTGGAATGAACAAATATTGAAATAAACAGTCATCTAAGCTCAGCTATCTACTTTCATGGAACTCTATCCAATTTTCAATCTAAATCTAGACATTCAAACAAAAGCAAAATTCAACAGAAAATAAAGTAGGTTGTTTCCTAAGAGATGACAAACCATGATACAGCATGTAAAGCTTCTGCATGAACCTACAATAATATTTCAATTGTACTCTATACCAGCAAAATAGTTGTAAAAAAAAATATATAACCATTCTGAACTGGAAGATCTGTATTTTCCAATGACTCTTTTTCCTTCTCCTTTCACCAACATACACAGACATTTTTCTTCCTTAGATAGAATCCATCACTTAAAGTTTCTTTCCAGTTTCCCAAGTCAGTCAAACAGCCCCCCCCCCCCTTTTTTTTTCCCAAGCAGCCCTCTACTATTCCCCTACAAAGTAGTCTGCTAATATCTCCAGTGCTTTGTTTATTCTTTGACAATAAATTCCTCTTCACAATAATAATGATAGGATACACCATGAAAGTATTTAAATACATTTCAAATGATATACCTTGTCAGAAGAGAAAAGATATTAAATAGATTATAATACAGAAAGGTGGGTCAGAGAAAGTTTTCTTGCATATCCTTCATGTATCACACAGCCATCATTGCTATAGAAAAATACTTAAGAATCATTCCTTTCCTAAAGCCAGAATTTTGGGTAGCTAATGACCTTATATATCTGTACCTACAATAAAATTTATTAGAAAAATAATAATTAAACCCCAGTATAACAGATCAAGAGCTTACAGAAAGTGGCAAGAGCTTTGAAAGATAGAAATAACCTTAAAATAGCAGGGCTAAATGCTGTGTATAGAGGCCAATGTGGTACAAAGCAGAAACACAAATAGGCAAGCAATATAAATGATGGATGATACTACTATTAAAGTAGTAGGTCTAACCTTATTGTAGATAGAGAAAATGACAAATTCTACAGTAAAATATCAATACAACCATGCCTATTTTTTTTAAGTGTATGCATCATCACAGCATAAAAAAAAATTATCAGACCATATACTATCAATTTATTAAATTATTTGTTAACATTTAATTAAAACAACTTTGAAAATTGGTCATCATATTGAGTTGTGTAAAATAAAATATTGCTAAATCATTATGTGCACACAAGACTGACCAATCAACCCAACAATAAACACATAGATAGGAAGTTTAATCTACACCAACATTCCCTTGCTTACTATTGATAGATTAGGCAACCAGCAGCTACAAAGAGCAAGGGGAGCAAACTCCTAACTGGGAGGCTTACTTTTGTTAACTTCTATTTAGTCTTTTTAACACACAAAAAATATAACAGATTCGTGGACTTCTCAGACATTTCTCAAGCTAACTAAATGTCTGGAATTGACTTTTATACAACTCAGGGTAATTTATCCATTCATTAACAATTATTTTTTTCAGGAATAGGAAAATCTTATAACATTTTCAATATTTAAAAAGCTACTGCTTAATATTTATAAAAATCTATAAACTTCCTAAGATTTAAAAGTAGGTCCAGTGGATCACAGGACAAGATTGTATTGATGCTTTACTACATTAATGTACATCTTTATGTATTTCTTTTTGATAAAATAGAAAACAATGTAGGGTAGAATAGAAAGAAGGTCATCCTTCTTGATTTTAATTAATAATTTTAAAATTAAGGGTTAAAAAGTGATATGAAATTATTAAATAAATGTATTCACTATGATTAATTCAAAAATAATTTTAAAATATAAAACAATATAATATGTGTATATTTATTTTAGGTGTTTAAAAAGTTAAAAAAAAAAAAAAAAAAATAGTAAGAGAAAAAAAAACTGAACAAAAACTAGGAATATATAATATTTGTAAACAAAATGTTATTATAATGATGAAATAAAAGAAAATAAAACAGCTAATAAATGAGAGGGGGACAAAAGCAATGCATATATCTCTCTCTATATATATATACACGTGCATGTTAAGATATTTTTAAAACTTTATAAACAAACAACTGTAAAATTATGTAATTGTACTAATCAATCATCCAAGTGGCTACTACAACCAAAAATGTTTTTGGAATGCAAAGAGCTTTGTTAAATCTGTCAGTCCTCAGCCAATACTTTTGAATCACCATCAACCAACAGGAAATTTGAAACAAAACAAAAAAATCAAAACACTCTTACTGTACACCCAGGATTCTGGTTGGTAGAATTGGAATTATGGGTAGACTTAACAGTAGCCTAAGTAGTGAAATAACATTTAGTTTAGTTGTTTCTAACAAACGCAAATAAATTCAAAAAGATTTAAATAAAAAGGGACCCTCCTCTTTTTCTACACTGTGTTGTAATTCCCTTCAAATTGAAATGTTTCAAAAAAGACAACATGCATTGAGTATAAAAATGTGAAGGCGTTTTAGAAAGGCATAATGGTGAATGTCAAAGCAATGCAATAAAGATATACTCTGACAGCAGATGACCTTCATAATGGGAACTACAATACAGTATCTGATGTTAAAAGGGTAAAAACCCTGCGTATGCTAAACTAAATTGAGGTTTTTGCACCAGGGTGGACAGTTTTTACCCAACATGACAGTCAGGCTTTAGTCTGATACTTACAGGCACTTCCTACTTAAACAGAAAACAAGAAGAATAGCATTAACACCCAGAGACAGACAAGAACTAAGCATTAATGGATAGGTCAATTCAATGCTAATAGCCAATGACTTCTGTAAAATTAAATTCAAATAGAAAAAGAAACAAAAATAAAATGAAAACAGTAAAAATAAATCCA
The DNA here is from genome assembly GCF_947242115.1 of Biomphalaria glabrata. NCBI lineage: Eukaryota > Metazoa > Mollusca > Gastropoda > Planorbidae > Biomphalaria > Biomphalaria glabrata. Next base: position 35,025,222 of record NC_074717.1, on the reverse strand, counting down.
ACTTTAAACCAGCATACGCCGACCTTACAAATCTGCCATTTACTCTTAGCCTGCAAAAAATATTTATGATCTATTAATTCCATTTTCACTAACTTTTTGATGATTTGTTACTCTGACCTATTAAGAAAATTCATTTGAGAACTGGAGTTGTTAATTATGTCGAGACTGATTAGAACATATTTGATCAACCAATTTTCCGATATAGAGCTTGCAAATACTTTCCAGAAACAAAACAGAAGTTTTTTGATATTTCAAATTGTTGTGTAGACCTAAATACATTTTCTAAGTGTGCAATAAAGAAATGCAAATACAAATGCATGACATGCATAATGTTGGCTACAAACAAATGCCCACAGTAGGGTACAATGTTATTCTGCCATACAAGTCTTCACTGTTAGTTTAGCTACACCCTCAGGGTTTGCGCAGGAAAATAAATTAGTTCGCATACAAGTTGTATAATAACAGTGAAGCTAAAAAAAACATTCACAACTTTATAAAACGTTAGGAGTTATAATATTTTGTTATTTTCGTTAAATCATACCGTTCCATGAGTCGATGAGATATTTCACGCCTGAAAACATTGAAGTCATTAACAGATAGCAAACAAGCATGCAAAATGCGACAGCACACAAAAGAGTTTGTATGAGAAATCAAACAAAAATATACAGGTTCTATCTGGTGTTGAGAACAAAAAATGGTAAAGGGATATAACTTATGATACAGGCTGGCTAGCACATTAAACATTGACAAAAATTATATAGTAGTTCTAATAAGAGTGCATCATTGATAATAAATACTAAAGAGAAATAAAGAACAAGTTCTAGGATGTACAATGAGCCATAGGGAAGTGATATTTTAAATATATTAGAGAGATAAATTTAATCAATAAAATCTTTAATCACAGAGTGAGCTTTGACCAATACTATTCCTTTAAAATTTAGGAAATATTGAGATTCTAATGTCTATATTCGTGAAAGATGTAAACTCTCCATTAAATATACTATTAAAAGAGAAGGGAATTTAAGGAAAAAAATGATTTGAATAAATGTGTTAAATATCTTTTATAAAAAAATCTTAATAACAAAACTACCAAGAAGACAGACAGATTGTTGAGTCCCTTTCTGTTATACACATCTACAAGAGTAAATCAAGAGATATGAGCTCACCTGGGGATCAGCCTATTTGAATCAATGCTCAACTCCAGAAGGCCAAGCAGAACAGCAGAGACATCTATGTATGGTTCCCAGACAGTAAACCCCCTGCCAATCAAATCAATGGCAGCCCTTCGTATGGGTGTGTTGGGTGGGAGTTTGGGAGTTGGGGGGTGCAACAAAATAAATGTTAGAGCTTTACCTGAAACAAAATGTTTCTCAAAGATTAAAAGTATTTCTAGAAATATCTTATCAGCAAACAAAATACTAAAATGATGTTTTAAAAGAGCTTATCTAAAAGGAATAACTCCACATTTACAGACATAGCTAAATACTGTAAGATTTATTCACCTTTTTATATCAAACAAAATGAACTAATTAACTAACTGGATCATTTCTTTTGATTGAATCATTTCTTACCAAGAGACAATGAATAATTGTGCAAAGTTTCAACTTGATCCGAGAATGGGAAGTGGGAGAAATAAAGTGTTCGAAATGTGTACTAGACAGGTTGTTTTAAGCCTCTGTAAAATAATGTTGTGAAGAGACCAAACCTGAGCTGATTCTGTCTTATTGTAAGTCAGAACTCACTATAAAAATCATCATTCAAGGTACAGTGGATGGAGAAGAAAGACTGGTTGGAAAACATCAAAGAATGGAACATCTTCTCTCTATGCTGTGACTAAGGATAGCTGCTTACGAGGAAGAGCGGAGGATTTGGTTGCCCAAACATTTGCAGCACTCTATGACGCAAGTCAAGGGACTATGATGTAATTTGTTATGAAGAATAAAGGAGGCCTTTGTGAGTGAGCTCCAGCTGTCTCGTTCTGAAGCCACAAGTAACCATGTGCTCTCTTCTATGTCAGCTAAGGCAAGTTGGCACCTTAGCTGGTCTTAGAAATGTTTCCGTGGGGCGCCTCTATTACGTAGACCACCTTTTAGCTCACCAAAAAAGACTGCCTTTGGCATAAGTTCGCCTCCCATACAGGACACGTGTCCCGCCCAGCGTAACTGTCGGACCATAAGAAGTCCTTCTATACTGTCCATACCGAAGTTCACAAGGACTCTCTTATTAACCAGGTGGTAAAAAACAGTCAAGAAAAAAGTGAAACAGTTTAGGTGATTTACTTGTATTCCTAGCAAGAGAGTAGTTGGTCAAGCTGAAACCCTCAACTGGCCCTTGTTTTTTTGATTTCTTGATGTCCTCTGGTTTGGCTCGGCTTGGCTCTATTTCATGACCAAACTCAGCACCTATCACCCCCAGCATGACAATGGCTGTGGCCTGCTTCCTGCGGCTTTCAAATGATACAGACAACTTGTGGGATGGAATGTCACCTAAAGAAGAAATAAATAATGGTGATTTGTTGAATTTTAAATTTATTTTTTTTCTATAAAAAGTTGTTTTAAAAATAATTAGATACTTTAATACATGCATACTAGGGTCATGGATGTAGATTAAAAAATTCAACATTTTAAAAAATAATAAAACTAAATAAATTTATTTGCTCCCTTCCCTCCCCGCCAAATAAATGTTTTAGTCATTTATTATTTCCTTTATTCAACAACTTTTTAATAATTTAAATAAAATGTTATGATACTTTAAAAAAATTCTTTACTTCTTTCATTTCCTATAGTATCTTGTTGCTAAAAAAAATGTCTAATGCAGATTGCAAATGTTGTATTAAAGTTAAAGAAAAAAACTAAGTTATCTTTATAAGCCTTATAATTATATATGTACATACATATATTGTATGAAAACTTCAGCTAGCAAAATCTTTTTTTTTATACTGTTTTTATATATCCAGATTATCTATTTTCTCTGCATCCTCTTCATCTATGCCCATAAAGATCTCAAATGTATAAAGTGCTAGCAGCCAGTGTGGTGACTTGAGAGTATAGGAAAACGGTAAAACTTTACATCGAAGGACCCTTTTGAAGAATGTTACGCAAGTGGCAGCACCGCGCTGTCTATCGCTAAGGTAATCAGGTCACAAGGTCACTACCGGCTAGACAGTGTCAGTAGTATCATGTAATTGTTCGTGATAGATCTAGTCATGCTCTAATGATATGAAAACTCTGGATCTATATTATGTAATAATAAAATATTATAAAGGCTATAAAAAATAAATATTGAGAAAGAATGAAGCTTTATTTTTTTGATTTGTTTTTTTTTTTTGTTTATGAGGCTAAACAAATGTATGGTTTCCTATTATGTACGGGTCATAGTCATAGGCCTATATATATAATATATATATATATATATTTTTTTTTTTCATTTGTAATGTTTTATAGATCTAAATTATTAGTTTTTTAGAAGGGTATTATGGTGGATCAAATTATTAATTTAATGGGGTTCGTATTTGTGTATCATACTCTTTATTTTATTTTCAAATTAAATTAAACTTAAAGTTTCCTTATAAGTGCAGATATTTGTAATTATCTGAAATCCGCGTGTTTTCAATAACAGGAGCTAGATGTTTATGAAGCGTAGTAATATATGTAGCCTAATATATGTGCTCACCCCTCCTCCTTTCACATTCTGGACTTAAAACCAGACAACGGAGGAGTTATACCAGCTTTTAAGTAAAATGTAACTTTTAAAAAAAAATAATATTTCAAGCCAGTAGAGGAGACATAGGCAAGATGCAATACCAAGGCTGATTTCTATATTCATGGAAATAAAATAATTCGCGGTTGCGCTAAAACCAAATTGGTTAAAAATGTAGAGATGAAAGGTAGACCTAAACTAGAAGATGTAAAGATATAAAAATATTTCTGATTCAAGTTTCTAATGTGCTGGCTCTCAAGCATAAAATCTAGGAAAGTTGGTGTCACAAGGGAAATAGCACACTGCAAATGTACCACATTATTTTTTAAAAAATATTCCAGTTTCATTGAACAAGGGATTTATATCTGCCAGATCTTTACAAATATTTGTAAAAGTATTTTAAGTTGTGAAATCCACCGTAAAACATACCCGAACTTTTGGCATGAAACTATATAAAGAAAACTAAAGAATTGAAAAGATTGAAAACTTACACTGGATTTTGTATACGAATCAGTCAGAAATAAAAAAAAAAAAAAAAAAGGAAAGCGACGATGCGATGTTCAGTGTTGGATAGCTTGATAATAAACTGTATTAACTAAAATGTGGACATGTGACTTAAGACAAATCAAACCAATCACGCAAATCTGTGGTGGGTTATCCAGATTTGTGTGACTGGACAATGTGAAGGTTACATGAAAAGACAGCAAGGGGTGGGGTGATAGGAAGGAATGGGTGGATGTTGACAGTCTAGCATTGGCGAGGGAGTTACACAACATGGCCATCTGTCTTATATGACCTGCGTGCTCATGTTTTATTGATGTATTGTATGTATTGAGAATGTAAACCTACATGAAAAAATTAAGATTAAATATTATTATTAATAAAACAAAAAAAAAACATTTATTACTTAAAAAGATTCATGCATCTTCAACTGTATAGCTTTTAAAAAGAAATCTTTTAGATATATATATATATATATAGATAGGTTAGAGAGGTAGAGGATAGATAGATAGATAGAGAGAGAGAGAGAGAGAGAAGTTAGAGAGAGGATACATAGATAGATATATATATAGAGAGAGAGGTATAGATAGGGAGAGAGGATATATATATATATAGAGAGAGAGAGAGTTAGATAGATAAGTTAGACAGAGAGAGGATAGATAGAGAGAGATAAGTTAAACATACAGAGAGAGAGAGGGGGATAGACAGAGGGAGATAGAGAGAGAAGTTAGACAGAGAGAGGATAGATAAATAGATAGATAGATAGATAGATAGATAGATAGATAGATAGATAGATAGATAGACAGACAGACAGACAGACAGACAGACAGACAGATAGATAGATAGATAGATAGATAGATAGATAGATAGATAGATAGATAGATAGAGAGGGATAGAGGGATAGATGGAGAGAGAGAGAGGTTAGACAGAGAGAGGATAGATAGATAGATAGATAGATAGATAGATAGATAGATAGATAGATAGATAGATAGATAGATAGATAGATAGATAGAGAGGGAGAGAGGGAGAGAGAGAGAGAAGTTAGAGAGAGAGAGGATAGATAGATAGATAGTTTGGCACCTGACATAGCGCTAGACAGAATGGAGCCCCCCACCTACCAACCCCGACCCACCCTCACAGACACCTAAGTAATAATCTCATTTGTAAGTGATACATTTTGTTCAACAGGCCTGTTTGTAACTTTGTTTTGTTACAGAACTATAATTCCAAGCTCTAAACAAACAAAAAATGTGGGAGGAGAAATTAAGTGGACCAATTAGATTATACTCTAAATTTTTGGCATTTTTAGGATTCGAGCATAAATTGTGAGTTATAGTCCCAAATGTATTTATACAATAGAAAATATCAGGTTGATTAAAGGTTGCTAATAGGCGACTAGATAAAGAATATTAGGGTTCAGAACTCATCTCAATTTTTACTCTTATACTGAATAATTTTGTATAAATTCTAAATTTTCCAAAAGAAAGTTTTTCTTAAAATAATTATGATAAATTCATGTGCAATTACATAAACTCTGACCGCCCTCTCATTCAGAGGGCTAGAGTGGGGAGGGCAGAAGATGAAATCACCCTCCCATCCCATCGAATTCGCCAAGAAACCAGAAGGGTAGCGACATAATATGAAAATTATATACTAATTCCCTACCCCACCAAATCGGCCAACATACCACAGGTCTCATCTTTGTTAGGCTTTTCCCCTCTTCTGTACACCTGGCCACCAGAAATGATAGCCTGATAGAGTTTCATGTGCCCTCCTTCTTTCTTTCTTCCATTCTTCCTTTCTTGCCCAGACATAAATCTGGGGCTACTGTCTAAGTCTCTTTCGTCAGTTCATGTGTCGTTCTAGTTTAATAAAGCCTTGTTTTAGGTTACTCTTCAGTGTTCCTTTATTTCTTATTACACTCTTTGCAATCCTGCATTCAACGTCACAAGACAGGTCCTCATCTGGAACCTCCAAGGAAAGAGAAAGAGAGATGGCCCAGAAATATATGGCGCCGAGATTTGGATGCAGATGCCAAGAAGGACAAGAGACAGCTGGCTGGTGTCCTATATCCCAGACTGAACCACAGGCTAGGATTAAAAGGAAGGGAGATAATTTGCACCCCTGTCTCGATGCTAAAAAACTGTTGTTCATTCTTCTGTTTTAATGCAGCACCTAGACTGACTGTATATGTGTCATAGGATCTGGACGAATTTTTCTGGGATGCCGTATTCTCTAGCTATTTTCCATACTGAATCTCGGTGGACACTATCAAACGCTTTCTTAAAGTCTACGAAACTGATCGTTAGCCGTTGTTGGTTCTCAATGGAACGAAGATCTGCTCTGCACATGTTCTGCCTCTTTGGAAGCCTGCTTGTTCTTCTCTGAGCCTCTAATCTACAGACTGTTGAAGCCGATAAAGGCACTTTTCTTATTTCATATGCTTGGACAAAAGTATTCAAATGCCCCGTCTTTCACCGTGACTGAGCAATATACCCAGCAAATTCAGTTGATTCATAATGCTCTTGCTCATATTTTTTATTTATTTATTCCAAATCAACGTTTTGACTCTTACGACGTTGAAGAACTTTCTAATATTATATTCAAACCTTTTATAGTGCAAAGAATTGCAAGCCTATTATTAGATGTACATGGTTGGCCATCATCATCTCATCTCTGCCTGTGGTCCCTTATGGGGCATAGGCCACCAGCCAGCTTCTTCAAGGCGTCTCGGTTCTGGGCGAGTCTCTCCAACTGTCCCCACGTCTTGCCCATCTGCTTGACATCTGCTTCCAAATTGCGGCGCCATATATTCCTGGGCCGTCTCTATCTTTCTCTTTTTAAGTCTGTCGAGTATGATGATAGTCAGTCTGTTGTAAATATTATCCTTCTCTTCCTCTTCACTGTTGTTAAGACAATATCTAAGTTAATCCTCTTCTTCACTGAATGGAATGAGGCTGTTATTATCCGTGGTCCATGCGCTTCCCATCCTACCAGTGCTCTCTGAGCCCGCTTAGATAGCATTAGGACTACTGCCTGTGTGCTCAAGTCCATAAAGTGTAATTCTTGGAGGATCGTGTTTCAAATCAGGAGCTTTGAAACTGGACAATACACAAAGTATCAATCCTTTTTTGACACAGTAGACCAAGTTGGATCAGATATGTCACCCGCATGCCAGATGAAAGAATTCCTGAGAACATCCTGTATGCTGAGCTTGTGGAGATCCAAGAAACGTTCAAGATTTACCAACAGAGATGTCTGCAAGTGAAATCTGACGACTACAGGGATAAACAAATAGTTTGAGAACATCGCGCAGGGTGGACAACAGAACAAACTGAGCGTGCTGGTACGAACCTCGCTGATAGCGAAAGAAATGAAGTTGTCATAAAGAAGGGGATGCAAAAGAAAGCAGCCCTGTTAGATAGCCCTAAAACAGGAGCATTCAGATACACGAACAGTGGCTAACTTTGCCGCTTCGGAATCCGATTGTTCGCGGACTCAAACAGAAACCAGACTAGTTTTTAATGTGAGTACATTATTTACATCCTTTGTCTTTCAAGACAGAAGGAGACATATTACAGTCGGCAACCTCGTCATGGTTAACAAAATGTCCATTTGTAGCGTACTCGTCATATAAACATCCAGTTACGGATTTACGGCAGTGCGTCAACCCTGTGCCTATATTTCCGCAAACCTAAAAATATACAAAATACAATTTTGTTTGTTTGCATATTAAATAATTATAATTATTTTTAAAGTAGAAAAATAAGATTACATCTTTCTTCTAAAATATGTCATATTATCTTTAGATATTATTTTTTTTTAAACTTATGCTTTGCTGTTAAAATGATTCAATAGGAGAGTCATACTCTAAAAAAAAAAAAAAATGAGGGCAGAAAAAATGTATTTAAATGCATATTTAAAATAAACAAAACAGCTAACACACGATTAGATTTATTATTTTATTTTTTTTTAGCAAAGATACGTAGGCCTATAATTAATTAATAATATATTAATTAAAATTCCCCAATTAAAAACATAAAATACCATCTAAACATTAATATTATTCCAAGAATAATGTGTAGAAAAAAAATCTAAATCTATATTACATAGATCTATGATTTACCATACTAAAAGAGGAGAGAGAGAGGGGGACAGTGACCGGGCACGATCTGCTAATAGAGCGCGCGCGAGCAGGTTAGGTCACGTCAGCACGTCATCGTACGTGCGGATAGACAGCTGCCAAATAATTGACCTGAAAAACTAGGGTCCTTCGATGTAAAGTTTTACCGGAAAACAATAATTTGTGACCAATCAATAACTGACCTCCAAGAATACTTTCTTCATCTTCCATGTCAATCTCCTCCCCATCTCTTTGATCTTTTTGGCTGCTCAGGATGGAATGTTCAGCATCGATGTAACTTGGTAAGTATGGAGCCCACATGTCTAAAAGCCGCTTACGACCTTCAGGGTTGATTCTGCGCAGCTCAGCCAACAAAAGAGCCTGTGCAGCTTCTCTGATCTATTTCATACACAAGAATATTTTGTGAAAAGAAAATAATTGAATGATGCAAGCAGTCTACATAAGAAGGTAGGTTTAAAGTTTTGATAATATAAAAGAGTTCCCTCAGATTACAACAAATATGTAACATTTCTTAATAGAAGTAGACCTGAGAATTACCAACAGCTTATTTAAACTTTGCCTAGTTTGTTTGTTTTACATTTTTTGGATTATTACATCCTAGCAAAAACCTCCAACAGGATGGCGGCGGGTATGGATCGAACCTAAAACCATTGAGACAACAGTCCAGAGCACATACCAATCACATGACCAAGCAGTCATTTTTAACCTCAATTCCATTTTGTTAAGAAATGAAAACTTTAAAAATAGAAGAAAATTGTTGTTTTTTTAATATCATATTTTAATCCTTCACCTTTTTGTCAGTTCAATATGTTGGGGTTCTAACCTATATAAATCTTTAGAAGCTTCTTTTCTTTTGAAGATATAAAATCCTTATGTTTATCTAAGTGTTCAAGACAATATTATCAATTGTAAAATAATGCAAAAGAGCAAGGGTAAAGCTTACAGAGGTCTTTAAATCTGGAGTTTTAAGGCAAGGGGGGATGGGAGGCTGGGGAAAATAGTTTTTAGCCTGAAAGACTGGATATATTAAGAACCCCTCCTCCCTTTGAAAAACTGGTATTTTTTTTTATTTTTGGATTTTGGGCACATTGACACAATTAAGGCCATGTCGTGCCCACCTTTTCTAACTGCTAAGAAGTGAATGTGCTTTAGTTTCATTCAGGCTACAATAAACTAGAATTCACAATGAGGAAAGAGCTACTGCCAAAGTGTGACATAAATTTCACAATGACGAAAGAACTACTGCCAAAGTGTGACACAGAATTAAACCCTGATTAAGTAAAAAAAAAAAACAACTGAGAACAAATCCTGACCTCAAGACATCTGTCCTGCCAGCGTCTGGCCAACATCTCCAGCTGAGGGCACTGGTAATAGTCTAGCCCCACCAGCTCTGGGAGTAGAACACAGTGCATGGCAGCAAGTAGACTCCAGCCCTGCTTTACTTGAGCCTGAAGGGTGGCCTGCATATCAGCCGAGTCTGAATCTGAGCTGCCAAAACTTTCTGGGCTGTCAGTCTCTCGGAATGAAAGACCAAAGTTTGAGCTTAGAGAATCCCCTTTGGGTCTGTAATATTTAACATGTTCATTTATGTTGGTACCATATCTTAATCAAGTACATTATCCTTTATTTATACACATTAAAGTTACATATGAAGAAAAAAATCCCCAACACTGCCAATGAATAAGTAAACATTTATTAGAGACTAAAAAACAAAATGTAAGCTAGCAGAGAATTCCAGCTATAAAGAAATAAAGTGTAGCTAGTGTAATGAGTAACTCAAATAAATTATTATTACTAGAAAATAAATAAAGTTGGACGGAAGAGAATACCAGCTATACTGAAATAAAGTAAGGTTAGGGTATTGAAGTTTTGAAATAAATCATTATTATTTCTTTATTGTACTGTGCATGCATGTTTATAATATAGTAGGCCTTCTTATCAAAGTGCACTTTGGCCATTCAGGGAAAATCTTCTGTGCTCTAGCTTCCAATGTAAAAAGTTCTAATTAAGACCTTCTTTTTAGCATGCTAATATTCCATATGAGAAGGCACCTTGCCCTAATATAAATAAAAATGAGCGTATAAGTAGTTTAATAGTGTTCATTGACTGACGAGGCTAGTTCATGAGTGAAAAAAAAGTGTTCTAATGTAGGTGAGGTTAGGAAATTAATATATTGTAAACAAAATATTATATAGTCAAGTTTATATTATTAGAAATTGTCACATTAAATAAATAAACTATAAAACTAACAAGATAATATGTTGATAGAATTCAAAGTTATCCCACCTGGTAGGGTGAAGCAACTCTGGCATGAAGACAGCTCTACTCATTCCCATTAGAGTATTGGCAACAGAAATAACACTCAACAAATGTTGTGTTGTCACTGCACTAGATATTTGCCACCGCATCTGGGATAATACAACAAGGTACAGATATTCAGTAACAATGCTATCTTAAAACTATTTTTTTTTATAAGTAAAAAAAAAATTACAAAACATTCTATGTTGTGTTGTTGTTGTTTTTTTATAGATAGGTACCAATAATTGTGGTTTTTTTTATATATGGTTGCAAAAGTTATAGGTTACTGGGTATATGGTGGCAAAAGTTATAGGTTTCTGGGTATTGTTAGAGTTAAGAGAATAGAATAAAATTTAGAAATGTGCACTTTAGCTTAGAGACATATACATAATTATGACATTTGAGGCAGAACCCACAAAAGCCAAGCATAAAATTCAGACTTAAACCATAACCCATCTAATAATAAACACTTTTGATGTTCTAGAAACCATTTTCTCAATTACATTGAATTGTTGTTATCATCCTGTCGAGCTTGTTTACTATCAACATTATAGCAGTTGTTAAGAAACAAGTCAATATCATCTCCAATAATAAGGGTATTTAACAGTTTACAACAATGGGAAAAGAAAACAAATGAGTGTGTCATTATACAAAGATTAAGAGGGAAAACTGGAAACAGAACTAATAAATACTGTAAAGCAACAAAAGCTGGTAGGTTCAAGCAGGCTTGTCATTTCTTGGTTCAGGTACCATTGAGAAATTATTTTAGAAAGATCCCCAAAAGAAAGGTTTGTTAGATAAAGATTAAAGAGTGAACTGGTCCATATCAGGATAAAGCTGATGGCTTCTGACCAATTGGAGTGAAGCGACTTCCTTACACTCATGGTTAGACTTCTCATCCCCCTTCTACCCCAAGGACACATGATATAAGCAATGCTAATGATGACTAAAAGACTAACATACTTTAGTAGAGAAATCATAAGCTTGTTGCTGGCAGGCTACAACAGACGCATCTCTTCGTGGTGTGCTTGGCCTAGAAGATCTACTGACTGTCTCTCCTTCAACCTCACTAGGTTTCTGGACAACTTGAGTTGGCATGGGTCCTATTGGAGAACATTTAACAAAGTCTCATTTCTCATTACGAAAAGAGGTTGAAAACTTTGCAAAATGATTAGTCTGAGTGTATTCTAAAATAGCCATATGCTATGACAACAATAATTATAAAAATTATGATGCAAAAACTTCTAGAGAAATCTATACAGTTTTATGTAAAAAGAAAAACCCATTAAATCATGGAGGACCATTTAATTACTATTCTACATGTGACAAAAGCTAGTCGGTATTTAGAAAATAGGTTTTCCTGAAACTGAAACTGTCACTATAAAAAAAAAAATTCACTACCTCCAGGTGTCAATTTGTCTTGGGCCTGATGTCTGTGCCAGCCAGGGAGCATCAAGGACATGTGCCCACCATGGGACAGAAGACCAAAGCTTATGGGGCACTTGGGTTTGTGGAGCCCCAATTTTTTTAGGCAAAGATCATCTAGCTGAAGGTCAAGGTTCCAGGCATGCAGACAAGACATGAAGAGTTCACCAATGGCCATACTCAAAGATTCCTGCAAAAAATTTTTATAAGTAAAATATAAAAAATACTTTAAAAAAAAAATGAAGCTTATATTGAGAGAAACTGCATCAATTATTTTGAATCAGTCAAATTATTAATTCTAATAGATCTAGACTAGCAATAATAATTTTGTATGATTGAAAATATTTTTATTAATTGTTTTTGTTTAATGCATATAGATTGTTCACTTTTGTGGACCAGTTGAGGTGCAAAGGGAGAAGGTTGCCATGCTGCTTTATCAAAAGCTATTAAAAATGGATTTATTCTAAATTCAAACTAGGGGATCCGTGATGGAAGGCTGATGTTTTATATACTGAGATATTCAATTACTTAGAAAAAATAGAAGGTTTCATAGTCTAAAAAGTCTACACATTACCTTAGAACATTATTATAAAAAACAAAATTAATAAATTATGACTAATTGGGTAATATTTTGATTGTTATCGACAATGAATAATTGTTAAAAATTTCAACTACATTCGAGAATGGGAAGTGGGAGAAATCCACCCAGAGTTGATATAAGCTTTTTAAACAAGAAAAGCATAAAAAATACTTTTTCAAAAAACAAAGCTTATACAAAGTGTAATTGTATCAATTAGTTTGGATCCGTCATGTAATTAAATTTCTAATAAATCTAGACCAACAACAATAAATCTGTGCGATTAGAAATATTTTTACCAATTGTTTTTGTTAAGTAATATTTCATTCTTTCTCATCACGCTATGATCCTATCATTTATCTGGACCAGTTGGGAAAATGGGGGGTTGGGGAGAATTTTACCGTAATCATTTTTAAGAGCATTTAAAAAAAAAAAGGAGGAACGGACAGAATTCAAACTCATGACATAAGCCTCCTCAGGCTGACATACTAACCACTCTGCTAGGGAGGTGTTAATAAAAAAATAGAAATTGTATTGTTATCTATTGTTTGTTTCAAACTTACTTTAAAGTGGTGACCTATAAAGGGGAATAATTCAGCTTATACCACCAATTTCTTTCTCTTATTTGAGGTACCAAACAAAATAATTAATTACTAATAGTTAATTTAATAATTTGATACTTTTTTTTATTGATTCTAGTGTTGTCAGCTAAAAGAAATAATTGTGCACAATTTCAGATGGATTCGAGATTGGGTGTCGGAGAAATAATGTGTACAATCTATTTACCAGACAAAGTGAGTTGATATAAGTTTCGTAAAAAACAGCTACTGTTTTTACACACCAATAAAAAGATCCATTCATTGAACAGAAAACATATAAACAGATAAACATCCTAATGTTGGTAACATACATGTACTGTGATGGAGTCTGGTCTCTTCCTGGCACTGGTGGGCTGGGTTTGTATGGGTATAATAGGCTGACCACCTACATTGCCTACAGCATCAAGCTTGTTCTGAATCTTCTGACCCACAGTCTCAGCTTTTTCTTTAGCTCGAGCCAACAAACCTGAGGAGAGTCAAGTTAAAATGTATCAACTTCTGAGGATCTTTGATTAAAAATCATCAGCTTTGTCAAATTTTTTATAAAAACTAACACAAAAAAAAAAAAAAACAAGCGTTGATGGCAAGACTTTAGTAAATGTAATGTAATTGCTGTGTGGCACTAAATTGTAAATCGTTAACAGCTTGTAAGTTATTACTAAGTAGAGCTACTGACTACATTATACTTATCTATTTGTTTTTAATTGTATCTTTAGTGTGTGCAACTCTTGTGACATAAATTTATTTGTAATAATGTAAATTAAGAGAATATTAATCCCTACTATTAAGGCTAAAACATAAAAAGTCACGAAATTGTGTGTAGCTGATATAATTATAATATCCTATTTTTACTTTTCTATAAAAGCAAAATGTGACTTCTCTTTATTTACTGGATTAGTAACAAGAAAATTCATGTCAGATACTATAAACAGAATGTGAGATCCATTCAACACTTCTCTATCAGTGTTAATGTATTTGATGCAGAGGGCTTTTGTGAAACAAGACTAAAAGGTACATTTTATAGTTAAGAGAGTGTTTGAAAGAGTGCTATCAATAAAAAAAAAAAAAAAAAGAAACCATTGGAATAAACTGGAATAAACATTTTCTGAAAGGATAAACTCATTCTGAATGAAGTGTTGAAAGTAAATATACATCATGAGAGCTTCAATATATTGGTTACTTAGAACACATTTGTTAGGTTCAACTCTTCTCTATTAGTTAACAAAAATATTTTATTGTTAAATCACTTAATAGTTTATACCAAAATTTTAGATTAAATTATAACCTAGAAGAATGATTATTGATAATAAATACAACTACTAAACAATGTCCAAATATATACATAATGCATTTCTGCATCTACAGTGAGCAAGTTACATTTTAGTGAAACTTATGCGATTAGTTCAACGCCTATATTTTCTCAATTAAACTTCTTCAAAAATTCTAAACCAGAGCCAACTAACTACAATGTATGTACCGGAAGAAATGTTTCAACTACTGTGAGAGGTTTCAGCATAACTATAATGTTTCAACACTAAAACATTCAGCTTCAATTGATTTAACTGTCAGGCAAGATAGAAATCGTTAACCTAGGTTCAGCCTCACTTATAACAGATAGACTTTTAAAAATTACTTTTATTTCAATGTAATTATGTTTTTAATGTTTCACTCAACAATTGAGTCATAGGAGGACAAGCCTTTTATTAATCTATTTCTATACAAAATTGATTTATATTTTAAATTAAATAAAAAACATATTTTTATATGTATCACTAATATCATCAAATAATAAATGGTACTGAATCTTTTATTTTTATTTTGTTATAAGTTAAAAATAAAGTACTCTCTCTTGGTTAAAAATTGTAAATGCTGAAAATGCCTTGATTTTAAGGTGCACAATTTCGATTTAGATTTATACTTGAGTACCATGATTTAGATAACATTTTCTTATACGATATGCATAATTTTTTTTCTCATATTGAAATTCGAGGCAACCCAAAAAAACTAGCAACGATCTGAATTGTATAAGGATATGAGGGATTAAGTACAAAATTTCACATCTAAACAATAACAAAATATGGAGGTCAAAAAAGTAAAAGGAAACAATAATTTTAAAAGCAAATTGATAAGCAGATTTCAATTAAGACTAGACTAATACTGGAATACAAAAAAGTTAGTATCAAAGGAAGATTGCTAAAATCATGCCAAGATTTCTGGTGCAGCTTAGGCTAGAATGTATAATACAAAATGGAAAGGTTAAAAAATATAATGAATACTCTTGAGTAGATGGATGATTCAGATGTACATTAGAATAGTCACTAAGGCTCCAGAAAAAAATAAAGCATCTACATGGGTGCTCACCCAGTGGTTGTCTCAATATGATTCCTGGGTTAATGAGGGGGATCAGATAAGAGGAAGAATGCATGGTGTAGCGGAATATCGGGCGCTTACTTTCAGCTTCTGTCTCACTCTGAATAAGGTCAACAGGAACACTTGCAGGCCTTGGCAAGGAGTTAGTTTTTTTTCCTTCTGTTGGGCTATGACTTTTAACCTTGAGAGATTTAGATCCCCTATAAATTTTCTCTGAATCTAGGTCAGAGCTGGAGCTTACAGACTTTGACTTGGAGGAGAATCTTAATGGAAATTTAGACTTTTTACGTAGCGGAACAGCTGGGTTTACTTGAGGGGCCTGTCCGCTTGGGGAAGTTGGCGAACTAGGAGAAGGAGAAGTCGAGGAGCTCAAAGATGAATGAAAACTAGATGGTCTAGAGTTCAGCCTAGGAGGAACATTCCTGCCAGCCGTGCTTGAATAAGAAGCAGAAAAAAAAACAGAGTCAACGTCTCGGTCCTCCTCTCTGGTAGGATCAATATGTTCCTCATCCTCTTCCTTGAAATCTGCCAAGGTCATTTCATAGGAAGAGTTGGACACATCCTCTAGGTATAAAACAAAATTATGACAACATCCACCTTTTCTTGTAGCAATCAAAATGATTTTGATGTTTAAAATTCAACTAAAAATATTTTCTAAAAAAAACAAAACTAAACATATAAATGTAACACATATCACATGTTAACAACATTTTTTCAAAAGCAAAGAAAAAAAATCAATGTAAAAGAAATATAGGGAATAGATTATCTTTTGCTGATAATAAAAATTAAGAGCTTATGATACACTTTACAGCACATTTATATAATAATGTCTTTTCAACTATGATAACTTTTTGATTGGACATGTTTACACACCAACATGTTTACACACCAACATCACTGAATTAAAATGAAATTGGATCTTGAAAACTTTCTCTTCAAACAAATTAGGTCTATTATAAATTGATTTCAAATTTGTTTATTTATTTGTTTTAAAAAATCTAAATAATCTAAAGCCCAAATCATTCCTTTCCAGGATAACAACAGCAGGACCATTTGTTTTTTCTGTATAAACTAAGAATATAACAGAAAGATCATGTCTTTTTTTTTTTCTTTAATATAATGTTTAACTAAAGATGAAAAATGAATAAACGCCCAGTTATGTTCTATAAATTTTGCCACAACTACAACTGATCAAGTGTAGCGCTCAAATCAATTAGTATGGGCATAGTCAGAAAATGGTATGAAAAAGTTACATAATAGAATTGTCTTCTAATTCCCTCTTCTTCTGGCTTGATATATTTGATGAACATAATAAAGCTTTGCCAAATGATTCGTTTCTTTTTGTTTTAGATTCTCTTAATGAAAGATATGAACCCTTTTAAGATACTAAATTTATTTAGTCAAAAGATACTCAGGGTCAAGCGGCTCACCAAGTTGCTCATCTTGTCTTGTCCTACGACATAACAGCTGACAAAAAAAACTATTACTCCCACAAAAAAAAAAAAAAATACAAGCCACCAAAATGAAACACCAAAATGTTACTGCATGCAATACTCATGCACCAAAATTTTTAATCTAACAAAAAATAGAATGTTATCAAGAAACAGGAGAACCCAATATAAAAAAAAATATATGAAAATATTTTCATTATCAAACACTTTTGTAATATTGGGAGAGCACTAAACATTAGGGTCACAGTGTCTTTAGTTTTATTTTTTTTAAAAGGAATTTTCAATTCAACCAAAAGTTTACCTGTAAGTTTTTGTTGACCGTCCATAAAATCATGTGGCTGTATCTTATCACCTTGAGGAAGAGTCATACCCCTGGCTTCCAGCTCAGCGGGTGACAATAAAGCATACTCCTCAGTTAGAAGGTGGACTGAAATAATTCAATTTTATATGATAAAAGATCTATTGTCTTAGAGGAATCTAAGAATTTTTAAAGGAAAATAAATGTGTCCCATTAGTTATTAAGTCTCATTATTTGAATAGATGACAAACACAATCTAAGTAGTAAACACACAAACAAATATCAAAGACCGAATAGTGATTTAAAGTTAAGGTTAAAGCCTGTTTTCGAAATTCTAATGGGTACTTAAGTTGGAAAAAATAAAGGGGTAAAGGTGCTGGCCAAATGATACGATACCTTAGTTAACAGCGGCCATAGAAGCAAATGGCCTTTACATCATTGCCCTATAGATTTTTACTTATCTAATAAATAATAATGAAAAAAAAGATATAAAAGTTTAACAATGAAATGATTTCCAATCAAGAATATTAACTCTTTCTCTCCGCAATTATTTACCACATTCTGGTGGAATCAACACTGGTATCGTCAGTTAGGAGATAAAGAGTTAAATAAAGTGTTGTATACAAACTACAATGTCACACAAGTTCCTTACAAAAATTTATATTTTGAAACTAAAAAGATGTACACATATTTCTTTGTAAATGTTTTTATCTAAATCTGCTACTTACAACAGGAATATGATTGAACTAATAAAACTATTTTTTTCTGACCTATTAGAGCTTCTGTATCAAAGAAAAGCACATGAGCATCCGGATCTCTAGTGTTGGTCTTGACCCCTTGAATGAGGAGTGGGAAGCCAGTTGGTTTCATGAACTCAACCTTGTTGCCTTGACTGTTCTGATTAGGTTGTGCTGTAATCTGTGAAAGAAAAAAAATTCAGGCTTACTTAGCTCATTCATAAAGACCATGTGATAAAAATGGCAGATCTATATGATCCCAAGAAGTATTCATTTCACAAGGGTCTTTTCTTTCCTGACCAATTAGATAGACAGTACTACAGTTTCAAGACAAAAATTGTCAGGGTAGAAAATGTGGCTACTACAACATTTTACTTCTTCCATCCAATGACCATGAGTGAGGTTAGTTGGGGCACCACTTATGACTTTTCAAAACTTCATATCATGTCTTGATTCTAAACATTCCTTAATATACTTGATGTCATCCCCAGCTGGCACATTAAAAACACTTATCCACATTACTATTATATATTTATTTATAAAGAAACAAAACATTCTTACAACATGCACACCAACATAAAAAAAAAAAATGTCTAGAAACAAAATCTTTATAAATGTGTTTCAAACTAAAATCAGTTATTGAACAACATTTCAAGGTGTCAAGATGACCTACATTCAACTTTTGCTGAGTGAAATTTTTAAAAGTGGCCAGATTTCTTCTTTTCAAAGCCTGGGCTAATGTGATACTTGGATTGGTGAGTGCTTCCACAGGCATGGCATTTTCATCACAGTTGTTGAGAACATCTTCAGCAGTCTTACCATCAATCACCCGATCCAAGTGACCTGACAGACACATTTCAAATGACGTCAGCATGATACAGATATTCAAAAACATATTTTGAGAAATGATACCAAGAAGTTAGCAGCCAAACCGAATATTTAAAAAATTTAGGAAAAGTATTTAACACTAAAAACTAGAATTAGCTAGCACATGCTCCTCATCAATTGTATTTAAATGATGAAAAAGACTATTCTCAACTTTTTTGCTCCTGCCACGGTAGAAAGTGTTGTCAACAGCTAAGCAATAGTGAGTTAGAATGCGCTGGGATGTTAGCAGTAGTTTTTAAAACTGTCCTATAAGAAGAGCTCATCATGTCTCTTTAAGAACAAGAAATAGAGCATGGTGACTCTTTTTGGTGAAAACAAAATGTCTATGGCATTTATTTTTTTTTTAAGAGTTTTTGAAACAAAGGTGCCAATAGGTGCCTATTTTTTAAAGTTGTTAATTTATTTATTAGTATTAGGTATTAAATTTTTATTTTTTTGTGAATTTTTTTTCTCTAGATTTTTTTAAAATTCATCAGAGTTACCTCTCTTTGATTAGGGTATGTTAAGGACTTTTAAACCAGAAATCAGACAGAACTAGTGGGTTAAATAATAGAAATTGTTCATTGAATATAATTATGAGTATTTAGAATAAAGAATCAGTCAAAAGGTAAAAACTAAACCAAGAATCATCCACTTTTTTGTGCAACTACAGAGAAGCAAATGTGACCTACTTGTTTAGCAAGATTTGATGCAAATAAAGCAAATCTCTGGCAAGTCAAGTCTTAGTTCTTGTTATGTGTGCCATACTTAAAAAATAATTTTTTCCAAAACTATAAAGTCTATCACATAGAATATTTGACTTTACCTGTCTCCATTTGCCAGACTGTCACAATGCCATCTTTTGTCTGTACCAGCATAAAGTCATCTAGGGGGCGCCACTTGATCATCTTCACAGGATACAGATGACGGGAAGCCAGAAGGACACATTTTCTTTCTTTGAGACTAAGAAGTGCTACTGAATGGTCACCAGCAACAGAACAAATACATGACAAGATGCGAGGCTGAAAAACAAATGAAATGAAATTATAGACAATTAAAAGTTAAAAATTGAAAATCTCAAAATAAGTATGAAAGAAATTCAATGTTTGCCATTTATTGTTCAACATATAAATCTGTCATACATAGATAGTGACAGCAAATAAAACAAAATGGAGAAACTTTGGGGCATCTTTAGTTTCCCCTAGCTCTAATAGCTATAAAGCTCATCTAGTTCCACCTAGCTCTAAAAGCCTTGTGGCAGACTTTCAGACTTTGATGCATCTCTAGCTCCACTTAACTCTAAAAGCTTTCGGACTTTGATGCATCACCTGTTCCACCTAGCTCAAAAAAGGCTTTAAAACTTTTGTTATGGAAAGTAAATGTCTTTAGTCATTATTCTAGCTACATGACACCCTTGTTAACTATTGATCATAAAAAAAATTGAAATACATCTTGAAGAAAAATTAGGTACTATTTTCTTTAGTTCTTTTAGAGATCATATGAATAGAACTAAATTTTTCTTGTAACATATTATTGCCAATCCCCATTCTTTTTTCAAATCATTAACAAGAACAAATTCAAGGAACATAATGAGTTTAACATATGAAGACTCACATTACAGTTGGCAGGAGGGACTGTCATCTGAGTCAGGCTACCACCATGCACAGTGAAGGTATGGATTTTGACACCTGTGTTGACATCCCACAAGATGACAGAGAAATCTGTGCCTCCTGAGAGCAAGTGATTTGGCTCATACCGAGTGGCCTCATTGAAGGGGTACAACAAGCAGGTCACCCTGCCATGGTGGCCAACCAAGACTCTGGGAGTCACTTCTGTAATATATACATCAAGTTTTGATCAAACTAAGTTTCTTAAACAAACTACATTTGTGGCATAAAAAAAACTTAGTACACATTTTTTTAAATTAAAAAAATTCTGATAATTTTTGTGTAATATTAAGGTAATTCTCGATAAAGTTTTGTCTATTTTTTAACGAGCCCAGATTCAGCCTTAATCATTTATCAGATTTCTTAACATTGAGGTTTATGTACGAATGAATGGTTTTGTTAGGCTGTGCCACTAGGTTTTCACTACATTGCAAAATTAAAACGGTTAATATGTTTGAGAAAAAAAGAATAATTTTTGAAAAATTTAATGATATATGGTACATTTATATCAGGCCCTTATCACATATCTAGAGCTGCTTTGCTGCAAATAAACTGAATTAATTAAAACCAACATCAGATGTATATCAGATAATTATTATTAAAACAAAGACTAAATTGAATAACGAAGTGTCTTAATTTTATTGTAACACGCATGAAATGTTAGTGACTAAGACTGTTACAAAATTTGTGATAATGTTTTACAAATTGTCAGCCGATAAATTCAAAGGATCTTACGAGATGATTTATTTAATGTCAAGAGTTGTCTTTTAATGCAGTCAATGGCTGGGACAAGAACGATGGTTCCATTATTTCTTCCACAAACCAATTTACCCTGAGAAGGGATGTAGATTGTAGCAGTGATAAATACTTCAGGATCATCATCTACACCATCCATCTGGAAATAGCCAAATCAGCAGTGCACTCAGTTAACTAGCAGAAATAAAACTACATACAAGTTCTTTATGCTCTAAATTGGAAAAATCAAATAATGTATAATTTACCATTTTTCAATTGATAAACCAATGAAAATTATAACTAGTAATTCATTTAGTGATTAAAGCTGTAGACTGAAATCTTATTCTATGAGAAAAGTTGACAAGTTTACTATTTGGCATGCTAAAAAAAAGTCAAATTCTGAGGTAATCTTTGCCAGGTATTTTAAACTTAAATTTAGGTGGGTGAACTCAAATAATACTGAAATATAGATTTTTAAAAAAAATTATTTTTAAACTGAGACTTTTCAAAATAATATATTTTATAACAATAATTGTTACAGTGACAGTTTATGATGCCACCAATGCATTATTGTTTAATTTTGCTAAATTTCTTGAAAAATCCTGATTCATTAAATAGCATTTCCACTCACCAAATTATCCAGTATACCTGGTGGGGAGGAGGTGCCAACAGTCCATGATTCTTGTAGAGTGGTACTTGACTTGGGACTTAGGGCTACATAGAAACAGTACTGATTACTTAAAACTTTTACCCAAGTACAAATCTAATAAACAGTACACAAGCCTAATGCCAAATGCACACAAACAGCTCAGGAGTTTACTTTTGCAGATCTTGTATAATGTATTGATGAAACATCATTGTTTATTTTATTGAAACTCTATTGTTTATTTTATATTGTATTTTTTAAAGATATAACTACAGTATTAATAAGTTAAAGCTTTGTATTTATATACAGAACATAAATTGAGAAGAAAAAGTTGTATTACCTGGTAGTCTGTCAAAACTTTCTTGTCTAACCAATGTCATCTGCTTCTCTGAGACTTGTGGTAAAGACCAAATTGTGACACGTCCCTCTGAGTCCCCGCGAAGCAGCAAGTGTACAGCAGTTTCCCCACTGCCATAGTTAACATACGTAAATGCAGGGGAACAATCCAAGTTTTTCTACAGAAAACAAATGCAAGGTAGCTAAATGAACTAGTTTTTAAAGAAATTACAACAGAGTTTCGACAATACAAAATCAGCTAATATATGCAGTAACTTGTTGGCAAGGAAACATGTCGTCCAGACTGTTGCTCCACTTAGGCAGGCTTATAAAAAGAGTGTCAAAAACTGAACGCACAACCCTACCATATTTGAATGAACTTTTACAGCAAAGATATCTCATCAAAGCAAGAATCTTAGAAAACAATGGCCACTCACTCCATCACGGCAAGAACCAAACAGTACGTCAAGAACAAAACAGTACGAAAAAGCGTTTGTTCCTCACTCTGTCAGTCTGTATCGTCATTACTCATAAGGGAAAATTAAAAAGCTCAAGACGTCTGTGTGTAGTCATTAAACTTCTTTGTGTGATGTGTTTATTCTATTTTGTGGTATGTTGTTGTTTTTTTTAAATGAAAAAAGAAAAAAAGGAGTCCTTTTAATCACAACAAATTTAAAAAAAAAATGAATAAAGTAATCTTAGCCTTAGAAGCCCACACATGCAGACTAGAAGCAAAATACATAAAAATTGATATACTTACACTTTGTGTAAAAATATCCAAGACATAATAAGCATGTACGGATGTCTGGTTGTATGGCCTGTGATAATCTTTGTGATCAGGGTTGGCACTAGTAAAAACAAAACAAAAAATCACAATTGTTATTTATCTACAGCCATTTTGTTCCTTGAGTCTTATTTTAATATATATTTATATATATATATATATATATATATATATAAAGAAAAACACAGAATTAGATCAAATTGCCATTTGAAAGATAGGAATACTAAAAGTTAAATAAAAACTTGTTTTAAATGAGAAGAATGAGTACAAAATGACAGAGATAGATCATGAAAAGCTAATGAAAAGCAGAACATTGTTTGCAAGATATAATGAAAGATATAAAAGAATGTATCAAGCAGCTTTCCTAAACCTCAGCTTGGTTATAAAACAATAAGCAAAAAAAAAATTAAATTAAAATGTACAAACATAAGGACTTTATGTAATATAAATGCTTTACAAACATTAAATACATGTTCAATTACTGTAATCATAGTTAGAGAGAACACATGTTAATCTTATGATAAGCTGATGGTTTTTTATAAGTTCAATGTTAAAGAAATGATTAGAAAGAGAAAAAAAGAAGTAGCTGATATTAAACTACCCTGGTCATGGGGTAAAAGATGTATCTATTTGAAATTTTTAAGACACTTTTTTTTTTAAAGAGTGATTCCCCATATATGTGCAATGAGACACTAAGTTATAGAATACTGGCTTCTGCAGTGGTGTCTTGAAAAGTTTACAAAAAGAAAACTTCAACAGTTTCTTACAGAAAATCCACACTTAAAGACTGATACAACTTTTACTATGATAAGACAAATCATTCTTTTCAAAACAAATACAGAAATGTACTGGAGAAATGAAAAAAAAATTTCACAGACTCATATCCTACAATGACTTTAAACAAGTATTGTAAAAATATAAAGGGCAATAACTTCTTAGAATAAGGAAGGACAAATCATGCACATTATTTACATTTTGTTTTTGTTTCTCAAACTATTTTCCTTGAATTATATTTCACACTCGCATCAGGTATTTGTCTGTTACTTTGAAATTAAACAAACATGTTATTATTGAAGGGACTGGGAGTGGGAAGAAAGCTTAACTATAAATTCATATATGGAATACTTGGTTTTGTTTAATCCAGCACAAAAAATGAAATTTTACTGATGTCCTAACTACATATAATAAGCTTTGGCTAAGCATAGAACCCATTTAATTTGTGTTAAAAAAATCACAGGACTCTCCATCTTATGGTAGAAACAAAATTTCATTTCCTGTAAACACAAAGATGGCTGTGAAATCCAATCTCTGCTTTGACTAGCAGACATCAGAGAATGGGTTGCTTTTTTTTTTTGCCTGTCTGCATTTCCTCTCCTATTTTTGGTGTATCTTTGTAGTCAGGTGCATTCTTTGCCTCCTAGCCTAAGCACCAACACTAATGACACCACACCTATAGAGTAATCATGTGTTGGTTGACTATAGCTTATGCAGAGAACAAGTCCAGACAATAGCTGCCTATGAAAAACAAACCAACTGAATCCGCATGAAATCTACACTTGTCATAGATGAAGAGTAATTCATGCCAAGGCAAAAAGGTCACAACTACAAATTCACATATCATGTGGACAAAGACACATACATTTTACTCAAAACCTGCCACCACAAGCTTAAAGAAATTGATTTTGCGAACAAGAAACATAAAAAATGTTTATCAAAATTTTTTTTTAATCATGCAGTACTGTTCATACAGAAAAAAAAAATAAAGGTTCCTTCAAAAGAAGATTATTTTTAAATATTTCATTGAAACAAAGTGTTTATAAATGTTAAAATGTTAGTTCAGAAGTCATTACAAAAATCTAGCAGCTAGAAAAGAACACACGACCTTGTAAGATAATGCTCACTATGCAAAAAAAAAAAAGAAAGTGTTTTTTGTTTTAATCTTTTTCATATGGGGAACAGGAAGCTGAAACATAAGCAAACGACCCTTTATTGTCAAAGTAATACTGGCCAGACGGGGAACTAGCAGTAGTCCATACTTACTGAGGGAGCTCTGATTTATTTTTTTGCTGAATTCTATAAGGTAGTGAAACAAAACAGAAAGTAATATATGATACATTAAACATTACAAATATCTGGAAGCACATGTTTAAAAAAAAAAAAAAACAAGAAAGTAATTTTTTTTTTAATTTAAATATCTGGAAAACAAGAAAGTAAAAAAAAAAATTGCTTAAAATGAAATGAAAAGCCAAAAGAAAAATATATTTCAGATTCAATTAAATTAGCAGATGATGTATAATTCAAGTAAAATTAATAGAGACATAGTGAGAGATAGTGAAAACGTATCAAAGTAATACATTCAATTGTTAAATATTTGATAGTACTAGCAGCACCAACTGAAGTTTGAGATTCTATTCATCCTCATTGACCAACAAGTTTAAGCAAACTGTCCATTCAATCACTTGACTACAGTCCTACAACATCCAAGCTGCTTCAAAGGTAATATGTGTTCAACATTTACACAACAACTAGAAATTTTAAGTAAGGGAAAAGCAAGACAAGAGTTTTTTTTGTTTTTTTTTTATTTGTTTTTTTTTACATTTTATTTTTATTTTTAAAATAGAATTTTTTTTAAGTATATATTTAAACAAAAAATTTAACTTAAGGGGTTACTGGATCCGATTTTGGGTAAAAAAATCAATTTTTCAATTTTGGTGTAATTAAACAGGTGGACATGTATTTTATAAACTGGCACCAAAAATTTTCAAAAAAATAGCATTTTTTATTGAAAAAAAGCATTTTAATGAAGCATGGTGAACACTATTTTCCATATTTTTCTTAATACAAATTCACTGTTTTTGAGTGAATGCATTTTTTGTGCCCCCCCCCCCCCGTAACATATTTCTAAAATCTCTAGAACTAATAGAGATAAATGTGTCAAATTTGGTACACATATTCAGAGATAAATAATACAGAGAATCAGCTAGTTTTAATGACTTTAGCTGAAGAAGTTTTTAATATATGATCTTTTGGGAAAAAAAATGTGGATGCATTTTACAGGAAAAAAATCACTCTTTTTTAAAAAATCATAAAATGCACAATACTAAGGGAAAATGTATAAAATCTAGCTAGCTCCTTCCAGCCACCTTTATACTTTAAGGTGTAAGTATTTTTAGCTTTGAAATTTATCTATTTTGAAAAATTTTAGAATTTTCCTATATGAACTAATTTTTGTTTATTTTCAAGATGGCCGCCATTACCATGGCAACCCGGAAACATTAGACAACATTCAATATATATTTTTTATTATTGAGTTGTCATATGATATAATATAACAATAGTTATTAAGTTAAAGCAAAAATAAAAAAAATAAATTTCGCACTCCAGTAACCCCTTAAGAAATATTTTTTCAAACTGAAATAATTTTAAACAAAACAAAAAAAAATAATTTACAATTAAAAATGGCTACTCTTACCTGGCTACTGCTTTTCCTTTAAGCAAGCTAAGTAAAAAGTAAGCTAAGGATTCAGTAGCTGAATAGACAATGGTAGCCTACTTGTCTATCTACTCAGCAATACACTATTATAGTTCAGACAAGACCACTGCATACAAAGATACTACTTTGAACTTTGATTACTTTTTTCTCTATGATGTGAGAAGACAGTGCAACTTAGGCCAGATCAGAATATCATTTTTATTAAAAACTGAATAAATGAAAGAGAATTGATGTGAATGGCCAGTGTATTATTTTTAAGCTGTGATATACCAGGTGTATAGTTTCAACAAAGTGATACATCAGAGTGTAACTTCTACTAAGAAAATAGAAAGTATTTTATTCAGGTTTATATTTACATTTCAAAGCTTTAGTCCTCTATCCCACTTTAACATTTTGTATTTCTACTACATCTGATTATTTTTTTAAATTAATCAAAGTGATACAAAATAACAGCTTTACTCTTCATTTCAATTATGTTTTCATTTCATTATTTTTTAGTGACAACATTTCATGTTTCACTGCATTTAATTAGCAAAGAAATGCAATTCGATGCATTAAAATGTAGGTACCTATTACTTGACATTGTATTTACTTTATCCTTGACACAGTTCAGTGGGTGAAAAGGTTATATTAAAGTATGGACTAGAGTATCAATATGCATATAGAAAATTTCTGTTAATCACATTTCTGACATGTCATGCTGTTAATCTAAAACAAAAATACTTAGCCAAACAGAAAAAGAAAATAGATTTTGAAAACACTATAAGTATAAGTAAATCAAGTGTTGGTTATTCAACACATCTTAATAGCCTCTTGGAAATAAATTGGTAAGCATGCAGTCTAAAAAACCCTTAAAATGAAACCCATCAACAACTATGAGATCAAATTAGAAACAGAAAAGTTCATAAGGAATGACCAAGTGTTAAAAAATAGTTAAGTAAGTTTTAAGGACGTATATGACTTGCTAAAATAATGGGAGTTTGGTTACATATTTTTATCTTTATAAAACAAGATATACGTTAATACTAAATCTTACTCGTTACACACAAATCTGCACAGAACCTAATTAGGATATTTTTTTTTTCTTTCTATCTTCAATTCTTTTAAAAGTTGAAGAATCAGATATTATATTCATTAAAACTATAGACTTTAATGTGCTGTTGTTTTTTTGTGTGAGATGAGAGCTAAGTTTAATATGAAAAGTTATGCTTTCAATAAATCTCTATACAAGTCAGTATTGTTACAATTGTGCTGATGACATGGGTAGGTGTCGCAGTGTGTGTGCTAACAGGTAACACGGTCAGCTTGCTATGAGGGTCAACTGTATCAAGGGACAAACCTACAGGAAGTGCTGGTATGAACTCTTCATGTGAATGTCTCCCGTGATATTATCATGGGATCATATAGAAAGGACTGGCGATTTCTGTGATTTAGCAAGAGAAGGCCTTGAAGTATCCAGTATAAAGAGCGAGAGTGTCAGAATCACACGATTCAATTGTGATCAGCACAGCAAGACAGGCCAGTACTGTGAATCCAGAATGAGACAGAAAGTATGTCAGTACAGTTATCAGAGTGAAGCATCTGTCAGTGTATTGTGTAGCCAATTGCACAGCATTGGCCCTTGCTTTATTAGTTATTTAAGTATTATGTTATTTTGGAGCTTGTGTAACAGTGTTGTTAAGTTTTTGAGTTAGTTTATGTTGTGTTGTGTTTGCAAAAAGAAAAAGCCTCTTAGGATCATATATATATATATATGACTCAGTCAAATAATAATTAACTTTTAATTAACTGACCAAGCATAATCGTTTACAAGGTGAGCATCAGAAACACTTAAAAGCATTACATAAACAAATTTACAGGTCAAGCATCTGTCGTTGATTTTTTTTTATGTAATTAGGCCAATACCAAACACTGAAACAATGACTTTTTAGTAACAGTTTAGTTGCTTTAGAAAATGTGGGTGACATCATCATTGAAGACATGACAAAGTATACTCTCAAAGTAAACATCCTATGCTAATCTATGCTCAAGACAAGTGATAAGCCTTCCTACACAACAAACACATTTTTTCTGTCATGTTGGTTACATTACCCTGCCAGATACGCAATGAGATCAAAGGGAAAGAAAGAGGAAAAGAACAGGGACAGAACAAAAATTTACTTTGTTGGCAGCTTGTAGAGATAACCACGCCCCTCGTTACTCCAGACTATGACCCGGTCCACGCTGAGAAAATCTCCACCGGTCCAACGCTCACCACGACGATTGGACTCGGAGCACAAGAGAGTGAAGTCACTGGCATCATATATCTGCGTGTATGTGGGAGAAGAAAAAGAAAAACAAGGAATGTATAAATAATTTTTTATAAAAAGATATTTAAAAAAATGAAGTGTTAATATGCAATGACATCTCAAATGGAAAAAATTATATTAAAACCATGTTTTTGCTTCAATAAGAGAACTGATAATTCACAAGAGATTGAACATAGTATGGTAAAGAGTATTGTTTATTATCTTAACTCAGCTCTTTTTCACAACTCTTCTTCTATAGTAGAGTCTACTACACTAGTAGCCTGGTTAAGGGGGAAATTCTGATTTTTTTAAATTTATGTTGTTATTATATGTAATTTCCTAATCATGGCCCACATTACTCCGAACCAAACTGTGTTGAAGATCTTTCTGAAGCAGAAAAAGACGTGATAAATGTCTTATTGGTGTTAAAAAAACTTTCACCCAGTATACTCAGCTTTAGGATGTTCTTCAATTGCGTGCCTGTTTTTTTTAGATATTATCTTATCACTAAAGGATTTAGATAATTAAGCAATATTTTAATATTTTAAGCATGACAGCATCTGCAGAGCTGTAGGTTGCATTTTTTTTTTTTGCAAAGTGATGATTGATTGGTTCCATGACTGTTGTCATGTTACACATTTAGTACCACATTGATCATTGATAGACATTCACAAAACATGAGTTTCACCACTGCTTCTGCTTCTAATAAAAACAAAATGAGTCGTCATCAATTATTGGTGAATGTGAGGATTTGGAATAATTATGTCTTCAATTGTTTCTGAGTAGTATTTGTTGTTTATATAACATGAAATCTAGTAAACTATTTTCTAAATTTAAAGAAAATACAATATCTCACTTATAAATCAAAGAATTAAAAGATAAGAAACAAAAATTAAATTGGAAAAAAAAAAAAGAGGGCCAGAAATACATACATTAACTATTAGCCATAATTGGAGAGACAGAAAAATTCCAAGACCCTGATCTTTATGAAGAATAAAAATTAAAAGAATGTTTCAACCCAAAAAAAGCATTCAGAAGAGATCAAGACATTTAATAGCAAAGTGAAAGTAAAGCTGAAATACACTGATAACTGATCAAATAAAAAATTTTAAATCATAGAGATTTAAAAAAGTCCTTTTTTTTTTCAGATAAATTTTGCCCTGAGCTACTCAAGAAAGAGTTAGATGACATCGACTAGAAAGAAAAACTTTTAAGGAGCTCTAACACACACACACAAATGTTATGCATAATTTATAAAGAGCGAAAAAAAATTTTACAAAATAACATGTTTTGATTATCTTTTTAAACACAGTCAGAAAATTTGAAGATAAGAAACAATAGAAATCTAATATTAAGATGGGTTTTAAAATTAAGACTTCTGAATATCAAATGCAATTTATTTTATTTCCATACATTTAAAAAATGCCATATTAAATCTAAAGAAATACATACATCTTCTATTATTTATTCATGAAGTGCAATGCCACAAGTTCAAAGAAACTAATTTCTCATGAAATAAACATATTGAGACCTATATCTAGAAAATGAAATGGTCTACTTTAATCATCATGCTCAAATATTCATTTGTACACAGAGTCCAGATATAGAAAGTGTAAGTGCACACTCAAATAAATGTAAGAATTTTTAAAGCAGTTATTAAGTTTATTAGTTAGCAAAGGTTTATGAAATAAAAAACAAATAGTAGTGTAGTTCATCAGCTGATAGGCTGGTCTAGCCTCATGAAAACTTATTCTAAGGCCACTAATAGAACAGTGTTAAGTAGGCTTGCACAGCGCTTAAAAGTATGAAACTTAATATTTATTTTTAAAAAATGTGTTTTAAAATATATAAATATGCGCCAAACATCTATTGTTACAAAGATAATTAAATAGTAATAAATGGTTGGTAGGCGTGTTTCTTATATGTGTGCGTGCTTAATATAAATAGAAATGAAGCTTGACATAATATATGTGCATTACATAGTAGCTGCTCTATTACTGTACCTTTTTTTTTAGTGTGTCTTGACCCTTGAGTGGGTAAATGAACATGTTATATTCCTTAACTATGTGACACTGGCCAGACATCTGTCTCCAGAGGGAGAGATGAACACTTCCCCAACCCCACTTTATTTCTTTAGTCCATCGCATTGAGTGTAAAAAGACAGGTGACAAAATAAGGCCAGAAGGAATTAATGATTAACATAAATTGCTAAGACACATTGTCTAGAGGTCACATCTGTTGACACTAAGTTTGCTTACTTGTCAGATAAATCTCAATTAGGGGGTGGACTATGAGGCACACCTACGCACTTGACCTTCACATGTTTTGTTAGACAAACCTCAACATGTAATTATATTTCACAGTCTAGTAACTAATTTCGATTTATATAAAAGTCCACTATTGGCTACTTAAGAATTAGATATGGGTATATTAGCAGTATGCATTATTTTGTTAATGATTATTACTGTTGAGTTACTTTTCCTAACAAGTTAACTTTGACTCTTACTCCTGCATTGAGTGTTTTGATTTGTTAACAACACTCTACCTAATAATTTGGAAATGTCAAGTAATTTGTATGATTATTCACAATATCTACTAAGCCACTATTAGTATCAGGATCTAGACACCAGGACCAGAAGCAGTCCATGGCCTTTAAAACACAAGCCTGATAAGCAGTTGATGATCTGAAATACATGGACATATATATGTACCCACTATACAACCCAGATTGCACATTACCTTTCAGAGATTTACATTAGTTAAATATACATATAGCCTATAGATACATATATATATTTTACATTGACTAACCCATGCACAGCCATAATAGTCAGGGGCCTTACACACACAAATTAAATTGACATTTGAAAGATATATCTGTTAATAAATGCTGATTAACTTTAATTCAGCAATCAGTGATAGAGTCTAAAACAATAAGGTGAAAAAAAAAAAGTAACAAAATAATATTAACATGGGTATGTTATTTAGAAGCTTTGCGAAATGCTCAGTAACACAAATGATTTACTAGAGACATTGGAATGGTATCCGGCTCCCACAGAATAATATCATTGTAGTATCCACCTGAAGCTCGATTTGGCCAGATATAAAAAAGTGCTGACTAGTGAACCCCTAGTGTTTAATGAACCTTTCTTTGAAGCTCTAGGGCACATGTATAGTATTCTACCTCCCAAAACATGTAGCTATTGGCACAACAACAGTGCAGAAACTTTTTGATGAATTTCATGTAGGAAATCACCAGATGAACCCCCCTATTTCCATGATGCTTATGACTGACCAAGAAACAAGGACAATCTAGAAACAATAGCAGTCCTAGTAAAGAAAATGTAAAGACAACAATGCCCTAAGAAAGATTTAAGATATTTGAAAAAAGGTTTTAGTGTAACTATTTCAGTAGTTAACTTTTTGTAAGAAAAAGTTTTAAAAAAGAGAAACTGAATTTTTTTTTTAGAATTAGAAACACTGCAACAAAACAGACAAGAGAGCAAGGGTCATGGCTCATGAATTAATGAAGTTAATTAACTGGATTACTTCTTATACTTCTTATATTGTGCTTTAATATCTTTTATGTATTCTTAAAACTCAGCAGAGAAAGAAACTCACTTTGCCAGCCCCATTAAAATAAAAATTGCACAAACCAAGAAAATGTTCACAAACTTTGAAAAAAAAAAAATTAATCTTCAATACTGAAAGTTTTGATAAGCAAGTATTTTAAGCATGCTAGAAAATTCAGAAATAAAGCATCAGAGTGATTAGCTAGTTTCCAAGAATATTTCATTTCTTGAAGTAAAAAGCATATGTAATAATCACAACACAGACAACAAAAAAAGCTAAAAAAAAAAACAACCTAAAACAAAAAAATAAATAAAATTGCTGCAAATAAACTGCTGATAGATAAATCCTTCATATAGTTTGACTGCTAATGAATAAAATTAAATAAACCTTCCTGTGTATTCACCTTGAAAATGTATTAATTTCACTCTACATTGGCTAATTATGAAAGTTAACTAGTAACTACATGAAACAAATGTTCTCAACATGCTGTTTGGCATTTACTAGTAGGGGAAAGCCCAAGCTGTGAACTGGCTCTTTGTTTCTAATGCACAAAAACATAAAACTGTTAAGCCCTTCTTACCGCATCTTGATTGTCTGGGTTGCGACTGGTAAAATTATACACCTTAAAATAGGAGCAAAATTTTGTATTCCTTTTTTGCCACAGAAGTTAAAAGGTTAAAAGGTAAAATAAAACACTTTAAAATGAGAGAAAAATTTTGTGTTTTTTTTTTTTTACAGAAACTAAAGGTTAACAACAAATTCTTTATAATTTTTGGTATAATTAAAAAAAAACAAAAAAACTGTAATTTCATTTATTTTTAAAGAATATCATAAAAGGAACATATATTATAAGTTTAAGAAACTATGAAAATAGAATAATAGTAAAAATCAATAATTAAAAAAAAAAAAAACATCTAACTATAAAAGAATCTTCAGTTATATTAATATACTTTTTTTTTTTTTTTCTTAAAAAAAAAAAAGCTCTTATGT
The DNA here is from genome assembly GCF_947242115.1 of Biomphalaria glabrata. Lineage (NCBI taxonomy): Eukaryota > Metazoa > Mollusca > Gastropoda > Planorbidae > Biomphalaria > Biomphalaria glabrata. The sequence continues at coordinate 34,991,744 of NC_074717.1, read as the reverse complement.
AAACATGTTAATGCTTTAAAAGACAACATCTTTATTTACTTTACTAAAAAATTGAAATGTCTATATTAAACAAATAATTTGCAATGACCTAAGAAGTGCACAGATTTAAAAAAAAAATGTTTTGTTATACTTTTCTTATTTTCCTAAATAGCAAACTATTTTGAAATAAAGACTTGAATAGCAGAAGCATCACATTGAACTGCATATTATTATGTAAGTTTAAAAAACTGTTTACAGAAACAGTGATGCATTTACAATACATTGGACCAAACAATGGAGGAGAAAGCATGCCAGATAAACAAAAAAAAGGAAATATTCTCAGCTTATTTTGTGTTGAAGAATGTGAAGTTGAAATAACTAGTTTTTAACCATAAAACATAAATTCAAATTTTGGCAGAATTTGAAAAATTTTCAAAGAAAAAAAAGATGAAAGTGAAAACCAAAACTTTTTCAAACAGACAAAAATGTAAATAGTTTGAACCAGTCAAAAGAAAAAAGGTTAGGTAAATGTAAGATATTAGTGTAGCACTAGGTATTTGCATATCAGAAAAAAAAAATTTTCTCATTTTTTGTTCAAATAAAAGGGATTTTATTTTGTTACTTGTCTAGAACCTTTTTTATCTGACCACCCACTATTTTTAGACAGATATATGACCATATTGAACAAGTAAAGTTTTTAAATTTGACATTGCTAAATGTGAAAATCCAGCATTTTTGTATTTACGTCTATGTAAATGTGAGAAGAAATGTAACCTATGTACTATTTTCTAGATGGGGAAATTCCAACTATCCAAATGGACATGACTTCAAAACAAAATTGTGGTATAAAACAATGTCTTATGTTACAAAACAGAGCTAGTTTGAAATAAGAAACAAACCAAAATATTTTTTTTATTTTTAAAACCTGTATTTGAATATAACTTTTTAAATATAATACTATGTATTTCAATTACTATTTCTTGTGTAATTTTTTAAAGTATTTTTTTTATCATAAAAAGTAACATTATGTTTTAATTAAAAAATTTCTAGCTTTTCTTTAACTTTAGAATATTCTTTAGCACTAAATAAATGTCAATTTCATTAGTGATCTAAAATTCAAATTTGAAAGGGAAAAAAAGATTGTAACTCATTTATTAATGCATTCAAAATATAAATGAAAGAAATGCAGATTATCATATCAATATATATGTATGGCAGACCAAACATGACCAAGAATATGCCAAATTTGCTTACCTGCCAATATTTACTACAAACAATTAGAACAGTGCGCAAATTTCCAGGGCAGCAAGTAAGTGTTTGAGCATTTAGACATCTAATCTGTTTGGACTCATCTTCTGTAATTTTGTTGCCCTAGGAATGGAGTATATTAAGTATAAAACACATTCTATTAAGTAACTTTATATTATTAAAATTAATTAAGGATTTTATATCTTCTTCTTCTAGCCAGCTTTTTGCTGCTGAGCTGTGAGCACTTTTGCAGACTGTGCCAAGGAAAAATAGTGTGCTGTTTTTAGGATTTTAAATAACTATACAGCATTTTAAATAATATTAGAGATGATAATTTTGTTTGATAATAGAAGGTTCCTAAGTATGACCCACTGTGGGCTGTTTTCTTTGTTTTTGTTTGGGTAATGGTGGTTGTACTCGTCTTTTGTTTGTCAAAGAAAAAACGGAGCACTAGTCTTAAAAATCCTTGAATTTAACTTGTCACTCTATATTTATTTAAATGAAAATATGAAGCATTACATTTGGAAAGTGTAGCGCTGCATATTTAATATACAAGTACAAATATTAATCAATAAGTACAACAAATAATAAAACCTTATGCTCTGGAAGAGCTGATGACAGTGTCCAGACTTTGACTGTTCCAGAATTGGTAATAGCCAAGATAACATCATCTGTTTAGGATACAAAATTCCAATTAAGGAAATGGCAGAACAAAGAAACAAGAATAAAATCTTTAAAGACAAAAAGAAACAACCTGACAACAAAAATATCTTACCATCTCTGTTTGGTGGATTGATAACACAACAAGCACTCATCCAATCTGAATCTGACCTAGCTACTAGACGAGTCAGAATTTCAAGACTGAGTGGGTCAATGATCACAATTTCATCATAGTAGCCATTACATATCAAACGAAGGGCTTTAGAAGATCTTAGATGATATGACTGTTGAAAAATAAAACTTATTTCAAATTTAACATTTAAAACATATATTAACAACCTGTGCCATAATCTTTTTAATTAATTTTTTTTTATCTTTAGAAACAAAATCAACAATAGTAAAAAAAAAATTAAAGTATAAAAATTTTTTTTACAAATTTTTAATCATAAAAAAAAATTAGAATTGGAAGAAACAATTTTGCTAGTCGCTTTTTAACTTTTTGAGTGCGCAACCAAAAGTCATAGCAGCTGAAGTGTTAAAATATAATAGTTATACAACAGAAAAATTGTTGTTTAAGATAGAAATTCTTAATATCCTCCCAAGTCTAATCCACCCACCAAAAGTCAGTAAATTTTTCAGGTTTTCAATCAAGTTCAAAGCAGGGCTTATGACAGATACGCCCTTATGTTCCTGCTCTCTCACTTACGAATTCTAATTGTAAGACAAATATGCATTGTATTTTATGTATTTGTACATTTACAATGTTACTCTATTTAATAATTATTGTTAAATTTGTAAATAAAATACACAACTATGTGTTCACCAGAAAAACTGCCTTTTCAACTATTGTCTGGGAATTTGGTTATTTATATAATTTAATAATATAAAAACATTTTTCAATATAAAAGCTTAATTCTTACTGTTATTTCAGAATGAACTTTATCCATTTTTGTATTTTCAATACAGCGGCCATCAGATACATCCCACAAGCACATTTCACTGAAAAAGTGAGATAATATTTTTAACTTAAAATTTTAATACAAATGAAGAATAATTAGTAGAAAGAAAAAAAATATTTTTTAAAAATAAAACAGAGTAACCGACCCATTTTCTGATGATGTGACAATATAGCATTTGTCTTTCTGTTCACTACCAACTGCAATACAACTGATGGCAGCAGTGTGACCAAAGAGCATATTTCTGGGGGCAACCTGAAATCAAAAAAAAAAAATTCAAGACTTAAATATATTTAATAAACTAAGTATACAATTTAAATCAGCATATTTTTATTGTACTGAATAAAATGCTTCATTACTGAACCACTAAAAATACTAAAGTAAAAATTATAGAATGACTCAACCAAATAATAATTTACACAAAAAAAAAGAGAAGAAAAAAAAATTATATCTCAATAAATTCCAGACATTTCTTCAAATACAAAGCTTATTACGTGGGCAGTGTATATTATTATTATCATACTATTTATATATATTTTATTTATGAATGAAGTCCATATGGTTGTATTTTGAAGTCTGAAGAACTAATGGAAATAATATATTGTTTTTCCAACAAGACTACAGGCAGGTAATGTGAAGGTAAACCATTTCTGGAGCCAATGGCATAAAAAGAATTCTAGAAATAAACCTGGATTCACTAAGGCTAACCACTATTTCAGAAAATAAAATATCCACATGAAAACTTGAAGTTTCCAAAACAACATTCTTACCTGCATGTGATCTAAAACATCCCAAATGCAAATCTGTCCATCATTGCATCCAGTCACAACATATCTGCCGTCTGGTGTCATGAGAATGGCAGAAATGCAGTGAGTAGGTGCATGGCGCCCCCAAAGTACCATAGGAACCACAAGACTGCTACCAGCTGCCATTCTTCTTTTTGATAAATTACTTTTTTTGGCTAAAATAATAAATGCCTAGTTGTAGATTTATATCTAGAGAGAAAGAGATTTATAATATAATAATCAAAATATATTATATTGTTATAACCCTAGTGGCGGACTGAAAGGGTTAATATGTGTACAGCCTACTGACACACATGATTCAGGCCAATCACACAGGTCAAGTGCTGTTGAACAAGGGACATTACTGCTAATGCACGCAATATGACCAATGTTATGGTCATGTGACCAAAAAGCCTTTACAGACGAGAGACAGTGTGTTAGAAAGGACAGTAGAGTCCAGGACAGCAAGCAGTAAGGACAGTTTGCTACGAGGTGATTCCTTGAAAATGTAGCTGTACGAGCTAGAGAGACTTGTAGTGATTAGTTAGGCAGTTCTGTAATGTAGCAAAGCATTTGAAGTTAGTGTAGCCAATTGTGTTTATTGGCTGTTGTTGATGTAATTGTAAATAAACCGCCACCTTGTTACTTGAGACTCTTGTTGTCAAGTTGATGTTTTAGATGTGTTGTGTTGTTAGGCAGTGTTTACAGAAGGCCTGATAGAGAACGTAACACTATTATATATATTTAATATATAAGTATAATTGTGTGCCTATGCCAGCCTATGGTAAATCACTTAAAACTGTTGTACTAAAGTTATACTATTCAATTATTAATATTAATAATCTGACTTAAATAAAGTAAAGTATAACATACCAACTTATAGATCTAACAATATCATTGAGAGAATGTTGTTTCTAGAGTGCAACATCAATTAATCATATTAATGCTGTGAAAAAACAAAACAAATTATAACAATTATTATAGGTCTAGTCAATATATATATTATTTATATAGTCTAGTGAAGTAAATCCTATTGAGGCTATTGTGAGGATTATGGATCTTATAATATATTTATATGTAATGGTAATAAATAATATATAATATATATAGATTTATATAGATATAGATTCTAGATCTATTAATATTATAATTTATATACTATAATAATATAATACTTTAATATAAAAAATAAATTATGCTAGTCTAAATTTATAGATAGTTTATAAATAGTAATAGTTAAAGAGTTTAACTATTATTTTAACAGCTTAGTCTTAGACACTAAGATAGAGTTAGCCTGTTCACTATAATAGTATAACTACTATAGTATAAGTATAAAAGTTTAAGTCAACTAAGACTAAGAGTTAAGAGTAAGAGTAGAGACTAATGACTAAGACTAAGAGTAAGTGACTCTAACTCTATAGTATAGTATAGTATAGTATATCAGTAATGACAGTATTAAGTAGATCTATAATCTATGACTCCAGTGTCACTAGAGTCTAGATCTAGATCTATATCATATGAGTAACTCTAACAACTTTCCGCTGTCTAACTCAGAGTAACTGACTGAGTCAGTGAGTGTGACTCTCACTCTAACTCTAACTTAAAAGTTAACTACATTGACTACATCTAGAGTGACTAGAGTCTAAGTCTAAGTATAGTCATAATTATAATAGTGTTACTAAGTAAACTTAAAAGTATTATAGATTCTAGATCTAGTCAAATTTAAAATCTGATCTAAACCCTTTTCGTTTACCTAGACTCTAGATCTATTAAATTATTCTATATGAGTAGATCTTCTTTCTAGATCTAATATAGATCTAAATCTAGATCTAGTTATAAATCTAGTAAAATAGCAAATCTAGCTACTAATTAATGTCACTTGTGATGTTATGATTAAGGGACTTGACAGCCGGAAGTCAATGTTAATAAATTTGTCGTAGACCTCTTTTTTTTAGTAATGACTAGGTCTATGTCCAGTTTTTATTTTTATTCCAGCTCAGGATGCACGATATTTCTTTACGTGTTAAAATACCTATTACTCTATATAATATCGAGATCGAAAATATGAATAGTCTAGATTTACATAGCATTCTAGATAACCTGGATACAGGTCTGGAATATACATGCTAGATTGCAGCTAGATCTACTTTCGTTTTCTTCGTTGTTTTTTTTTTAAGGGTCACAAGTGCTACTGTCATGTGACCAACAAGATGGAGGTTTATTTATCTTCAGAGACTGAATCATATTATTTGAAATCTGTGAAATTTTAAGAATAATATACAATGAGTGTTTTAAAAATACTGAAAGGAACGTTTCACAACGTTCAGCAAGATATAGTTGATGGGTATGTTAGTATGTTATGTAAATATGTTTAATATTACTAGATCTAGATATATTTCTTAGTCTTAGTTATACTTATAGTTATAGTTATAGTAGTTATACTATTACTAACTATTAGATCTAGTTATTAGTATTACTAGATCTAGTACTACTAATTAGTAATTACTAATATAAAATATAATAAATATTAATTATTTTAATAATAAATATAGATCTACTAGATCTATATATACATTACAAGTACTGAAGTAGTATAAACTCAGAGTATAAGTATAAAGTAATATGAAGTATTATTACTAATTAGTAATTATCTTTAAGTTTAACTTAACTTTAAGTTAAGTGAAGTCATTAATTTAATATACTTGTCTTATACTATACTTATACTAGAATAACTAAGAATATTAATATAGATCTAGATTGAGATTCTATAACTTAAAATAAAAATTATATTAAATATATATTATAATAGACATATGTTTACCCGCGACCCGCGGGTCTTTATTTGCGCATTACTGTCGATATAGTCACTGAGAGTGTTTTGTAAACAATTAAACAAAATAATAATGTAATAAGTAAAGCGAATGTGTCAATGTAAAAAAAAGTGTGAATAATGCTATCAAATCAAAATAGCTAATAGGCTTAAATCCATTTTTTTTTAATTAAAACATTTCTTTTAAATAATCTAGTGGATTGGATTTAGATGTATGTTAAACGTAGCTAATGATCCTTTCACGTTATTTCAGTTTCGCTACGAAAATAAAATTAGTTTTGCGAAAATGGTTTACCCAAAGTCGATACATTCTTATCTATTAAAAACGAAAAGAGCGATAGCTTTGTTAAATAAATGGGATTATAAAGTGAACAATTAAACGAAATAATTTTTAGTACGCGATTCATGAATGAATATAGATCTAGGCCTATCTCAACTCGGCTTCGCAGCTTTCGTAAACGAATGTAACTTTAGAAAACCAATTTTGAATGTTTATTTGATCAAAATATGAAATGAATGGACTTTAATTAATATATTTATGTGTTAAAGTATTAAACTATCTGTGCGAAGAGAAGTTTTATCATCTTAGAGTTGGATTAGAGTTTTAGATCTAGGGATGGGATTATAAAGTAAACAATTAAACGAATTAATTTTTAGTACGCGATTCATTACGGTATTGTCTAATGAAAGAATGTTCGTCAGGAAATCTGTAATCACAGATATAAGGAACTAATTAATGTAAAAAATGCTTTTGAAACACAAAATTGAAGATTAATTTTATTATATAATGAAATCAATGGATCTTCTTTTGTATTTTCATGTGTCAAAGTAAAAAACTATCTGCGCAAAGTGTATTTCTTAAAATTAGATCTAGGTCTAAATCCTTTCTATCTTTTCTTATGTCAACATTGTAGACATGGCCTAGATCCATAAAATACTATAGCTGTAATAGAGTCGGACAACTTTATTTTTTTTGAGGGTCTTACATTTGTTTTAGGGCTACAATACATTCACTAAGGTCTAAGTTGGTACCCAAGGAACATTCCTGCCTAGTTTTATCAAGATTGGTCAAGCGGTTTTGATGTCTATAAGTAACATACATACATACATACATACATACTCCACACATTCTACTTTATAATATAGATTATGTTTCTAGAAGTAGATCTAGTAGAAGTTCTACTCATGATTCATTTTACTGTAAGTAGTGTACTATTGTAAGTGTGTAACTATGCTGAGTATTGACAACGGCTATGGAGTATTGTTGTCAGTATTGTTAGTTACCCTTACACTTAGCAGTAGTATATAAATAGAGTAGTAAGTTAGTAATTACTTACTGTTAGTAGTCTACTCTAAATAAGGACTATGTAAATCCGCCATCTAAAACATGATCATACCAAGGAACTAAGTTAACTAAGTCTAAGTAGTGGTACTACTAGTGTTAGATCTAGATATATAATAATACTGAGTAGTAGACCAGTGCTGATAGACATAGAAATGATAGACTACTTTTCTACTAGACTAGTAACTAGCTATATAACTCATAATAGTTATAAGCCTATATTATTAGGCTTTAATTTTTTTTTTAGTATGCCTATAAATTAATATTTAATTGATTGCCATTAAATCTACTTAGGCTAGGCATCGGGCCTTAGAATCTACATCTAGAATCTAGATCTATAATCTATACTATTTTAGACTATATTACTATATAATATATACTTACAATAGCAAGATATGACTCGCAGCCTGCAGGCCTTAATTTGTTTGAATGTTACTGATCTAGTGGATTGAATTTAGATATAGAGTCTAGAATAGTCTAGATCTATGTCAAACATGACAAATGTTTCCTTAAGGGCTTTAACATTATTTTATATATATATATATATATATATATATATATATATATATATATATATATATATATATTGCTACGAAAATGAAAGTAGAGTACTGTGAAAATGGGTTTAGCCATATTGATATCAAATATAAAATAAATATTTTTTAAAATAAATAATATATAGATATAGATATATATAGATAGACAGATTTAGATATTATTGATTTCATATTAATATTAATAATTATACTAAATCAAAATTGTTACTAATTTTCTAATCTATATCTATAGTCTATTTAGATCTATTATATAGTTTTTTGTAACTATTGATAATTGTATTGTCACAAAGATCTTGACCAATAACTATGACATTAAATTGGCAATGTCTGAGTAATAAATACTAATCTATCTTTAACTAGAATCTAGATTAACTAGATATATATTATAGATCTAGATCATAATAAATAGATTAACATGACAATGCTGATTACCAATATTACATTTATAAAATTAAAAACAGTATTTGATAGTTAAACCAGATAAAGTAAAGAATTAGGCCTTAGGCTCTTAGATTCTATTGTTTGGTGAACTTTGCAGATAAAAAGGAATGGTTTCCTTGTCATGCAGTATGGGGATTGGACTGTTATTCAGTTGTCTTGATGGTCCAGGGTTCATACCCTGTCCGCTGCCGTCCCCTTTATTCTGTGGGAGGTTTTGGGCTAAATTATCATCATCTCTGAAGAAAATCCAAACCATATAAAACATTTTCAATTTCTAAACCATAACGAACATAAAATGAAATGTATTACAGTACCCATTTGAAAGACTGTTGCCTTGTACTGCATGAGGTCCCTTGATTTTGCAATCATATTATGCATAATTAATAATAATATTATTATTATACCTTTGAACATTTTACTTTGTTCATGTATATTATGGGATTTTACATTGATCACTTTTGAATATTTAATTTTAAAAGTAAAAGGATCTCAGCTTTGAAAGACAGAAAGTACCACTGCACCTATTTTTGGCATGATAAAGAAGATGGTGAAATTGGATTTTCAATAGCATTTTTAGTTTTTGAGATCTAAATCTTATTTATAATAAATATTATAAATTACAGACATTCCTTCAAAATAGAAAATAATTTCCTCTTATGCATATTATATCCATGTCTTAATCTAATTGTGCATGTTAATTAGAGACTTCAACTTTGTTTGTTAAGTCATTGGTTTACCTTGCTGATTCAGGCAACCCTGAATATAAATGGTGTCTACAATAGTGGATCTCATTTAAGAAGGATGAGAATTTAAGTTTCATTTCCTATTAAAAGAGTTAACTTATACATACATATGATTTGTAGATTAGTTGTACCTTTGAATTCTAACCTTGTTATTGGAATGACAATTTTTAAATTATTTTATTTAAATAGTTTAATTTTGTCTACATGAAACTAATATGAAACATAACTATATCTAAAAAGAAATGTAGAGAGTACAGTGTTGAAGTTTTAAAATTTGGCTTCATTCTTTCCTTGTCAAACAAGCAAGTTTTAAGTAATGATGCTATGAAGCCATCTTACCTCTTGGATCATTTGAGATGATGCCACCCTGAGAAAATATATAAAGATATAAAGAATGCACCTGATAAGGTAGCTTTCTTTATCATTCATACTTTCTCTGTAGTCCTCAGATCTTGCTTGGAGACATCTTTGAAGATAGTCTTGGGCGTCCCTCAGCAAGCTCAGCGTAGAGGATGTCTTTTAGAATTCTTCCATCTGGCATGCTGGGGATGTGTCAGAGCCAACATAGTCTTCTCTGTGTCAAAAGATACTTCCACAATCTCACCATGAGATGCACATTATGCTGCACAGGCAGCGCAAGTGAAAACTGTTTTAATGTATGCTCTTGATGCACCAGCTTTCACTACTACTATAAAGAAGAGTGCTCACTATGCAGGCTTTAAAAACTAGCCTTTTGGTAGCTGTGGTCAGTTTGGTATCTTCTCAGACAAGATTAGAGAGTTTTGCCATTGTTGCAGGAGCTTTTTCAGTTCTTTTTGTCACCTCAGTGTCTAAATTTAGGTTGCTTGCATTATTTGATCCCAGATAGGTACATTTCTGCACCACCATATGGGTGTGGTTTCCACTATTTATCACAGGTATTTCTGAGACGTCTTGTGCCAGATTTTCAGTCTTAGTGAGACTTATTATAAGGCTGAACTCTTGACATGCAGCTGCCAGAGCATTAATTAGCCTTTGTAATCTTTCTTGCAAATGGTTGTTGAGTTCGATCTTCCAAGCATTCAAAGGGTCTGGAGAGTACAATGGAAAAGAAGATGCAGAATAGTGTTGGGGCCAGTACACATCCTTGTTTTATCCTGCTCTTAACTGAGAATGGCCTAGGGGAGGAATTGTCAAACTGAACAGTGCCCTGCATATCTTCATGAAAAGCTGACTCTAGTTTCCGTTTTTTTTCAGTCAGCCTCTAGTATGACAAATTGACCACTTCTCCTGACAAGATCATAGGCGTTGGTCAAATTGTTAAAAGCTATGTAGGTGGGCTGCTTTTTTGCTCTCCTGTAGCTGCTGTAGTTCATTGAGTGGCTTCAGTAAGGTATGCTTTCCAGCCTGAATTACTTCTACAGGAATATCACCTCATCTGAGTGTTTTCCTGTGTGCAATCAGTTCCTTTACAAAAATGGAAGTGTTGGAAAGTTAAAATGGTTGGCAAGATAGCATTTTCAATCTGGTATAGTTCTCCATAATGCTCCAAGCTTCTCTCCATTTACAGCGCATTATCACTGATGACTATGTCATCTTTTGACGAGCTGGGAACACTTGCTGGTGTGAGGTCCAAAGGCTTTTCTCATTCCCTCATATAACCCTCTCATGTTGCCACAGTTAGTACAAGATTGAATGTTTTTACACATGTCCTGCCAGTATTTGCTAGAAAATTTCTTAACATTTCTTTGATTGTATAAACACTAGAAAGACCTATAAAATTAGTTATAAATTGTGTGTATTTTTGGTTGCTACTGTGTGGGATATAGTCTGTGCCAGTGGGTCATTCACCATCAGAAAGCAGAGAGGAAAATATTAAGTAGCAGAGTGTCATTGTTTACTTTTATTGGGAGAATTTCACTTTTAGTTTTGACGAGTGGGAAAATAGATGTTATAATATTTCAGAAAATATTTTGTTGCTGATATTTTATTCCTTAGGGAAAAAAAGTTAAAAGCCTGTGAAAATTATGTGCATGTAGTTTGGGCAAATAACTTCTAGATCTAAAAAGATTTCTCCTGTGCATCTGTGGGATAATTCAGAAATTTCTCTATAAAATATTCAATATATAAAATTAAAATTCTTATCTTGATGATGTACTGTGTCTATTGCAACACCTTAATCAAAATATTAGATACATAGTGTCTGAATTGCTTACATTGTTATTGACACACATTTTTTTGGTTGAGCTATTAGCTCAAAAAAAAAATTAACCATGATAAAGGAACTCACATAATCTTTGAAAATGTAAGGTTATAAGTGTAGTTTCTCTCTCTCAGACATAAATAATCATACTATATGTCATACTTTAATACAACAAAAACCATGTTAACATCTAAAGCTGAATGACAAAAATAACTATACATATAGTAAAGATCAAGACATGGAACATGGTCAGTACACAATCTAACACGAATCCACAAATGTAAACAAACACTAGGGGAATCGAAATAAACAAATTCACAACACTATATTAAAAAAAGAACGGACCTCATTCACCAATCGTAAACAAACAACATTTTGCCATGTGATTCTCTATCTCTTCTATACAAATTACGCAATACACACAGGCTGTCACGTGACAGTTTTTTTCTTTGTTTTATCAATATTATCACGTGGCTAAATGTTGTTTGCTTACAATTGGTGAATGAGGTCCATTATCAGAGACACAAAAATCAACATTCTAATTAGTGCTTCCTATCATTTCATATATTGTTATAATATATTTTCAGACTTCGGACACTCACTTCATCTGATGGCCAGCCAAGACATGAACAGCTACGCAATATTAAAAATAAAGAAATAAATTTGAACGTTGGTGCTGATTTGTTATATGGGTAAGCTACATGTCTAATTATAAGACTTTCAAAATCTTTTCTTTTTTTTTTTTCTTAAAAACTTTGCAAACTTGTGCTTGTATCATAATTTTTTTATCTTCAGATAGTCTTTATTCTTTAAAAGAAGAGTAGAAACTAGTTTTGGAGAATTTGTCCCACAGTTTTTAGCACCATCTGCTTGCTGAAAAGTATCATTATAAAACATTTCTGCAAGTAGAAAAAAATCCTTGATGGATTCCTCTACCAAAAAAAACTTGGGTCAACTGCTTTTTTTTTTTTTTTTTAGCCAGATTTTTCCTTTTTTGTGGTTTAAGAGGACCTTAATCTCATTTCCTGCAAACTCACAGATAGATGAAAATTCTGACCTTTGCTATAAAAACCTGATTATATTCAGGGCTTGTGTAGGTTGAACCTACCTTGTTTTCATTAGCTATGAGTTTCTTGGCTTGTCTTTTTTCTATGATGTTCTCTATCTTTTTTAGCCTCAAAGCCTGAAGTACCAACACTGATTGTACTGACTGATTCTGCATTTCTCGAGCATTTCTCTTGGGGGTATCTTTATATCTCTTGGGTCGGCATCCTTGAGAACACCTTTGATTGTACTTGTCACCATTAAATAGTTGTTTAGTAATTAACTATCTCAGACTTATGGACAATATATTCAGCTCATCTTGTTTGGGAGCTTGTCATTTTATCATGAATATTGTCCAAATTTTAGTGCTTGTCAGGTACCCATGTTATTTCACATGGAATTTATCCATTAGCATTGAATAAATATAAGTCCAGGACTCTTGAGGCATATAGTGTTAAAGACCTTCTGCTATTTTGAGATGTTTAGTTCCTTTCTTTGCAATATTTTTCTATATTTTTTTAAAATTATATCTCATTATGTATGTATATTTACAATATAATAATATATATATACAGGTACCAACAAACATGGTCAGCTATTCAGGCAGAGACCAAAGACTCAGCAAAGAAAGCAGAGGTTTGTATTTTAACAAAACATGATATGGAACAAAACAATTTTCTATCTTCAAATAGAACTTAACTATGTGAAAATTTTGACAATGCTTAAGGTCTTAAATTATAAACTATGATTATCAAAGATACTGTTTACCATTCATTTTTCTTCAAAATGTAATTATCTTATCTTATATAATACAGACATTACTTCAAAAAAGAAGATGATTATGTCCTACGCATCATGCATTTAGTCATGCATATTAACCAATGACTTAAATTCTGCCAAGTCACTGGTTTTCCTGGCTAGCTCAGGCAACCCATTTCATGCCCTAATAGCACAATCTTGTGATTAAAATGGACCTTCTCTGACACATTCTTTCTACCTTCACTTTGTTTGTTCCATCCCTGTTCCACTTGCTATGATTCCTTTAATATGTCTGATCATATCAAGAGGTGTGGTGCATGAGCGGTAAAGCGCTTGGCTTCTGAACCAATGTCCCGGGATCGAAGCCTGGTGAAACTGGGATTTTTAATTTCGGGATCTTTGGGTGCCTCTGAGTCCACCCAGCTCTAATGGGTCCCTGACATTGACTGTCGAAAGTAAAGGTGGTTGGTCGTTGTGCTTGCCACATGACACCCTCATTAATCCTTTTATTTCAATTAGAAACAGTAGTGACTGTTTCTTGAAGTATACCTGAGTTTACTGGTGCTGATAGAAGCCATTTATTATTACATTATTAATTAATTTAAATTTATCTAAGACATTAAATTGACCTTTTTTTTAAATTTTATATTCATCCAGGAGGTCAGTACTTTATTACAGCCCATGTTTCAAGTCTGGGATAAATGTGGTGAGTCGGTGACGCAGTTGGAGGAAGAGGTGAAAAACATTCCCAGCATTCTCAATACTCTTGAACAACTTCAGAAATTGATAGGTACCATTTTATTTAATACCATTTGTCAAGTGCATGATTTTCAATAAAACATTCATATTTGTGTTTGCTGAATAGGCTTGGATGTCCTAATCCCTTCTCTCACTTGAAATAACTCATTATTATAGTCATTACAAGAGCCTAATGGTGTTTTATATATATTTATATATATATATATATAAGCTTTATATATATATTTTATACTTTATATATTGGCTTCAAACATCCATCTTTGAGTTGATACTGAAAATAAGATAAGGAAAATGGATCTTTGTGCTGACAACAAACATATTAAATCATTTGTTAAAATTGTCTTTTTGATTTATTGTCACTGCTGATTCTTTCACAACCTTGCACAATGATGTATTGTTCTCTGCAAATAGACTAAATTCACCAACAGTTCATTATTTTGTATTTGACTTTTTTTTTCTTCTTTCTTGGTGCTGTGTCTTGCAGGATATTTTATACAAAGTGTTAGTATTATTAACTTGAGGAAACAAGTTTCTCTCACATTTCAATAATTGACTAATTCAATATCACTGACATTTTTTCACCAATTACAGCTGGACTTCGCCAGGACTTCATTGTAGCAGAAAAAGGGCTTGAGGTTCTAGAAAATTTGTGTGAAGAACAAGAATTAAAAAAGAATTTTCTTATAGAGCAGAAAAAACTGACAGCTTATAGATTACAAAAAGAAAGTGAAGCTGAAAAAATTAAAGGTATATAATATAAAGATTTAAATTTAAAAAGTTAATAGACTAGACATTACAATCACGCAGTTCATCATATTTTTTTATTACCTTCACTAAAATGTATTAAATACATAAATAATACCTTTTATTTTCCCCCATACTTATTAAGAGTAAATAGCTACAATAACTTTGGCTTAATGTAGAAAAAAATATGAATAAAAATTATTTTAAAAATTTTCACAAATTTGAGTTTTAATTATCTTTCTTTTTTTTTTTTTTGGTTGGATTGAATAACTATGTCTAATATTAAATATTACATATAAATTATAGTAAACATTTTTTTTTAATCATAAATTTTTTTGTCTTTCTTCTCAGTTGTGATGGCACAAGATCATGCCAAAAAAATGGCTAAATTAGAAAGCCAAAAAAGAATTAACCTCCAAGAACGTGCTGAAGTTTTTACTTCTGCTTTCCAAGAAGATCTGGAGTACTATAGGACACATGGCCATCCAGATCGTAAATTACTTTTTTTTTTAAAATGTTGCTAATTTTTCTATCAATAAATTTTGGTAGATGCAAAATTAAACTTAATCTTTTCATTATTAAATTTTTACCTCTTTCATGTAAAGATTCATGCACATTATCTGAAAGAAATTTTCATTTTTATAGGCTCACACCAGCCAACAGTCATATGCTTCTAGAACAGTGTTTCTCAAACTTTTTTTCTACCGGCACAGTAAAAAAAATATAAAAAATTTGCGGCACACCAGGAAGATGAAACATATATTACATTTATTTCATCTGTTTTTAAGTAGTACATTTAATGTGAAGGATGTGCCTGTTTTTGAGAGCAAATGCGATCTAATAGAGGCTCCAAAGTCGACAAACAAACTCACATTTCATCGTCTATTGTAAGAAGTCTCTCTCTTTTCTTAGACTTGATTTCAGTCAGTGCTGAAAATCCAAACTCACAAAACCACGAGGATGCAAATGGAAGAATTATTTTGATTGCTTTTAAACTGATTGCAGGATATAACTTGTTGATTGAAATCTAAAACACATCCCATCCAGGCTTTTCTCGGCCCTGATTGATGTTGATGTACAATAGCCTTTAGTTTCCTCTCAATTGTACAAATGCAACATTAATTAAAGAGTTATTTCAGTGTTCGCAGATGTATCAATGCATTTGCACCAGCTTTCTTTATAACTTATGTTATAACTCATCATTGAGTTTTGCTAGGTGCAGATGCAGTTAGTTTTGAAGAAAATATACCTTGAAATAGTAATTTGTTAATGCAAAATGTTCTCAAATTTTTTTTTTGTAGAGAATTTAGCAAAGATTTAGCCATGTTAACTTATTATCAATGTTATCTTTTTAATATTTATATTGTGTTGCTAAATTTATTAATTAATTGACTCTCATAATTTACATCTTTCTGAAATTGATGATCAACTTTTATGTTTACATTCAATTGAAGCTAGTTATTGTCACACTATTCAATTAAGTCAAAATATTTTCTTTTCAAAATTGAACATTTAATTTTGAATCTGATTCTAAAAAAAAAACAACTTTAAATACTTATATTTCTTGTAAACAATGTCTCATTTTTAAACCATGCAAAATAAAGTTTTAAAAATATGATACCATAACTTTCTTATCCATAGGTGTTCCAACAGAATTTCCAAAAGTTTCAAGTTTGAGTGAAATAGTAATTGAAGAAGATAAACAGGAGTTGGACTCCTTTCTTGGTCCACCTGATGGCTCCCAAGGTAAGTCTAAAATTCTAGACAATGAAATTACTGTTCAGTTTGCATTATTTCTAGCCCATATTGACTAAGTGGAAGAAGATACAACTTTTAAACTTATACAAATAGTCATGAGTTCAACACCTTGCCAGGAAGAAAACTGAATGTGCCTGCACTGATGTTGACCTAACAGATAATGTTTGTTCTTTATGGAAACAAATTTTTACTACTTTTCCTTTACCTCCATCAATAATATATTTGTTTTAGTACATTTCTAGTTTAGTACTCGGAAAGGCACAAAGATAAAGGCACATTTCTTATTCCATATGCTAGGAAAGATTTGTACAACTGCTCCTCCTTTCCTATAAGAGTTATTAGTGCCATTAGAGAATGAAATGGGTTGACTAAATCAGACAGGAAAACCTATGACTTAGCAGAGTTTAAGTCATTGATTAACATGCATGCCCAGATTGACAAATGAAATGCACACAACATAATTATCTTCTCTTTTGAAGAATCACCTTGTAATTTATAAGATAAGAGCAGGTACCTTGCTCAAGAAGCACTAAACAATGTTACAGTATGTATATTACTGTTTTAATATGCAGAGATATTAGCTTATGATGTTGTGATAATTTAATAAACTCTATTGTCTTTGAAGAAATTTGTTTCACTAATTTGAGTTTGACACCACAATTTTCTAAACTCAAAAAGAAAAGGACTTTGTATTGATCTATATAGATCCATTATACAAGTACATGAAAAACGATGTAAATTTATTCAGCAATAACTATAACATTTTTAAAGAGGGATATTATACTCATACAGAAGTTAATTTTTGCTATAGGTAAAAGCATGAGCAGTTTTTAAATCACACTTGATCATCTGAACTCCTAAAGTATCTGAGTAACTCACATGAAAATATCTTTATTAAACTTTTTTTTTCGTTCCATTTTAGAGTTGTCAGGAGAAAATGCATACATTGAAGATGATTACCTAGGAGATTTCTCTGTCAAAGAAGACACAGACTTCATAGAAAATGTTGAGTACATTAATAGCACTATAGTAGAGAACATGGCCATTGTAGGGGACCATGAGGATTATGAAGACTCTCCCTTGACCAGAAGCTTTGATTCTTCAAAAGGTGCTACTGCAAGAGACAAAGAAGATGAAAACAGTGAGATGGGAGAACAGTTTCTATCGAGGAATGCCCTGGATAACAAATTCAGGACACTGACAACCACAAGCGATAGCTCGGAGCACGATGGTGAAAATCATGGACCAGATGCCAGCCAGTCAAAGACACCTTTACATACTGAGACTGAAGTAGAAAAAAGATTGACAGAAGAGGAAAGATGAGTTTTAGATGTTCACTGTAAAGGAGGAGGTTGATGCAAAAAATTATATTGTGGCTGTTAATGATAAATAGGCTGCTTTGCAAGTGTTAATTATATGATATAATGATAGTATCTAGAAAATGTCTACAATCGCCTGTAAATATTCTTATTCATAGACGTGGGTTGAGATTGTTACATTTTTAATAGTTATAATTTAGACTTTTCCAATTTTAAAATAGCTTCACAAATTATTTTATTTTTTCAATGTTATATGTGCAATGGTCAAATTAAACATATATACAACTTATAAACTAATAATTTAATTTCATGTCCCAACTTACACCAAATGTGCCTTTATCAGAATAAGTAGAAATTTCATTATCAAGATTTAATTGGTTTTGGTTGTATAATTGGTTGCTTTTTTTTTATACTATATCAATCAGAAATTATTTTTTCAAGATAGAAATCAACAAAGGTGAATATTTTTTGTTATATTAACATTTTCCCTTAGAAAGAGAATTAGCTTAAAAATAATTTACAATGAAATATTTTTGCCATTTCTTTTTAAAATTATATATAAATCTATAAATTAAAATCTTAAAGTTTCGATATTTGTTTTTTACTGCTTTACTTTTAACATGTGATATAGTTATTCTGTCCAAAAATCTTTTAATTTTCTCCATTTGTTTTGAAGTCTTACTATCTCTTCATCTATTCTTAATACTTTACATTTATTGATTTGAAATGTTGTTTATGAATGTAAATGTTTTTGTCACTTTTCTTAAATGTTTAACTAATACAAAATGCCAACAACATTTTTTTGTTCATTTATTTTTAAATGAAATACAATAAATGTCTTTTTTTGTAGTTAAATAAATAACATCTTTTGAGAATCAAGAAGCAGAATTTAAGTAGGCCTTTTTTTTTTTAGAAGGGCTAAGCAACAATATAACATATATATATCATATACCATCTTGATTGTTTTTTTTTTATTGAAGTAGAAGATAATATAATAATAAGGCTTGAATTCAAGTCTGAAGATTAATGAGGAATGCAGTATTTCCCTTGGCTTTGTAGCCCAAGCTGTGACCTGCTTATTTTGCCACATCCAGGAGCTGCATATTTAGTGCACTGAGGATTTTGGGGGATAGGGAGACTTTTTGAAGATGTCTCTACGGCCACAAGTTGCTTAAGGCACACAACTCACTCAAGTTCATCATACCCTCCATTAATATTGGAACATATGATCCTCAGTTTAGCAGTCACGTAGTTTATATCTCTGTCATCACATTCACCATAATAGGTTTACTGCTGCAGAGTGTACAAGTTATTTTTAGCATCACACCTTTTCATGGTCTATTTATTTGACCTATTGTCTTATTAGGCTGATTTCTCTTCGTGTAAATTAATACGCCAGACGTTATGTTTAAAAATGATTTTGAAAAAAAAATAGTGTTAGTAAGGCTAGTGAAGTAAAGAGAATAGTTGATAGGCTAAGAAACTCAAGAGATGAAGCCAAAGAAATCAAGCAGGGTTAGGTTATTTTTCTTTTTCAAAAGAGTGGACTTCACAGTGATCTTCAAAAGCATAGAAAATGAGTTAATGTTTTATATTAAATAAGTCAGCTAAGACAACTTGTTTTAAACAACTTCTCATTGTCACCGTATAGATGTACACGTAAGGTTGGAGATGTAACTCATTCCTTTTATGAACCTTTGACCCGGTAAAGGATTTTATCCCGTGGCCAGGATGAGGAATTGGCTCTTCACCGACACCTCCGTCTGAAGTCACCAGTAGGCTCTAAAAATTGCTACACTCCGATCTATAACACAAATCTCTCTCTCTCTCTCCTATTGTAAAATCACTATAGGAATATTCGATTAGTGCATCACATGACCACGCAAACCCAGATGCGACCTTTGTATGTTGGCAAATCTAACGCAGACAATTAAGGAGTGCTTATTAGACATGGTATTTTATTCACTTATATTTGCTCTTTCGTTTCATTAACGTTTTATTTTTTTTTTTACTTCTTGGAAAGAAAGTTAAAAATAAATTCAGGTCGATATATTAAGGCTGCAAACAGTTAGAGCTGAACGAAATAAACGGATTTTACCAAAAATATTCATCATCTGGGCCTAAGTTTCTGCAGAGTGGTTTTCTAAATTCAATGAACATTTCAGAAGTAGGTATTCGTCTTGGCCACTATTAAGATACAGGTCTGTTACGTAATTAGGTATTATTTTTATCTTAGAAATCGATATCTAATTAATATTGTCCGTTTTAGAACTATAGCTCTTTTATATTAAAGACGGTTATTTCAAGAAAAAAAGAAGAATATGCTACATGTGCCATAGGTCAATCTAGTCATGTATGTTAATCAATTATTTAAAGTCATTGGTTTTCCTGGCTATTTCAGGCAACCCATTCCATTCTCTAATGGCACTGGGAAAGAGGGAGCACTTGTACGAATTTGTTCTAGCGTATGGAATAAGAAATGTGCCTCGATCAATTTTGTGTCTTTCTAAGTATTTTATTAGGTTTTGTTTTTCTATTTGTAAATTATGGTTCTGTGTTTTATGTATTATTGCTACTTTTCTTTTTATTCCTCTGTGTCTCTAAGTTTGGTGATTTTACTAATAGTGTTACTGTAATCAATTTTGAATATTCGTTTGTTATAAATAATTTAAGCTAGTTTTATCTTTAGTAAGCAGTGGACTAAAAATTCGTAAATTACTAAGATATTGCCGATTTATCCTTAATACTTTGAGAGCTTATTAATAAGGTTTTAAGGTGTCTTGGATTTTATTTTCTAATTTAAAAAAAAACGTTTAATACATTTTGAAACGTAAAAATAGTAGGTCCATGCCTTTACTGGGACCATACAGGGACGAATAGGCCTACCAACATAATAGGGCCTCTAGAGATTACAAAATAAAACAATATAGAGATAATATAGAGACAAACATAATTTATAGAGATCAAAAAATGAAGTTTTAAAATTGTCCAAATTTATAGTGAAAAGGGATGCATTGGAGATGACCAAAGTCATTTTAAAAAATAGCCTACGTTTTAAGTTGTTGTTTTACATCAGAGGCAACGCAAATGTATTTTATCTATGATGGTGATATTTACTGGTTTAAACATTCCTTGTAGTATTATTTATTATAAAAGGATTTTTTTTTTATAAAGTTAGCATTGGGTTTAGAAATTGCTCATAGATTGGCACGTTTCAAATCTACGTTTTGCTAGAATTATATGAAAAAAAAAAAGTACTTAATTTAAGTAGGCCTACTTAACTTAATTTTTAGCGGCCCCTGAAGCTTTTAGTTTGGTGTGGAATGTCTGTCCGTCCGCCCGTCCGTCTCGTTTAGATCTATAGTAAGTAGAAAAGATAGTGAAAATCTGACATCATAATATTTTAAACCATTCAAAGTTCTGATGCGACGGCTACTTTTTTCTTTTCTGAAAACGAAAAAAAATAATTTTTTAATCACTTATGCAAGCAGTTTTTTTTTCATAAAAAAATGCACCACTTTTACAACTATTCACTATTAATAGCAAGAAACACCAGAGGCTCTTTAGTAGGGGAGATGACGATTTACCATATTTTTAACACATTTATGCAAATGGTTTCAGATTTTGTCAAAAAAAAATTTTTTTATATTTGTATTGCTAAGTTAAATAAGTTCTGTCATACTTATTAGGGCCTACTACATTTACAAAAAAAAAAATTTTTTTTAAAGAAAAAAAAGGTATTTAGTATGCATATAGGTTGGACATAATTTAAAACAACAATTAATATGTAGTTATTCATATTATCGCGTGAACTGCACACGGCTCACACGAGGACGCCAAACTAAAGAATTTTTTTTATGGAAATGTTTTTTTCTTGAGGATTTGACCCTTTACAAAACAATTAGATCAATTAGATTAGATATTCATTATAAGACATCAGTTAGGCCACTTTCACTTATCCTTTGGTCTGGTGGACCGCTGGGGCACCACACAAGATCTGTCAACCTTCTTTCTCCATTCTTCCCTGTCATTTATCCTTGATAGAATTTCATTCTGATGTCCTTTCTGAAAATATTGAAGCCTGCCTTTTTACCTGCCTGGGTGGACCACTTCGGGGGCCGATTTTGAGTTCATATTTCCACACAAACTATCTTTGTAACCTTGTTTTCTTTTATTTTCCAATCACATGAAAAGGAAAATTTAAAATGCCTGACAACACACTTTATTTTAGTTTAAAGTAGGAATTTGATTTTTTGTTAAAGTAGGCCAATATTTATTTATGGTTAATAATTATCTTTTTTGTTTAATTTATCAGGCTTATTATATAACTTAATTATAAAATCAATCCACACAAATGTACAAAACTAACAATAAAAAGCCGCCTAGTTGCTTTTTAAGTATAAGTTGTACTTCTGAGGAATTACCTTTCTGGCAGTCAATGGATCATTTAGCAGTAAGTTTTAGAAAATCTTTAATAATAATAATAGCCCTGATACGTTTAAGCTTTTCATAATAGTGTTACATTATAACCATTATCTTTAATAATAACACCATGATAAGTTTAGTTTTTCATAATGGTGTTACATTATAACTATAATCTTTAATAATAAAACCCTGATACGTTTTTGTTTATAATAGTACATAATAGTGTTTGTTATAGCCATCGTTTAATCCTAGCTGTATTATTTTTATTCTATTTTTGACAGCCAGTTGTTTTGTATGATGTGAATCCATTCGCAAAAGAAGGCGTTGAGATATCTACTAAGTTTCATCAAACCTTATTTTATCCGGAGTTTAGAATTCAAAGAGTGTGGCGCATCCAGAATCCTATTCTCTGGTTACATTACTCTCTGTAAGTTAAAACATCTGAAGAAATATTAGGCCTATATTATAAACCAATGTTAGCTCGCTGTGGCGTGCAGATGTTTTGATAATTGATGAGCTGACTTGCGCTGGTGAGGATGTATGTTTTCAAGGAGACTTGAATTGGAATCCTGACTCGAGCTGAAATAGCTGACCGCCTACAAATGTCTAAAATTGAAACAAAGCGCAATGACCGTGTGCTGCGCTACACCAAAGCTTTTTTTTAAAACTTCAAGCCATGCCAAGATGTAATCCTGTGATCCTTTATTTTAACATGAATCAATGTCTCGATCTTTATCCGTTTTCCAAATTTTACTATTTTTCCACCTAAGTAGCTCCACGGGAGATGTGAACAATTTAGAAATGGAAGTATAATTACATTTTTAAAAATCATCATCCATTGTTCCCCTTCAGCTGTCCGTATTCTGTTGAACCGTTGAGGTACCACACATGATCTGTCGACCTTCTTTCTCCATTCTTTTCTGTAGTCTAATACCAGTGACTTGCCAGTTCGAAATGTCACACCTGGTATTTTAGCAGTCCTTCTTCAGTCCAATGTATGATTTGTCTCAAGGAAAGTGGTGCGTTTCTGATCTGTATGCTGTTTTAACTGGTTAACCGCGTACAGTAACCTCAAGGTGGGCACACTTTTTATCAGGAAAGTGGCAACATGCTACAATAATAATTAAAAAATGCGGTTTGAACAGCAAAGCTTCCGGTGATACCAAAATAACAAAGAAAGAACAATCACCGGACCTAATTGCAGTTACAATGAAAACTATTTCAATGCCTTCTTTTCTTTTTTTTTTTAAGTTGGAGGATACTTTTCAATAATCTTATATCTGTGATGAACCGCGTAGTGGTTTGCAGCTCTCCATTTAGGAGGGTATCAGGGTTTGGTTTGGGCCTCAAAGTGACATTCGTTGGCAGCCTGTGTGCGTTATTTTTAATGAGGTAGGCCTACTGTCAAACCTGTGTATGAAGCCATCATGACATCCTTGGCTTAAATTAGTTCAACATCAGTGTTTAGTCCTGAATCGTAATGAATCTTTTTAAAAATGTTGCGCTAGTCTCGAAGATACCAACTCCGTGCGTTTAATTTAGTGTACACTCAAACGTGACCATTAAGATTATTACACTCCTCCCTCCCAAAGCGACAAAATACTAAAAAATATTCCAATTAATAGCATGACACATAACAATGTACACATGCCGCACAGACACGCCAAATAAGACACGGTCCGAACCCTTTTAAAACTATGAACATTTTGTTTAGCCTTCTAGCCAAATTATCCCATTTCTAACAGAACCGAGTATAGCTTAGTTTAACTAACAAATATGGGACAGATGAAGGAAGAATCGTGCTAATTCTATGCAAGAGAATTCGTAAGGTCTTACATTGTGCAGAAGAAAGCTAGTTAGTATGGTACTCTTTTAGAATATTTTAAACTTATCCAAAACTTTAAAAAAAAAAAAAGATGACTTAATGCCCTTTTGTTGTCTCAGTAAGAAAAAACAGTTGTCTCAAGAACTTGGAGGAGCTGGCCGCTATCCAGAAGAACGGCAATTATTTCATGGAACTTTTAGAGACAGACTAGAGCCAATCATTAAACAAGGTTTTGATTGGAGGATTGGGAAAACTCACGGGAAAAAGCTTGGCAACGGTATGTAAATTATTTGACAAAATAGTGCATAGGCCTATATTCTAGTTTCTAAGAATGTATTGAGGTTTCTTTTGAAGCCATACAATGTCTAAACATTTCACCTGTTTATATTTATAAGACGTTAATAGAGCTAGACCTCTAGAATTAAGTTTTGACTGGTCATTACTTTGTATGTGACTTGTCTTTTTTCTTTTAACTGGTGTATAGACTAGTGCCCATTGAAGTTCATTGGAAAGAAACACATCACATCATTTAGAGCTAATATTTTTCTTTTTAATTGCTTTAGGCTTGGGTGTTTAAATCTTGATTTTTAGCGGCCCCCGAAAGGGGAAAAGACGCTATTAGTTTTGTGTGGCCTCAGGTGGCCTGTCTGCCCGTCCGTCCGACCAGTTTAGATCTCAGAAACTAGAAGAAAAAATGAAAATCGAACATCATATTTTAGATCATTCAAAGTTCTGATTTCAAGCAGAAATCGGTCTCAATAGTAAGAATCGCGTTTACATTCGTTTGTTATATCGTTTTTTTTTTTGTTTTTTTTTTTTGCTAAAATGTATGTCAGAAATATAAAAACACTATAATGGGTTATATCAGAATTTGATACATTTGTATTCATACAGTCAACACATTTGATTCAATTTTTTAGAGTGTCATTGTGGGCCCCTATTGTTCAAGGGCCCGGGTTTATTGAACCACTTAGCGCCATGGTGTCATCCCTTAAGAGATACCATATGTAGGCTTATCTTCACCTCTTTTTTTTATTTTGTTTTAAATATCATAACCATATCTTTTTATCTGATTTTTTTATAAAAGGAATTTATTTTGGAAGACACGCAGTTGGTGCCCATGAATTTACAGACTGTGGTGGGGATAACAAAAGCACAAGATGGAAAACTCATATCTTCTACTCTAAACCATTACAGTTTCAAAGTACTAATCATTTGCAAGCATCTGAAAACGGGACGGCCATAAGCGACATATGGTCACTTTTTAAGTACCATAGTCATACTGACAGTCATTTTATGCTGGCTGTACGTGTTCTGGTTGGACGCTACACCATGGGGAAACCAAGTCTACTTCGTCCTCCTCAGTTTGATGAAAGAGATCTGAGTGTAAGATATGATTCTTGCGTTGACAACGTCAGCGCACCACAGACATTTGTTATTTTCGACCAATACCAGGCTTATCCTGAATATGTTATAGAATATCAACACTGCATAAATAACAGATTGCGAGTATAACTATATCAATAATATAATTACTTTAACATAATTTAGGTCCATGAATTATAAGTACGCAACGATGACTTAGAACGGCCCATTTCAATCGACCTCCCACACACAAACAGATACTGGGAAATATATTGTCTCCCTTTTCTCACCCCCCTCCTCCTTCACCACCCCTAAAAAAATAATTGTACCTAAAATCAATAACTTTTCTTTGGCTTCTTAGTTCAATATCAAATTATTTCATAAGCTCCGTGTTGCGGTCAGTGTTGTGGGCAGTCGTTGAGTTGTAGCACCAAACAGCTGATAGACAACAAAACCGCTGTTGGCGTATTATATCTTAACTTATAAAACTTGAGAAAATTCTTTCTGAACAATGGTAAATACAACTTTATTTTTACAATACAGTCACATTTTACTTGAGATAAAATGAAATAAATATAGTGGACCTAAGTAATAATATAAAATGGTATTTTAAACAAAATTTAACTCACTACAATACCTAAGACCGCTGACGACAATGCTATTTATCTTGCATCATTTACACTACATAGCTAACCTCTTCCCACCGCCACCGTAGAAACTCACACACTCCGTAACAGTCGCAGTCGGATTCCTTTTTGTTATCAGTTGGGCATCGTAACACACTCTCACCCAAGAATTCTATTTTTTTTTTATATTTTATTTTTTCTAACCTCCACACTGAATACAAAATAATATAGTTATGCCTACATTTCATTTTTTTTTTGTCCCACTTTAGAACATATTTTAGACTAACAAAAAAAATGTTTTTTTTAATATACAAAGTCTACAAAAACAAGTTACGCGCCAAGTAGGCATAGTTTTGTTGAAATTCAAAAACTGTTTAAATAGTGCTTATAAACAGAAGGAAGTATAATTTAGTACTTTTTGATTAGTCGGCTTTCAAAAACGCATTGAGATAAAATTGAGAATTAAAACAAAAATCGTTTTGGGGAACAAGACAAGTAGTAGGCTTAACAGGTTAAATTGCCATTTTTCCCCGTCAATTTAGCGTCCTCGACCTTGTTCAGTTTAACATGAAAATCTCATGTCAGCTTAACTAAACTGAGGTCAAAGTTTGTTTTTAAAGTATTTATTTTGGAGTGCTCCTATTGGACATTCTTCCATGTTAAGCTCACAAAATAACAGCAGTAAGCCATACTCCATATCTATAAAATCATTAAATATTTTGATATTTATAATTTTAAAAGTTTTTAAAGTTTTTGTATCTTGAGGCAAGTAGCTAATTAAATTATTTCAAAATATTCTTATGACTTTTTTTTTTTAAATGTGTTTTTACAAAGCTTATATCAACTCGCTCTGTCTGTCTGTCAGGTATACGTTATTTCTCCCCACACATAATCTCAGATCAAGTTGAACGTTTGCACTTTCTTGTTGAACTTTCTTGTACCTGACAAAACAAGAATCCATTAAAAAAAAAACTATTAATGTATTTTAACTATTGGTAATTAATTATTTTGATTGGTATCGAACGCGGGAAAGAATTGTATTTGACAGATGTGGTGGTATAAGTTGAAATAAAAATAACATCAGATAATTGAGATAAATTCGATGGTTGTGTTGTGTAAAAAACGAGTAGAATTGCATTGGTGGAGACTATTAATATGACTTATGCAAGAAAACGTTTTGAGTCGGTATTGTTGCAGATGTCTTAGCTCAAAAACGGTATAAACGATCATACTTCGAACTTAATTTATTTAATTTTATTTACATTGCTAATAATTTAATATCCATTTTTACTTGATTACTTTTCAAAAATTGATATATATAGGTTATAATAGCACTAAACAACAGAATCTAGGCTCACGATACTAACAAGAGAAAGAAAATCAATACATACAAAAGTTTATGAAGTAATCACATTACATATTTGAGGCCCCTACGATTTTTCGAAAGCTTTAATAAATATCCACTTATTTATAATAATACTATTATCTAAAAACATGCAATATTCTAATATCCAGCATTTGAGTGGTTCTACTTGTAAATTTAATTTAAATTTCCTTCTTTATTTTATTATTTAATATGCAAATTTTTAGTTTTAAAAAAGGAATATTTTTGAATTTGTAGAGGGTAAGGCCCAATATCCATTTTGTATATTACGAGCACGCTTTAAGCGAATACTTCTTAACCACGACAGTGTCATGCTTATAACCGTAAGATTTAAAATATTGACCGTAAAAATGCGAAATAATGTTCCAATACAAATTTAAAAAAAAAAAATCGGATTTTAAAAAAAATCTCTCTATAAAATTACATTACTTGATGCGGAAAAATATGCAGGTCGTAGTATGTATATATGGGTTTGGGTATATAGTCATGTGAAACACTGCATCGAAGACATTTTATTAATTGTAGCGTAGTTGGCAGCAAAGAAGATTTGTTGTGGTGTTTATATTTATGAGTAATCGACTACCAAAATATACTTGTGTATTAACAATACAATAACAATGCATTAACAATACATGTCATAGTATTTGTTTATATTGTTATTCAACCAGGTTTTATATATATATATATATATATATATATATATATATATATATATTAATACTTATTATAAGTTGTTTTTTTGTATAGCTATATAATGAACATCTTCAAGTTTAAAGAAATGTAGGTCATGTAATCGATTATAGACTTGTTATTAAACAATTCTAGACATGCAGTTGGAATCGTATTTCCAAGAAAAGGAACTTTCACTTTCTATGTTAACTATGTAGTTACAAATTATATAAATAGATTTAGATTTTAGATTAAGATCTAGAATAGATCTATAGTGACAGTCTAGATCTATAGTAATAGAGTCTATATATACATTTCATCTGGGTAATTTCCGCATTGTGCTGGCGTTTGTTTGTTTGTTTTACATGTTTCGGATGTTCCTTCAAGTTCAGAGTTGAAGATAGATATTAGATAGAATCATAGATCTACTACTAGTTATCATCTAGAAATCTAGATCTATGATCTAGATCTAGTTTACAGTTTACTTTCTAGTCCAAACCTCCCGCAGGACGACGGGGGATGGGAGCGGGCAGGGTTTGAACCCTCGACCGTCGATAAATTCGAACGACAGTCCTGGGTCCAGCGCGCAAACTGCACGACCAGGCAGCATTTGTTGTAGAAATTACCTACTCTAGATCTGTCTAAACTCTGAATTCTTAGTGTTTTTAGTCGAATCGATCTACTACGACTACCCGGACTAGCATTACTAGGATCTAGATAATTATAGTAGGTAAGACCCATGCCATAACTGGTATAACTAAGTAGATTTTAATTCTACTACTACTAGTACTACTATAAGTATAAGTATAGTCTATAGTAGTATAGATCACGTATAGCATATAATATATAATAATTATATCATCTAGACTCTAGGTAAATCTCTATATTATAGACTATTATAACTATAGATCAGATCTAGATTTAGATAATAATTATAATACTAATTATATAGGTAGTAATATATTTACAGGGTTGGGGTTAGTAGGATAGTAGCTTGCGATGAAGACTGTGATTTTTAATTTCCGGATCATTATCATGGTGCCTTTGAATCCACCCAGCTCATATGCATACCTAAAAATAGTTGGGATAAGCAAAAGCAGTTTGTCACTGTGCTGGCCTCTTGACACACTTGTTAATCTTGAGCCACAGAAACAGATGATCTTTACATTATCTGACCCATAGATTACTGTAACTTACTATGTCTGAAAGTGAAACTTTACTTTTTTTTTTTTTACTTTTAAAATACTGTTAGAATGTTCTTATTATCAGATGCATCAGTAAAAATAAAAAAGAGGGAACTGTGAGACCTGATTAAATTATAATGATTGCTTCAAAACCTCATTATTAATAATAATACAATTTTACTATCCAAGATTGAATGCTCATTAGATTGTTTTAATTGAAATATTTTTTTTAAGAAGTTGGTTTCTAGTAGGCTACTCTTCCTCATCGAGAATTTGTCAAAGTTGGCATGATTTATTTACCTAATATTCTTGTACCTGACAAAAATCAATGGACTTGATGACCTTGTTGCCAAGTGGAGTACTTCTCAAAAGGAGCAGATCAAGACCTAAATCTCTGCTAAACATATCTGGACATAAAAAGTAAATACAGTATTTTCTTTTGGCTCTAATCCTACCTTCTGCACTTGGCTGTGTTATTGATAATACCGGGTTAATTTAATTTTTTTTTGTTTATTTTTTTTTTCTAATATTTTGGAGAAATTCCAACAGTATTTGTTGAGAGACGATTTGTTTAAAATTTGCTAAACATCTAAAGAACTCATTAAAATGGAAATATTAGATGATTATTTTTTCTATTTTGTTTTTAGTGGAATTTAGGAAGCCTAATTGTTTTCTTTCTGTAAGATGCTCTTCCAATGAAGTACCTCTATGGCAGCGAATGGAGCGAACTGCAGTAAGTTGTATTTAATCTCATTAATACTAGGTTGTTTTTTTTAAATTTATTTCAGTGTAAAATACAGAACCTTATTTTTTATTTTAACACTGTTATAACCATTCATAACCTGTTTGATATTGTTGGTTTTCTTTATGTACTTCTAATTCCATTGAATGGTATGGACATTTTATTTACATTGATCTAAAATGTTGATTTTTTCCTTTTTATAGCCAGTTATGTTGTATGATGTGCATCCTGATACAGATGAAGGTGCTATTTTATCAAGTTTGTTTCATAAAACACTTGTTTACCCAGATTTTTTAATTCAACGACTCTTTCGTGTTCAAAACCCCATTTTGTGGTTGCATTATGCTCTGTAAGTTCAGTAATACAGGCATCTGAAGTAGTTATTTCCCCTGCATTGATGCTCTGCCTATTTCTGTTACCTGCTACCTTTTTTTATTATAGCTCTCTCAAAACACTTCTCAAAACACTGGTATTTTATCTTAAAAGCATTTTACTTTATTTTCTGATTTTAACTTTT
This sequence comes from Biomphalaria glabrata, assembly GCF_947242115.1. Classification (NCBI taxonomy): domain Eukaryota; kingdom Metazoa; phylum Mollusca; class Gastropoda; family Planorbidae; genus Biomphalaria; species Biomphalaria glabrata. The sequence goes on along the minus strand of NC_074717.1, from coordinate 34,960,901 downwards.
TTTTATATCGCTTGCCCTTTTTAAAGATATATATATTTTAAAAGGTATTTTGTGCATTGTATTTTGTTTACAAGTTGTTTTCGTTGAACATCAAATTTGTTAAAATTTCCATTATTTGTTTAAAATTAACTTTTTCTCTCCGTAATTATTTTCCACGTTCCAATGTAATTTTCCCTTATTCTCAGTTGTATTTCACTACCCTGCTATGATTAAAAATAAAAATGTACAAACTGTGGATAAGTCTCTTTAGAACTAGATCTAGGTAATATTTTATGATTCAAATTGAAATAAAAGTATTTTTTATGATAGTTCTTATGATAGCTATTTATATTTTCTTAAAACTTAATGTATAAATAACACATCTATAACATAAAATTATTGTCTTGAGCTAATAATCCAATGTGATTATTTCTTGAATCTAAAGGAAATAAAGCCTTTTTAGCCTCAGTTCTTTAAAAACATCAATTTTGGTTAAAATACATTAAAAAAAGAAAAAAATCCAAAGGGAAATTTTAAGCAATTAAAAACATTTTGGGAAAAAAGAAAACAAAACAACTGACCCTTGAAGCATTGATGGTAATATTATCAATTTGACTGAAAGAATAGGGTTAAATCCATGATGGTATTGTCTATTGTTGTTCACAGCCGTCTCAGACTTCTGTGCTACTGTGAACTGCCTTTAGCTTAAAGAGTGGTATTGGTCTGCGCGAGCCAATTATCACTATAAAAATACTCTGCGCTGGTTGGAGGCAATACAGTAATTAGTCCACAAATTGTCTATTAGGAGAGATTGAGTAGATTAGATTTTCAGTAATTAGAAAAGAAAATAAGCTACTAAAAAGTTTATTATTATTTAGTTTAACTATATCTAATTGTAAAATGTATTTTTTAGTGTGGTAAAATGCTAATTGCTAACTACTCACTGAAGTTTCTTTGTGTAATGTAATTTTGTTGTTCAATTGTTCTGTTGAGAGATATACTGTTAAAATAGAGCCATTGTTTGTCTAATATGTATCTAATGACTGTCTGTCTCAACTCTGTTAAAATTGGTGAAAATGGGTATGACTATTAACCTCTGGGTGGCAGGTGCATGCTTGCAAATGCTACAGATAAAAAAGATGTTTTTTTTTTATATCTGAATGTTCTAGTTGTTAGTTTGCTAAGCCCTGTGTTGTTGTTAGGCAGAGTTGTCATTTTGGAGGGTCACTGGCTCATGCCTTGGTCAGTGCAGTTTCTTATTTTGTTATACATAATTCACGCTTTTCTTTAATTAAAAAAGTTTAATCCCTAGTGCTGCTTTTATGCATGTGATATGTACGCATCATTCATTGGTTTCTTTATGTAATGATTAACCTGGCAGCCTGCCCTTTTCAGACTGTTTGTTTAGCTGAACCTTAGAAATTAACTAGAAACATTTTAGCATAAAACTAAAGTCTAAAGCCCAATACAAAAACATAATCTAATAACATACTCAGAAAGACACAAAGATAAAGGCACATTCCTCGATCCATATGCTAGGACAAATTTGTACAAATGCTCCTTCTTCCCAAGTGCTATTAGAGCATGGAATGGGTTGCCTGAGCTAGCCAGAAAAACCAGTGACTTGTCAGAATTTAAGTCATTGGTTAACATGCATGACTAAATGCATGACACGTAGGACTTAAAAATCTTCTTTTTTGAAATAATGCCTGTCTTATATAAGATAAGATAAAGTAATAACTTTTTCAAAACTGTTGCTTCTGAAGCACTTTTAATAAAAAATATTTTTTTAAGGGTTCAGGGGTTTCATCATTTGTGTTGTAAAGAGCAAATACATTTATTGATCCCAATATAGGACTTTCTTTTTAAAGTTCTACTAAACTATTGTGAATAATAAAAGTCATTGTTTCCTTAACAGCAAATATGTTATTCTTTCTGATTTCTTTTATTAGCAAGAGAAAGCAAATAGAACAAGATCTGGGAGGCTTAGATGCAGATGAGCGTCGACTTTTTCATGGAACATATAGAGACAGACTTGAAGCTATAGTCCGTCAAGGATTTGATTGGAGGATTGGCAAAACTCATGGAAAAATGTTTGGCAACGGTAGATGCACTTTTAAAAAATTTTTGCTAGCTTGTATTTTTTTAAAAAGTAAATGCATATTTGACTTTACCTGGCACTTTCCTCTGCACATGTTTATTTCCAACAAATGTTGTTGTATTTCTTGAAGAGAAACTTAAAGACTTAAAGTTATTCATTATAAAAAAAAATTATAATAATATATTAAAATGGGGAACATTTATTTTTATTTATAAAAATTTAATTTATAGATGTTTCTTAAACAAAATTGAATTGATTGATTGGATATTTAATTTCAGAAATGTATCATTCTTGAAATTGAAAACATTTATTCTGACATAACCTAAAAAGACCCTGAATTTTTTTATTAGATGTCACAATTTTGTTTTGGAGAGTAATATTGTTTCCCCAAATTACTTGACAAATTCGAGTTCGGGGGTGCCTCTACGCTTTTATTTGAATACACTGAAGAAAACACAGAGCAGAATCTATTTTCCTTGAGTTGAATGTTTTCAAACTAAGTTCAATAGAACAAGTCATCCAGCGATGAACAGGTTCACATAACTCGCTTGTGCAAATAGAACTTCACTGACATATAGTATTATCCTTGAGTAAATTGAGCACAGTGAAGAATTTATCAATTAAATAGTTATCCATCACAGAATACTGAACAGTGACCCAAATAGCTAGCTCTGTGCCCCTTATTGTCCTGCACAAGGACTTTTCTGGATTTTCTTGCATCATTGTTAGTCTTGTCTTCCAGCTTCTTAACCTTCTATATTGACCTATCTTTAAGTATTCCTAAATTACATTTGTTTACATCCTTATCTTTCATGGTCTTGGAAACTTTCAGTTTAACAATAAACAATTTTTTTTACTTACACATACACAATATGATTTACTATCTTTGTCAGCCTTCACTCTTGTCTTGCTCACTGAGACTTGACTACCCCTCTCTTGCATAGTTTGCCCACTGAGGAGTGACATTAGACAAAAATCTTGTAAATCATAAGATAAACAACCTGAAAAAAAAAAGCTAGAATTTTCACATTGTTTTCATTTGTGAAATCTAGATCTACTGATGGGCTTTCATTTGTCTCAATGGAATCGCTATTAAATTGTTTTAGAAAGTTATTATATAATGAAGAGATCCTCTTAGTTTCACATGGATAAGCAACAGTAGAGATGCTTCTACACCTACAAGGAGTGCTTTGACCAAGTGATTATAGACCACTTACAATCTTTTGTTGTTGTATTTTTTGGACAATTTTACAATTGGCAAAGGACCACTACTTTAAGCTCATCAAACAAAATTGAGTTTTTCAAATTTCTTTAAAAAGCAAATAATTATGTGATGCTTTTATGTGAAGAACAGTTATTGAAGATGAAATAAGTGTTCTTCTTAATAAAGAGGCAATAAACAAAGAACACTATTTCTGCTTTAATGAAGAAAGTACATGATGCTCTGGAAGAGGCAAAAACATGTTTAAATGTAATGTGCTTAGTAGAATGACGAACGGGTAGTCTGGAGAAGTTCATATAGTGTCAAAAGTTATAAAAGAAAGAAAATTGGATTTAAAAGTTGAATAAATTCTCCCAATTCTCTTTATGAAGCATAAAATATTTTTTCAAATATATATATATATATATGACACTAAAAATAAAAAAAATAATAATAATTTAAGTTACAAAATTATGTAATATTGTTTTGTTAGTGTTTTTTTTTAATGATGAGTGTACTTTAAAAGCTGTTAATGACTATGTTCCATTATGTTTTGGTTCTTCTTGAAAAGAATCCATTTTTTGGGAGGTTACAATGATTTCACTGCTTTGAAATATAAGGGAATAGAACATTTCAAACTTGTTATTGATCTAGCTAATACTCTCTATTTTCTTATTTGCCAGGAACATACTTTGCAAGGCAAGCTAGTTGTGCTCATGAGTTTACAGATTGCGGTGGAAATAAGTTCAGTGCTAGATGGACAGCTGATAGTGGATTTATGGAATCTAGAGAATTTTTCAGGTCTCAGGTACAAATGCCAACTTTAGGATCAAAATACCCTCAGTTTTTAAACCAACCCTTCATCACAATTCCTGGCTTTCACACTGATCAGGATAGTGATGACATGACCAATGGCAGACCTAGATATAAGACTCAGACTTCACTTGCTTACGAGAATGGCACTTCTGACATCTGGTCACTCTTCAACACTCAAACTCATCCACTGAGTCACTACATGATAGTAGCCAAGGTTTTAATAGGACGCTACACTACTGGAATAGCTGGCTTACAGCGTCCACCGCCCTACGATCAAAGGGACTCATTAGTCAGGCTGTATGATAGCTGTGTGGATAGTATTCTAAATCCTGAAAAGTTTGTTATCTTTGATAATAATCAGGCTTATCCAGAATATGTTATTGAGTATCGAGATCTCAGGTGGAATAAATAACTCAGGTTAATACATTCAACATTGTTTGAATGATGTGGCATTACATTTTGGAATATTTTCACTAGATGCTAAACTAATTGTATTCACATAGGGGCTAGTACATTTGAAAACTAAATAGCTACTACATCTAATATGATAAAGAATGAGAGAAAAAAAAAATAATTTCCTCCCTTTGTCTGGCAAACAGTGTGATGATCAGTTTTCTGGCACATGTTGGTAAACAGGGCGTTACATTGTGATGGTGGTAATCTTGTGCTATTCATTGTAATAAAGAAGGGAAATAGAGCTATTGGTTGTAATGACTAAGGGAAATTGTGCTATACATTGAGATGATTTTTGTTCATTTTTTCATGAAACAGTGTTTTATATATTAATCATAACTTTTTTTTTATTTGTAATTATTGGATTATTTATTAGTATAAAAAATATTCTAATTTAAATTCTCATCATCAAAAATAATCTGTATATATGTAAATATATGACAACTTTGTTTTTATAAAATGCAAATGAATCTATTATGACATTGTGGCAGCTATTCTAACAGAATCAAAATATAACAGTTTGCCACAACATCTCATGTTTCAGCTAATGAAAGTGGCCATGACCAGGGAGGGCATCAGTCTGATTTTAGTGTTTGAGCTTTGAAAGTGTATTCTGTGGACTGCTATTCTGGCCAGTAGTTCAGGTTTGGTTCCTTCATCTGAGGTATTTAAAACTAGTAACACTTGTCACTTTCCCTCTCCAATACTGATGTCCCTTTTAAAGCCTTGTTGGCTATTGGTCATAATTTTTGTTCTTTCGGCATTGATTTGCATACCTCATGTTGCGGAAGTCTTGTCTATGCACATCACCAAATCAGCAAGCTATTCTGCTGCCCCTGCCAGATCATAATGTCATCTGCGTAGTACAAGTTAGTATGGTCAAGGCCACAATCTTATATGCTTGTGAATCTTGGGTGCTGACTGCAGAACTAGAGAGGAAGACCCTAGCAATGGAATTGACATGATACAAAAAGATACAATGTATCGCGTACAAAGACTGCATCACAAACAAAGAGATAAGAGACAGAATTAGCACAGCAATTAGACCTCACGATGATCTGCTAACTACTGCCAAAATACACAACTAAAACGCTGTTGCCATATCACATGGTCCTCAGGCCTAGCAAAGACCTTCCTTCAGGGAACAGTTCCAAGAAAATGAAGAAAAGGCAGGCAGAGAAAGCAATGGGATAACAACATAAAAGAATGGATTGAAAGAGATTCTATCCAAGGCAAAAGACAGAAATGGAGAAAGATAGTCAACAGATCTTGTGTGGTGACACAATGGTCCAACAGATTAACCTTGGATAGGTGAGGGTGATGATATAATCAACTTAAAAAAAAAAACATTTTCGCTTCTATTTCATAGTCAAGATTATACTAATTTAACTTGCTCATTTTGTCTTGGACTTCAGGTATAACTTACTTCCTTTTCAGGTTTTAATAAACAGATAAAGAAGGAATTATCATTTCAATATTTTTAATGCCTTTGTAACTGATATTTTATTATTGTTTTGGACTCTATGCAGTAGTTCTTCAATGATTTCAAAAAAAAAAAAAAAGTTTTCTCATTTGTTTTCTTAAATCTAATTTCCTGTTCTAGTTATATAAAAATTTATCACTTTCAAGACTGTGATCTTGAGAACAAGGAAATCAAGTAGGGATAAATGATGGAACTTCTAAATACCACTGTCTCGGTGTCACACAATTATTTATTATTGTAATGTTAAGACTGTTTATGGCAGTCATAAATTTGATGAGAGATCTGATAATAGAAGCATTATTGTTGATATAGAAATGAGACTGGACACATTTAAGGATGATGATAAATGAATTTCCAGGAACAGCACCTTATTAGAGGCCTTTAGTGAAAGGGAAATAGTGACGGCCAAGAAAAACACAGGAACATATGAAAGAAATGGAAGGCAATGACCAGAGATCTACTAGTACTAGAAACCAGCAGTGTTACATTGATCACACCAAGTCTCCTGGACACTGATGGGACATATAACAAAAAATTGGGTTATTATTACATTCAAAGTACTGTAGACAGTGTACTATAAGCTTATTGTTATTGTTGTAGCTCTCATGTTTATGTTTGTAATGTTATCACAGCGCCTTGAGCCTACATTACTCAGCTCTCTATAAATTAAATTATTATTGTTATTCCTATCACAAGATAAGATTGATTTATAGTTTTGAATGTAACAGTGAATGAATTCATTTGGTTTGCTTGATTTTTTTATATGATTTCTATTTCTACTTTTATTTCTAAAGATGTTTTAACTACTTAAATTTTTTATGCTGTTTTTGCATTAGTCCAGTCCTACATTGATAAGTTTTAACTTTCTCACATTTTTTATTTGTCCATAATTCTTTCATTTTTGTTTTTGGTCAAATTACTGTTGATTGTAACTTACGATTACAAAACAACAGCCTTTTTAATAACCACTGTGTAAGTTATAGATACAGTCATATACATTTTGTAGTAAAACATGAAAATTAAAAAAAAACAAAAATCTTTCTATACCATCTGGCCATCATCATTTGAACATCCCATTAGCTGCCAGGAAAATAAATAAATATGCAAATGTTATAAATATTAAATTAACATGATCAGATAGATGAACAAATGTTGCTAAAAAGGTTGCCAAATAATATAAATGAAGGTTTTATATTTTTAGAACCAATGGAAAACTGGTGGTAGCAAAGAAAACTGAATATGATAATTTTGTTAAGCAAGTGCACACAAGACCTTTTCATAGTACTTAGCTTTACTTTGATGTTTGCACTAATAGGCTCTATCTAGGATATCATATATCATATACCTTTTTCTTTTTTTTTCAGTTAGGTTCAATTTATATGGAATGAATAAAAAAATAACTACTTGAACTTTTCCTTCATTTTTTATCTTCCCTCTAATTCTCTTCACTCCTCTTACATTTTGTTTGTGTAAATTTAAAAGCTAGTTTTGTACCAGCAAGTTGTCAATATACCAGGCAATTAAACTAATACTGTCACTTTATCCATTGTTTTAATAATTGTACAGTTGTCAACACAACTTAAAGTTTCAATTGGCAATTTAGTCATTTTTTCCCATTTTTAATCCATTGAATGATCCAGCTTGTTTACTTTCTGACACATAATTCATTCATTGTAAAGTTGCTTCAATTCAATCATCATTTCTGTGGTTGAGAATGATATATTTTACTAATAAGTACCAAGTCTTTCTTTAAAAAAATATACTATTTGAAAATAAAGTGTTTTGAACAGAAGTCTTAAAGATTTCTAAATATTTTTGTTCAACTATTGTGTGTGTGTAAATATTGTTAATGTGGATGTATCATGTTGAAGTTAAAATCTGTGAAATTTGGCTTTTTTTTTTATATTTAGTATACTAAGTAGGTGCTACTGGGGCTGCATAGCCACTGGAAATACTGCATTTCTCATTAATCTTGAGACTCGAAGACAAGCCTTATTATTATTTTGTCAAGTGGTACATCACTTGTCTTCAGGTAACGAGTTGTTACGAGTTCAAATCCCAGTGAAGAGTAGGAGTTTGAATTTATTTTTATAACCTCCTTGAGTCCACCCCCTTCAAATGGACAGCTGACAATAGTTAGGCAAAGTAAAGGCAGTTGGTCATTGTGCTGGTTACAAGATGGCTGCCTGGTCGTGCGGTTTGCGCGCTGGACTGTCGTTCGGATTTATCGACGGTCGAGGGTTCAAACCCTGCCCGCTCCCATCCCCCGTCGTCCTGCGGGAGGTTTGGACTAGGAAGTAAACTATCTTCAACTCTGAAGGAACATCAGAAATATGTAAAACATTTTACAAACATCCGAAATATGTAAAACATTTTACAAACATGCACCATCGTTTTTCTTTGTTTTTTTTTTCTTTAGAAATTAAATAATACTAAAACTAATTCAACCATTTATTTTATAAGTACAAACGAATAATAATTACTGTGGTTTTCTTCCTTTTTTTTTTTTTTTGGGTCTAAAGCTAGTACATTTTTCTGGTAGGAAATAAGATAAATTGAAAAACTTAAATATAAACTTGATAGCTTTCCCTTTCTCGCCAGGAACCGGATGTTTAAAATAGCCAATGACAAAGCTGTTTCTAATTAACAGGCATGGTGGATACGTGTATGACGTATAATTTCTTTTGAAGGAATGTCTGTAAAATAAATCTTTCTATTGCTTACGCTGGCAATGTTTGGGAGAGTGACCTAATTTTCTTGGCTACCTTGCTGGTGGGGGGGGGGTCGAGGGAGGCTTGTCTCGAGATGAGCGCCCAGGGACATCTCGTAAACCTTTAGATACTCCCCTTCCCCTCCTATGTCCACAAATAATAATGGGCCAGAGCACAGTGACCATGCTACACAAAACCAAAAATAATTTCAATCAGAGGCGGCGAATTTAATAATTAATTACGCCATTTCTGTACCCACTCGATTTGATTTTGAACTTGTTGGTTACTGCTACTCAAAGTTTGATAATTATAGACGTTTTACGTCAACTGCCAGATGCATACAAACTGATTGATACCACCAGATCCATGCCGTGGATTCTCAAAGTGTTGCTCTAGTTTTCTATTTTAAAAAAACAAGATTTTATTTAAAAAATCAAAATAAAAAAAAGTCTTTAAAAAATGAGGCTTATACCTATTAATTGTAATTGTATCAATTAGTTTGGATGAATCATGTGATTAAATTGTAATACATCTAGGCTAACAATAATAAATGTGTGCCATTATAAATATTTTTACCAATGTTTAGCGCAATTTCATGTTTTTAGCTTTCTCAATGCGCTATGATCGTCTTATCACTTGTCTGAACCAATTGGGGAAAACAAACAAAGGGGGGATTATGTGTGAATGTTACCATGATCGCTTTTCAAATGCATTAAAAAAATGTTCACTCAGAGCGCAAGCCTCCTCAAGGGGAATAATTCAACTTATATGATCATGATCGCTTTTCAAATGCATTAAAAAAATGTTCACTCAGAGCGCAAGCCTCCTCAAGGGGAATAATTCAACTTATACCACCACATGTCAAGTACGATGTCTTGCCTTGTTCTTTACCAAACAACATAATTAATTACCAATATTTAATTAACTAATTGGTATTTTTTAAAATTGATTCTGGTTTTGTCAGGTACAAGAAATAATTGTGCCAAATTTCAACTTGATGCGAGATTGGGTGTGGGAGAAATAACGTGTACGAACTTTTTACCAGACAGAGTGAGTTGATATAAGCTTTGTAAGAAGAGTGTACATTTAAAAAGGGTGTAGGCCTACATTTACTTTGGGCGAGTCCAAATTAAAATCGAGCCTGGATTTAAACCCAAAGGTCATACAGGCCTATAGCTTCTGTAACTTTCCTATCTTTAGTTAATACTGCTAGACGTGTAGGTCTAGTCCAAAGTAAAATTTGAAAAAATCATAGATTTCTATAGAGTACTATAGACTATCTACGCCTAAACGTAAAAATTTACAACGCGAGGATTTATTTTTCTTCATATTTATTCGTGAGACTGGCTGCTTGGTCGTGCGGTTTGGACGCTGGACTGTCGTTCAGATTTATCGATGGTCCAGGGTTCAAACCCTGCCCGCTCCCATCCCCCGTCGTCCTGCGGGAGGTTTGGACTAGGAAGTAATTATCTTCAACTTTGAAGGAACATCCGAAACATGTAAAACATTTTACAAACATTTTTACAAGACAGATGGCGTATAACTGTAGAACTTAATGCATAATGTGAGAAGCGCTGGTTTTGGCTACACTAATCTCTTATTTCATCTCTCATATTTACCGAGCCACTGCTTTCATCCACTCATTATTCAAAGTAGTTACGCGCGCGACAGGAAATGCTCTCTTCAATTGGTTGCCAAGCAATGTTTTGTTTTTAGTAGTAAGAACTAGTAAGCACATAGGCCAGTTTGGATCACTGGCGGATCCAGGGGGGGGGCGGTAGGGGCGATCGCCCCCTCCCCACTCGGCCGACCCCCCCGAAGGGGGGGGGCGGACGAATTTTAGTATAGAATTCACACAATTTGTATACGAATTTATTACTTATGTTAAAAATATATACTAATTATTTATATTTCAACCTATTATTAGATTATTTCGCCCCCCCCCTTTCTAGTATTTTGGCCGATTTGGTGGGTTCGGGAGGGGGCGATGGCATCAATCCGCCCCCCCCCCCACCATAAACTTTCGAGTGGGGGGGCGGTCCTATTTATTTGTAGAAATCACAGCTTACTAACAGAATCAATTAAATATCTATATGATTAAAACTTTTTATTGGTATTTTAACCGGTCTTTATATTATGTCGTTCATCTGTTGGCCGATTGGAAGGGGAGGAGCAAATACCTCTTCTGCTTTTCCCATCTAAACCCTTTGTGTGTGTGTGGGGGGGGCGGTCCTACTTTTATGGAGAAATCATAGTATGTGAACAAAATTAGTCGAATATCTATATAATATAGACAGGTGGAAGTGCGATACATGCAATCACCTTTCCCCCATCGGACAAACCAATACTTTTTCTTTTTGTATTATAGTAAGAAATTACAAAATTTAAAAAATCTGTCACTAATATAATTTATTTATGCTATAAAGTAAATTCTTATATCGTGTCGCCCAACCCCTATTCTTTAATGCAAAAGGCAATCATTAGCAGAAATTATAAAAAGGAGCGAGGATTAATCGTTTTCATTTTACCGCCCTTCCCCTTTTCAGACAGAGTTTGTGTAATTTCACATGAATTTATAATAACTATTTTAAGAAAGACTTTGCTTTGGAAAAGTTATAATTCAAACGAAATTTTTCAATATAACAGTCACGGTTGAGATGAGTTCAAAAGCCAGATAATCTTTTCCTAGTCGACTTTTTTCAACCTTTACTCTATCTCATATTTTTCTAGTTAAATAAATTTAGGACTATAACTCACAATTTATGCTTGAATTTTATTGAATATTATTAATCGAATTTTTTTTTTCGGCGGCGATCCTCAAAGCCTTAATCTAAATATGTGGGGTATATTATCTTTTCAAAGAACATATCGGTTGTATTTGCAATGTATTAAGGGACTATAAATTCATATTAGAATATTTGTCCACATTATTGGAATGAATAATGAGCTGTAGGTCAGGAGAATGCGTTTCTGCAGTGAAAAATGCAGAAAAACTCTTTTGGCGTCGGGGCTTCGCCCCGAACCCCACTGATAAATAATGAGCTGTAGATGTCAGGAGAATGCGTTTCTACAGTGAAAAAGCAAGAAAACGCTTTTGGCGTCGGGGCTTCGCCCCGAACCCCACTGATAATTAATGAGCTGTAGATGTCAGGAGAATGCATTTCTGCAGTGAAAAATGCAGAAAAACGCTTTTGGCGCTCTCACAGACCCCCAAGCTTGCAAGAGAAAGGCCTCAACATGACTGGGTTTTTTTTCTGTTTTTTTTTCGCAGAAGAGAAACAGTCTTATTTTATTCTCATATATCGAATATATATATTGTAATAACTTAAGGGAGGCAACTCAACGAGGACATAGACGTTTATTTACAGAGAGACATGACAAACACAAAGGGCATCTGCCTTGAGTACAGCATCTCCATATTGGCTCTAGACTTGGGCGGAAATCGTTAGTCTCTTATGTCAACATCCGACTTGTCTGGTCACTGATAGTGCGCACCTTCTTTCTGCACTATCTTGGATGGCGGTGCGCATGGCAAAGTCATAACATTGCCCCCGTCTTAGCACTTTTCGTCCCGAAAAGAAACACTGTAGCTGAGGTTTGACAGTTCAGGTGGAGGTCGATCAGTGGGAGCCACAGGCGGCAGGGAGCGTGTTCCCCACGAAGCCATCCGCATTGTTTTCCTCCAGTGCCGCTTTCTCTTTCTCCAGTTGACCAGGCTGTTGTTGCGATAATGACGTGGCCGTTTGCCACACAAAGAGATAGGGTCGAGCACTGTTTTCTTCAGCACAGCCGTTGATCGGACACGCTGTCTCAGCAGACCTTCCCGACAGACGCCTCTCAAGGGAGCTTCAGGTTCGCTTGCAGCCACGTTGCAAGCAAAGTCCAATGCACCGAAGTCATCCTCAGACAACAGTCTTACGTCCAGAAGATAGGTCTCTTCAGGTTCAAGTGGAAAATGTCTTTCTCTTGACAGCTCAGATTTGGAGTGATTTGATTGACATTCATCTATGCCAATGTCGATGATGATGGTAGAAGTACATATGCGCTGTTGGTGGTTTTCTTGGCATCTAAATTCTACGTGTGAAGCGCCGCACGTACCATTCATGGTAAACTTCTGGATGCTGTTGTCAAGCTTCGAATTTCCCTCGTGAGCACCGACAGATAGGCAGAGGTCTTGAAGGTCCATAGCAACAGGCTTGAACGCAGACCCAACGTTGTCTTGCTCCGTCAGGCTCATTGAGGTACTGGTAACAGGTACAACAGGAACATCCGCTTCAGGCACATAACAGACTTCAGTTAAGGTACTGGTAACAGGTACAACAGGAACATCCGCTTCAGGCACATAACAGACTTCAGTTAAGGTACTGGTAACAGGTACAACAGGAACATCCGCTTCAGGCACGTAACAGACTTCAGTTAAGGTACTGGTAACAGGTACAACAGGAACAAACGCTTCAGGCACGTAACAGTCTTCAGTTTCTTCATTTGTCTCTTTCCGTTCGATTCGGTACATCTCGTTGAAATCATCACAGCAATCGTTGTCACGTTTCTCGTCTTGAAAGTCACAACCACAAGACTTGCCCACAACACAGACACAGACGGCGCTCAAATCCCCAGCGTCTCCGTCACCACTGTTTGTGCAACCACAGTCTTGACCACGCAACTTCTTGACCAACGAGTCTACAGGCAACTGCTCCTTTACCAACGAGTTAACTCCTTCTTTCAGCTGAGACAACATTTTATCTACCTTGTTCCCCATACTGTTAATTTGTTCACACATTGCTTCATTTATCTTGCCAATAAGCTCATAAATCTCCGGTTCAATTTCAAATAGGTAGGTCTCCGGATCTTCGTCTTCATCAATCAAGGCTTGCCGGAGACGAGCTGTAAGCACCTCCTTGGTACCACCAATTATCTCATATCGGTTACGAAGTTCCTTCCTAAGCTCTCTAACTGAGAGTTGGTCTAATCGTTTCAAAGCTGCCATTGTAAATCCTACCTCCTCTCGTTGAGTTGCCTATAATCCCACTTCTGACAACCAATTGTAATAACTTAAGGGAGGCAACTCAACGAGGACATAGACGTTTATTTACAGAGAGACATGACAAACACAAAGGGCATCTGCCTTGAGTACAGCATCTCCATATTGGCTCTAGACTTGGGCGGAAATCGTTAGTCTCTTATGTCAACATCCGACTTGTCTGGTCACTGATAGTGCGCACCTTCTTTCTGCACTATCTTGGATGGCGGTGCGCATGGCAAAGTCATAACAATATATATATATATATGCTTTACGCACGTTTATGCATAGGGTTAGGGTTTACTGGGCGTTAGGGTTAGGGTTTGGAAAAAAATCGCCCCCCCCCACTTCAAAGTTCTGGATCCGCCAGTGGTTTGGATAGAAAAAGTTTGTTTGGCTACACGGATGCAGGAACTGATCTTTAATGATAAATCTTGTATATAAGAGCATATTTAATCTAATCAAAGCTTTTCTTATTGAGAGGTTGTTGTTTTTTTAATGCATAGCTATGATAGCAGCATATGCGTGTTTCTGAATTCTGATGTAACCACGAGAAAAGGTGGGCGGATTGTAAGGTTATGTTGGCTGAATAGATTTTGATAAAATCACGAGGTGGTCTGTCGTAGTTCAAGCTTATAAATACGGGTGTAAAAGTTGAGATGTGAACAGGCGAGAGACGTGGGACACAATAAATTGTATTTTTACTTCACTTATATCATGTTTAAAGATGATTATTATTATAAATCCATTATCAACTCACTCTGTCTGTCTGGGTGGAATTTTGTACAGGTTATTTCTCCCACTTTCTGTTCTCGAATCAAACTGAAACTTTGCACATTTATTCATTGTCAATAACAACACACGAATTGATCAACAAAAAATTAACTAATTATTTTATCACATAGTCGTAATGAAATACTTGTTTTCATATAGAAATGTACTAATTAAGGGGGGTAAGCCTTGCTTAGAGAGTTGGTTTGTTCGCTGAAAAAGATAACTATAAAAACATCACTTTTTATAAGTAGGCCTACTTGGGTAGTTAAGTGGAAAGCACATCAGCCTTCCATAATCGATGGAATTTTGACTCTAGCAATCTTTTTTTAATAGCCTTATCTTATATAATACAGACGTTACTTCAAAAAAGAAGATCATTACGTCCTACGCGTCATGCATTCAGTCATGCATATGAACCAATGACCTAAATTCTGCCAAGTCACTGGTTTTCTTGGCTAGCTAAGGCAACCCATTCCATGCTCTAATAGCACTAGGGAAGAAGGAGTATTTGTACAAATTTGTCCTAGCATATGGAACGAGGAATGTGACCTTTATCTTTGTGCCTTTGAAAAGGTAGCAAGGAAATCTTCTCCCAGATACCACCCCCACACACACACACACCGATCTACAAAAGTAATTGGACCATAGCATGAGCATGCTAAAAGCATGAAAGTTGCGCTAACCAGAAAAATATTTCCAATAGCACAAATAAGAATCTTGTTAAGAAAGTCTGTAACGGACTCTCTAGTTAATATATTAAGAATCTTAACGAGAAAATCTGAAACGCAAAACTCTCTTGAGCAATATATTTTATTTGGACAAACCCTAACAGGAAAAAAACAAGGTTACAAAAGACAGTTTGTGTGGAAACACAAACTCAAAATCGGCCCCCGAAAAGGTCCATCCAGGCAGGCCTCAATATTTTCAGAAAGAACATGCAAATGAAATTATTCAAAGACAAATGAGAGATAAGAATGGAGAAAGAAGGTTAACAGATCTTGTGTAGTGCCCCAACGGTCCCTCAGATCAAAGGATAGGTGAAAGTGAATGTAAAGTTAGATGTGAACCTGGCCTAACTAGTTCCCCTTTTAGACCTTGTGGTCTATAGGACAAATGATGTAAAGTTCATCTGTTTTTGTGGCCTACGATTAGCGAGGGTGTCATGTAGCCAGCACAACGACCAACCGCCTATACTTTTCCCCAACTAATGTCACTTACCCATTAGAGCTGAGTGTACTCAGAGGCGCCCAAAGATTCCAAAGTCGAAAATCCCAGTCTTCACCAGGATTTGAACCCGGACCCCCAGTTCGGAAGCCAAGCGCTTTACCGCTCAGCCACCGCGCTTCCCTTGGCCTAACTGATGTCTTATAATTGATCCAATTGTTTTGAAAAGGCTAAATCTCTTATTCGAATCCTCAAAAAAAAAAAAAAAAAAAATTTCCGCAATAAAAAAAATGATCATAAAAATGAAGTTTATAAGATTACTATTCATTTTAAATTAGGTCTAACTTATAAATGCATACTAATTAGCTTTTTCTCTTTCAAAAACTGCGTGCATAACTGATTTTAAAAATTAAATTTTTCGCTTTCAGAAAAAAAAAAGTAGCCGTTGCATCAGAACTTTGAATGGTCTAAAATATTGTGATGTTGGATTTTCAATTTCTTTTCTAGTTTACGAGATCTAAACGGGACGGACGGACAGACGGTCAGACGGACAGACGGACAGACATTTCGCACAAAACTAATAGCGTCTTTTCCCCTTTCGGGGGCCGCTAAAAACAGTTTTGAGTAGATTCATATATATATATATATATATATATATATATATATATATGTATATATATGTATATATATGTATGTATGTATGTGTGTATGTATTATATGTATATATATGTATGTATGTATGTATGTATGTCATGGGCGTAGCCAGGGGGGGGGGGTTGGGGGTTCAAACCCCCCCCCCCCCCCGAAATGAAACCCTGGGGGGGGATCGGAATTTAGTGAATGATTTTTTGCTTTGATTTTGTTTATTTTAGGTGAGATTTTAATACTAAACCATCACTTGCCCCAGCACAACCAATGGGGTTTTGAGTTTAAAACCCCCTACCAGGGGGGGTTCGAGTTTAAAAACCCCTACCGGGGGGTTCGAGTTTAAAAACCCCTACCAGGGGGGTTCGAGTTTAAAAACCCCTACCAGGGGTTTTGAGTTTAAAACCCCCTACTAGGGGTTTTGAGTATAAAACCCCCTACCAGGGGTTTTGAGTTTTAAACCCCCTACCAGGGGTTTTTGCAGTTAACTTCCCCTCTTCTATAAAACAAAACAAACAAAAAATGCTAACGAAAATCCCCTAATTCCAAGAGCACAGTTAAGGGAGATTTTGATTTTAAAACCCCCTCCAAAATTTAAGATAAACCCCTCTTCAATATAAAAAAAAAAGCTAATTACGCACTCAAAATGTTATGAGCGTAGCTAAATGGGTTTTGACTTAGTTTTGAGTTTGAACCCCACTTCAGCGGGGTTAGAAGGTAAAAAATACCTCTTTAATAATAAAAACAATGCAAATTATAAACTCAAAATGTTACGAGTGTAGTCAAAGGTTTTTTGAGTTTAAACCCCCTCCAGTGGAGTTTGAAGCTAAAAAGTACCTCTTCAATATAAATAAAAGCAAATTACGCACTCAAAATGCTATGAGCGTTGCCAAAAGGGGTTTTGAGTTTAAACCCCCCTTCAGAGGGGTTTGATGCTAAAAAAGACCTCTTCAATATATAAAAAAAAGCAAATTACACACTAAAATTATTTGAGCGTAGCCAATCCAATCGGGGGTTTTGAGTTTAAACCCCTCTTCTACAGATGGCGTTTTTTTTAAAGTTTAAAACCCCTTTAAATGATTTTGACGATACAACTTCTCTTTTCGATATAAAATCTAAAGCAAACTACAGTCACTTAATTCCAAGAGTGTATTCAAGAGAGGTTACACATTTTTACCAGTGGCAGGGCTCCCTTAATAAACTGCAGTGAATAGTCATCTGCCGAAATTGAAAAACACTAAATGTGGCTCAACAAAGATGGCTAAGAGAGATTTTAGGAGTCAGTTATAGAGATCGGGTTTAAATCAAGGAAATCCTATGCCGAACTGGGAGTCGACCCCATAGTAAGATTGTGAGAGAGCGACGCATGAGGTTTGCGGGACATGTTCTCCGACAAAATGAATTACGCATAAGAAGAGTTGCAATGATATCCTATTACATTTGACGCCACTCATTCATTGAGGTCCTCACGGCAGGTGGGAAGAGGCTTCAGACATTACCAGTGACAGATTTTTATGGAAACAGCTTGACGTCAAATGCTCCGAACGGCGCGGGAGGGTCTAAGTCAGTAAGAATAGCACATTAGGTTTTTGAAATAAAACTTTTTAATAGCAGGAAAATGCAGTGTATATACCTCAGAATATGCATTTTGTTGGCTTCCAATACCAGAAATAGTGGTTGGCGGCGGGGCTTCGACCCGCGCTGGGGGAGCTCCTAGCGCTCCCCCAGACCCCCTTGCTAATAATGGTGGGGAATCTACAATTTTCCCACTAATTCATGAAAGAACCTATTCTATGGCACATTCTTCCGAAAAAATGGAGGGTCAGAATGCAATTAAGAATATGTACACACACATAAATACATATAAAAAAAAAATTTCGCTGGGGGGGGGACCCCCCAAAACCCCCCCCCCCCGAAAAAAAATCCTGGCTACGCCCATGATGTATGTATGTATGTATGTATGTATGTATGTATGTGTGTGTGTGTGTGTGTGTGCGCGCGTGCGTGCGTGTGTGTGTGTGTGTGTAAGTAAGTTAGATTTTCAGACCAAATGCTACAAACAATACGTATACGTTTATATGGGTATCGAATTTCAAAAACAAATATAAAGGTGCATTTATTTTTTTTTAACAATTAAATAATCTTTGGAATAGCCCTGTTGACCATTACGTCCTTCTTAAATGTGTGGAGGAACTCAAAGGAGACCAGAGCAAAATTTACGTATAGTTTACACAAGCTACGGTTTAGGGCCCCCACTCTCTTGGGGGACCCCAAAATAAGTGTCTGAATGACTTTGTTATGAAGAATGATGTGTTCTTTTTTTTTTACTGAGTTAAAGTTAAGGATACATTTTTTCACTATCTAGTCTGTTTTATTGTAGGCCTAAATCAGTTTAACGCTCTAATTATCCGAAAATCATATTAGCACTGGACTTATAAAGAGCCCCATATCTACACCGCATTCATTTCAAAGTTTCACCAAAGTTACTTGGAGAGAACTGACATGTCTTGAATATACTTGAGTGTACATCTGCGTGTGACCAACGAACACAGACTGCACTTCATGCTTCGCATTTCGATCTGCTTCTTTGGTAAGATCGTGCGATTGGTTATGTTAGTCTAGTGACAGTTTAGTCCCTGATGGCACTCACTCATTTTCTCTTCTGTCCCTCGTTCTCATTTACCTGGTTCTAATAAAACAGACTCAAAACGACACCCGCACCACACAACGAAATTTAGACGTCAATCTACCATGTCTCTAATGCTCAGTGACGTGCTGGTCTCACGGATGCTCAGAATAAGCTCAGCCTCAACTTATCAGCACTTTCTCAGTTAATCATCTACCATCTTGGTGAGCTGGCTTAACAGTTTGATTAGACGCTCTGTGCATCTGTCAAGTGGATTAGTCAAGTTAATGAGGGCGTACAATAGGCTGGTTCATCTACAGACCTGCAGCCAAGTATACATTTAACAGCAGCATCTTAGCGCTATTAGAATTATTAAAAACCAAGTCTAATGCAATGTTGCTGGGTTGTTAGGTATTTTCTTTTTATCTTATTAATTTCAGACCTTAAAAAATACGATAATTACGGTACGTCCTACGCGTATTTGTACCAACTACTGCAGTGGGACTTAAGTTGAAATGAGAATTGCTGTTGTTTATATCTCGACACTAAGGAGACCAGACTAGACACACATTCTACATGGGTTCTAACGATTTTCTTTTCTTTTCAAAAGTGAAAATATAAAAAGATTAAAAAAATAGGGAAATAACAATGATGTAGGCCTATAATTGTCATATAACTGAACCCCAACTGATTCAGAATCACATTTTAACAAATATAGGCTAATTAATTTTACACCCTCAACACTTAAACACGCGTGGATTAATCAAGGTGTGCACATTCACAGTCAGTATTTGTCCATTGTATAACTTGTGCCTCCCTCAAAGCCAGCATTTGTCCAAGTTGCCCATTACATAACTTGTGCTTCGCTCAAAGCCAGCACTTGCCCATTACATAACTTGTGCTTCACTCACAGCCAGCACTTGTCCATTACATAACTTGTGCTTCGCTCACAGCCAACACTTGTCCATTACATAACTTGTGCTTCACTCTCAGCCAGCACTTGCCCATTACATAACTTGTGCTTCGCTCACCGCTAGCCCTTGCCCATTACATAACTTGTGCTTCGCTCACAGCCAACACTTGTCCATTACATAACTTGTGCTTCACTCTCAGCCAGCACTTGCCCATTACATAACTTGTGCTTCGCTCACCGCTAGCCCTTGCCCATTACATAACTTGTGCTTCGCTCACAGCACTTGTCAAAGTTGTCAATAACAAATCGTGTGCTTCACACTTAGCCAAGGTGTCTACATGTACGTACAGTTAACAGATACTTGATTTCATTAAATAAATACATTCAATATGATGAATAAGAAAAAAAAAGAGTTTAAATTATTTAAGGGCCGATATTTAAAAAAAAAAAGGAAATGGGCGGAGATAAGCATGAAGGGAAGGATATATTCTTGGATTGCGTGGGAGTTCTACGTGAGTAAACAGTGTCAAGTGGACACAACTGGACAGGATTTGAGGACGGCAGCAGACGTCACTGGCACCGCTATATAATACAAGTGGCATACAGTCATTGGTTCAGTTGGTCATTAGAGTAGATTTAGGACAAGGTGACTAGGTTAAGAATTACTTTTCTAATTAACGAAAAAAAGTGTTTTTTCTTTTAAAAATAACTTCAGTATTCTTCTTAGCAGGACTTTTTAAATTTAGTTTTAAGACACAAAGTGAAAAAAACAAACATTGATAGTTATTCCGATACATCACAGGCTATACTATCAATAAAGAACTAGTTTCCGTGATAAAATGGCTGTTTGTTACAAGAGAAAACGTTCAAGTTTAACACGACATGTGAACATTCATTCGATTCTACTTATAGTTTTGTTGGGTAGCTTCATTTTGCAGTTGGCAGAAAGTAGCTCGCAAACTCAGGATAAAGAAAAACTTCTCAAGAACGACATCGAAATTCTGGCGTCTTTGTTTCCAGGAAGCTACAGCAACCTTCACCAGTACCACAAACTCGCTCAGAGGGGGCTGCCTCCCAACAAGAGGAGCCTCCTCATCCGCTCGGAGTTCTTTCTCGTGACATCCTCACTGTTCAACGACTCCCTGACCATTTACTTTCAGGATTTCACTAAATTTTCCGCTGACCCTTTCAGATCCGGTTTCTACAGCTTTGTTTTTGACTCCACTATCAACGTGTTCAGGATGAGGACATACAAACTAAGGAACAATTCGGTTCGCATAGAACCAAAGTCCTCCATTTATAGCATGGGCGCAGAGCTTGTTGCTTTGGTACTCGAGAAGCAGAATGTCAGTTCTGCGGAACTACTTACATATAAGGCATGTGACATGTTCTGGAAGAGGATCGGCGAGAAGACTTTCGTGGGTATGACGGGTCCCAAGTGTATTGGTTCTCTTGGCAAAGAGCAGGTTGGTCATCATTGGTATATATATTGTTTCGTTTATGGAGCTTTTTGAAGCCTATTTCATAATCTCTCTCGTTAGGTATAAACTCGGGAGACCTAGCATGCGTCTGCAAGCAAATAAGAAAAGCGATTTAAAAAACTAAATTTTGAACAAAGAGTACGCTAAATTGATTTTAGATTTTAAAACCAAGAAAGGGTACACTTAATTGATTTTGAAACCGAATTTCGGAAAACATTTTAAACCAGAGTTTACAGCAGGAGAAAAGTTTATTTAGAATGATAAATGTTTTTTTTTCTACACCATTTTAGTTAATAAAAGCTGCATAAGATTGCAGAAATATTGAGCTTCAATTTTCTTTGTGAAACCAGTGATTAACAAGAATATCTTTATCTCAAAGATGGAATAAGACAATGTCTTCTAAACTGGTTAAACAAAAATTACAAAAAGCAATTAGCAAAATATTACAAAGCTTCTATCAACTCACTCTGTCTGTCTGGTACAAATGTTTAACACGTTTTCTATCACAGATCCATTCTCAGATCAATTTGAAACATTTACACAATTATTTATTTTGCCTATCAAAACATCAATCAATAAAAAAATTAATCCAATTAACTACTGGTAATTAATTATTGTCTTTACCAACAAAAAGGAGATAATTCCTTCAGTATTAAGACACCTCATTCTCGGATCAAGTTGAAACGTTAAACAATTATTTATTGTATTTAACAACACATGAACCAATTAACCAGTTAGTCGATTAATTATTGGTAATCAATTATTTTGTTCGATATAGAAAAAGGGAAATACATTCTACATTATTAAGATATATAGTAGTTTTAAATGCAAAATTATTCCCCTTATATAAGCTCTGTTTTTTTTAAGTATTTTTTTTCTTTTGTCCATCCGATTTCAACTTTCAATAATTTTGTTTTATTCCTTCCCAGGTTCATATCGGTGTGTCGATGACCTTAACATCTGACAAGCTTCACTTGACTGAAGGCTGGTATAATATCAAGAATGGCAACCAAGTTTTGGAAGTTAAAGTTCCTTACATCTTTCAAAAAGTGAAAGCCTCAGAAATGCCACAGCGAGACTCTTTTGAAGAACAGGTCACTTCAACCAAATTGAAAGGCAGGCGTGCCATACAGACAAAGTCTTTAGAGAGAAGGCGAGAGTCCAAGTCGGAGAGAACGCCCGACGGGCCAGACAGTGGTAGCCACACAAGGATTCTCAGAAATTTTCAGCAAGTGTCCGCTGCCTTAAACGCAGGCTACGACGTCACGTATCGCGTGGAACTCTCCGCCTGTTCCATGCCCCAACAGATCATGCTGGACAGAATGTCCTTTGGTGGACGTGTGAAGGATTTCATTTTCGTCAGACAGGATGGGGGGATAAACGACAGAACAGACTATGTCCAGTTTGTGACAAAGAAAACGGTCACAGCGTCACAAGGTATAATAGAACTAGTCCTGCTTCACCATTAATATATAGCTATAATAGAACTAGTCCTGCTTCACTATTAATATACAGCTATAATAGAACTAGTCCTGCTTTTTCGTTTATATGTAGCTGTAATAGAACTAGTCCTGATTTTTCGTTTATATGTAGCTGTGATAGAACTAGTCCTGCTTTTTTCGTTTATATGTAGCTGTAATAGAACTAGTCCTGCTTTTTCGTTTATATGTAGCTGTGATAGAACTAGTCCTGCTTTTTCGTTTATATGTAGCTGTGATAGAACTAGTCCTGCTTTTTTCGTTTATATGTAGCTGTGATAGAACTAGTCCTGCTTTTTCGTTTATATGTAGCTGTGATAGAACTAGTCCTGCTTTTTCGTTTATATGTAGCTGTGATAGAACTAGTCCTGCTTTTTTCGTTTATATGTAGCTGTGATAGAACTAGTCCTGCTTTTTTCGTTTATATGTAGCTGTGATAGAACTAGTCCTGCTTTTTCGTTTATATGTAGTATTGAATCAGCACTAGACCTGCTTCCCCGTTTATATGTAGCTGTGATAAAAGTAGTCCTACTTTCTCCTTTATGTGTAGCTGTGAATCAGAATAAGACATACCTTCCCATTTATAAAGCCTTTTATTGTGTAATTATTATGTATCAGACCTTCCACTGTGTGTAATAAATAATAATATATAGTATCTTTATATTCAATTCAGTTACTGCCTAGGCCTAGATGTAGATGTTCTCAGAACTAAAACTCAAAAACCTTTGTCTCTTTCACAGGTTCTCAAATTTTAACGCGCGAACTTACTTTGCTTAGAGGAGGTCGATTGAATGTCAAGGTCACCAAAAGTTATCTGGATACCAACAAGATGAAGAAGGAGTACATGTTTGAATGTAGACTCTATGACGACCAAAAAGGGTAAGAAGCTTATATATATATATGTATTAGTGTGATAGATAATGTACAATTATATTATATATACAATTATATTATTAGATATTTTCTTAGAAGATTATGAAAAGTGCAGTATTGAACGTAGATACGAAGAAAGCCCTCGTGTGACCTTCATATTTTGTCCTGAATAACGCTGTAGTTTGATGGTCTATTTATATTTGTCATCTGGGCCGTTCTTCGGAGACAATCTTTCCTCATGTTACAAAAGTAGATCTAGATCTATGGGTCGCGACCTTTCTAAGAGTTCTCCAGCTTTCTCTTTCGGAGTCAGTTTCTGCCAAGTGTTTTCATATATGCCAGCAGTACTACTGACCTAGACCGAAGGTCTCATAAAAAAAAAATTGGTTGATAGAAAGAAACGAAAAAAAAAAACAAAACATTGCCATTATTATTAATAAGATAAAGAGATACGTAAATCACTTGTATGTACAGAAGGAGGCGGAGGTACTGGTTTCATCTCTCTCTAATGCCCCTCCACTATTTTCCTCCAAGTAAACTAAAAAACGGTGTGTGTTAGGTGCCTTTAAAAGTTTTGGTTCAGGGAAAAATGTCTTTAATCGCAATCAATACCTTTAAACAGACATGAATAGTCACAATGACAAACAGCAGCTAAGTCTTTCGGTTTTCTTATCACAGCTATGGCGGCGTGAAAATCTTTACCAACCAAAAAGACAAACCACACAAACTGCCCAGTTACAGATCAATAGCCCGGGCATTGGATCAAGGTCATGAACTACGTGTAGTAACTGACCTGGCAAGGTGTCAAGGATTGAGAAATAAACCAGCTATTATTTTTGGAAATACCATTGCAGGTTAGTAGGCTACTACGCAATCCATGTAGACCTTACTTATATTAGGGTTATCACCCTTCAACATCAAAAGCTATTATAGTTTTAAAAAAAAACATTTATTACATGTAAATAACTAGGCATATTTAAATTATTATAATTTTTTAGATTCTTCAGAAATTTTGTTTCGGGTAAACGTTATCGTTTCTTCCTTGTTATTGTTTTATATTGTTTGGTTCTTACAGACTACGATACTGTAAATGGCGGTAAAACTCTGGAAGTTTATCTCCCCCTACTTCAAGCAGACACCGCTACAACAATGAGTGGTGAAGGATTTGTTGGTCAGTTTCTGAAGAATGGAGACGTGGCGCTGACCAAGACAGGCAGGCCTTTGTTCATCGCCAACATTAGCCAGTGGTCATTCAGTCCGGCGTATCACTGCAAGCTCTCATCGCAACATTTCTTGCAGAACAATGATGAGAATCTGAGCAGCGTCAAAGTGTTTCAAGTGAGGTGAAGCTGAATATAAGCCATCGTGAACTGAACCAGACTAGACTGAACACATTCCTAGATGAACTGAACCAAAGAAATTAGACTAGACTGAACACATGCCTAGATGAACTGAACCAAAGAAATTAGACTAGACTGAACACATGCCTAGATGAACTGAACCAAAGAAATTAGACTAGACTGAACACATGCCTAGATGAACTGAACCAAAGAATTTAGACTAGACTGAACACATGCCTAGATGAACTGAACCAAAGAAATTAGACTAGACTGAACACATGCCTAGATGAACTGAACTAAAGAATTTAGACTAGACTGAACACATGCCTAGATGAACTGAACCAAAGAAATTAGACTAGACTGAACACATGCCTAGATGAACTGAACCAAAGAATTTAGACTAGACTGAACACATGCCTAGATGAACTGAACCAAAGAAATTAGACTAGACTGAACACATGCCTAGATGAACTGAACAAAATAAACTAAACTGACAGATCTTAGGTACGCCCAGATGAATTGCACCAAAGAGTATAGAATGAATTAGCACAAGCTTGTCCCATTATGAGAAACAGTTTGCAGACACTAGTACAATATTTAAAGTAAAGAAGGGTCGTTTATTTGGGTTGCTCATGAAACATTCACCTTCACCCATCCCTTAGCCTTTGTCTATTATTTCAGTTCCCCCCCCCTTTCCCCTTTTTTTGATATTATCAATGTCTGTACATATTCTGCTGTCATTGGTCTCCATTGTTGTTGAATAGGCTTAACTTTATAGTGGAAAACGTGGGGGTACGGACAATGAAATACTCTTGACGCTGCAGTAACTTATTTAGACCTTTGTCACTTCATTTAATGACGACTAGAACTTTACAATTTGACATTCTGGGAATGACGCAAAGGGAGAATGTTTTTCCCTTAAATTAAATTTCAGAATCGGTTGTGAGGTTGTGTAATTATAACATTGACATGGATTTTTTGACAATGATTCTTTCGTGATTTTTTATTCAATAATGTTGAATTGTAATTAATTGTATTATTTATTATGTTATATATGTATTGCAACTATGACAAAAACAACAAGGGAGGCTAGAATAAAGATGGTTAAGGGAGGCAAAAACGCAAGCAATATGTTATAATTGCAATATACCAGTTACTTCCCATGCTCTTTTCAATCATATAACACTTGTTATAGTATAATGGTATTTCAAAACGTATAGTACATTATTTATTATCGGATAAAATGTATTGACGTATATACAATTATGACACCGACATGTGATTGTTTTAGATTATTAAAATTATTAGCATATGATGCCATATCTTCAATAAGTCTGTAACTAGCATATCGCTAACTATTTATTATTTATTCCTAATTCTGTGTTCATAATGCCATCACTACAATAAATACCCTATTTATCTACTCAACTCATTGAATTGTATACGTTGGTTACTTTTCATTCACTTATTCATTTATCACAAACTACAGAGAGGGCTTTGATACAAATAAATAAAAATGTTTCATTCTGTGTAACTTACAGTTTTGGAATCACTGCAAATGGCTAACAGGTAACTGGTCAAATGAAAATTCGTTACCAATGATTGGTAAATTAGTCAATTGTTCACCAGTCATTTGGTTCAACGATTAACCAGTTTACCAGTCAATTGTTCACCAGTCATTTGGTTCAACGATTAACCAGTTTACCAGTTAATTGGTTCACCAGTCATTTGGTTCCACAATTGACATCAGTTCACTAGTGAATTAATCAATGATTGGTTCACTAGTCACTATTAGTCATGAGCCCGACAGACTAAGTAAATCCAATCAATTTTTGGTTGTTCTTAAATGTTTTACCACTGTTTTACTTTGACTAGCTTTAAACAATGTAAAATCTAAGAAGATTAGCTCTATTTCAATTTTATGTTTGTTTCACCACGAAGCATATATTTAACCAATTTTAATCATAATCAAACCAAAAGTACGCTTTAACTCCCCTTTCTCAGTGCCACGACACATATTAAAGGGGATTATCTCCCTTGTCTCTACATTTCTCTTTATGAAGAAGCCTACATTTTAGCGAAAAGGGCAAGTAGATCTAAATGTTTAAAGTGGCGAGGATGGTGTAGCCACCGTCTAGGCCAGAGAATACCAAGCTGAAAGAGGCAGAGAGGGAGAAGGCCGGGCTCAAACAAGAAGAGAAAACGTAGAGAAGAGAAAAGGAAAAAGGCAAGCGGTCCCAGGAGGGGGAAAAAAAGGTGGGGGGAGGTTAACCTGTCAACCTGTTGGCTCAGTCAACATCTCCTGAAGCCATTTTACCCTAGCATGACATTTTGGTTAATTATAGAACAGTGGCGGGTGAGGCCAAGGAGGCTGATGTAAATTGTCATAAGACTAAAGAAAGAGACGCGCTGATAGCGTTACCTATACCACAGTTGATGGACTGTCTCTCTGCACTGTCTCCAACCCACCCCCTTTTTTTTTTCTCAAACTTTGCTGGGAGATTCCATGATAACAGTGAATACAGTAACCTATTTATTATGCAATTTCAAACAAAGCATTGAAGTCTGTTGTTCTATTCACAAAGTTTTCTTACAGCAAAGGGCAACAATCCTGCATAGGTTTGTGGGAAGAATTGTTCAAGTCTGTCATAACAATTGTGCTCTTTTTTTTGTTTAGGTCTAGTAGCAATATGATTTTCCTAAACGCATGTACGTCGAACCGAGCCTCAATGGTTTATTTAGTAGAAATTTCTGTAGACCTAATAGCCCCGCTTCAAGGAGTGGATAAACTCTAAATAAAAACATCTAGAATCTAGATGTATCTTTGCTAGCAAACTCCTATTGCATACCTTGAGGAAAAAGAAAGAGTCAAATATTTTCGCTTCCTCTCTCTCTCTCTCTTTCTCTCTCTCTCTCAGTGGCGTAGCAATGGAGTTGGGGGCCCGGGGCGACCTATTTAGAGGCCCCTGCATTTTGACATTCGACATCATGACATGAAATAATGGACTAATATTTAATTTAAAAATAAAATTTGGAAACTCATTTTGGGGCCCTCTCGTGTGAATGCCCGGGGGGATTTTAGACTTGTATATTTCTGTTATGTATTCACTCATCAAGTGGCTGTATCTGGGGGTCTCTCCAAACAAGGCCCACAACTTTTTTTTCTCCACAATTTATGTTTTGTGTGAATGAACACACAGACTTTAGTGTCGCCAGGAAGATGATATCAAATATTTATTTATTCATCATACAACCACGCCTAGAAATAGAATGTAACAGCTGAAGTCAAGTTTGTACATGAACGATTAATGAGATTAAAGCATTTAATAAAAGGGCTCTGTTTTAAAATACAGTTCGCCATCAATAGTTTTCTCTCCCCCCCCCTTTCTCTCTCACGCACACACATACACTTTTACTGTCACTTTCTCTCTTTCTCTTTTTTATTCTATTTTCCTCTCGTTCTTTCTCTCTCTCTCTCTCTCTTTCTTACTCTCTTATTTAATCTCTTTATCGTACTGGATTTCTCTCTTTCTCTCTTTTTTACATTATCTCTTTCTCTCTCTTTCTTATTTCTTATTTGATTTCTCTCCCTCTCTCTTTCTCTCTTGTTTCACTTTCTCTAACCTTTCAACAATCCAGTTACAAACTTCTCCACCTTTTAACCTTCTGGAGGTACATAGCAGAAGTGGCAAACGTGCCTACAATGTAAATGGCTGAAAATGTTGTTGATGTTTTATCCCATGTATGTCAAGGTTTAGGCAACTAATTAAGGGCGCCTAGTATCCGCCTATCATGTAGGTCGAGGTCAACCAATTAAGGGCGCCTAGTATCCGCCTATCATCACTTCACCTGCCAGGGCAGTTTCGTCGGACTTAGCCAGACGTGCAGGTCAGCTACTGGACTTGGTTCTCAGTGCCTTTTTGATACGCCTGCTATTTAGGAGCATTTTAAAAACTAAAGGAGCTTATCCCCAATGACATCTTTTGACATCCTATCTTATCTTATAAAATACAAACATTATTTTTAAAAGGATGATTACGTTCTACTTGGATTCCCAGGTCAATCTAGTCATGCATGCTAATAATATATTCCTGGCTGACTCAGGCAGCCAATTCTCTAATAGCACTAGGGGAAGAAGGAGCATTTGTTGGTATTCACCTTAGCATATGAAACGAGGAATGTGCCTTTATCTTTGTGTCTTTCTGAGTATTTTTTTAGTTGAAGGCTTACTCCGATTCCTAACCGCAGTTAGGTGCCAATGCTTTAAGATCTATGGACAAATTAATATAACAAATTAAAAAAAAAAGCAATTCCTATTTTATGTTTAAATAATTATTTTCCTTCCATTTAAACGTTTCATTTTCCTATAATGTCTCGATGCATAACGACTATTATCTCTTTGTTATGTCATACCTTTGCATGAGAGCGACCATAAGCAAAAGGGATATTAAGAAAAAAAAAACAATATTTGACTATAACAATATTGTTATTTCTCCTGTGTCTCCATAGATGGAACATTAGGCTTTAACAGTAAAGTAAAATCGTAATAGATTGCATAATTAATGAAGTATCTTCTTAAATGTTTTATAAAATGTGTTATCACTCGGCGCGAGTTTATGTGCCAACTTTCAGCTCGATAGGAGCATTAATATTTGTCGAAGGAAATAATTCCAATGTTTGACTATAACGAAATTGTGTGTTAATAGTAGGAATCGAAAACTCAAGATTCATTTTTTGATGCTATATGTCAAGTCTGTTATTCCTTTTTGTTTCACGTTGTCAGGGTAGAGAGACACAACAAGGGAAATGTCGAGATCATCCGTTATAAAGGGCCTAAACACTGACCTGCAACGTCACAACCTGTGGGCAGTTTTTTTATGCTATATGTAAAGTCTGTTATTCCTTTGTGTATCACGTTGTCAGGGTAGAGAGACACAACAATGGAAATGTATCACAAGTCGAGATCATCCGTTAGGTCATAGGTCTGTACGACGTGGCAACGAGATATTGGTCTAAACTGCCCACAAGTTGTGACGTTGCAGGTCAGTGGTCAGGCCTTCTCACACAGGTCCCAAATGCGCCGAGAAGAGAAAAACTCTGGTGTTCTTGTGAATAGCTTAAACTAAAAACAGGAGGGGGGGGGTATACCATACCTAAAGACTCGCCTCTGACGCCGGTAGATATCGTCTTACTATATTGATAATGAACTGCCAGATGATAATAAAATGTTGAGGGTTTAACTTTGTTTTCTGTTTTTTTCGGAGACGAATATTTTGTAAGTGTGTGTGTGTGTGTTTCGATTATCATTTATAATGTATGCGGTGCAACTGTGTTGGTGTGTGAAACATGTGGGCGTGTAAACGTTAGTGAGTGTGTTCTTTCAGTTTTTGTTGTTGTTGTTTTTTTAATTTATCTGGTATCGAACAGGTCAAGCTGTTACTCAAAGACCTTCAACTGTTGGGCTACCACAGCTGGTGTGTAGTGACTCGTTCTTCAACCACACCAGCGCTCTTCACGTTGTTGTTTTTTTTTTGTCTCTCTCTTTCTCTCTCACCAGTTTTTCTTTTCTCTGCAATCTCTCTCTCTCTCTCTCTCTCTCTTTATCTCTCACACACACTCTATCTAACTATCTTTTGCTTCCTGTTTATTAATATCATTTTAATTTAATTAATCTATATTATAAAGTAGAATGTGTGGTGTATGTATGTATGTTACTTATAGACATCAAAACCGCTTGACCAATCTTGATAAAACTAGGCAGGAATGTTCCTTGGGTACCAACTTAGACCGTAGTGTATGTATTGTAGCCCTAAAACAAACTTAATACCCTCAAAAAAAAATAAAGTTGTCCGACTCTATTACAGCTATAGTATTTTATGGATCTAGGCCATGTCTACAATGTTGACATGAGAAAAGATAGAAAGGATTTAGACCTAGATCTAATTTTAAGAAATACACTTTGCGCATATAGTTTTTTACTTTGACACATGAAAATACAAAAGAAGATCCTTTGATTTCATTATATACTAAAATTAACCTTCAATTTTGCGTTTCAAAAGCATTTTTTACATTAATTAGTTCCTTATATCTGTGACTACAGATTTCCTGACGAACATTCTTTCATTAGACAATACCGTAATGAATCGCGTACTAAAAATTAATTCGTTTAATTGTTTACTTTATAATCCCATCCCTAGATCTAAAACTCTAATTCAACTCTAAGATGATAAAACTTCTCTTCGCACAGATAGTTTTATACTTTAACACATAAACATATTAATTAAAGTCCATTCATTTCATATTTTGATCAGATAAACATTCAAATTTGGTTTTCTAAAGATACATTCGTTTACGAAAGCAGCGAAGCCGAGTTAAAGGCCTAGATCTATATTCATTCATGAATCGCGTACTAAAAATTATTTCGTTTAATTGTTCACTTTATAATCCCATCCCTAGATCTAAAACTCTAATTCAACTCTAAGATGATAAAACTTCTCTTCGCACAGATAGTTTTATACTTTAACACATAAACATATTAATTAAAGTCCATTCATTTCATATTTTGATCAAATAAACATTCAAATTTGGTTTTCTAAAGCTACATCCGTTTACGAAAGCAGCGAAGCCGAGTTAAAGGCCTAGATCTATATTCATTCATGAATCGCGTACTAAAAATTATTTCGTTTAATTGTTCACTTTATAATCCCATTCATTTAACAAAGCTATCGCTCTTTTCGTTTTTAATTCATTAGCTACTAAGCCATACCTAAGCAGCATCTCTCTAAATACTAAGCAAAGGGAGGTAACTCCAAAACATCAATAGACTGACTTTACAAAATATATTTAAAAAAACATAAAACAACATCTATCAATAACAAAAAAAATTCTAAAAAAAGAGAAATGGATGACCTTTAAAATGATGTATAACTTGAATAGGTTTTACAAGATTAAAACAATAAAAACAACAGGTAAAGACGAAAATTTGTTCGAGTGCCTGATTTTTTGAAGACTGGTGGACCCCCCCCCCCCACCAATCAGATCTGTAATTTTTGGTAATATTTAAATTTTACCCAAAGACCAGTAATATTTTTAAGTAGGAATTTAGTAGGCCTATACAATAAACATTATGCTTATATATAAAATCTTTATATGTCTTGAGTATTTACTGACTTTCACTGGGTACGCGTGAGGCCCTTAGTTGCCTGAACATGGCATCATGCTGATGTGGTTCTGCATGTGTCTCAGATTTCATGACTTCTAGCATAACAAAGTAAAAGTAATCAAACCATTGTCCAAACCAACGTTGTGAACACCCCCAACTAGATCTATTTCATCTAAAGTTTTCATGTGGTAAATAAAAACTGTTCAAAATATCAGTCAAAGATGTTGAAGATTCATTGACGCTAGATCCAGAATAGTCTAGATCTAGATCTAGGCTAGATGATCGATCTAATGTTTCCTTCACTCTATCTCTGAATCGGACTAGATCTAAGTCTAAATGTAGCGCTAAATTCTAATGATCAATGTCTTGATCAATATCAAGTTCATTATTAGCTGTATTTAGTGTATTATTTGCGATAACGGGTCTAAAAATTGAAAGGTCATTGAGAAAATGGCCTGTGCAGCTAAGAAAAATCGAAAAAAAAAATCAACAAACTTCGAAGGCCCATAGAAACTGAAGCGAAAGACGTAAAAACATCCGTTTTTTTTTAACGAAACGATCTATATTTCTACTTTTTAAAAAAACCCAGCCAGCTCAAAATAACACCACGCGTCGCGCAGGAAAACGAGAGCTACGCAAGTCACGCTGTATGTGTGCTGTGGCGGGCGCATTTGGGCGCATTAGTACTGAGGGGGGAAGGGCGCATTTGGGCGCATTAGTAGCTAATGAGTAAGAATGTATCGACTTCGGGTAAACCCATTTTCGCAAAACTAATTTTATTTTCGTAGCGAAAGAGAAATAACGTGAAAGGATCATTAGCAAAGTTTAACATACATCTAAATCCAATCCACTAGATTATTCAAAAGCATTTTTTACATAAATTAGTTCCTGATATCTGTGACTACAGATTTCCTGGCGAACATTCTTTCATTAGACATTACTATTACCAAATGGTTACACATTAACACATCTCTCTACTGAGTCTATTCCTAGGCCTAGGTCTAAAACTCTTATTGAACTCTTAAGATGATAAAACTTCTTTTCGCAAAGATAGTTTTATGCTTTAACACATAAACATACTAATTATTGTCCATTCATTTCATATTTTAATCAAATTAACATTCAAATTTGTTTTTTATAAAGCATTTTTAATACATTCGTTCGCTGTTCGCTGAAGCTGTGTAGCCGTGTTGAGATAGGCCTATATTCATTCATGAAAACAAGTTCACGCATGCTCAGCACAGAATGAACTCTATAAAAGCCAATTTTTAACTCTAGATTAGTGTAGATTTAGATCTATGTCTACCTCAAGATCTACTTTATACTTTATACACATGAACATACAAAATTTAGTCTATTCATCTCAAATTTTAATCAAATATATGTAGGCCTACAAGCAAATGTTTTAATTTGAAAAAAAAAGAAAAAATTTAAGCCTATTATCTATTTTGATTTGATAGCTTCATTCACACCATTTTTACATTGACACATTCGCTTTACTTATTACATTATTATTTCGTTTAATTGTTACAAAACACTATCAGTGACTATATCGAAAGTAATGCGCAAATAAAGACCCGCGGGTCGCGGGTAACATATGTCTAGTATATTTATATTATTTTTTTAATTTTATTTATTCATATTCTTTACATCTATCTTTCCGTCTCTTGCAGTCTCTGTTAAATATTTCCTTATTTAAAAAAAGACTATTCAAATAACAATATAGTCGTAATTCTGATTTGTCTTTAAAAAAGAGAAAAAAAGTACATGGAGATGCCGGGGATCGAACCCGGGGCCTTTCACATGCAAAGCGGACGCTCTACCACTGAGCTACATCCCCACATGAAAATTCACATTGTGTATAGCTTTACTATTTCAAATTTAGTACTGTATCTGAAGTTACAAGTAATAAGTCATATAGATCTAGGTGTTACATTCAGTAAAAAAGCTAGAGATGGATGTTCTATCTAGGAACTAGGCCTATAATCTATGAAATAATCTCTCCAGATAGTAGACTGCTTCATTGATCCTTATGGAAATTTGTTGTGATTACAATGACTCTTTTGTCATATAAAAACAACACAATAGAAACATTCACATAAATAGAACAGACACAACATAGAGCAGGGGTTCTCAACCTGTGGATCGCGACCCCTTTGGGGGTCAATTGACGATTTGTAAGGGGTCGCATAAGACCATCGAAAAAATGAATTGTTTTTGTCCATTCTTCTATTGCTGTGTGTGTATGCGGAAAGGGGGGGGGGTTCGCGGCAGAGTGGGGGGTTGTAAAAAGGGGTCGCCGAGCCTAAAAGGTAGAGAACCGCTGAAATAGAGGGTTCATTCAGCGACTACACACAGGCATCATGATCTTTTTCATGTTTCTTGATACTACTCAGTGTAGTATTACCAAACTCACACTAATAGTGTCAGGAAAAGTTAACTGGTGAAAAGTTGCTAAAATGTAATGTGTTTTGTCTATTAGATGTGCAATGTGTGGAATGCCTCAGATATATAAACATTAATATAATTGGATTATTAAGGACTCCACCTTTACTTAATGTTTAAAACAAAAATTAAAAAAAACATGGAGATGCCGGGGATCGAACCCGGGGCCTTTCACATGCAAAGCGGACGCTCTACCACTGAGCTACATCCCCAACTATCTACTTGTGTCCTAAACATGTCATTGTTGTTGATATTATAAGATAGTCACGGGTGGCTTTGCCATCAATGTTAGGAAACTCACATGATAGTGTGTCTAAAACTGTATGCATGCTAAAAATGATACTAAAAAAAAGGTGGAGGGGCGTATTCGTTCAGATTAGTTTTTTCATGCGAAATTTTTTTATTTCATTTATTTGAATATTAGGGGGAAAAAAAGTAACCATTTCAGACATTTCGATCAACAGATGATGTAATAGTCATCTGATTCTATGGCCAACAGTTAACGAGTGTCAGCAACACGACCCTCTACAGTCAGGCACCCACTAGAGTTAAGTGGACTCAGGTCATGCTAAATATCCCGAAATTAAAAATCCCAGTCTTCATCGAGATTCTAACCCGGGACCTCCTGGGTCCGAAGCCAAGCGTTATACCACTCAGCTTGCAAGCCTCCCTATTTGGATATTAAGAAGGTAACTATTACATACGTGTTTCAAACATTCAAATAATCTAAATAAAAGTCCTCGTTTCATTATCTAAATAAGTAACTTCTAGAATGTTTATGGATTTTGCCAGAACAGCTGCAACAAGATGGACTTAAAATTGTTTTAAATGGACCTCTCCGTTAACACGATTCTTCTCGACGTTCTTGTGTCCTACTTGGTTCTGTTAACGACTTTCTTGTGTCCTACTTGGTTCTGTTAACGACTTTCTTGTGTCCTACTTGGTTCTGTTAACGACTTTCTTGTGTCCTACTTGGTTCTGTTAACGACTTTCTTGTGTCCTACTTGGTTCTGTTAACGACTTTCTTGTGTCCTACTTGGTTCTGTTAACGACTTTTGCAGGACCAAAATAAAATGTTCCTCAAGGCGTTTTACTTAGCCCTCAACTCAAGAAAACACAAAGAAACTAAAACAGTCACAAAATAGAGCAGTGAGATTCATAACAAACTAATATTCACATTTGACTAGAGTAACACCTTTATAAACCCTTCAGGATAGAAGACTCAAAAGTAAAGTAGCAATTATACATAACAAAACCTAATAAAATACCCAGAAAGACACAAAGATAAAAGCACATTTCTTTGTTCCATATGCTAGGACAATTTTGTACAAATGCTCCTTCTTTCCTAGTGCTATTAGAGCATGGAATGGGTTGCCTGAGTCTTCCAGGAAAACCAATGACTTGGCAGAATTTAAGTCATTGGTTAACATGCATGACTAGATTGACCTTGGAACCCGCGTAGGACGTAATCATCTTCTTTTTTTAAGTAACGTCTGTATTTTATAAGATAAGATAAAAGTATCTTAAGACGATCCCGCACTCTCCAAATGTACATGCGCTGTATGTAACTTGAATGTCCTTTATAGCGTTGGTCATTTATACGCCTTTCGTTCCTTGACTGAATTTATCCTGTAATCGTTTTTAACCTGAATGAATAGTGCGCTCTATACGCCAGGAAGAGGCATTTCTGCAGCTTGGAATGCTGGGAAAAGGCTACGAGATCGCCCAATACTACCTCTTTATTTAACCACTGCTCTTCCAAATATGTGGAAAAAAATAGTGTGTTATAGATAGGCCTGCAATGACAATGAATTTCTGGCGCTCAGAGCGCAGGCAATGGATTCGCACTTTGTGGAAAGAGCACTGTTCAATCTCTGCCATATCTCTCATTACATCAAGGTTTATCTCACGTTAGCTTATTATTAAATTATCAGTATCATTAAATAATTACGACTAATTGATTGGCTTATTGATTCTTGTTTTGTTTTTTAAATGTATGTGTTGTCAACGACAATGAATAATTCAGCAAAGTTTCAACTTGATCTGAGAATGGGAAGTGGGAGAAATAACGTGTACAAGATTTTGACCAGACAGACAGATGGAGTTAGTTTATATAACCATTATTCCAACGAGAAACTACTTGTAAGGTGTAATATTTTGATGCTAGAAGTAAATAAATGTCATCAAAGCAGGAACGTCAAAGATCCTAAGTTCAAATCTAGCCCGCTTCAATCCCCCTGCCATTAATGTCATTTTAAGTTTTGAGCAAGGTCAAGGTCAATTAGACTAGATCTAGTCATGTGCTTTTTATATGCTACCAACCTCGAATTCGACATTTCCACCTGCTAAGCCCCACGCTCTTTCTAATAATAATCAAGATTTTTGAACAAATTTTGAACACGTTATTTCTCCAACTTCCCCTTTCTCGGATCAACTGGAAACTTTGCACAGTTATTTTTGTTCCTACCAAGGGCAAGGTTTGAGCCCGGGACCATCAACACGGCAGTCCAAAGCGCATACCAAACGACCACATAGCATTCCACGACTTGATGGCGATGACTTGCACCTAAGTTCAAACTTTCTTGGCTGTATGTTTGATTTAACGATATGCTAATTTATGCGGAACTGTGTTGTACGTAACATGTGTGTGTGTTCATTGATACATACAAATGTTTCACCTTTAACTATTACCCAATGTTTTAAAACATTTCTAATTAAAGTCTGAACGTAATGTCTTTATCTAGCCAAATGAAAATATGTTCTGTGTTGTCTTGTGTGCGCGGGCTTTGTGTGGTGACATTGGCGGTGTGATCAATGTCTAGGCTACAATCATGTCTCATGAAGTTTGTTCAATAGCCATCGGCAAGTTGAACATGACCGACATAGTTCATGCTATCACAGCTTGGGGAAAAAAAGAAATGTATTTGGATTCCTTATGGAAGTTAGGATTTTACTTGGGGAAGATTCTATACATAGTAAAACAAAGTGGTCCACGCCAGCCATATATATATATATATATATATATATATATATATATATATATATATATATATATAGATAGATAGATAGATAGATAGATAGATAGATAGATAGATATAGATATAGATATAACATGGGCGTAGCCAGACCCCCCCAAAATGAAATCCCCCCCCCCGAAGGGGGGAGTCGGAATTTAGTGACTGTTTTTTTGCTTTAATTTTGTTTATTTTAGTTGAGATTTTAATACAACCCAGCACAACCAAAGGGGTTTTGAGTTTAAAACCCCCTACCAGGGGGGTTCGAGTTTAAAAACCCCTACCAGGGGGGGTTCGAGTTTAAAACCCCTACCAGAGGGGTTCGAGTTTGAGGATAATTAAATACATCTTCAGTGTAAGAAAAAAAAAAGCAAAGTACGCACTCAAAATTTTATGAGCGTTGCCAAAAGGGGTTTTGAGTTTAAACCCCCATTCAGAGGGGTTTGATGCTGAAAATACCTCTTCAATATAAAAAAAAAGCAAATTACACAATAAAATTATTTGAGCGTAGCCAATCCAATCGGGGGTTTTGAGTTTAAACCCCTCTTCTACAGATGGCTTTTTTAAAAGTTTAAACCCCCTCCAGATGGTTTTGAGTTTAAGATCCCCCTAAAGAGCATTTTGAGGTGGAAAACCCCCAACAGATGATTTTGACAATAAAACTTCTCTTTTCGATATAAAATCTAAAGCAAACTACAGTCACTTAATTCCAAGAGCGTATTCAAGAGAGGTTACACATTTTTACCAGTGGCTGGGCTCCATTAATAAACTGCAGTGAATAGTCATCTGCCGAAATTGAAAAACACTAAATGTGGCTCAACAAAGATGGCTAAGACAGATTTTAGGAGTCAGTTATAGAGATCGGGTCTAAATCAAGGAAATCCTATGCCGAACTGGGAGTCGACCCCTTAGTAAGATTGTGCGAGAGCGACGCATGAGGTTTGCTGGACATGTTCTCCGACAAAATGAATTGCGCATAAGAAGAGTTGCAATGATATCCTAGTACAATTTAGCGCCACACTTTCATGGAGGTCTTCAGAGCAGGTGGGAAGAGGCTTCAGACATTGCCAGTGACAGATTTTTGTGGAAACATCTTGCCGCCAAATACGCCGAACGGCGCGGGAGGGTCTAAGTCAGTAAGAATATCATATTAGGTTTTTGAAATAGCTGGATAATACACTGTAGATACCTCAGAATATGCATTTTGTTAGCTTTCAATACAGGAAATAGTGATTGGCGGCGGGGCTATGCCCCGCGCTCGGGGAGCTCCCGGCGCTCCCTAGACCCCCTTGCTAGCAAGCACGGGGAGTTTACAATTTTTTCACTAACTCCAGAAAGTACCTATTTTAGAGTATAAAGAATGAAGGGTCAGACGCCACTCATTCATGGAGGTCCTCATAACGGGTGGGATGAGGCTTCAGACATTACCAGTGACAGATTTTTATGGAAACAGCTTGACGTCAAATGCTCCGGACGGCACGGGAGGATCTAAGTCAGTAAGAATAGTACATTAGGTTTTTGAAATAAAACTTTTTAATAGCAGGAAAATGCAGTGTAGATACCTCAGAATATGCATTTTGTTGGCTTCCAATACCAGAAATAGTGGTTGGCGGCGGGGCTTCGCCCCGCGCTGGGGGAGCTCCTAGCGCTCCCCCAGACCCCCTTGCTAATAATGGTGGGGAATATACAATTTTCCCACTAATTCATGAAAGAACCTATTCTATGGCACATTCTTCCGAAAAAATGGAGGGTCAGAATGCAATTAAGAATATGTACACACACATAAATACATATAAAAAAAAAATTTCGCTGGGGGGGGGGACTCCCCAAAACCCCCCCCCCCCCGAAAAAAAATCCTGGCTACGCCCATGATGTATGTATGTATGTATGTATGTATGTATGTATGTGTGTGTGTGTGTGCGCGCGCGTGCGTGCGTGTGTGTGTGTGTGTAAGTAAGTTAGATTTTCAGACCAAATGCTACAAACAATACGTATACGTTTATATGGGTATCGAATTTCAAAAACAAATATAAAGGTGCATTTATTTTTTTTTAACAATTAAATAATCTTTGGAATAGCCCTGTTGACCATTACGTCCTTCTTAAATGTGTGGAGGAACTCAAAGGAGACCAGAGCAAAATTTACGTATAGTTTACACAAGCTACAGTTTAGGGCCCCCACTCTCTTGGGGGACCCCAAAATAAGTGTCTGAATGACTTTGTTATGAAGAATGATGTGTTCTTTTTTTTTTACTGAGTTAAAGTTAAGGATACATTTTTTCACTATCTAGTCTGTTTTATTGTAGGCCTAAATCAGTTTAACGCTCTAATTATCCGAAAATCATATTAGCACTGGACTTATAAAGAGCCCCATATCTACACCGCATTCATTTCAAAGTTTCACCAAAGTTACTTGGAGAGAACTGACATGTCTTGAATATACTTGAGTGTACATCTGCGTGTGACCAACGAACACAGACTGCACTTCATGCTTCGCATTTCGATCTGCTTCTTTGGTAAGATCGTGCGATTGGTTATGTTAGTCTAGTGACAGTTTAGTCCCTGATGGCACTCACTCATTTTCTCTTCTGTCCCTCGTTCTCATTTACCTGGTTCTAATAAAACAGACTCAAAACGACACCCGCACCACACAACGAAATTTAGACGTCAATCTACCATGTCTCTAATGCTCAGTGACGTACCAGAAATAGTGCTTGGCGGCGGGACTTCGCCCCGCGCTGAGGGAGCTCCTAGCGCTCCCCCAGATCCCCTTGCTAGTAATGGCGGGGAATCTACAATTTTATGGAAACAGCTTAACAGCAAATGCGCCGAACGGCGCGGGAGGGTGTAAGTCAGTAAGAATAGCACATTAGATTTTTGAAATAGAACTTTTTAATAGCAGGAAAATGCACTGTAGATACCTCAGAATATGCATTTTGTTGGTTTTCAATATCAGAAATAGTGCTTGGCGGCGGGGCTTCGCCCCGCGCTGAGGGAGCTCCTAGCGCTCCCCCAGACCCCCTTGCTAGTAATAGCGGGGAATTTACAATTTCTCCACTAACTCATGGAAGAACCTATTCTAGGGCACAATAAACGTCTTCCGAAAGAATGAAGGGTCAGAATGTAATAAAGATTATGTACACACACACACATAAATACATATAATTTTTTTCCGCGGGGGGGGGGGGAGAAAAAAAATCCCCCAACCCCCAAACCCCCCCCCCCCCCGAAAAAAAATCCTGGCTACGCCCATGAGATATAGATATAGATATATAGAAAGATAGATAGATAGATAGACAGATAGATAGATAGATAGATAGATAGATATTATAGATATAGATGTTATAGTAAGTATGAAGTATAAGTATGGGATAATGTCAGAAGAAGGTAGAAGATAAGATAAGATAATGAAATCGGTAGATAAAAGCATAAACATATTCCACTATCTCAACAAACGGAGATTGCATTGAAAGTCATGAAAGACAACTCCAAGGTTCTATACATAGCTGGATAGTGTTTGAATGCTGAGCTGTGCGGTACGATTATAGAACGGTGCGGTGTTAATAGTGTCTGGTGCGAATGTGTTGCTGCGTTGTTGGATGGAAATGAAGTCAGAAAAGGCCGGCTGAAAGGATGAAATGACTTTTGTTTGTTTGATTTAGATGTCTAAGTGTCAGCTCTTGAAATTAAAAGTATATAAGTTAAATCGAGTGTTTGGTATTGAATTCAATGTAGTACTGAGATGAGAGATACAACTCTAGCTAACACAAAAATAGTATGTGTGAAAACACAAACTCAACATCGGCCCCCGGAAGGTAAAAGGGCAGGTTTCAATATGTTCTCCAAAAATATCAGAACCTGTGACCTATCAACAACCCAACTCTGACTCCGCCATTACAATAAAGAAGAGACGTGTACGTATTGAAAGTGTTGCCGATACTATTGTATGGGCCTCATTCACCAATCGTAAGCAAACATTTAGTCACGTGACAATATTGTATGGACCTCATTCACCAATCGTAAACAAACATTTAGTCACGTGACAATATTGATAAAACAATGAAAAAAACGTATCACGTGACAGCCTTTATGGATTGCGTAAATTGTATAGAAGAGATAGAGAACTACGTGGCTAAATGTTGTTTGTTTACGATTGGTGAATGAGATTACTTTGTAGGCTGACTAACGACATGATACCACAGGATGCAGAGATTTAGTAATGTTATTAGTATTAGTATTGTTTTTATTGACATATATTCAATGAACTGCTTGTTATGAAGATATGGTTCATTATGAACCTTGCCTGACTGACATTATTGAATTATTATCTCATTTTTTTTCTAAAGGGCAGGGCAATCTCTCATTCAAGGTCTCAAGGAAGAAACTTTTCCCTTTGGTTCAAAGTAGAAGTGTATTTACAGAACAGTGCAATGCATGCACTCCAATTGTATAATATAAAACATTGGTTATAAATTGTTTTAAATTATACAAGTACTAAATACATTCTTTCTGTTTTAAAGCAAAAGTAAACATTTATTCTAATTCTAAGTAGCTGGTATAACAGAAAACTCTTAATTTGGTAATACAAATATTTTTAGTACTTTTTTTTTTAAAGAAAATAACAATATTGAATTTTGCTATTAATAGTGAATATTAAAAATGGCTTGCATAGTTAATTTTAAGAAATAAACGGTTTAGTTTTAGAAAACAAAAAAAAAATAGCTCCTTGCATCAGAACTTTGAAAGACCTAAAATCGGATTTCAATATCTTTTTCTCTTTTCTGTGACCTAAACGGGACAAACAGTCAAGGGCGGAATGGCTATATGGGCATTTGGGCAAATGCCCGGTGGGCCGGTAGGGCCACCGAAATGGCATGATCGAAGTCACTATTGCACATATCAAGTTGTTAAAGGTTTTATAATATTCTTATTATATTCTTATTTTTATTTTTATAAAAGGCCCACTGAGCGTCGTGCTTAAACAAATCGTTCACAGACATTACAGTGTAATACTATTTTAATCTAACACATTTTTCGAAAATAAAATGTAGAATGTAGACAGTGTTACTAGTAGGGTTCAACGTTTTAGGGCCTACATAATTGTTGATTTGAAAAGACGCTATATTGCTTATTAAGATATAGAGTTCACTGTATGCATGCATATCGATACATTATCAAACTTAACAATGATTTTTAAGGACCGATACACCTAGAAATGGATGCCCATCACATGATAGAGAATTTGTGGGCCGAATTTTATAGCAATGCCCGGGCCGATTTTGACACCCAGTCCTCCCCTGAAACAGTCCACAGTATACTAATACGGTAGCGGCTTTTCCCCCCTTCCGGGGCCGCTAAAAATATTCTTGTTTCAAATGTGAGGTCGATACTGCTGCACGAGCCAGATCATAATAGAAAGTATAAAATTAAACTCAACAACCACTTTGTTCTGGTTATTGCTGCTGCCAAATACAAGTCATTTTTTGAAAATAAAAACTAAAGACTCAAAAAAAAAAAAAAAAAAAAATGACATGAAACTCCCATTGTTTGGAGAGTCTGAAACTCTCATTTCTTTGCCAGTTGTTTTTTTTTTAACGCTTGCCAAAACAATAACTGTGATGTCATATCCGATGTGACGTCATATCTGCTGGCAATTGTTGAAACCGTAGATCAAAAATGATATAATTGTTTTCACAAAATTTCATTTCTTGACAAACAAAACTTTGTTTCGAAATTTTTAGTAATCTTTAAATAATTTTTAGTGGCCCGCGAAAGAGGAAAAGACGCTATTAGTTTTGTGTGAAATGTCTGTCCGTCTGTCCGTACGTCCCGTTTAGATCTCATAAACTAGAAAAGATAGTGAAAATCCGACATCATAATGTTTTAGTCCATTCAAAGTTCTGATGCAACGGCTACTTTGTTCTTTTCTAAAAGCAAAAAATCTAATTTTTTAAATCACTTATGCAAGCAGTTTTTTCATAAAAATACACCACTTTTATAACTATTCACTATTAATAGTAACAAACACTGGAGACTCTTGAGTAATTTGCCATATTCTTAACACATTTATGAAACCGTTTGTTGTTTGTTTGTTGTTGTTTTTTTGTCAAAAAAAAATAATTTTTTTTTACATTTGTATTGCTAAGGTAAGTAAGTTCTGTCCTACTCACTACTACAATTACACGAAATAAATGTTTCCTTTTTTTTTTTAAGAGAAAAAATCTATTTAGTATGCATATAAGTTGGACATAATTTAAAACAACAATTAATAAGTAATTTTTCATATTATCGCGTGAACAGCAAATCCACAACGTCACTGTATCCATTCTTTTCTGTCATTTGTCTTTGATCGAATTTAATTCTGATATTCTTTCTGAAAATATTAATACCTGCCTTTTTACCTGCCTGGGTGGACCACTTCGGAGGCCGATTTTGAGTTTGTGTTTCCACACAAACTGTCTTTGTAACCTTGTTTTACTTATGTTTGTAAAATGTTTTACATGTTTCGGATGTTCCCTTAGAGATGATGGGAGATGGGAGCGGGCAGGGTTTGAACCTGGGACCATCGATAAATCCGAACGACAGTCCAGTTGAGTCCAGCGTGAAAACCGCACGACCAGACAGCCATCTAAAACTTAATTTTGTTTTAGACTCGATAACAAATATAACAAAAAATTTTTATTTTTAAATTGAAGCCTACATACACTTTAATTTAAATGTATTAATTAATTTAGGATTAGGGTTAAGTTGAAATGTTAGGGTTAAGTTATAAGACTCTTGAAATATTCTCTGTCTATCTCTTTATATAGCCTACACTAGCTTCTTTACATAGTCTATAGACGCTGTATGGCGTTTTCAAAGGGGCAACAAAATACTAAAATATTAATTATTGAAATATTTTCAGACAAACTCCTTGGGCTTTACAATTATGCTGGATTAAATCTGTTGAATAATCTCTTCTTCGCAATCTTTTTAATAAGTCACAAAAAAGAAAAGAAAAGAAAAATTAGTTATTAAAAAATAGTTTCTTTTAATCATGAATATATGGGTACTA
This sequence comes from Biomphalaria glabrata, assembly GCF_947242115.1. Classification (NCBI taxonomy): domain Eukaryota; kingdom Metazoa; phylum Mollusca; class Gastropoda; family Planorbidae; genus Biomphalaria; species Biomphalaria glabrata. The sequence continues at coordinate 34,916,169 of NC_074717.1, read as the reverse complement.
CATCTAGATCTACAAACAGGATCTCTGCTCAAATAGTGTACAAATTGTTGATAAAATCAGAATATAAATTTTTACATCTAGATGTAGATCTATCCCAAGAAAATGACACTCAAAAAAATCGATGAACCATCGTGCTAGCAGCGTAGCACGTTCAAGATGGAGGAGCCAATAGAAGTGATGGGAAGCACCACCCCCCACCCCTCCTTTCAGCGATGATCTTCCACTGTCAACAAACGAGGCGGGCTGTGCCTTTTTTTCTCTCCTTTTCCCACAAACACGCAAAGTGGCTGTAGGGCTTTGAAAAAAAAAAAAAGAAAAAGATAAAAGTTTGGGACTTTTTTCTTCCCTGCATGTGTTTTGTTGTCAACTAACGGTAAAGTCATTTGCTCAAAAACTTTCAATAGTATTGGATATTGGATGCTGCGGTTGTGAGCATACTGCCAGCAGGTCAGTCATGCGTGCAATGTTTGTTATTTTTACGTATTAAGTTAAATACTGGTCTAATAGAGCTGAGATGGTTGTGTAATGTGTGTGTGTGTGTTTTTGTTGTTGGCACATTTCTTGCTTTATTAACATATTAACAGAAAACACAAGAAACAAATCTCAACATGTTGGTTTTTTAAAGAAATACTTGAATATGTTAATTTACTTCTCAGCCATTTTAGACCCTTCTTAATGGCAAAGGTTTTTAAAGTTGTAGTTATTCTGTTGTGATACCAAAGTACACCTAAAACGTGAACGTTGTAAGAATTTCCAGAAATAGTAACCCGTCATTCAGGTACGGTAACTACAGGAATTGTGTCGTTCCAGGAAAGATAATCGTTGCTCAAGCGCTGTCTAAAAGTGCAGCTCTTATAATTATGCCTTTACCTGCTCTAGAGTAGAAGATAGTCATTCATTATATTGAATTTAAAAAGAAAAAATACATTATATTTTTAATTATTTTTTTGTGTGCTAAAAATACTGAAATATCCTCAACAGCATTTATAATAATTGCATATAGAGTAAAATAAATTGGAGTTAACAAGAAAGTTTACATGCACATTACACAATCTAGCACTCTTATATTAGTAAGCCGTAGGTGACCGCCGAAACAAATCAATATGAGCCGGAGTAACTTAAAAGAGGCATAAACCCCAAAGTGAGGCATAACCCCCCTCCCCACCAAAAAAAACAACAATTAAATCATATTGTAATATTTAATGTTCATTTCATCACTGAGGAGACCCAATCTCATTAGATAGCAGGATTTGTGATCTCCTTCCCACGTAAGCGGTTTAAAAAAAAAGGCCGAAAACAAAGAACACTGTTTTGTATTTTATAAATAGGGTAAGGAGGACACAAAAAAGATTAGGATTGTTGTATATATATGCTGTCATTGCAAAAACTTCGTAAAGTCTTGACGTACATTTTATTACACTAGACCACGTCACTCTAAATTATATATTGGTCATTTCTGTGTGACGCTTAATATTGAACCAATGGACCATGTATTCTACGTATGAAATAACAGCACACCATTTTTAATACGAGAAAATAGTGAAATAAATAATGCGAGTTCAATGCCAGCTCTACTTACAATACTATCCACGCTTATCATTGTTATCATTGAAAAATTATTATTTTTATTTTTTTTTTGGGTATTAAACAAAAGCGAAAATTTTTTTTTTAAATACTTTAAAAAACAATCTCCAATAAGGGAAGGAGCCGCACATTCGACGCCACAACATCAATAGTGCAAGATTTATCTTCATTTTTCTTTATAAAGCAAATTTAATTTAATTAATTACCTTAATTTATTAACTAATTGGTTAATTTTTTAAAATTAATTCGCGTGTTGACGCAGACAATGAATAATTTTTTACCAGACAGACGGAGAAAATGAATTGACACAAGATTTGTAAAAAATAAATATGTAGACCTAGCATCCAGTAGGAATGTATCATTCTTCGTTCTCTGGAATCAGTACCCCCTCGCGTCGCCCCTACTTTCATTGTGAATCTTCTTGCGCTGTCAGAATCCGAAAAAAAAACAACAACCCCAAAGCGATATAGATCTAGCCCCGAGTGTTGTGATGATGTAATCTTTAGCGTTGCTCTTATACCAGCTGTCATCTTTGTCATACTGTGCTCTGATGACACTCACCGTCGTGACACTTTGCACGCTCCAACGCATCCACGTTTTCTTTAACTGATAAACCCTATTGACCCCCCCCCCCTCCACCTACCAAGCTGGTCCTTCTAGTACGTATACCACCCAAGCTCCTCCCTTCACATTTTATCATCCTCTAATTGTGTGTGTGAGAGAGAGAGAGAGAGAGGTGGGGGGGGGGTTAGAAATGTGTTGTCTGAGTTTTGGGAAAATCCACATCTTCACATCGGCCTATCATCACCTTCTTTGTGTTGTTCAAGAAGTTAAAACAACATAGATAAACATAGATAAACATAGATAAACTGGTTCCTTGATAAGTCATCTTTCAAGACGAACATTTGACCGCATGATAAATAGCCCGATCTCACTTTATTGTACACATTATTGATGCCTGTACAACCAACCATCATCTTTATTCTTACTACCCTTGGTTTATTTACAAAAAAATAAGGGAGGTCGAAATTAATGTGGGTGCATTTCAACAATTAGGCCTATTAATAGTAAACGAAAATTGGCATCAGGATGGTGAATATCTTCAGAACAATGGTTTGCATTAGTAAAACAATGTTTTTTGATGGTTAGGTGTATTGCCCTGTGTGCGATGAAATTGGATGGTTAATATGACCCAATGTCCAAAGTAGGTCGGGGATATTTATGTAAGTAAATAAACGACAGAAATTCACTTTACCAATTAAAACACTTTAATTCTCCACGTAGAAATCACGACAAGATTGAACACATGTTATTAAGACACAACTTAATTTCAATGATAGATTCACTCAATTATTTGACATGCACCCTGAAACTTATTAATTGATAATCTTGCATCTCCCTTTTATAGGTCTTTAAATAGAAATATATCGAACCGGAAATAAAGTGATCATTTTTCATTTCCAATTAACTCCCTTTCGTTCCCCAATCTTCTGTCTTGAACGTTCGCGACCCAAATAGGTAAGAGAACTTCCTGTTTACACATCTCTTGAGACCTTCGTGCCTACACCACGTAACTCATGTGATCTTGAGCTATTATGATTAAATCTGTTAATATCTGGAGTATTGATAAACTGAAAGATGAATTGATTGATGAATTAATGCATTAATGAGTGGAAGTTTGAATGCGTGAATTTATTTATTTTCTTTTGATATTATTAGATAACTGTGTAGATGCATTGATTGATCAATTGATTAAATTGATGTAAGAGGAGAAAGAATCAATGCTATTACCTAGACAAGAAGATAGATCTAATAAAATAGGAATATCATGCAAAGGTTAAGAATGCAAGGCAGGGATTCAGAAGCAAGACCACATTGTAACTTGTAACCTCTGAGCACTTTAAAGACCTGAACGTCAGGTGATACATCACCTGGCTTAAATTGTCAGAGTTTCTTAAAACGGCAACTGAATCCCACGTGCTCTCCTAGCAACAAAAGTAGTTTGACGCGTCTCACCTAGACTGTTGTCTCAAAAACTGACTTTCTCGTAGCCTCCCTCTGTTTTATTAACTCAGACGCACACACCTTCAACTGCAGTAGCTATTGCTCACCCACTTCTCTTTATAGTCATATATCTTTCTGCAACCTCGCTTTATACCAAAATCTTTTCATACCAAAGTTATACTTGTCTCTTTTAGCGCCATTCCCCCAAATATCAGCCCCCTTTTTAATACATAATTTGTATTTCTTTTATAGCTATCGCAATTAATATATACCTATCTCTCTTTATAACACCTTTTCTTTATATCTAACCCTCTTTATACCTTCGCATCTTCTATAAGACTTAAAGTCCTGCGGATGGGTTATGGAAGTTGCCTATGATCGATCTCTGTGGAAAGAGCTTGCCGCCCTATTGGCCTCTCTTTATCCTTAACTCTCTGTATACCATCATCTCTTTATAAATACCTCTCTTTATGCCTCCTTCTAACCATACATTCAACTCCTTATAACACTTTATTTCGATCAGGAATTAGTATTTTTTTTCACAAACGTCAACTGGGTAAACAAAAGTGTAGTCCATTCTGCAGTAAATTTACTTTGCACTGTAAAGTATTTAATGTGTATTTACTTTGCACTGTAAAGTATTTACTGTATATTTACTTTGCACTGTAAAGTATTTACAGCATATTTACTTTTGTACTGTAAAGTATTTACTGTATATTTACTTTGCACTGTAAAGTATTTACTGCATATTTACTTTTGCACTGTAAAGTATTTACTGTATATTTACTTTGCACTGTAAAGTATTAACTGTATATTTACTTTGTACTGTAAAGTATTAACTGTATATTTACTTTTGCACTGTAAAGTATTAACTGTATATTTACTTCTGCACTGTAAAGTATTAACTGTATATTTACTTTGTACTGTAAAGTATTAACTGTATATTTACTTCTGTACTCTATAGTATTAACTGTATATTTACTTCTGCACTGTAAAGTATTAACTGTATATTTACTTTGTACTGTAAAGTATTAACTGTATATTTACTTTGTACTGCAAAGTATTTACTGTATATCTTTTAGCCTTTGAGTTCAGCTTTTACTAACTCACATTTAACTATGATGAATATTCAACGAATCTTCCTTAAAGGTTTAAGAAATAAATTTGAATTTGTTTTCAAAATGTTAAGCTAAACCTGTATTCTAGATTAAGATCGTAAAAAAAAGTTTGACGCTGATAAACGAAAATATTATTGGGAGTGGGGGTGGAACTTTGAGACATTGTCACAGTATTAATTTTCCTCTTGATGGAAAAGTTTGGAATTCAGAGCTAAATAAATTCTGAGCAGTCCACATTAGTTTTTCACTTTACATGGCTCTGCTGTGAATAAACTGACGTTTGGTAAACTCGCTCAGAGTACAGTGACAACTTTTTCAAATCAATCTTCGAAAAAACAAATGTTCCTTGGTCTTGAACGAGAAAATATAAGAACCACTGTACATTGATTTTTTAGTATTTAAAATTAAACTTTTCTTATTGACAATTAGTCTAGATCTTTGTACATGAAACAAAAATTCTAACAAATCAATCTGGACTTTCTGAATGACAGCAATAATGTTTTAAAAATGTCCTACATTAAAACGGGGGATTCATCAATATAACCAAACAATGACTCCCCGTTGTTCAAGGCACCATTGCGACGCCTCATCTACACGCCCTTTCCGGACATTCATTCCAAGATAACGTTACCTGAACTTGTTCAGCCTCGCCCCTCTACTCAGCCAAGTCACTAGGCACCTGCTGAGAAGTAAGGTCTACATATGTGAAAGAAAAGAAAAGGAGACTCTGGGGGGAGAGGTAACCAACAGAATGTCTGCATCAGAGAAACACACGTAGATTATCTATATAGATCCAGATCTATACAGTACACACCAGAAAGAGACAAAGAAGATATTTTTTAATTGTTTTTTTTTTCTTTCCACTTCTGGCAACAGGTTTTAAACATAAGTTACGTCCCCTTGGACTGTCACGTGGAACTTATAATTATTAGACCGCGCCATGCGCCCTCTGTAATTATGCATTTTTAGTCAATGTGTGTTTGTGTATGATATAATGTGTGACTTGTTTGCTAGTGTGTACATGTGTTTGTGTGTGTGTGTGTGTTAGTATGAGCATGTGTTGTTGTTGTTTTCGGCTATGCTCTTTTCAGAAAGTTAGGCCAAATTAGATTTTATAAATATGAAAACCAAATCCAGTTGTCACATTTCATAAATGTAACATTACCTGGCAACATTTCCTGATAGAGACGATACAACGATACATTTCTACGCAGAAACAGGGGCGAAACTCCATATCCCGCCCCCTTATAACTTTCAGTAACCTAAATTCTATGAGTTTGTTTTAAAGTTAATCATTGTATGTAAATCGTGACGTCATTTCCACTTGTTGGGCCACGACAAAAATGTGACATGTTAAGGTTTTGTTCCAATGAAAGTGGCTCCGGTCTATAGTCAGTGTAATGTCTTCTGCTTTCAACGCGTGCCACGCTTGTGTGCAACAAAAAACAAAACAAAAACAAAAACTATACATTTTTAGAAGATATTTATTTTTATTTCGTTTTTGATAGGTAAGTGATTATTTTTGTATCCTACTATTACGCGTCCAAGAGAAAGTTTCGTGTAGACTCTTGGACTTAAGTAAAAGGAAACAATAATTATTTATGGTAAGAATATAGCAAATATAAGATTCGCACACTCCTTTCTATTTTTCTCTCTCTCACTCTCCCTGCTTTTCTTTCTCGCTCTCTCTTTCTCACTCTCTGTCTGTCTCTCTTGTCTATATCATATTTCTAAGTTACCTCTGACTGACTGGCTGACTCAATGATCAAGATATATCTCAATCTGTCGTACGAATTAGCGTGAAATTTCCTACACATGTTCCTTTTACCTACTAGCCGCGTGCTAAGAACCGTCTTTTAATAGATTCGCAACCTGACCACCGCAAAACCGCAAGCTTTCTATCAAATCTTTGTATTTTATTTTCGGTATTTCCCCCAAAACGCCAGTCTAATTATAAAGCACTTTAACAATAGCACAGAACTTTCGTATTTTTAAAGCAATTTGTTTCCTTTTTTTCCACCCATGTCTACTTACATTTTATATAAAGGCATCATATTCCATTCCAAAAAATGAATAGGTAGAAACATCAATGCCCTATTCAGGGGCGGACTGGGTATCAAAATCGGCCTGGGCATTTCTATACAAATTCTATATCATATAATGGGCATCTAATTCTAGGTCTATCTGTCATTATGTTAAGTTTGATAATGTATCTAGAAGCATGCAGACGGTGACATCTACTATCTTTATAAGAAATATAGGCCTTTAGTTGCTTTCTAATCATTGAGTATGTAGGCCCTAAAAGGATGAAGTCTACTCGTAGACTATTACATTATTTCGGAAAATGTGTTAGATTAGGAGCGCATGCGCATTGCCAGGAGGCACCATAATATATTTATTACCGCCCTTGATAAAGCAACCGGATGTTCTGAGCATGGATGACGTAATGTCTTACACAAGAGCTCTTCAGTTTTGGAGAGAACAACTATGCACTGCACTGCACCGTAGCTTCTTATGCGACAAAATTGCACTCTCCCTCTCCTCTTCCTCTCTCTCTTTCCGACCCTCTCTCTTTCTTTCTCTCTCTCTCTCTCTTTCTTTGCACATTGTGCTCTTTTCTTCTATAAATGTCTGTCAACATCTCCCTTCCTCTATCCCTTCGTCCTTTCTCTCTCACTCTCTCTCTTATCCTCCTCATTTCTCCCCCTCTCTCGTGTAGCTGTGGTCAAATCTTGGCGGACAAGAATTTCAAGCACACCTCCAATGCCAAAACAAACAAGATCAAAATCCGATTCGACCTCAAACATCAAACATCGCAGGAGAGAAAATTTTGAGGGTTCCCTTGAAATGAATAACGAATAATGCTTTATATTTGAGTAGGTCTTTTCCTCTCTACAATTTATTTCTACATTCTCACTCTTATCCTCTCCCTCCCTCTCTTTCTTCCCCATCTACAACATGCAAGACAGGGAGTTGAGGAGAGGGGAAGGGAGAACAATAACTAATTGCAAAAATAAAAAAAAAAATCAGACGCTACTGCTTCTTTTTGTCAACGAACTTGTTTCATCAGCTGGAGGTTTGGTGGCTATGTAGAAAAGCACTTGGCTTCCGAACCGAGGGTCCCGGGTTCGAATCCTTCGATTTTAAATTTCGGGATCTTTAGGGTGCCTCTACAAAAAAAAAAGAGAGGTTGAAATTAAGGAGGGTACATATCAACTAATGGGTACTTGACATTAGTTGTGGAAACGTAAAGGCGGTAGGTCGTTGTGCTGACCATATGACACCTTCGTTAACCGTGGGATGGAGAGAGAGAGAGAGGTGCACGGGGCGCTGTCTTTGCCTAGTCAACGTCCTCCAATGGCGTTTACCAAAGAAAAAAAATCATTGAATCATCATTTCTGTTACACAATAGAAGGTTCACTTACAGACAATGGAGAGGTATGTCGTTCGTCTTCGTGTCTTAGTGACAATGTCAAGTTAGGGTAGTGTAGTACATGTTACGCTAGTGTAGTACATGTTACGGTAGTGTAGTACATGTTACGGTTGTGTAGTACATGTTACGGTAGTGTAGTACATGTTATGACAGTGGGATAGGGATTAAGAGAAATCAGACCGAATCTGAGACTAACTATTGGGAGTGGCGCGAGGGAGAAAAAGAGCGCGAGAAAGAGAGAGGAAAAGAAAGTGAAACAGCAAGTTGCGAGGTTCATTGGTCACAATGACTTTGTGTTTAAGGACTCTTCGTCTTATTTTTCTGGCTTCATGTCTCTATAACCTGCCTTGTGGACGTCATGTCTCTATAACCTGCCTGGTGGACGTCATGTCTCTATAACCTGCCTGGTGGACGTCATGTGTCTATAACCTGCCTGGTGGACGTCATGTCTCTATAACCTGCCTGGTGGACGTCATGTGTCTATAACCCGCCTGGTGGACGTCATGTGTCTATAACCCGCCTGGTGGACGTCATGTGTCTATAACCCGCCTGGTGGACGTCATGTCTCTATAACCTGCCTGGTGGACGTCATGTCTCTATAACCTGCCTGGTGGACGTCATGTGTCTATAACCCGCCTGGTGGACGTCATGTCTCTATAACCTGCCTGGTGGACGTCATGTCTCTATAACCTGCCTGGTGGACGTCATGTCTCTATAACCTGCCTGGTGGACGTCATGTCTCTATAACCAGCCTGGTGGACGTCATGTGTCTATAACCTGCCTGGTGGACGTCATGTGTCTATAACCTGCCTGGTGGACGTCATGTCTCTATAACCTGCCTGATGGACGTCATGTCTCTATAACCTGCCTGGTGGACGTCATGTCTCTATAACCTGCCTGGTGGACGTCATGTCTCTATAACCTGCCTGGTGGACGTCATGTCTCTATAACCTGCCTGGTGGACGTCATGTCTCTATAACCTGCCTGGTGGACGTCATGTCTCTATAACCTGCCTGGTGGACGTCATGTCTCTATAACCTGCCTGGTGGACGTCATGTCTCTATAACCTGCCTGGTGGACGTCATGTCTCTATAACCAGCCTGGTGGACGTCATGTGTCTATAACCTGCCTGGTGGACGTCATGTCTCTATAACCTGCCTGGTGGACGTCATGTGTCTATAACCTGCCTGGTGGACGTCATGTCTCTATAACCTGCCTGGTGGACGTCATGTCTCTATAACCTGCCTGGTGGACGTCATGTCTCTATAACCTGCCTGGTGGACGTCATGTCTCTATAACCTGCCTGGTGGACGTCATGTCTCTATAACCTGCCTGGTGGACGTCATGTCTCTATAACCAGCCTGGTGGACGTCATGTGTCTATAACCTGCCTGGTGGACGTCATGTGTCTATAACCTGCCTGGTGGACGTCATGTCTCTATAACCTGCCTGGTGGACGTCATGTCTCTATAACCTGCCTGGTGGACGTCATGTCTCTATAACCAGCCTGGTGGACGTAATGTGTCTATAACCTGCCTGGTGGACGTCATGTGTCTATAACCTGCCTGGTGGACGTCATGTGTCTATAACCTGCCTGGTGGACGTCATGTCTCTATAACCTGCCTGGTGGACGTCATGTCTCTATAACCTGCCTGGTGGACGTAATGTGTCTATAACCTGCCTGGTGGACGTCATGTCTCTATAACCTGCCTGGTGGACGTCATGTCTCTATAACCTGCCTGGTGGACGTCATGTTTCTATAACCTGCCTGGTGGACGTCGTGTCTCTATAACCTGCCTGGTGGACGTCATGTCACTATAACCTGCCTGGTGGATGTTCGCTCTTCTATTTCATTTTAATTCATTCACGGCTTCTTTCGCTTCCCGCACTTCTTGCTTGCTAGTGGCCAGTTTCTTGGGTTCTTTAAATCGTGATAACACGCCCCTCTTAAAAAGAAAAAAAAATATCCCCGTCAAGGTATTTGTCACACACATACACGCGCCAGCACAAACACACACACACACACACCACGCATGCATACACAGCTACACACAACAACGACGTCAACCGGTTCTGTTCCGGTACATGTAGAAAGAGGGGGAGGGGGAGGAGTTAGAGAAGCGATGGCGAAAAGAGGAGAGGGGGGAAGTGGATGGAAAGGAGGGGGGAGCGGAGAGGGTGTGCGACACAGAAGATGGAGGAAAGGGGGGAGGGGGGACACGCCAGAGGGGTGCACACATTACCTGTTGATTTTGTGAAGAGAGATGCGGCACGCAGGTATAGCACACCATATTAGTACTCGACTTACCAGTTAAGTTTAGGACCTTAACTCTACGAGGTGTGTATATGTAATGACTGTGTTGTCTTCTTCTAGCCTGTGTGTGTAGCAACACGGCGACTGTTTACATGCCTGTTTTTTTAATTATTTTACATTCGCACTGGTTAATTTACCTGGATATATAGAGACCACAATACCACTTCTACTAGTCAGATCTTACGTCTTTAAATAATACGTTCTTTGTTATTACTGACACTGCATTGGATACATCAATTACAGGTCTAGAGCTAGTTGTATATATATATTTTAACACTGTGGCAATTAAGTTGCTGTCAGTTGTAACGTCCGCCGCAAGACCTTTGAATTATTAGAACAGTCTTCGACTTTTCCCTTGGATTTGTTCAAAACATAGACTCTATTAACTCTATATTTCACACGTAAAATGGAGTTACCTGCTCACATATAGATCTCAAGTTTTCTGGACATTAAGTAAGTCTATAAAATCTTTACAATAGTATCGTAAAATTAATTAACAACTTAGTCAAAGACCGTGAGCTCACGCTAAGTCCCTGTGGGAAAAGTTAAAGCAGTTGTGCTGTCCACATGATACCCTCGTGAACCGCTGTCCACAAGTAGAGATTCATACTCATAGCGCTGGTTGAGTGTTTCGTGGGTGTGTTGTTTACCGTTGCCTCTATAGTGTTATTGTTGTCACTGCTGGATTGACATATAGGCAACATAAGCTAAAGCCCCACTTGCTGGGGGGGGGGATTATTTTGAAGAAAAAGCAAGGGAATAAAATGCCTTATATTGCTTCCTCAAATAGCTTAGGGCCTTACCGAGTCTAAATCCGGCCCTGGTTGTTTTAGTAGTAACGTTGAGGACTGGACTACCATTTGGTTTGGACCAATAAAATGGACTTATCTATTTTATCTTAGTTTAACTATTACGTCTCTGTCGAATAGATCTAAGCTAATATTTTCTTAGGGAAAAAGTAAATGTTTGTTTGATCATATTTGATGAGTTTATCTTTTACAAAAATGCATATGAATGATATCGACGGACAATCTGGGATCTTATTTAAATTACCTTGACATTGGTTTTACACGTTCTAAGACATCTGTGTTCTATCAATACGTACGTAGTTGACTCTGATGATGATGTGGAGTTTCTAGCCCAAGTTACATGGTGAAGATATCAAGTCGTGTTTTCTTTCATTCATCGGGCTTGTAGAACATTCTTTTTATTATCTGCTCCTGTCATAGAGATGTTTTTTTTTCTTTGTGACACATGCGGAGGGGGGGGAAAGGGGGAAATTCAACTCTCCATTAAAATTATTAGTTTTCATAAAATAACTTTTAAAAAGCTTTAAACTCTAGGTAAATAAATAATCTTCATCACCTCCGCAAGGGGGTGGGGATGGACAAAAGTCCAGGGTCATATAGTAGAGATGTCTGCCTGGTTGTGTCGTATGTGCTATGGACTGGATGATCCCGGGTTCGAGACTCGCCCGCCTCCATCCCCCGTTGTCCTGAGATGGTTTGAACTGGTTGCAATAATCTTGAGTCTTGAAGGAACGTCTCAAACCTGTACAACTAGAGAAGGTTTGTTCGCACATGTAGAATATAAAAACAAACAACAACTCCATTTCTGTACTACAAGATTAGGTCTAGATGGTGAATGGTAAACAAAGTTTCCATGTATTATCATCTCGTTCTCTTCGTTCTGCCGTACACACTATATGTATTGCAGATGTAAAGGACCAGTCCATTGAGTCTTTGGTTACTATTGTTAAGACTTTATAAGTAAGTAATACGAAGTACGATTTATTATTATAACTCCCCCTCCCTCTTTTCCCCCCATCCTATTAGTGAATGTGTGTTTGTCTACATCTCTTTCCAAACTGAAACTTTGTCAACAGTGGAGTTTGTATCGAATCAAATGGGGTAAATACAAATAAAGGCATGACAGGACCTACATAACAGACTCCAGAGCTTCTTTATTTTGTGTCCGTCTTCTGGCTATCAAGTTATGACTAGAACACGGCCCCCCTTCGTCTTAGGTGTGTAGAGATTTCACAGACAAGAATCGCACGCGCGTTTGTGTAATTAAAAAGCATGGGGGCCGCTGCTTAACGAACAAACTGCGTCAGACGTAATTAATATAATGTTAGCCATCATTCGTTATGCAGTACCTGGCTGGCCTGCAATGGACGGGCATGTTTAGTTCTGCTTTAGATCAAGACACTCTGGCCACACGTACACTGCATATGAAAAAGGAATACCTCTCTTAAGGTTGAACTTAAAAAAATAGGGGGAAAACATTTTACCCAGTCGAGAGACTCTAACACTGTCTAGATTACGAAATACGTTGTATCACGAGATGTGGTTTGGTTAGATCGCTAGCACGTTAAATAGTGAACCTATGTATCTAGGAAATAGATGTACAATAACATGGAACATCCGTCTCTCTCTCTCTCTCTGAGTCTTTTAAATAGGCCCTATTCCTTGTTTTTTTTTTGTAAATTGATGGAATGGTGTGCCAATTACTATTTTAAAGACTGTTACTCTATTTACGCACACACTATGAGGGTTAACAGCCTCATCTATATACATCCTGGATCGGGTCAATTGGCCCTAGCAACACGTAAAAGCTACCTATAGCTACTAGCCTCATCTACACACACACACACAATATATATAATATGGCTGCTACCAAAGCTGTACACTGTTTCCACTTCATGCACGCATTACATTTGAAATGTTCTTCAAATCCTGATACAGACGTTCCTTGAGTTTATTTAATGAAGCTCTGTCGCTGCCTTCCTCTCTGTCTCCTCTTTCTATTTCTTTCTATAAAAAGAATTCATCCGCTGTTTTTTTTTACACAAAGCTTATATCACCTCACTCAGTCTGTCTGTCTGTCTGGTAAAAAGTCTCTACACGTTATTTCTCCTACATCCAATCTCGGATCAAGTTGAAATTTTGTACAATTATTATTTCTTTTTCCTGACAACACAAGAACCAATAGAAATAAAATAAACCAACTGTTGTAATTAATTATTTTGTTTGGTATCGAACAAGGGAAAGATATTGTACTTGAATAATGTGGTGGTATAAGTTGAATTAGTCCTCTTTATAGAGAGAAATAGGTCGCCGCTTTAAAGTTTGAAACTAACAGTAGATAACTATAAAACCTTCTATTTTCATAAGCACTTCCCTGGCACAGTGGTTAGTGTATTTCCTTGAGAAGGTTTGAGCCCTCGAGCTCCAATTCTGGTCGTTCAACGTTTTTATATAAATGCCTTTAAAAAGCGATCGCGGTAACACTAACACAGATCCCCCTTCTTTCTCCTCCCACCCAACCCTTTCGCAACTGGTCCAGACGATACGATCATAGTGCATTGAGAGAGCTAAAAGCATGAAATTGCGCTAAACAAAAACAGTTCGTTAAAATATTTCTAACCGAACATATTTATTATTGTTAGTCTAGTTCTGTTACAAATTTAATGACATGACTGATACAAACTAATTGATACAACTTCATTTCATATAAGCTTTCTTTTTTTTTTTTTTTTTTTGATGTTGCCACACCCTCCCCAGCCCCTACAACCACTATCGCGCGATTCTGAGCCAAACTTCAGCAATACTGTCGATGCTGCTTGGCTACAGATGTTGCACACGCCCCCCCCCCTTCCCAACCCAACCAATACAAAAGACTCCCTATCAGACCAACCAGTCAGGTCATTATTGTCCGTGCATCAGATGTTACTCACTCAGATATCTCTGTTTGGTGAACTAAGGCTGTTTCTGATCTAGCTGACTGGGTAAGTGCCACACTATTTGTGTACAACAGTATACGTGTAAGTTTAAGCCTACAACTTTAGGTGATCGGTGAGCCCTATAGCAAAGCAAAGGTACCCATGTTACCGGGTTCAAGAATAGGATACAACGTTGTTGTTTTCTTTCAATGGCCCCTTTTGGTGCCTATCGGTCATTGACCCGACGCATTGAGCCCCTTTGAGCCATGGTGTCACTGGGTGAGCCAAAGTAGGATCTCGATTGTACCGCGTGCCAAAAAAACATGCCTCTCGCGATGTAGATACTTATTGCACTAATTTACCTTTGATGATTAATTTGGTTTCTGTGCCTCCCCCGCGTCAGTCATAGGTTGCTTGGCTGCCGCGTTAAATTGGCTTTAAAAATAAAATCAGCTGCCAAATGTACACTTTTATTTGGACCTCGGTGTCGTTTTATTTTGACTGTTGATCCTATTTTTCTGCTTGACCAAACAACTTTGAACGCCAGAGACGTCACCGTTCTTCTAAAACAGTGTTTCCCAACTTGTTCTTTAACCAACACTGCACACATTCTGAGTATTTAGAGGAACACTAAGCTTGTTGTTTTCCATTGTATCACTCCAACTTATTAACCTTGAACCAGGGGTGTATATTATATAGTCGCAGGGCCGGTCCTACAGATTGCGGGGCCCTATGCCTAAGACCGTCCCTGTATAGTCGTACATGTATATTAGTCGGTATGTTTGGGTGGTGACTATTTAACTAGCCAATGTTTGATGACATCTGCGCCCCACCCATCCACCCCATCACCTTCCACATCCTCTCCCCCATCGCCACACCTTACACATTTCTGTTGGTTGGGGGGGGATTCCACTTCAACTAGCCGAGCTCTGAACTGATTCATTGGTTCCGTGTTTAAAAAAAAGAAATTATAATAATATCGTTTCGCTTCAGTTAATCTCCTGGGGCCCTATAAATTAAAGGATGGCTGATCAAACAGGTTAGATTGAGTATGACTACGGGTGGAATATATTTGCAGGAATCTCTCTACTGCACCTTGAGTCGCGTACTTAGTAGTCTGAACTAGAGCGTAAACATCCATTACTTATCATGCGTGTTGTATCAATAAGGTTTTCAGCCATAACTTCTGAAACAAAATCTGTCGCCGTTGAATGCCTCTGACCACCGAAATCAAGCTCAATTCTTGCACGTCTTTTCTGAGCCTGGCCCAACCCGGCAATGACTAGGGACTAAAATGGTAAACCATATAACGTCACTACAATCACTTTTATTTGCTGTCCAAAAAGAACATTGAAAACATTGTGATGACTTATCCCGAATGAAAAAAATGTACAAGTGTATCCATCTGCAGACATTGCAAGAACAAGTTCTAGGTCCCGCCCCACCCCCAACCTATTCCCCCCCCCCCTTTTTTTTTTTCTTACATTGTCACTTGACAGAATAAGTCAAAGCTTCCCCCCCCTCCCCCAACGTTTCCCGAACAATAAAAAACTTCTCTTACACCCCTCCCCGTTGTTTGCATAAGTAAAAACTTCTCCCTCCCCCCACCTTGCCCCCCCAAAAATGAACAAGCCCCCTCCCCCCCTCCAATAACATTACCCGAATAAGTCAAAGCTTTTTCATATTCTCAACATTGCCCGAACACTTTAAAATTCTCCCCAACATTGCCCGAACATGTAAAAGCTTCTACATCCACATCGCATGGAGAGGTGATCAGATGTAGAACTTTTTTTTTTTTGTTTTTTTTGTTGTTTTTTTTAAACAAACCTCCAAACTCCAACAACTTTAAACAATTCAACTCTAAGCAATTCATAGTAAGTTATTACCCATTTCAATTCGCAATATTTGTACCGAAACCTAGAAAATATTTGTACCGAAACCTAGAAAATATTTGTACATAAACCTAGAAAATATTTGTACCGAAATCTAGAAAATATGTATACATAAACCTAGAAAATATTTGTACCGAAACCTAGAAAATATGTGTACGTGAACCTAGAAAATATGTGTACATAAATCTAGAAAATATGTGAACATAAACCTAGAAAATATGTGTACATAAACCTAGAAAATATGTGTAGATAAACCTTGAAGTTGCTAACTTGCTGGCATCACTGCTCCTCCACTTTCTGTGCCTTAATACCAGATCTACTCGCAGTTTCCTTGTTTAAAATACTAAATGTACACTGTTTGACACTATTAACCCCTCCCCCCCCCCCAACCTCGCAGCTAAACATTTGCGCGCACTTGTCTCATTAAGGAATCTTTTTCTTTAGATACTCACATACCCCTGGTTATCAGTCAAACCGATGCCTTGAAGTCCAGGGGGTCTCGATCAAACCCTTGCAGTAAATGACAAACAGTCATAAAGTCACGTACATTACCAGACAAAGGGAATTTACTCTCTAAAAGTGAATCACGGTAATCTACTCTTTGTTTACACTTTGATTTTTAAGATCCAGTTGACGTTCAAAAATACAATAAAAGAGAAAAAGAAGACAAAACTATATGAAGAAATGTGGTGGCTATATCAAAAAAAAAAAAAGTAAGAAAACGCAAAGAGGAAATGGGATACAATTTGAAACAAATAAGCAAAAAAGTATCAATGTTTAAGGACACCTTATTGAAAGATCATTATTCCCAACTATGCCTCAAGCGAAAGAGATACCATATCTGATTCCAGTTCCAAAGTGCTAAAAAAAAAATGGAACACACATTATTGTATACTTTTAAAAATACTTCACTAATTGGTACTATTAGAATACAGGAAACACCAAAAAAAAATCTTGGGTTCGCCTCCCATAGGAAAATCTCTCATTGTGTATGTTTGTTAGAAAAATTGGTTTCACTTTTGTTACTTTTGCCCTGTTGCACTTATAATGAGTCCGCAATGTGTGCCCCAACACCAGTGACCAATGGTGCATCGCATTAGCTCTACAGGCGCACGCACTCGGAACGACATGCACGCGGCATGACGTACGGACATGCACGAGTGTTGTCGTCAAAGTTCGAGCCAAAACGAATGGCAAGGCGAGATGGAGCGGGACGGGATCTTCATTAGTGAAACAGAAGGATCCCCGGCATCACTGTTGCGTTCACTCATCTAGAACGCCTAAACAATTGTCATTTTGTTTCTAACTTACTATCTTGTCATGTTTCGAGAAAGTAACATTATTCCTTGTACAAAATACGCGAAACCACCTGACACCTAAATATTTGTCATCATGGGGGTTTTGAACTCTCACCCCTCGGTTTGGAAGCCACTCAGATCTGTGCTATGCAATGCTCTATTGTTCGGCTAGATTATAGTTCCATTCTGATCCCAATGCCAATAGTTCAGATGATGAAAATGTTACGCGTCTGTGGCTTACGAGAGTGTTACACGTTTAGCACAACGACCAAGTTACTTCCCCCACTTTTTTCCCTTCTTTTCCAATGTGAAGTGTGAGCTAGAACCGAAGTTAAAACACCTGAGTTAAGAAACTTGACCTCCACTAGGGTTTGAACTGAAGATCCTCGATTTGACATTGGGCAAAAACAAATCTCTTTGCTTTAGAATGTCCTTATAAAGTTAGATCGCCACAATATTTCACAGATTCTTTAATATTTTCTATGTAAAAAATAATTTTGTCAATTACATTATGCTACGGTCACGACCCGAAGTCTAGACACTGAGTGAAATGACTAGCCACATCGAACGCTGGGGTCTTTCCATCGGCTTTGGACCGTCGGTCAAATGTATTTGTGATACGGCTTGCTTGGCCATACTTTGGGACCTGGGCAGTTATACATATACGTGCAATAATGAAAAGTATTTAGTAGCAGCTTCTTACCATGCTTCTACCTACTGCTTCTACCTGACACGAGAAGGTATACATGCTTTTTTTTTTAATTAAAAGTAGACTTTCTTGTTGTAATACCTGGACAAGCTACTTTACATACTTGTTGACTTAAACAGTTGTTTGTCTGCATGCTTCTCCATTTAACTCATAAACAATCTTACTTTGGCTAAGCTCGTGGCTGCGATACGTATCAGGGAAAGGGGGGGGGGTTGTCAAATCCGAAGGAGTCTCCGGAAAACATGCATGGCTTCTTTTTTTTTCCGGCTTGTTCATTATATTTTTTAAAAAAAAATTGTTTAGGCATCTTCGTACACCATGGGAAATGGAGAAAGGCAAAACACGTTGAAAAATACTTTAAAAAAAACAAACACTTTGAATTGACTTTTGAAACATCCTTTGCCCTCCCCCTCACTCCTACTCAATGTACTTATTTCTGGTCGGCGACCCATGACCTCCACTGAACCATTAAGTGTTTTGAATCTTATGGAAGTATCTCGATCGATTCCAGCTAGTTTTCAAATACATATTGGATTCGATGCGATCGATATTGATGTCTATTCTAAGAATATATTCTCAGCTATATCTGACGCTCTAGAAACTGGAATCTCTTTATGGACAGCAGTTTTCTAAGATAACTTGATTAGGTTTGAGACGAAATGCGGACTTGATCCTCTGTGCTAGTAACTTTCTAAACTCTGTTCCGGACCACCGTTGCTAGCTACAAATATCACTCCTAGTAACTAGTAACCCATTGCAATCTGTCACATGTCTCTGCACACACCGCCAGATATTACCAGTCAATAAGACAAAACAGCACACAGCGTGCAGGGTAAACAAAGAAGACACGGTAACTTCTGTTGTTTTCTTTTTTAATAGTATGCGGCAAGTCCGTTGAGTGTGGCAGTTGACCTAGTTCAACCCTCTCTCTTTACCTGGAGTCTTGTCAAGTGGTTTGCCTTGGGATGGGGGCGGGGGGGAGAAAGGTAAAATTATATAACAATTATTGTGCGAGCACTCTTAATTGGTTGTTGGGTTGTTGTTTTTTTTAATTACTAGTCAAGTCATGTTAGTTTTACAGATTATTGGTGGATTCTGAGTTCCCAGGAAATGATTGGAAGGAGAGAAAGTATTTTGTATAAAGTTTAATTTCATTTCTAGGCCCATTTTGTCTTCAATCTTATGTCTTTGGGAAATGGCAAGAGCCTATCAGAAGTGCTACAGAAGTCTAGCCTGTTGACATTAAAGATAAGCAACCAGGGTTACTATTCAAAGATTAGCGCAACATCACTCCTTATTGTGTGTGTGTGTGTGTTTTACGACTGGATCTGGTGAACAGCTGACCGCGACACTTGTCTTTTCTCTCAGACATTAGGTAGGCCAACTAGTATCAGGTCTTCCTGTGATAAGTTCACCACAGACAGGCGCGTGCACTGGGATACTATTAAATGGACATTAGAAGTCTTTTGTTGCAGTCGAATATTAATGTTTTTACTACTATTTTTTTTAAGGTATCTTCTATCTATCTATCTATCTATCTATCTATCTACCTATCTATCTATCTATCTATCCATCTCTCTCTCTATCTATCTATCTATCTATCTATCTATCTATCTATCTATCTATCTATTTATCTATCCATCTCTCTCTCTCTCTCTCTCTATATATATATATATATATAAATATATGACAATATATTGACAATATTTTATTACATTAAGAATAAATGAGTTTATATTCAATATTGATCATATCTATTAATGTTATAGGACTATAGCATCACTCACATATCCAGATCATTGTGTTAGACTGGATGGCTGCTTGGTCGTGTGGTATGTTGTCTGGACGGTCCCGAGTTCGAAGCCCTTCCGCCCCCCCCCCCCCCCATTTCTAGCCCTACTTTGGAAGGTTTGGGCTAGGATTATTCTGGAGGAACATTCGAAGCATGTAAAACAAACAAAATCTAGTTTCAAAATGCAAATAGTTAAGATTTATTCTATTAGGCTAAAGAGGAAATAAAGGACACAACGTCAGGGTCTGTTAGCTGTAGGTTCGGAGATCGATATCTAGGCCATTTATAGTAAAGGAAAAAAAAACGAATTCTTAAATTTCTTCATTTAATGAATTACGATGTGAAATACGCTATTTGATAGATGACTGCGAAACCAAATGTATCCGGGGACGTATGCATATAGTAATCTGTTTTAGACATTTAATCTAAGCGAAAGGATTCTTCCTTGAGGCCTGGAATGAGATATCGGTCCTTTAAAAAAAAAAAACATCATTTAGGTTAGAGATGATTATTCAACTTCCATACCAGACTCACACCGGACAATGGATGACTCACACCGGACAATGGATGACTTACTAACCAAGATCACGTTGGCCATAAGAGGACTTCCTTACCAGGATCACTGAACCGGATAAATTTGGTATATAACTTGATGGATGATGAGTAGCAGAAGTCGGGCCCTGGTTGTGGAGTGTAGCCTGGGGGGCTTTAAGGTGGAGAGGGGCGCATAATGGATGAAGACATGATTGAGTGAGAAAATGACTTTCCTAATGCTCGTAGGAAAACAAAGTTAAGTAGGTTGAAAATAACTTTTAGTGTTACAAATGAGGAATAGGAAAGAGTTTGGGAGTGGGTACGTTTGTGTTTCTTGCAACTTTGTAAGATGTTTACGTGTTGTAAAAACGGTCATGCTAGTAGTGTCCCTTTACAAGTTCAATAATCTTAGTACCCTTTCCCTGTAGCTGTTCTTCATACTCTCTCTCTCTCTCTCTCTCTCTCTCTCTCTCTCTCTCTCTCTCTCCAGTCATAAAAGAAATTAGTATACTTATGCTATTTATACTTACAGTCCTAATTTGTAGCAGCTATTAGTTTTGTGTTGTCTGCCTGTCTGACTCCTTTAGTTCTCAAAGGCTAGAAATGATATTGAAAATCCGATATCATGATATTTTTAAAGTTATCTATGCAAGTTGTTTTTTTTTTAGGAATGCTATAAAATATTTGTATTATTAAATTAAATTTTTTATGTTATACAAGCTACTTTAATTTTAAATAACAAATTTGCGTTTGTTTTAAAAAGGAAAGAATGCATTTAGTAAGTATAGTAAAGTCGAATAAATTTTAAAACATTTAATAAGCAGTGTTGACTATTATAGAAGTGAAATGAAGTAGACATATAGTAATCCGTTTTAGACATTTTATGTAAGCGAAAGGCTTCTTCACTGAGGCCTGGAATGAGAGATCGGCCCTTTAAAAAAATATCATTTGGATTATAGATCCTCATTCAACATCACATTTGTAAAAATATCGTCGGCCTCTTTCTGTACTGTAGGCAGAGTTATCGAGAGGCCCGATAGCAACGCTTCACGGGTCGGAAAAGTCCCACGGGCCTTAGTCTGAGTAAGAAATAAATGGCACTTATAGTACATCTGTGTTTTCTATTCAATGTATGAACTAAAATACAAAGAAAGACTAGAGCTGGATGAAACTGAACAGATGTTTCTTGCTTTAACTATTTGTGTGTGTGTGGTCACTTTGGGCTATCTAACGTTGACATATATTATTTTATCTTTTGGCAGGAAACAAACTGTGACATAGACTCCTGGAAACGTTTATGAAAAGTCCAAGTCTAAACGATTTCCAAACAGAAAAGAAATACAAGTGTTTTCTTTTATATGAAGATTAAAATTACATGAGAGATTTCTCGTGTGAGTGAGGACTACACGTTTCCATAGCAACCATCTACTGGACAGGATATTTTCTAAGGGAGATTTGTAACATTGACTAGGATACATTTTATACATAGACAAAAAAAAAAAGAAGAAAATAATAACAAACGAAGGCGGATATTCACAACGGCATCGCTAATCTGTGTGAGAGGGAACAAGAAGAGCGACAGAGGCGGCGTCCAATGGCTGCCCTGCCACACATCGTCTGCTTCTTCGTGACCACGGCTGGCAAGAATGGCGATGAGCTCGGGTCGGACGAGGAGCAGATCGTTCAGGTCGTCTACCTCCTGTACGACCAAAACAATAACAAGGTAAGAAATGGGCATGACCTAGAGTACCTTATAGTAGACTAGTACAAACACGTGGCCTGTGTACGCCTGCTGCATCCTTGTAGCCAGATGTGTGTTTAATATGCCTGAGTGTGTTTGGTGTCTTCCAATAGCTTTTGGCTGGTTAAACATTATATATGTGTCGATTTTTTTTTAAAGCTAAGTACTCTGAATACTGTGTATCTTGTTTAGGACGACCTCTTCCGACATAGGGATCTGTTGCTTATATTAAGCGCAATCTTTCTGTCACAGCACTCGTTGAGACTTGAAACTATTTTTTTTTTGTCAGAAATCTAAGCCCATTTACTCCTTAATTAATGTCTATAATATCTCAGTCCAGTGACTCCCATAGTCCAGTCTATAAAATCTCAGTCCAGTGACTCCCATAGTCCAGTCTATAAAATCTCAGTCCAGTGACTCCCATAGTCCAGTCTATAAAATCTCAGTCCAGTGACTCCCATAGTCCAGTCTATAAAATCTCAGTCCAGTGACTCCCATAGTCCAGTCTATAAAATCTCAGTCCAGTGACTCCCATAATCCAGTCTATAAAATCTCAGTCCAGTGACTCCCATAGTCCAGTCTATGAAATCTATGTCCAGTGACGGACTTTTGTGGCGGTCCTATCATGCATTTTACGTGTCGCTGTACGAATAGAAGAACTGTTTCCTCTGCCGATTCTTGTCTATGATTATTTTTCTAAATCATTTTCATTATGATATTAATATTTGTATTACAATGAAATAGTCCAGTAAAAGTTTCAGTTGTGTGACAGCGATTAGACAATCTGTTCTGTTATAGGGCGAGACATGTCAAGAGATCCAATACATCTCTCTCTTCTTTAATTGAAATCCTAGGTTTGGGTTCATTCATCGGAAGAAGAAAGGGGGAGGGGTGTAGAACCCAGTTAATGCAATTGTCAGAGAGAAACCTGGTTATACTTTTCAATTAACTTTCTATGTATGAATGACTATTTTTTTTTTCTTTTACTGTCAACACTACTGTCAATGGGGAATAAATGACACCGTTATTACTGACAGTTTTGTATTTAAAAAGGCTTACACCAATAGACTTGTAATTACACAAGGAAGAAAGTAGGTCACCAAATCAGGTCTTACACCGATGATCTATTTTTACTTCGTGACTTAACCAGGAGTGTATAGACAGCGGTATACTGTGTAACACAAGGCTGTACTGTGGCTGGATATTTGTTTTGGCTCATCCTAACTCTTAGTTATATGTATAATCATGAAATGGGGTTATGTCTTTTTTTTCATGAGGGTTTTGCAACGTCAAATGTCTTCTTCTGGAATAGAGGCATCTTGTAGCAGACCGCACCCCACTACCCATACCTTGCTACACCTGTGGAATTTATCGGCAAATTAAAAACAGTTTCCTTTGCATACACTTAGTGATGTACAGAAAGTCCACTAGAAGTCAGTGTGTGTGTGTAGCGTCACGCTCTGATTGCTTCCATTAGGTGACTACATCTTTCACGTCCGTATGCAGCCTGGATGCCACGAAATCACTTTGGAGAATTACACACACAGGGCCCCCCTCCCACTTTAATAAATGTCTTTAAATGTATTATATTCAGCTTAGAAACACCACACACACACACATCCGAAAGTTCTTAAAAGTGAGCAGAAGACTTCAATAAAATGAAAAAAGCGCCATTTTATTTTAGTAAGATAATTTCTAACGTGTCCATATTAGAATGAATATTTTGGCGATCTAACGACATTCTAACGGAAATGGCCAAATGCCAATCTTAAACTCAATATTAACCATAAATTGATAAAAAAAACAGGTTTTCTTTATTTTTAACGGTTGAAGTTTTAAAATATTAAAGCTTACCCTATAATTAAAAGATAAAATATGAAAATACTCATCGTGATTCTAACCCTACATTTGAATCAATTCCTAGATCCAGCTATAATTCCTCTAATCACACGTAGATTGATCTAATTGTAACCAAGTATACCATTGATAAACCTACTCCACCATAATTGTGTTTCCTTTGTGACTGGAAGTAGGTGTATACTCTCTACGCCTTTTCTCCCTCATTCTCCATTGCTAGGGCGGCCCCAACAATTGCGGGGCCCTATGTGAAATGGATTCCGTGGGGGGCCAGTCCGGTTAGGGATAAGGATAATAAGTGAAGCTTACGATTTTATATTAGAAAATAAATTCATCTTTGCATTAAATTTTGTTAAATGAAAGCTGACAATGCCGTGTTTTTTTTAATCGCGCGTAGGATTGGCATTGACCATATTGAATGACACCCTAAATGACAATTTTGTCTATATTTTAGGAGATTTTTTATAAGTTTTCAAGAGATTTCCAGGACTTTTTCGTATATTTTGCAACTTCAGGAGATTTCCAGGATATACTGGAAAATTGGGAGGCCGAAGGAACCGTGTTATAAGTTAGAATGGTTTAATTTAATAATTTACACCTAGAATTAGCGCGGGAACTATGAAAGTGCGGGGCCTGCTGCAGCACTTTCTTCTCTAATTCTATTCGTTTTCTTTCTCTTTTTTTTCTCTTTTGACCCTCCCACCCACTCTTTTTTAAACTCTCTCTCTCTCTCTCTCTCTCTCTCTCTCTCCACTATCTTTCTCTCATAACCACCTACTTTTTAGCTGTTGTATGCAATTATCCTCCACATTTCTGACACACGCCCCGAATCTAAAACCCTCGAAACTTCTTTTAGTGAGATTGCTAAGGTGATATTATCACACACACACACACACACTTTGAATGGGATGTAACTCTGCACGTACCCTTCGTTTCAGCAAATATAGATTTTAATTGCATCTTTGAACAAGACCATTGAACCCTGCCTATATATATTTTTGCCCGTGACACCAAGCACTGTAGATGTTTTGACAGGTGTGGGAAGTCGCTCCTCCTTTTTTTTTTTAACGAATTAAAAAGCATGGAGAATATCGTATCATTTCTTTATGGAATTGTCGCTGCAGATGGATATCGCGAAAATTAAACTGCCAACACCTTTTCCGCTTCCGTGAATGTGTGTTATTAATTTGACACGACCAGGTAAATATAACGAGGGCTAGCAGCAGTTTTTCTCCCATTTCGATAGTGGGGGAAAAAATGTGCACCACCGACGCTGCAAGTCTGATGTAAACCATGTGACGACTTCAGGTCGAGCGATGCAGAGACGGAAATAGATGCTTAATTGTTTCGTACGTTTCCTTATGTCGTTAATCTTTTTAAATCTCTTAGCGACGGATCTCTAAACAAGAATGTCAAGCGGTGTGTGAAAGGGAGGGGCGATACTCACATTATGAAACTTAATTTACTTATTAACTATGCCACGTGTCTAGTGGGTAAGATACAGATTTACAAAGTAACCGCCTTTACCAAAGACGCCAGATATCGGTTCTAAAAAAAAAATGGTTACAGACATACTGATTAGAGGTACAGGTCAAGTCAGAGGGGGGGGGGGGAGCCTTGTGTTTTCCGCGTGAATCGCTAGCGAGAACCAAGACGATAATTTCTTGTCAGGGGGAAGCAACAATTCTTCCCGTCTTGTCATTGATACAGACGCGGCAAGAGTTAAGGGACTTAATTTGCTCTATGTGGTTGTAAAAACAAAACAACAACAATTAAAACGTGTATATGTGTGTGTCTAGTGATGTACATCCACAGGAAGCTAATGATCGTCAGTGCTGCTTAAATATCTACCCATCAGTTTGGACAAATTGGCGCATGCAGTCAAAGTGTAGCATGTCCATCTCACTTGAGAAATTGGCCCGGCCCCCGGGGGTGGGGGGAGGGTGATGCCTGCAAACTTGTGTCCACTAACGGGATTATTTTTAACCTTCTTCGTGAGCTGGTACTAAGCCTGTGAAATCTATTGGGTGGGGGGATAAAGCCTTTGATCTGGTGCAGCGGCGGTGAAGGGGGTAAGGATGTCACAGCTGCGTATGACCTGAGGATGGAGGCCATGGTGCATAGTCAGACACAGTCAAGTGCACCCGTGTGCGCGCACACCCACGCACACACCCACACACAAATGTACTTACACACCCATGTATACACACACACACACACCCATGTATACACACGCCCATTTCTTCCGAATACATTCGTTCCCAGATTTCCTATCTTGAACCTGGGAGTGTTGTAGTCTGTTTTCCGTTTGGGGATTTGGCATCTGTCTGGGTATACGAGATCGAGATATATTTCTTTTCTTTGCAAACAATCATGGTATCCTGGTATCCTGGAAAATAATTTATGACGAAATGTCCTTCATACATTGCACAATTCATTGATGAACTTCTAAACGATATAAACGTTTTTTTTTAAATGTGTTAAAATAGTTCTTGTCGTTCTGAATATTGTTTTGTATCGCTGTTGATCTATAGGCACGTTGAAGTACAATAAAAGCAACATCTTTTAAACGGAAGACTGAAATAGATTTCACAAATCAAATAGCAGAATAAGGACAATAGGCTTCTGTAGTTGGAATCCAATTTGAACTGTTTTGATATTAACACATTCTGTAGACATAGACTGAACAAAATAAGACGCTTCTACATCTTTAAGTTCTAGGTAAGCGTATGTCTCGTGCAACCCAAGAAGACTGAACACCAACAGTTGTGAATATCTCCTTAGAAATAGTGTTGTAGGTATTGAATCCTTTCTGAAAATGTAATGTTTACTGGAGCATGATGACACAGAAGACTACATTTTTTTATTAGCCATTTTCTTTTTCTTTATTATATATAATATAGTACAAATATATTTTTTGTAACTATAAGAGACTTGTACATTCTGTTTCTAAAATTGTGAATGCCTAAAAAAAAAAAAGTTACTTGTTTTATTTTAAACAAACATGTTTAGTTTTCAGAAAAAAAAAAGTAGCCCGTTGGAGCACTATACAGGCAACAGAGGAACAGGACATTCAGTAATGCTTTTAGCTTTTGAGATCTAAACGTGACATGCAAACGGATAGACAGACTGCACAAAACCAATAGCGGCTTTTGCCAACGGAACTATTGCTCTCTTTACATTTGTGCATTGCACTCATTTCGCAGTACAGGCTTCGTCGGCACATGGGGTTCATAGTAAGGCAATGACTCTAGACATCTAGATCTATTTCTATGATGGTATTAGGACCAGTCCTCTGTGATGGCTTGCGTGTGTGTTTATTTCAGGAAGGCAGTTATCACCCTTGCCAGTTT
Source organism: Biomphalaria glabrata (assembly GCF_947242115.1). NCBI lineage: Eukaryota > Metazoa > Mollusca > Gastropoda > Planorbidae > Biomphalaria > Biomphalaria glabrata. Next base: position 34,888,817 of record NC_074717.1, on the reverse strand, counting down.
AAGGGGAATTCCCTCGGAAATGTGTATGTGTTGAAAGCGTTTATTGTTTGTTATTGATGTATTCAACACATTAGTTCCCACGAAGTGCTACAGTTGCAGTTGATAAACGTCCCACCCATACAAGCGAACTTACACGGCGAGAGCCTTTGTATTCATTAAGACTCGAGTGCACCGTACGTCAATCGGAACAAAGAATAAAAGATCCCTAAGAGAGATAATTCAATTGAACTCGAACGATCGCAGACGAGAGTTCCGCATTATCTTCCTTTCTTATGTAAATGCTTACGACAGTGATTCTAAATATATTTATTGTCGGCCAAACCGCAGCAAAAAATATTTAAAGATTATAGAATATACAGACAAATTGTTCCTAGATGTTTCTTTTTTTTTTCTGATCTTTTTAAATCTATAAAAGAAAAATAACAAGGAATTGCAAGATTTTTTATTAATCCAAAAGTTCTGAAAGGAAAAAAAAAAGGAACCACTGGGCGGACAAGATGTCCAAGCGTAAGATGTCACGTTTTTCACCAGAGCACCCAATAGTCTTGACCCAAACAAATGTCTGCTGACCAATAATGTCCATTTCAGTTGCTTTGACTGGTCGACATCTCGAGATCCCAGCACCCACCGGGGTTCGAACTCGAAACTCTTACATCATCAGTCATTCGCATCTCGGCCACACGGCATCACCGGAGCTTAAAAAAAAATTGAGTAAATATTTTATCTGGCTTTGTGACTTATTTTTTTAAGCGCAACATTATCGCACACACATACACACACACACATTTAAGGCATATACATGTCTAGTTTTAGGCTTCGAAGTGCGTACAAAAGTGTAATGTATACAAAAAAACTTACTGAAAAGAATCCTTTATCAGGATCTGCCAAGTTATTTCTTCATAAGATCATCTTTGTGTTAGATTCTGCAAAGGTGGGCTTCGATTGCAGAAGACTTGAAAACGGTATAAAGGTTATACCAACTTTAAACATAGAAGGTGAAAAATCGTCGGTTTTAATAATTTCATTTCAGAAAGGGCTACAAATTGGTGATGTTTTGCAGAAATACAAAACAATTGATTTCATAGATTTATTTATAGATTTCATTTTGACCCATGAATTAAGGGCCTCCTTGGACCCCCCCCCCCCCACCCTTTTTTGCGGGGTGGGGAAGGCGGGTTGGGGGAACAATCCTTCCCTCCATCTCCGGCTCGTACAACCTGACGGAACTAACTGGACAATTAGAATATCTTATGTCACCTGAAGTTGTTAAGGATACAAACAGCAATGTAGTTTTGTCGAGAACAAGCATAAAATAAGATACCCAGGCTAGGCCCAAGGTTACTCAGCTCTAGAGAAACACCCTCTTGTGGAAGTACTAGACTTGGCCATAGTCTGTGTCACAGCAACAGCTTGCCAGGATATGAGCATGCGGAGCCAAAATTAATAATGCTAGAGCAATAAACGCTGGTGAGCGAAAATGACAAAGCGGCAACAGAAGGTGTGTCGTCTTTGTTTACCGGCCTACTCCAACCACGGCTGTCTGCCTTTCCAAAAAAAAAATTATGCAGGGTATTGTTTTTTTGTTTTTTAATCGGCCATCTGTAATTGGTAGACTCCTTTTCTATATGTTAACTTCATTGTCTAGCTAAATATATAATTTACACTATTGAACATAGGATAGGTGAGGCTTAAAGAGCATAGTTATCTAATGTATCTATCTATAGTTCAAAGATATTAAATTCAGACGTTAGATCAGTATTTCTCAAACTTTTATCCCCCTTCCCTTTTTTGTTTTAGAAGCACTGTAAGCTCCACCAGCGGCGTGGGACGGGCTGATACAGAAGTGTGAGGCATCCGAGGCAGTAGGACATGTGGGAATGGTACAGACCAAAATCATTGCGCGAAACTAGTATCAACTCTCAAATATAGCAAAGCACTAAGGCTCAAAGACTACTCCCCTAGCTCTAAGTCTGTACTATGGCTCAAGGTTTATTCACACTTGTTTACATCTACTTGTTAGACTACTTATGTTAGAAGACCCTTCTTGTTGTTTTTAATGAACTGCGTAACTGTATATTTTGTATATGTTTATTTGCTGCCGGGCGCTTACACTCTTCTATTGACTGCTCTATGGACCAAACTGAACGTTCTCGTGATAACGGAAAATACTGTCACGTGATATCCGTCGTTGATTCGAATTAGGTCATAAGTTGTATAGACAAGATAGGGAAGCACGTGGCTCAAAATTGTTTGTTTACGATTGGTGAATGAGGTCCGATTTGCTTATATACAGTATCAAATGATATCTAGTGTGTGCGCTCCAGTTTCCCTTCAAAAGTGTCGAAAACGTTCTTGTTGACTCTCTTCACTCTTTTCTTTTCATCTGGCTCCAACTGTGTGCCATAACCATATTTATAGCAAAGCCCGTCACTGACTGTAAATACATTTGAATCTTATTTGCGTGAGCATTATATAATTAAAGATTAGAAATCGTACAAGCCCATTGTAAAGCTTGTTCTTATGTGTTGTCTTAGTGTGTAGATGGGAGTGTGTTACTTTATTGTGTTGTTTGTAAAAATGTTTTACATGTTTCGGATGTTCCTTCAGAGTTGAAGATAATTACTTCCTAGTCCAAACCTCCCGCAGGACGACGGGTGATGGGAGCGGGCAGGGTTTGAACCCTGGACCATCGATAAATCTGAACGAAAGTCCAGCGCGCAAAATCGCAAGACCAGGCAGCCATCCTGTGTTAGAGAGAGAGGTGTGTAAATAACACAGAGAAGCTGCTTGAGCAACAGCTTGTTGCTAGGTCAACTCACACATCCCCCCAACACCCCGTCTAGTCAACTACTCAAGATCAATACAGTCGTTTATGAAGCTGGCGTAGATCTCTCGCACAAGCTGACCAGGACAGAACGTTGATCAAATAAAAAAAAAAAGAAAAGACCCTCGTGTGACAGATTTTATGAAAGTTTTTCGTTTTTTACTTGGCAAACGATCACATTCAACGACCTGTCCAAATGAAGAGATTCATTGCCTTTTCCGAAGCAGCTTTTAATACTACCTTGTCAGTGGATGAAAGAGGCACGGTGGCTGAGCGGTAAAGAGCTTGGCTTCCAAACCGGGGTCCGGGTTCGAATCCTGGTGAAGACTGGGAGTTATAATTTCGATATCTTTGGGTGCCTCTGAGTCCACCCAGCTCTAAAATGGGTACTTAACATTAGTTGGGGAAAAGTAAAGGCGGTTGGTCGTTGTGCTGGCCACATGACGCTCTCGGATCAAGTTGAAATTTCGCACAACTATTTCTTGTACCTGACAAAGCAAGAATCAATTTTAAAAAAATAACCAATTAGTTAATTAACTATTGGTAACTAATTGTTTTGTTTGGTAACAAACGAGGGAAAGAAATTGTACTTGACAGATGTGGTGGTAAAAGTTGAATTAGTCCCCTTGAGCAGGCTTGAGCCCTTAGTTCAAATTCCAGTCCTACATTTTTTAAATGTATTTAAAAAGCGATCACTGTAACATTTACACAGATACGCCCTTCTTCCCCCCCCCCTCCCCCAAACCCCTATCCCAACGGGTCCAGACAGGTGATAGGATGGATCATAGAGTATTTAGACATCTAAAAGCTTGACATTACGCTAAACAACAAACAAAATGGTACAAATGTTTCTAATCGCCCGGATTTATTATTGTCAGTCTAATCTGTAATTACACGACAGATCAAAACTAATTGATACAACTACACTTAATATAAGCTTTTTTTTAAATATTTTTTTTTATATTCTCTTTTTTATTGCAGTGCTGGGGAGAGTGAAATTTATAATCACTCATGCCAAACATTAATTGGGCATCACCAGTATATATATTATTTATATACATATTTAGGCCTATAAATATTATCATGAAGCCTCCTGCTTCTTATACGTACCTTCATTGTTATTTGTTGGTTGAGGTCTAGGGCCATCACTTCACAATGTGAGGGTTTAGATTTAGAAAGAATTGTATCCAACCCGAACCCTCACAGTTTTAAAACTTGTCTTCATGAAAACGAACCCATCTCGCCTGGAGTTGCCACCCCTGTCTACACGAACAGGGGGGGGGTAGGTGTTCGGGAGTAGACTGTGAACCCATCTCGCCTGGAGTTGACGCCCCTGTCTACACGAACAGGAGGGGTGGGTGTTCGGGAGTAGACTGTGAACCCATCTCGCCTGGAGTTGACGCCCCTGTCTACACGAACAGGGGAGTAGGTGTTCGGGAGTAGACTGAACCAATCTCGCCTGGAGTTGACGCCCCTGCCTACACCAACAGGGGGGTAGGTGTTCGGGAGTAGACTGTGAACCAATCTCGCCTGGAGTTGACGCCCCTGCCTACACCAACAGGGGGGTAGGTGTTCGGGAGTAAACTGTGAACCCATCTGGTGTTCTGATATATACATCATCTCCTTTAAGCGCCCTGTGGAATCAATACATCAATACATTGCTTGTTCTCCCTGGATATCAACTTTTAGCCACAGCTGTTACGACGGATATATCAATATTGGGGGAAAGTACTGGATGTGGAGGGAGGAGAAGAATATAGTGGAGGTTCTAATCCTGTGGTGGTATAATATGTTAATAGTGTCTTTTAGGACGTGAATGTCACTTTTCTAAAGTGTCCACTTGAGACCTGAAGGTTAGGAGTCTGAAAATGTTTGAGACTTGACATGATTTTTAAAAGTTCATTTGACACCTAAAGTTCAATGGTTTTTAAGTGATCATAAGAAACCTATCGGTCAAGACTGGAGAGTGCTAACTTTGCCTTCTGGTTCACTTCAGCGTTGTATGCTCTATGGTTCACTTATCTTTGTATTTTAACTGCCACATAAACGTATTGACGAACAAGGGAAATATTTTTTTAAATACCTAAAAAAACAAAAAAAACAACTATCTGTGTCTCTAGAAACTCTAGACTCTGTACAAAAACTACTATCCTGCAGCGTTGATAATGTCAATGCACATTAAATGCACCTGTTTCATGAGCACACATTGATCTGAAGAAACACCTGCAGCTTTAACTCACAGAACCAACTGTGTTCAAGTTGTTTTTATGTCGTGTGTGTTAAACATGGTCCTTGTTGTTGTTTTTATACTCAGTATATTGTAGTGTTAAGCCTTATTTTTCATATATATATTTATAACATTATAATATATAATGACATTACTTATCCGTCTGTTCAACAGTGTTGTGCTAACGTGTCTTTGTTTCATTCTGTATGTTAAAGTCTGTTTGTTATCAAAACGATGTAACAACTTGGTACAATTTAACTTTGTCACCCGTTATACTGTAAAATTTGCTACAAATCAACATTGTCTTTCATTATAATGTAAGACTCCCATTATAATGTGCACGAAAGCCCATTATATATATATAATATATATTATATAATATAATAATAATAATAATCTTTATTGCTCGTAAGGAAAGTTGTCTTACAATGTGTGCATTACACCAAACAAAACATTATAACTATAAAAAAAAAACGCAATGTACATTCACACCAGACTCACTCATAATTTACATGTGAACTCGTGACTTATCATTTGATAGTCTGCTAGATGTGCGTGGGTTGGGGGGGGGGGGAGATAGAGAAAAACCTGAACGTCAATATGATGGACATCTGTTTCTTTGACAGACATTTTTATTAAACACTTTGACGCTATTGATTTGGTCTCTTACTTCTTTATGTAGTCATTCTTCAGTCATTCAGTCATTCTTCAGTCATTCTTCAGTCATTTAGTCATTCTTGTCATTCATTCAGTCATTTTTCAGTCATTCTTCAGCCAGTCTTCTGTCATTCTTGAATCATTCATTCAGTCATTTTTCAGTCATTCTTCATTCTTCAGTCATTCAGTCATTCAGTCAGTCATTCTTCAGTCGTTCAGTCAGTTTTCAGTCATTCTTCAGTCATTCAGTCATTCTTCAGTCATTTAGTCATTCTTCAGTCATTCAGTCATTCTTCAGTCATTCAGTCATTCTTCAGTCATTCAGTCATTCTTCAGTCATTCTTCAGTCATTTAGTCATTCTTGTCATTCATTCAGTCATTTTTCAGTCATTCTTCAGCCAGTCTTCTGTCATTCTTGAATCATTCATTCAGTCATTTTTCAGTCATTCTTCATTCTTCAGTCATTCAGTCATTCAGTCAGTCATTCTTCAGTCGTTCAGTCAGTTTTCAGTCATTCTTCAGTCATTCAGTCATTCTTCAGTCATTTAGTCATTCTTCAGTCATTCAGTCATTCTTCAGTCATTCAGTCATTCTTCAGTCATTCAGTCTTTCTTCAGTCATTGTTTTTTAAGACCCTGTCTATTCATGAAGTTGTAGTGTGGGAATATAATAACTGTTGAAGGAATTGGACTTTTGTGAGGCCAACATACAGACTGTTCACAGCCAGCCTGGCCACTAGGTGTTGCTTTATAAATTCTTTCACCGTCAAGACCAAGGCCAATTCTCACAATTCTCGGGCTTAGGTTCTGTAACATAACTGTATACTCGCAGTAGTTTACAAAGAATTAATAAGGCTTGTCTTAGTCTAAAGATTAATGAGAAATGCAGTATTCCACGTGGATACGCAGCCCCAGCTTCTACCTACATATTTTACCACATCCAGTTTACACATTTATTTAGCAAACAAACACATTTGTCTTTAAAATAAAAATTACTTTTTTTTTTAAGTGCACGCTCCCGTTAGAACTAGTGTGTTCCAATTTCTTATGAGTCTATCTGTCAGAAGTTCAGAATATATTCTGCTATGTCGTATGCTTGTGTAGATGTTATTATAATACATTATTATTATTGTTCGTGCGTAAGGCATGAAGGTATATACTGGTCTAACGAGTTCCTTGATATTTTGAAAATAACTCTATTTCTAGGCCACATTGCGTATTTTAAGTTACTACTCTATATATATTAAAAAAAAAAAAAAAAACTAATGCTATATTTAAGAATATGGCCTACTTCAGTTTCGAAAAGGCTATGGATCATCTCATAGAAATGCTGGACATTAGCTGTGGCTGGAACGATGTCGTCCACTCAGCAGTTCCTCCCTCTCTACCCAGCTGATCTATCCAAAGGAACGGCAACTCCCGATAACAGTTTGAGATCAGCGGCATCGCAGATAAGGTTGCCGGTTCCTGATTTGTCCTCAGGGTTTGACCCCCGAAGCCTTTCCCATGATTGGGTATAGCTGAAAGGCAGCAGAGGTTAGAATTCAGAGTTTTCCTTCTCCTAGGTGGGTAGCCAGCTAAGGTTGATGAGATCCTCTTGCCCGAAGTTTACTGGTTTAGGCGCCAATCACTCGCCTTTGCCCTTTCTGTTAGTGATAAAACGTTCCGCCGGACCCAATATCTGGGCCACACGTGAAGGCCAGGAGTTGGACTGGTTGTCAGAGGCTATTTTAGACACATGCCATTGTAATAATTTTATAGAGTGCTTATTTCCAAAACCACTTCTGGTAATGACAACCTTACGTTTACCTATCTACTAGGTGCGTAATAAAACGTATCTAGGTAGTCGAAACTAATTTGTTTTTGCTACTCATTTTTCTCGAAATCTCTGTAAGTTTTGAGTAGAGCTAAGAATAGCTCATAAATGTCCAACCGAATCTATAATACAATTGGAAGTTGCGCAAACCCAGATAGGTCTAGAAGTATTTTGAGTTTAAAAAAGAGGAGAGACTAAAGATTCGGGGGGGGGGGTGTTTGTTGTGCTTCATTTCAACTTATTTCCGTGGATTGGTTATTTAAACTGATGTACGGTGTTTCTTTATATAACAAGTAATGTGTCTACTTATTTTATTCTACAATTCACGTTTGTGATGTTCAAATATTCTGTTTTCTAAAGTTTATTTGAGTTATTTGGATAATGTGTCGCTAGATTTATGTCTAGAATTGTATCGGCTTGAAATCAACCACGCCATGCAAGCGTCACATCCAGTACGTCCGGCTTTCGACGGGACACGAGTCCACGACCTCCGTCTTTTTGTTTTCTTCCATGACCTTGTTTTGTATAAAATTCTCAACTTTTCGTCTTATCTCCGCTACAAAATGTTTAGATTAAAAATTTTAAATAGCACAGCCAACTTTAACGCAACAAACTCGCCCCCCTCCCTTTTCCCAAACTTTAACCACATAACGTGCATGTCTAAATTATGTTGATACACATTTTTTTTCTATGAACTGGGGGCCATGTATTAATAAAGCTGTAATAGTAGATTTCATTCACGAGAAAGTCTACACTTAAATGAATCAAACTAAGCCATTCCACTAAGCTACCAGTTCCAACTCCAGATAATGGACCATGTGGAGTGTTAGTACATTCGTGTTCTTGACATTTGTGCCATGGAATACATTTGTTCTGTTCAGATGCAACACAATGGCCCGGATAAATTGTTCTACGCCGATCAACGTGTAAAAAGTTCTAATTATTGCATTTTTGTTTAGCAGTGATTGTGTGTGTGTGTGCTTGTATGTGTGTGTTTCTCCGCGCAATATTAATAATGCGATCGTAACGACTGTCAGACACTCATAACATCCTTCTTTCATCTTTTTTTTTTATTTATTTACTGATAATGTATTTCGTGGTGTCAGTAGCGCTCTACGGAATCCAATATATTAAAAACACTTATGCGTTCACGTGAGTGGGCGGTATTCGTTCCGACTGATAGCTCGTGTGCCGGCCATTCTAATGAAATGCCAAGATGAGCACTTGACGACTACGGGCGTCCATTCATCTGTGAAGGTTTTATTACTGACTCGCAAGATGTTACCATCGCCTTTTTTTTTCTCCCTCTCCATTCCAGACCGTCGACCACGCGCTCGCTCTCTTCAAAGTAATATGGCGTATTAATCTTACATTGTCTTTCGTCTGATTACTGCGCATGCGCGTGTGTTAAAAAAGTTCTTGCCCACGTTATTGAAATAATGACATGTGCATGAAATAACTGGTCCTCAAGATTTCATAATCGTCATAGTTTTAGAATTAATATTTATTGAAATAACAAAAAAAAAATAGCCTGCTTTAATTAAGAATTTATTTTTAAAAGTACATGAATTATGTTGTTTTTTTTTTAAATATAGATTAATACTCGGCAATCGACTGATTGACCTTAGTTACTTAAATACTTACCGCATATAGGCCGGACTACTTATCAGACTAACCACAGTGCTTCTTAGTATACATAATGTGTATATATTTATATATCCCTTAGGCCTTAGACCGTCGTTCTCCAGTCCTCTCTGGATAGAATCTCCCCCGATGGCAGGCCCAACACTCCTTTATGCTGTCTTCCCTTTCTCTGTCTGCCTCTTCTTCTCTTTCCTGGTAGACTGTTCCCTAAAGGAAGGTCTTTGTGGGCCCCGAAGATCTCGTAATACGGCCATAGAGTTTTAGTTTGTGGGTTTTTAGTAAGTATTATTATTTATTTATTTATTTAAAAAACACTATGGTGCTATATAAAACAATTGATAAAAGATTAATTTCAACAACTCTCTATTCATTTTGTTGGTGTTGTTATTTTAAATTTGGGTGTCAAATTCTAAATATATTTTCATTGTTAAATTAATTGTGTATACATACTCTTCAATGATGGTCAAAAATATTCCAAAAGTTTCAAATACATCTCTTTACATTTTAAAAAATATTTCATTAATTTATAAATTTTGCATGAGCTTTACAGTTTATCTTATCTTAACGATTCACAGACGTTGCTTCCAAAAGGAATGCATTTACGTCCTACATGTATTCATGTGTCAATGTAGTCGTACAGGTTAATGAGAGACTTAATTTCATTGGTTTTCATGGCTGATTCAGGCAATCCGTTTTATGCTCCAATGGTGCTAGGAAATAATGACAATTATTTATAATAGAGTCGTAGTACATGGAAAAAGAAAAGTGCCTTCATCTGAGTCTTTCTGGATATTTTATTAGGTTGTGTTGTTTTTTAATTTGTAAATTATAATTCAGTATTTTGTGAATAATGACTTCCATCGATACCTAACTATGTAAAATATAACCTATTTTAAAACATCTTTTTAAGTAATGAAATGTAAATGTCGGTAGTTGCACGGACATCTCTACTTCAAACAGAGGAACATTATTTCAAATTTATAAAACGAGTCTTCCCCCCCCCCCCTCTTTTTTTTTTTTACACACTATTTAGTGTAGAAATGTCTCAAAGACAATTTTTGGTACACACTATTTAGTGTAGAAATGTCTCAAAGACAATTTTTGGTACACACTATTTAGTGTAGAAATGTCTCAAAGACAATTTTTGGTACACACTATTTAGTGTAGAAATGTCTCAAAGACAATTTTTGGTACACACTATTTAGTGTAGAAATGTCTCAAAGACAATTTTTGGTACACACTATTTAGTGTAGAAATGTCTCAAAGACAATTTTTGGTACACACTATTTAGTGTAGAAATGTCTCAAAGACAATTTTTGGTACACACTATTTAGTGTAGAAATGTCTCAAAGACAATTTTTGGTACACACTATTTAGTGTAGAAATGTCTCAAAGACAATTTTTGGTACACACTATTTAGTGTAGAAATGTCTCAAAGACAATTTTTGGTACACACTATTTAGTGTAGAAATGTCTCAAAGACAATTTTTGGTACACACTATTTAGTGTAGAAATGTCTCAAAGACAATTTTTGGTACACACTATTTAGTGTAGAAATGTCTCAAAGACAATTTTTGGTACACACTATTTAGTGTAGAAATGTCTCAAAGACAATTTTTGGTACACACTATTTAGTGTAGAAATGTCTCAAAGACAATTTTTGGTACACACTATTTAGTGTAGAAATGTCTCAAAGACAATTTTTGGTACACACTATTTAGTGTAGAAATGTCTCAAAGACAATTTTTGGTACACACTATTTAGTGTAGAAATGTCTCAAAGACAATTTTTGGTACACACTATTTAGTGTAGAAATGTCTCAAAGACAATTTTTGGTACACACTATTTAGTGTAGAAATGTCTCAAAGACAATTTTTGGTACACACTATTTAGTGTAGAAATGTCTCAAAGACAATTTTTGGTACACACTATTTAGTGTAGAAATGTCTCAAAGACAATTTTTGGTACACACTATTTAGTGTAGAAATGTCTCAAAGACAATTTTTGGTACACACTATTTAGTGTAGAAATGTCTCAAAGACAATTTTTGGTACACACTATTTAGTGTAGAAATGTCTCAAAGACAATTTTTGGTACACACTATTTAGTGTAGAAATGTCTCAAAGACAATTTTTGGTACACACTATTTAGTGTAGAAATGTCTCAAAGACAATTTTTGGTACACACTATTTAGTGTAGAAATGTCTCAAAGACAATTTTTGGTACACACTATTTAGTGTAGAAATGTCTCAAAGACAATTTTTGGTACACACTATTTAGTGTAGAAATGTCTCAAAGACAATTTTTGGTACACACTATTTAGTGTAGAATTGTCTTAAAGACTCTTTTTTGTACACACTAATTAATGTAGAAATGTCTCAAAGACAATTTTTGGTACACACTATTTAGTGTAGAATTGTCTTAAAGACTCTTTTTTGTACACACTATTTAGTGTAGAAATGTCTCAAAGACAATTTTTGGTACACACTATTTAGTGTAGAATTGTCTTAAAGACTCTTTTTTGTACACACTAATTAATGTAGAAATGTCTTAAAGACAATTTTCGGTACACACTATTTAGTGTAGAAATGTCTTCAAGACACTTTTTTTTTTTCTTTCTGCTTGTAAACAAAACCAGTCCACGTGCTAAGCTAATTTGACCCGTTTCGACACGCGCTCTGTTCACACGACAATATTCTGATAATGTTTCTTGGGGATGACAACAAATACTTTACCACCTGGCAATTTAACACACTTGGCGGCAATTTGCCAGTTAGCACGCTTCAGGCTATTGTTTCACACACACATAGACACAAAGAAAGCCAAAAGATAAAAAAAAAAGTATTCTTTCTCTCTTGTCATTTATTTACTTTCGTTCTAAAGAGAAAAAAAGTTGAAATACACGTAGACAATGACCTTTGAAACCGAGGTCAACTGAAGGATTGAAATTTTAAAGAATTATTTTTGTTTATGTTATTGTTACGAATCTCACTATCCAGGCTCTCTGCAAACTGCACCATACACCACCAACTTAAAGAACTTGACAAGTCAGGGCTCCAAAATAACGTAAAGGTTTAATGTCCATAAATAACAGCCAATACTGTACAATGGACCTCATTCACCAATCGTAAACAAACAATATTTAGTCACGTGATCTTATTGATAAAACAACGAAAAAAACTGTCACGTGACAACCATCATGAATTAAACATGAGATCGTAAATTATATAGAAGAGATAGAGCACCACGTGGCTAAATGTTGTTTGTTTACGATTGGTGAATGAGGTCCATTGGCATCACGTAGAACAGTACAAATAGCTCTGCGATAACAAATATCTCTCCGATAACACCGTTCCGCCGTATCGAGTCTTGCACTGGCCTCTCCGTCTCGTTCCGGGCTTGCACTGGGTTCAACAGTTCAGGACTGACTTCACACACTTGGGCTCGTTGTGTCGGACTCGATCACAGACCAAGATCAAGACGCCGTTCGTCTCAACTGTACTTGACAGTACTCCGCACTGAACCGTCGTAATGCTCCGTACAGAACCACACCGCTGAACTGTGCTGTAGTTGACCGTGTTCTGAACTCCTGTCGTGAACCCGCTTTCTCAACCGTCTTGACTGCGACACCTCCGCTCCTTATATAGGGTCCCTACTGGCCTTCTAGAACCGGACAGAACGCCGCTCGACGTTTCTAGGTGGTCAGATGACTACAACTCTCGTGACGCTTCTGAGCTCTGTTCACGACGACGATCCTACTCGAACCTTCATGTTGATACTCGTCTTGGCTGACCGTCGTAACTCGTCACGGTTGACCGCTCGTCTAGCGCTGGCCTGGGGCGATTGGCGTCGGCTGACTACACACACACCACTACCCCTCTCTGTGCCACCACCAAGTTTATAACACTGCCCCCTCCTTAGATCTGTCCGTCCCGGACAGAATCAAGCTCATGACATTGGCTGTAAAGTTTCATCGCTGCAGGCGGGGGTCGATCAGTGGCAGTTGGCTTGCCTCTTGAGCTTGATGGAGCCATCCATGTTGCAGTCAGCAATGGTCGCTTCCTTCTTCTTCTCCAATTGGCCTTCACCTGGTTGCATGGACGTCGTGCTTTCATCGCCACCCACGTTGAATTCAGAAAACGTTTTCTTCTTCTCCTCCAGTTAGCCTTCATCTGGTTGCATCGATGTCGTTGTCGCATCGTCATCCATGTTGCACTCAACAAAAGTAGCCTTCTTTTTCTTCTCCGCCAGTTGGTCTTCGTGTGGCTGCAGTTAATTCTTGGTTGAATCACCATGCACGTTGGACTACGCAAACGCCGCCTTCTTCTTTTCCTCCAGTTGATCGTCCTCTTGTTGCAGTGACGTTTTGGTTGCATCGCTCTCTTGTCGGTCGGTACTGAGGACAGCCTCTTGACACATGGAGAGGTATAGGATGTAAGGGTAGGGATTACCAAGATTGTTGACCAAAGAGGTGGCTTCATAGGGCTTTGCGAAGAAGGACTGGGATGGGCTTCAAATTCACAGGACAGGGAATTGTGGGACAGGTCATCATCGTCAGCCTTGTCTGGAGGGCATGCTTGTGGGGCAGGTTGGTAACACTCCTCGTGCAAAGGTCCCTCGTCTTCGGCTTCAGGCTCCATTCGGCTTTCTTCACCACCATCAGGACCTCTCTCTCTCGTCTCAGTATCGGGCCAATCGCCTGTTGGTTTCAGACCTGGTCGATGACTTTCGTCGTGCGAATGTCCATCAACTTCAACGTTAAGCTTCCTTGGATTCTTTTCACCACCATCAGGACTTTCCTCTCCAGTCTTGGCAGCCTGACCAACGTCTGTTGGGTGCCGATCTGGCTGGTATCTTCCGACTTGCAATTGTCTCTCAACGACTTCATCAGGTATCAATGGGTTCTCACGATCACCACCAGGGCTTCTCTCGCTGATCTTAGCATCTGGACGAACGTCTGTAGAGTCCAAGCCTCGCCGGTAGCTTTCATCATGTAAACGTCCCTCAGCAACAGGCTTGTAGGCAAACTCAGCGTTCTCTTGATCTGTCTCTTTCGGCTCCACAAGTCTGTACTCCTTGTTTTCGGATTCACAGGCAGCACCACCTTCATCAGCATTGCCATTGTTACTGCTTATTGATTCACAGCATTGGGTGGGTAATTGTTCAATGTCCAACCATTGTGAACCTCCTTCATCTTTCAAGTCTCCTTCGTCGTACATGGTTTCTTCCACCACGTCCATCGTTTTCACCACGGGGCTCGTCATTTCCTTCACTGAGGTACCCATCTTTTTAATCTCTCTACAGAACTCCTCGGTGTTCTTCTTCAATGTCGCACTCATCTCGTCTAGCATGATACGGGTACTGGTGATCTGTTGCTGCATGCTACTGGTGATCTGTTGCTGCATGCTACTGGTGAGCTGTTCCAGCAAGTTAGGTTCGACTTCAAAAAGATATGTGTCCGGATCTTCTCTTTCTTCCAACATGTCTTCTCGGAGGCGTGCTTGTAAAGTTTCCTTGTTACCATATACCTTCAGCCTTCGTCCACGGAGTTCTTCCTTCAGTTCTCTAAATTCGAGTTCGTACAGCAGTTTCAGACGAGCCATAGTAGATCCGATCCAATCCGATTCCGATCCGATCCCACTTCTGACACCAGTTGTTACGAATCTCACTATCCAGGCTCTCTGCAAACTGCACCATACACCACCAACTTAAAGAACTTGACAAGTCAGGGCTCCAAAATAACGTAAAGGTTTAATGTCCATAAATAACAGCCAATACTGTACAATTGGCATCACGTAGAACAGTACAAATAGCTCTGCGATAACAAATATCTCTCCGATAACACCGTTCCGCCGTATCGAGTCTTGCACTGGCCTCTCCGTCTCGTTCCGGGCTTGCACTGGGTTCAACAGTTCAGGACTGACTTCACACACTTGGGCTCGTTGTGTCGGACTCGATCACAGACCAAGATCAAGACGCCGTTCGTCTCAACTGTACTTGACAGTACTCCGCACTGAACCGTCGTAATGCTCCGTACAGAACCACACCGCTGAACTGTGCTGTAGTTGACCGTGTTCTGAACTCCTGTCGTGAACCCGCTTTCTCAACCGTCTTGACTGCGACACCTCCGCTCCTTATATAGGGTCCCTACTGGCCTTCTAGAACCGGACAGAACGCCGCTCGACGTTTCTAGGTGGTCAGATGACTACAACTCTCGTGACGCTTCTGAGCTCTGTTCACGACGACGATCCTACTCGAACCTTCATGTTGATACTCGTCTTGGCTGACCGTCGTAACTCGTCACGGTTGACCGCTCGTCTAGCGCTGGCCTGGGGCGATTGGCGTCGGCTGACTACACACACACCACTACCCCTCTCTGTGCCACCACCAAGTTTATAACATTATTTATATCTAGATTTGAACTCTTTTTTTTAACATAACAAAAGTCTGGGCTCACGAACAGAATAATGAATGTTAAAATTGTTGAAACATTTCACGTTCAATTTAGTGTTCGACTTGACCTTTTGCTTTCTTGCTCTAACGTATGTCTTTTATTCAGGAAAACACACTTATTTTACATGCGTTTTATTGTAGGCCTTATTGTAGTCCTGGAAATTTAAACATTAAAATTGAAGAGAATTTTGTTGTTTTCAACAGTTTACGGGTAAACAAACAAACAAAATGTGTGAATAGCAAGTAAAAAACTTGAACTTGTGGATCTTTAGAGACTAGTTGTTTTGGTGCACGCAGCCACATTGGTTTTCTCAGACATGGCGGAACAACTATAAATAGCTCAGCTTTTTGGTGTCTCCGGCGTACAAACTAAAGGAAGTGTTGATAAACTAGGTTGTTGTTTTGTAAAGGTGTTGATAAACTAGGTTGTTGTTTTGTAAAGGTGTTGATAAACTAGGTTGTTGTTTTGTAAAGGTGTTGATAAACTAGGTTGTTGTTTTGTAAAGGTGTTGATAAACTAGGTTGTTGTTTTGTAAAGGTGTTGATAAACTAGGTTGTTGTTTTGTAAAGGTGTTGATAAACTAGGTTGTTGTTTTGTAAAGGTGTTGATAAACTAGGTTGTTGTTTTGTAAAGGTGTTGATAAACTAGGTTGTTGTTTTGTAAAGGTGTTGATAAACTAGGTTGTTGTTTTGTAAAGGTGTTGATAAACTAGGTTGTTGTTTTGTAAAGGTGTTGAGAAACTAGGTTGTTGTTTTGTAAAGGTGTTGATAAACTAGGTTGTTGTTTTGTAAAGGTGTTGAGAAACTAGGTTGTTGTTTTGTAAAGGTGTTGATAAACTAGGTTCTTGTTTTGTAAAGGTGTTGAGAAACTAGGTTGTTGTTTTGTAAAGGTGTTGATAAACTAGGTTGTTGTTTTGTAAAGGTGTTGATAAACTAGGTTGTTGTTTTGTAAAGGTGTTGATAAACTAGGTTGTTGTTTTGTAAAGGTGTTGATAAACTAGGTTGTTGTTTTGTAAAGGTGTTGAGAAACTAGGTTGTTGTTTTGTAAAGGTGTTGAGAAACTAGGTTGTTGTTTTGTAAAGGTGTTGAGAAACTAGGTTGTTGTTTTGTAAAGGTGTTGATAAACTAGGTTGTTGTTTTGTAAAGGTGTTGAGAAACTAGGTTGTTGTTTTGTAAAGGTGTTGATAAACTAGGTTCTTGTTTTGTAAAGGTGTTGAGAAACTAGGTTGTTGTTTTGTAAAGGTGTTGATAAACTAGGTTGTTGTTTTGTAAAGGTGTTGATAAACTAGGTTGTTGTTTTGTAAAGGTGTTGATAAACTAGGTTGTTGTTTTGTAAAGGTGTTGATAAACTAGGTTGTTGTTTTGTAAAGGTGTTGATAAACTAGGTTGTTGTTTTGTAAAGGTGTTGATAAACTAGGTTGTTGTTTTGTAAAGGTGTTGATAAACTAGGTTGTTGTTTTGTAAAGGTGTTGATAATTTTGAGCACTTTTTAACACTGCAGAATCAAATTGTCTAAGCTCTTCTTTTGGGAGCTCAAACTAAGCTCAATACGAAAGAAGCCTTGAATTGACAGTGGCGCAACGTATTTGAAAACAAACAGGCAACAGCTGGATATAGTTGTGCATTTTAAAACGGTACGGCACGGTAGTGTATTCAATAACAAAATTACAGTTGGAATCTTCACTCATTTTTTTTTTAGTTGGCAGAATCGAGATTAAATTGAGCGTCCTTGACTTTTGTTTAGTTTATGGTGAGAGTCTCCAATATTTAAGTAGCACTATATTGACTAATTATTTGACTATTCCAACACATAAATGACGACAACATGACACTCGGCATCACAAACACAGTGCCTTGAGCTAGGAGAACGTAACTTAGCTGCGTAGAACAAGATAGAAATGTAAAGATAGAAATGTAAAGATAAAAATGTAAGTTTTCTTCCTACTTTCTACTGAAAACGTTCCGAGTTAAATGCATGAAGCTGGTTCTTCTCTGCATGGTCCGTATTCAAACACCATTCTACCCCCATTAAATTCAAGACTTTGTTGTCATTTTCTTGTTCAAATAACTTACATAAAATGTGCAGTACTGTTTTAAAGAAGGGCTAATAAAATGGTTAGTGTGACTTCCAAGCGGGTAACTTATTTCCTGATGACATGGCATGACGGGATAGGTAAGAAAAATAAAGCAAAAGAGAATGTGGTCAACTGTTATTTGAAGAATGAAAACAAAACTTGGAGCTCATTCTGTACAACAAAGAACGTGACCAGTACATAACGTACACACGTTTAATGATGCTTGGTGGTGATAGCTTGACTGGTGGGGAATACAACAGCTGTTGTGATGGGAAGATAGATCTGGTGTGCTCGTGTAAGTAACACGTTCCTCCCTTCAAACATCTGGCCATAGATGGGTCATATATTTTATTGATTTTATGCGGCTTGGAAGATAATGTTTTACACACACCAAGGGCGGCCCCACGGGGGTAGACCTAATGAATAACATCTGTGGGCAGAATGAAAATAGAGCAAAACAATGACAGCCATACGTTGGTACAACCACAATCAATTGTTTGTTGTTTTTTTTTTTACTCCCCAGGTAGTTGATGTTCAGAACTACTACGTCAAGCCCCAGCCCAACGAGTTGACGGAGACGCTCCTGACAGATGATTGTAAAGCTGAAACGGGTCTGGACGAGGAGCTGGTGAAACAGGCTCCGCCACTAGACCATGTTCTAGAAGAGGTAACATGTCAACTCGACCTAACGTTGTAGACAAAGTCGATTGCTACGTGTATTCGGAAAGTCGCCTTCTTTTTTTCTGCTTATCTGTTCACTGCATATGTGATCAGATCTCAAAAACTAAAGGCGTTATTAAAATCACTATATATAAAAGGCTGAGTAAGCCTAAGCTTATTGTAAGAGCAGGTTTATATCCATCAACAATTGAAAAACAAAATTAAAAGGCACTAGTTGCGTGGGATGTAAATTATCCCAAACTGTTAATGCGATTTAAGATACAAATGGCCTGTATTACGCAACACATAACACTCTTTATTGTCTAAGACGAATTTCATGAATACATAACTAAGTGTTGCCACAACACAGAAGTTTACAGGCTAGTCACGTGCTTTTCCAGACCAATAAAAAATGTTTTGAGAGTATGTCTTTTCATATCTTTTTATTATTATTTACTTTTGGGGGCGTGATGATCCCCACGTCTTAAGGCCCATGTGCTGAAGCATGAAATTATACCTGCTGATTATTTCCCTTGTTTCTATTATTAGGCTCTAATTCTGTCATGCCAGGGACCAGCAGTACACAACATTGACCCTATTTCCTCACCAAACGATTAGTGCTCTCCACAATACGCTTGTTGATCCTCTTGCCCCAGACTGTTTGCCATTGTGTCCGCCCTTTCGGTCCTTCTTAAAACATGGCCCTCAATTTTTTTTTTCTCGCTGTTCAGTTTGGTCAAATTCAATGGCTTCCTGTGTCCCCTGAGTACCTCAGAGCTGACCTCTTCTTAACCCTTTCCCCTCTCCCCTTTTTTTCTCCTCTCTGCCAGTGCTGCCACCTAGTGACCAGTGGCACGGGGCAGAAGGCCACAATAAATAAACACTCGGGGCATCTTGGAACTGTTTGACCACAAACAGCAGTCCAGCAAACAGAGAACAAGACGTACAGACAGTCCCACCAACACGCACCCAATCAAACACACTGCTTCCAATGTCCACCATTGTGTCCCATGCTATAATAGTGTTGTCTACAGACCGGATGGGTTAAACGTTTTATTGTAAGGACTTAGACCTCTGTTTGAATAAAATGAATGTATATGTAATCAGTCGTTTAGTTTTTGTTATCTTTCTTTGCCAAGACTAATTTGAACTAATAATAATTTGGTCTGACATCACGAAAGAAATATAACAGTTGATACAACCTGGCAAAAGTAACATGGTAGTGTCAGTAAACAACTAAAAACATTAGCCAGGTAATAAAGTCCGAACAAAATGGTAAGACGAAAATTAAGGGGACGGTTAAATAAATCAGTTCCTACTTAATGTTCAAGAAACATGGTAAACTAAACCTACATGCTTTATTTGTCTTTGAAAGTAAAGAGGGGGGAATTACCAGCATGGGAAATGTGTTAACAGCTTCGCTAAACCAGCTATACAGCTATGTATGATGTATCAGCTCGAAATAAATTATTCAAAATTTTTACTTTTGGTTTTGACTATGACGAAAGCACGAGCCAAAAGTAGGAATTGAAAAAAAAAATATTTGAAACAAAATTTATTGCAAAAGACCGGTCCTGCCCCCGCCCTCTTTTTTTTTTCACTTGAGACCTATTTATTAGATAAAAGTATGCTATGAATCACTTAATAATCTAAGTTAATGTTGGCTGTAGGCCTACATAGATCTAATTACTTCTTTCTTTCTAGTTTGACAGATTTCTCAGTGCTAAAGGAGTACACCCGGAACACGGAGGACGGTCATTCTATCTGCTGACCGATGGTCAAGCCCACCTCAGACAGTGCATACACCATGAGTGTTGCAAAAAGAACATTCCATTGCCCACATATTTTTACAAGTTTTACGACATTAGGAAGGAATTCAAAAAGTTTTACAAGACGGAACCCATGCCTTCATTGAAGACAATGATTGACTGTATCCTTTCATTTTTTTTATTTTTTTTTAGGGAGGGGTGGCAAAGAAAGGTGGGAATTCTGCAATAATTAGAGCCTTCTGCTGTAGCTTGGCACTACATTCATCCTTAATCCTCAAAATCTAAGACATTGCCATTACTATTAATAAAATTGACCAATAAGTGTCAATAACATACTAAACATTTTTTTTCTAACCAAATTTACATAACGCTGTGGAAAATAGATCTAGTTGGCTTGATTGAAGCCACCAACTATACTAGCAACATAAATCAACAAACAAAACACAATATTGAGTCCTAGGTTTTAAATTTGGCCCCCGCGTCGTGCTCTCCCTGGCACACACAAAGTACACGTTTCAATTGCTGTACTACATCCCACGTGCTGTTTATCCTCTCCAGAGAAAGACAACCGAAAGTGCGAGGCCCTTTTGCACAAAGACATTCCCTTCTAGAAGGAACTAATCGGCTCAAGACTCAAATGAGGAAGCAATATTTCTTATTGACTGAACGACAATCGTCCCATCGGGCGGTCAGATTTACTGAGCAGTCCTGCTGACCGTAGCACAGTTCAATACTTGTCGAAATCCGCTTTAAACCTAGATGTAGACGTAGTAACATAATAAAAAAAAAACTTGTTTAGAGTGGGAATGTTTTATTAGCTTTCTGCTTGTAAGTAGAAGATTGTTGCCAGTTAAACTGCCCATATGCATGAAATCAATTGAAAGGGATGTTTTAAATTAATAGTAAAGGAATCAATAGAGCAGCACACACACACGAAATAGAAATGTATAAGTTTAAAAAAAAAAGGGGCAGATGATGTAAATGTGTTTTTGTGGCTCACGGTGAACGTCATGTGGCCAGCTCTGTCTCGTCACTCATCTCATGCATCAGTTGCGCCTCTATTTATACATGCAGTGCAGCAATTTAAAAATAGCATCTTAGTCATAAGGCATTATTACATCCGTTAAATCACTACTCACACTCACACGCATAAATACTCTAAACCTCACATGTATACTGTTTAGATAATTATTTCTTTCTATTTCATTCTTTTTTATTTCTCTTTTTTCGTTTTTTCTAGCTCTTTCCTTTTTCTCTCCTTTTCTCTCTTTTTCTTTCTCTCTCTCTCTCTCTCTCTCTCTTCTGTCTCTTTCTTTTTTTCTCTATTCCTCTTTCTTTCTCATTTCTCTTTACTATTTGTCATTCTTTTTCTTTCTACCTTGCCCCGCTCCCTCTCTCTCTCTCTCTCTCTTTCTCTCTCTCTCTGTTACACTTTCTCAATCCTCATTGTAACACACACACATAACACTTACAAACGACCCGTCTCTCATGTTGTACGCCCCTGTCATCTCTCATAACAAGAAACCAGCGAGTTATCTCTTAGTGAGCTGGAAGTCAGGCCTTTGATGTCTCTGTAGATACTTCGTCTGCTGAACTGCCTTCCCCTGCAGACATTTTCACGTTATTAGCCTATAAATAGCTCAGTTTGACAAGTTGACTGTGGCTTGCAAACACAAGGGTAGGGTGAACGGGAGTAGGATTACTACTCGAGTTCCAATACACACCCAACCCCAGCTCCCCCAAAATTATACCTTTCATGTAAGTATTTGGGTAACTTACGGGCTCAGTTAGCCAAGGTGCCTTTTTTCTTTCTTTTATCCCAACAGGCGACTAGATCCAATTACCGACAGATCTAATTATTTGTTTACTTGAAAAGGCCAACATTTCTGAAAACGTTCATATTTTGAGCTCATAGCATCCAGTCAGTGCTGGGAATGTTTTTAAAGTAAAAGGTCTATTATTTGACAAAACAATTAAATAAATATAGTGGCCAAAACTCTTTATCATTTAATGCTTTTAATTATATAATCAAACGTCTCTCTGCCTATGAGTTAGTTTTGTATTTCACTTTCTGGCGAGGCATTTTGAAACAGCCTGGGATCTTTGGGTTATTCTGAGCTATTCTTTACCAAACACTTGACAAGACCTTTCCAAAGAGCATCTCCAGGTAAAAGGTGGAGGCATCTTATATCGGAAACAAATCTCACAAAAACAGAACAATCAGGCATCTGTTCCTACTAAAGACATGCTCACGCAGAGAACAATTCAAGAGGAAGTGATACCCGATACAAAGCTCACAATCATTCATTACCACCACACACACCGTCTCTCTCTCTTTCACACACACACACTGTCTCTCACACACACACGTACATGCGCGTTGTTTTCACATGTGGTAGATCTTTTGATGTGCGTCTAGGTTCTTACCAACCTCTTGCTAAACAATGTCTCTGGGAACGCTAGGTCTCAACTAGGAGAGAAACCTTCCAATGATGTCATTTGACGTATTTTTCCCCTTTTCAAATACTCTCGTCTGGTTTTCTCATTGCCAGGGTTGTTTTAGGGTTTTTTTTTTTTGTTTTTTTGTCTTTGTTTTTTTTTAATATTTCGTCACGAGTCATAAAAGAGATTAATGGTCGTCCCCCCACCTAAAAGTTGAGGGGAAGGGGAAGTAATTCTACAGGTAGAGCTAGGGCAGTAGACATCTGACTGAACTGCTGGACCTGAAATGAGTTTTCCCCCCTTGCTCCAGAGTGAGTGACAAGGAACGATATTATCTCAAATTGGATTAGGTGCTAATGGAGGGCAACAGAAACGTAACATGTATCCCCCCCCCCCCAAAGTGGGATTACTTCTTGTCTGTAGTGTCTCGTCCACATAAAGTCATGTCTTAAATAAAAACAAAATGGCATTCACTATGAAAACAAAATCACATACACTAAAACAAAATCACATACACTAAAACAAAATCACATACACTAAAACAAAATCACATACACTATGAAAACAAAATCACATACACTATGAAAACAAAATCACATACACTAAAACAAAATCACATACACTATGAAAACAAAATCACATACACTATGAAAACAAAATCACATACACTATGAAAACAAAATCACATACACTATGAAAACAAAATCACATACACTATGAAAACAAAATCACATACACTATGAAAACAAAATCACATACACTATAAAAACAAAATCACATTCACTATGAAAACAAAATCACATACACTAAAACAAAATCACATACACTATGAAAACAAAATTACATACACTATGAAAACAAAATCACATACACTATGAAAACAAAATCACATACACTATGAAAACAAAATCACATACACTAAAACAAAATCACATACACTATAAAAACAAAATCACATACACTATGAAAACAAAATCACATACACTATGAAAACAAAATCACATACACTATGAAAACAAAATCACATACACTAAAACAAAATCACATACACTATGAAAACAAAATCACATATTCTATGAAAACAAAATCACATACACTATAAAAACAAAATCACATACACTAAAACAAAATCACATACACTATAAAAACAAAATCACATACACTAAAACAAAATCACATACACTATAAAAACAAAATCACATACACTATGAAAACAAAATCACATACACTATAAAAACAAAATCACATACACTATGAAAACAAAATCACATACACTAAAACAAAATCACATACACTATGAAAACAAAATCACATACACTATGAAAACAAAATCACATACACTATGAAAACAAAATCACATACACTATAAAAACAAAATCACATACACTATGAAAACAAAATCACATACACTATGAAAACAAAATCACATACACTAAAACAAAATCACATACACTATGAAAACAAAATCACATACACTAAAACAAAATCACATACACTAAAACAAAATCACATACACTATAAAAACAAAATCACATACACTAAAACAAAATCACATACACTATAAAAACAAAATCACATACACTATGAAAACAAAATCACATACACTATAAAAACAAAATCACATACACTAAAACAAAATCACATACACTATGAAAACAAAATCACATACACTATGAAAACAAAATCACATACACTATAAAAACAAAATCACATACACTATGAAAACAAAATCACATACACTAAAACAAAATCACATACACTATAAAAACAAAATCACATACACTATGAAAACAAAATCACATACACTATAAAAACAAAATCACATACACTATGAAAACAAAATCACATACACTAAAACAAAATCACATACACTATGAAAACAAAATCACATATTCTATGAAAACAAAATCACATACACTATGAAAACAAAATCACATACACTATGAAAACAAAATCACATACACTATAAAAACAAAATCACATACACTATGAAAACAAAATCACATACACTATGCCCAGACGTGTAAGGTTTGTGTACCGTATGTTAATTATACTTTTAATTCTTTTTTTTTTCCTTTTCGTTGGATGGTAGGTTGTGTTATGTGTCCACAATATGTTGAAAAGTATATGTCAAAATTCGTTTGTAACGGATTCCGTGAGCAACACTTGAGTTTGATATAGGTGATAGGTTACCTAGCAACAGCATAATGGCATCAATGTACATAACAAATCCAATGTGCATTAATGGCTCTTTTTCTTTCGGGGGTAAAGAATTCACTTTCAAAGATTTGGCACATTTAAAAAAGATTTTCTCATTTCTTTTTTCTTAACTGGTATTGTTCTTCTACTTTAAAGTTGTAAAAAAATTGCCTTGTAGTTTCATCTTTCGACTTTTAAAACTCTGAAGCCAAAGCTACTTGTAAATTGTGTGTTATATTTGTTTCGTTTAAGGGTAGGTTACTCTGGACCAACTTATAGATTTTGACAAATCAAAGCAAAGTTTTGTCTGATTAGAGTGTTGTATTAAACAGCAATTACCAGCAGTATAAAAATAGCCATAGCCTATATAATTCTATATTATAAGCGCAATAAATAACTGTATTTTTATAGATAGATCTAAGTGTTTCTGTTTTGGCACCTGGCCATTATTATCCTTTTTGGTTGTAAAATTGTTTTCAGTTTAACTTATTTGAACGTTCTGGTGAAAACAAATGTCTAAAAAAAAAAATAACTCTAACAATTGGAAGCGATGAGTCGTGGGCCATTGATCAGGGAAACCATCAACACAAAATAGATCTAGATTGAGTGCAACAATTTATTTTCAGAATTGAAGATCACAGTTTTACTTAGACTTAGGTCATCCCGCGCCGTTCGGCGCATTGGGCGGCAAGCTGTCTCCACAAAGATCTTGTCACTGGCATTGTCTGAAGCCTCCTCCCACTTGGTGTCCTCTGTTCTGAGTTCCTCCATGAAAGTATGGTCATACGAGGACGTCCCTGTTTGCGCTTCACTCGTATTGGCCTCCATGTCATCGCAACTCTTGGTATGCGTAGTTCATTTTGTCGTAGAACATGTCCCGCAAACCTCATGCGACGCCTTGTCACAACCTCACTAAGTGTTCGACTCCCAGATCAGCATAGGATTTCCCTGTTTGAGACCCGATCTATATAATTGACTCCCAAAATCCGTCTCAGATCATAGTTTTATACGCATACAAATGTTGTCTATCACCAAATGAAACCAATGCCTATCGTCCAGTCTTTATATTTCTATGTCAATGGATAAAACCTAAGACATTAAATAAGACTTTAAAAAACAACATTTAATGATGTAGGCCTAGCCTTAAAGGAATGTTATCAAATATTAGGGGAAAAAATGAAAATGAAAGATAGGCTTTAAACCTAATCTGATTGATCAGTAAGTTTGAGCTCATCCAGAGATAGCTCCATACTGAACGACTTTAACATTTGCAAAAATAAACTGGTGAGGATGTGACTTAGATGCTGAATGTGAGAGACTTAAGAGAGACTACGCTAATGACTACCTTTTTTTGTTTTACCTGTATCGTGCACCGCTAGTAGCACGACAGACTGACATTTCTCTACAGACAGAAAACATCCCTCGACATTTAAGAATAACCTTGTCTGCGCCAACTGTCAACTCTGCCTAGCTAGCCAACGAGGCCTGGCTAACGCTGAAATGAGTTTATAAAAAAAACAACCGTGTATAAACATTCGCCCGTTGACCGTTAGCAGGGCACCTCACTACCTGTAGTCAACATAGCAGGTCTTAGTTCTCAGTCGTTTGTATAACAAGAATGCCCATTAAAGGTACGAGCATGTCACGTAACGTCAGCCTGCCCCATCACCTTAAACCTACACAACTGTTGAGACCTTAACATTCGACAACATACAGAAAAACAAGTGCAAAGGCCAATAACTCCTCTTTTTTATGTAGTTTAAAAACCAATAAAGCATAGTGAAACTAAAACCTTGTATGTGCAGGTCAAATCATGAAGAGAAGATGTTCATATTGAAGTAACGTCTGTATTATATAAGATAAGATAAGATGAAAATAGGATAACTTGCCCTCGAAAATATAGTTCAGAAAAACAAGTGTAAAGGCCAGTAACTCCTCTATTTTGTTTTTAATTTTAAACCAATAACGCATAGTAAAACTAAAACCACCTTGTATGTGCAGGTCAAGTCATTAAGAGAAAATGTCAGTGGAAAATAGGATAACTTGCTAAGTTGCCCTCGAAGATATATTTCAGATGACTCTTGCAAAAGGTTGAACTATGTTTAAGAAGAATGAGCGAGAGATTGGGAAATAGCCGAGATAGAAATGCTCTAATATAGTTAGCCCTTGTAATTGAGCTAGACACAACCGATACTCCCAACACGTTCAAACAACTGAGCTGGAGACTAGCCGCGTACCGTTTCCTTTTTATTTTTTTTACAAAGCTTACATCAACTCACTCTGGTAAAAAGTTTGTACACGTCACTTCTCCCACAGCCCATTCTCGGATCAAGTTGAAAACTTGGCAGTTATTTATTGTACGTAACAAAATACGAATTAGTGTAAAAATGAACAAAATGAGTGAATTGATTATTAACAATTAATTATTCTGTTTGATACCAATAAAGGAAATAAATCCTACAATATATACATGTATCGCTTAATAGTCCACTTAGGTAATTGTACACGTAATTCTCCCACACCCATCCTAGGATCAAGTTCAAACTTTACACAAATATTTACTGTACCTAACACGAATAAACAATAAATTAACCAGTTAGTGAATTAAATTGGTAATATTTTTTATATCGAATAAGGGAAATAACTTATAAATTATATAGATATATTGGTGTAAGTGCGGATTGCTTCCCATTAAATAGGTTATTTTTTAAAGGATTTTTTTCTATTTTGCTTGTTTGTTTTTTTCGTATAGTGCTAGAAAATATTTTTTTTTATGTATGTTAGTAAAACGAAAGTTTGACTCACTACCAATCCAACTTCATTCTGTGCCCAATGCCCAATGCTGACAAGGTGAGATTGATTCAATGCAAGTTTTTACAACCAATTCAGTTGGTTCCTATGTTTGACATCATGCCTTTACATTATACACAAATCTCTGACCTCCTTGTCCATTTCCCTCACATCCCTTGGGATCTCCTCTGTGTCCACTCTACTCCCCTTCCCCCCCCCCCCCATCTCCCTGATCTGCGGTTTAGCTTTAAGCGCCCCCCCCCCCCATTTCACATCCCCCCAAACCACCAATGTAAGGAAGGCGAAGTATGCACACCATCTTTGTGATAAGCTTATGAGGGGCTTACCTGAACTCCAAAGGGCGCTATACTTACCTGGTGATGAGTCACTTTTGTATTAGCCCCCCCCCCCCTGGCATCTGTAGAACGTGTACTCCCTCTCCCCACCCTCTTTTTTGTTTTTGGAAAAAAAGGGGGGGGGGTGGAAGAAACTTTTTTTCATTCCCTACTTCTTTTTATGTTCCACTTTTTGTGGATGTTTTTTTATTAAATCCTTAAAAAGTGTCAGCCTCCCCCCCCCTCCGTCATCCATTTCTCCTCTCCCATTCCTATATTGCAACCCCCCCCCCTCTGTCCTTCCAAAGCCTCTTGGCATCTTCTTGACATCGCATAGTTTTGTCAGTCGATTTAAAATCAATATTTAAAGTGTCGCAATTCGGAAGGCAGCAATAGTAAGGGAGAAAGCAGGGTCGAGCTGTTTGGTCGAGGTAGCAATAGCCATGGAGAAAGCAGGGTCTATCTATTCTAGTTAGTATAGGTAGCAATAGTTGGGGGGGGGGGTAAAGCAGGGTAGGTTGAGGAGGTAGAATAATTGCCAATTACAAAAGCTTCATTTTATCGCTATAAGCTTAAACGAAATCAAGCAATGATAATTGACATAATTATCTTCAGATGAACGAACTCATTAGCATGTACAACAGCATAACTTGATATAGATTCAACACATTCTACATTGCTACAATTGAACTTAGCACCATGTAGATTATGGACTATGTTATGGAAC